>NC_142516.1:51230937-51873750 GCF_057876585.1 Rhinolophus sinicus
TCTTTTTCTAGTTCTTTAAGGTGTAACATGAGGTTATTTATTTGGGAGTTTTCTTGTTTCTTGAGATAGGGCTGTAATGATATAAATTTCCCTCTCAAAACTGCTTTCGCTGCATCCCAAAAATTTTGGTAGGATGTATTTTCATTGTCATTTGTTTCTATGTATCTTTTGATGTCTCCTCTAATTTCTTCTTTGACCCAGTCATTCTTTAAACGTATGTTGTTTAATCTCCATGTATTTCTGTTTTTTCCTGCTTTCTTTTTGCAGTTGATATCCAATTTCAAAGCTTGTGATCAGAGAATATGCTTGGTATGATTTCAATCTTCTTAAATTTGCTGAGGCTGATTTTATGTCCCAATATATGGTCTATCCTTGAGAATGTTCCATGTAAACTAGAAAAAAATGTATAGTCTGATGTTTTAGAATGAAGTGCTCTATATATGTCAATTATGTCCATTTCATCTAATGTGTCATTTAGGGTTGGTATTTTGTTATTTATTTTCTGTTTGGATGATCTATCCATAGCTGTCAATGATGTATTTAAGTCCCCTAGTATAACGGTGTTTTGATCAATTTCTCCTTTAGTTCTGTTATTAGTTGCTTGGTATATTTCGGTGCTCCCTGATTGGGGGCATACATATTGATGACTGCTATGTCTTCTTGCTGTATAGTCCCCTTTACCATTATGAAATGTCCATCTTTGTCTCTTGTTATCTTCTTTCACCCTGAAGTCTGTTTCATCTGATATCATTATGGCTACACCTGACTTTCTCTGGGTACCATTTGCTTGGAGTGTCAATTTCCACCCTTTCACTTTGAGTCTATTCTTGTCGTTGTAGCTGAGATGTGTCTCTTGGAGACAGCATATGGTTGGGTTTAGTTTTTTGATCCAATCTGCTGCTCTGTGCCTTTTTATTGGTGAGTTCAGTCCATTTACATTTAGGGTGATTATTGATATGTGAGGATTTCCTGTCACTCTATCTTTAGTTTTCTGGTAAGTCTGTGTCTCCATTGTTTCTTTGCCTTTTTGTTGTTGTCTATTATTTCTGTGTGCTGGTATTCTATGATGTTTCCCTCTGTTTCTTCTTTTATTACAGTATGTATTTCAGTTCTGGATTTTTTGTGTGTGGTTACCCTTAAGTTTATGTAAAAGAAAGTTTAATATTTAGAGTATTCCATTTTCTTCAGCACGCTTACTTTCTCCATTCCCATATTCCGGTTCAGACCTTTACTCTCCCCCTTTTTATGTTTTGGTTGCCACAAATTGTCCCTGTTGATGGTGGTCAAATAGCCTCCTTTAGTATTTTTTGTAGTGCAGGTCGTGTATTAGAAAATTCCTCAGCTTCTGTATGTCTGGAAAGGTCTTTATTCCTCCTTCATATCTAAAGGATATCTTTGCTGGATATATTATTCTTGGCTCATAATTTCTCTCTTTCAATAGTTTGAATATTTGGTTCCACTCCCTCCTGGCTTGTAGAGTTTCTGCTGAAAAATCTGATGATAATCTACTGGGCTTTCCTTTGTAGGTTACCGTCTTCTTTTCCCTGGCTGCCTTGAGGATTCTTTCTTTGTCATTGATTTTAGACAGCTTCAATACAATGTGCCTTGGAGAAGGCCTGTTGGAATTGAGGTAACTAGGTGTTCTATTTGCTTCTTGGATTCGAGGGTCCAGTTCTGTCCACAAATTTGGGAAGTTCTCATCGACAATTTGTTTGAATATATTCTCTGTTCCCTTCTCTCTTTCTTCTCCTTCTGGTATGCCCATTATTCTTATATTGCTCTTTCTGATGGAGTCAGAAAGTTCTTGTAGAGTTCTTCCATTTCTTTTAAGTCTCAAGTCTCTTTCTTCTTCCATCTGTGTAATTTCCAGGTTTCTATCTTCGATGTCACTGATTCTTTCCTCCATCTGGTCAACTCTACTACCTAAGCTGGTTATTTCATTCTTAATTTCTTCTATTGAGTTCTTAATCTCCAGAAATTCTATTTGGTTCTTTTATAAAATTTCAATCTCTTTCGTAAAATGCTCATGTTGTTCTTTGATTGTGTTTCTGAGTTCATTAAACTGCCTTTCTGTGTTTTCTTGCATCTCGTTGAATTTTTTCAGAACTGCAATCTTGAATTCTCTGTCATTTAAGTCACATATTTCCATATCTTTAAGTTCCTTTTCTGGAGACTTTTCACTTTCTTTCGGAGCTGTCTTGTTGCCTTCATTATTCATGGCAAGTACTGATTTATTATTTCTCTTCCTAGACATCTACAGGAGTGGCTTCTGCAACAGGTTGATAGGAAGAGGTCTTTCTTTTGTTTTCCAGTACTTGTTGGTAGAATGTTTTATTTTCTCTCCAACTGCAGCCTTTTTTTCCTCTCCTACATGGTAGTGCTATGTTTTCTCTGCACTATTCCAGCTTCTCACACAATGGGGGGATTCCCTGGGAGACGGGTTTCTCCTCTGTTAATAGTTTGCCTGGATCACAGGGCGCAGTGTCCGTGTGGGTATGCGGAGAGCTTTTGAAGTTCCAAAGCTCTTCCTGCACCAGATTCAGAGTCCATATGTTTCAGCAGTTGTTTACTCCTGCAGGGATCCGCCCAGACAGGTGGGGCAAGGGGCGGGGTGAGTTGTGAGAGGTGGCCCAGAGCAATGGCGGCAACCACCACCACAGCCAGTCCTGCTTCCACAGCTCCCTCCCCTTTGCCGGAACTAGTTGGGCTGCAAATCTGTGTCTGTGGTCCACAGTTCTCAGAACAGCAAACATTCTGTTCTTTTGATCTGACACTGGTACTGTTTTTCTTCTAGCACCGGGCAGGTGGGGGTGGGGCGAGCTCTGGGAGGGTAGGGTGGGGGCGGCTAGTCTCAGTGCCTAAGGCTCCGTTCTCTGCTCAGCAGTGAGGGCTTAAACCACCATTTTCAGCCTTCTTCCCTCAGTCTTTTCTCTGAAGTCTCTGCCATGAGCATTGGGTTCAGCCGTGTTATATGCTGCCCCCTCAGCCCTGTGGGCCATAAGTGGAGCCCTAGGAGTTCGAGTTTTTCCCTCTCCTGCAGCTGCAGTAGTTCCAGGATGCAGCGAGCTCAGAGCACTGAACTAGGTCTGCGTCCTGTGCCCTCACAGCTCCATCTCCGCACTTCTCCCTTCTCTCCTCCTCCGCTAGCGCGATTCGCCCACCTTTAGGTGAATTCAGTAGTGGTCCTCTTCGTCTTGCCTGTCTGCTGTGCAGGGAGTCCTTTGTGGAGTTATTGTTGTTCGATTAGTTGTAAATTCCAGGGGAGATTTACAGAGGCTCACCACATGCTGCCATTTTGATCACACCGGATTGCTTTTTCAACGTAATAGTAGTGGTCTTTTAATGAACAGATATTTTAAATTTTAAAATAGTACCATTAATCATTAAAAAAAATTTGGCTAGTGTTTACTATGTTATGTTTAAGAAATCTTTGCCTACCTTGATTAATAAATATATTTTCCTATTATTTTATCTTTAGAATGGCAACCTATCTAGAATTTTGTTTCTAGTGTGAGACAGGTAGAGGTCAAAAGTTACAAATATATACATGATTCTCAAATATATTTATGACTCACAAATACACACACACACACACACACACACACACACACGTACACACAGACACACACACCAGATGTGCCAAAAATGTATACAAGTGGACATTTTGGTCAACATTGCTCAAACAGTAGTTCACCATAATCAGAAGTGTCTGGATGTGGATATTAACCTCTTTGAGCATCTCTTATAATTGCAGAAGTCAAATGTGACGTATTCATCTTTTGTGAACAGTATATATTGAACTTTACAATTTTAATAGTGTTTTTCCTTTCTTAAAATGTGTAGTCACTGTCTCTCTCTCTCTCTCTCTCTCTCTCTTTCTCTCTCTCTCTCTCTCATATATATATATATATATATATATATATATATATATATATATATATTTAATCTAGCTCGATTTATTTAAAAAAATCTTTTCTCCATTGCACTGAAATATCATATTTGTCACAAATCAGCCGACTGTATGTGGCTCTTTCTAGAATCACCTCTTTGTATACTTGTAGGACTTAACGGTCCATAGATATTATTTAGGCAACTTCATAATCATACAAGGAGATAATTGAGGCCTAGACCAATTTATGAGGGAAAGCCCCACTTTAAATGCCAGTTTTAAAGGTAGACGGTATGACAGAATTAGGAAAACATAATTTCACAAACTCTAGCTAACTTATTGATTCAGAAAATGTATCAAAGTTAAAATTCTTAGGTAAATAGTAGATGGGAATCTGGACATTCATTTGGTGTCAAAGTAATACCACATAGAACATTTCCTAATCACAAGAGGTTAAATAAAAGTACACAATATAGAGTTCAGACTGCCATCACTCCAGTGAAGGTAAATTTTAGGAAATTAATGTTAGATGAATTAGAAGTTCTGTATCTTCTCATGTGCTACAACAGACATGAAGTATACAACATCATCTATGATATTCTATCCATGATGTTTTACTTGAATCCATCAAGCCTTTAAAAGAGGATACAACTGGACAAATCCAAATCCAAAGAGGTAGACTATTCTGAAGTTCTACTGCCTTTCATCTTCAATAGTCATAAAAAAGGGGCTATTCTAGATTAAAAGAAATATAAGGGATATATATAGCCCTTAAGGGATAAATTTAAGAGATCTCTCTCTCTCTCTCTCTCTCTCTCTCTCTCTCTCTCTCTCTATGAAAATGAGGTCGGACAATTAAGTTTGCGAACTTATCCTAGAAAAAGTGCTACATACCTCATTGCTGAACATCACTACTGCCACCTTCGAAGTGCTCCCCTTGGCAACCTATGCACCAATACCAGTGCCTAGTCCACCCTCCAAAGCAATTTTGGAACTCTTTTTCTGGAATGGCCATCAGAGCTTTCGTCATATTACCCTTGATGTCCTGAATGCCATCAAAATGTCTTCCTTTCACTATTTCCTTTATCTTCGGGTAAAGAACAGAGTCATTGGGGGCCAGATTAGGTGAGTAGGGAGGGTGTTCCAATACAGTTATTTCTTTCCTGGCTAAAAACTCCCTTACAGACAGTGTCGTGTGAGCTGGTGCATTGTCGTGATGCAAGAGCCATGAATTGTTGGCAAAATTTCAGGTCATTTAACTTTTTCACACAGCCTTTTCAGCACTTCCAAATAGTAAACTTTGTTAACTGTTTGTCCAATTGGTACAAATTCATAACAAATCGTCCCTCTGATACCAAAAAAAGGTTAGCAACATAGTAACAACAAGTTCATGAACTTCATTGTCAGACCTCGTACTTCAACTGATATGCAGTAAGGTATTAACAGTGTCAATTACTGGATGCTGAGTTGTGACATTCTTTTTTTTTTTTTTCCTTTGTATTTTCTGTTTTTCTACAACGCATATCATGTACTATCTCTATTATAATAAAACATTTTTAAAAATTGATCGTGGCTAAATGATTTGCTCAGTCCATATAAGATCTTTTCCAGACTCCTGCCATATTTTCATCCTCCCCTGGTTGAATTCTTATTTGTTATTTTCCTTTTTGAAATATGGTATTAATTATTTGGCAATATGCCTCAGATACAATATAATATTTTCGTCACAAAGTAGAACTTCCAGTCTCGTTACTACTATTAAGGCAATTGAAGCCTACCGCCTTTTTGGAAACTCAGTCACATAGCTGACTGTTTAGAATGGTCTGTAGACTATTTAGAACACAGCTTAACTATTTAGAGTATACTATTTAGGACAGAAATTTACTATTTAGCCTAGATGTTAAGAGCAGTGGGTCCTGGAGATCCTGGGGAAAATTATGTAATCTCATTAAGACTCAGTTTTCTCATCTGTAAAGTGAAAAATGTACTAGAACATGTTTCACAGGGTTGTTATGAAAGATAAATGAGATAACAGCAAATGAGTTGAATATAGTTCTTGGTTCCCAGCACATAATAAATAAATTTGAGCTGTTATAGTAATTATTATTGTGATTACACAAAATCTCAATGTGAAGGTTATATCATTTAGACTGCCTCCAATACTTCAAAACTGCTTTGATCGAAAGTTATGTATTTTGCCAGCTTTGTGGTGAAAATTTTGTTTTAAAAATCAACAGGACCAAATAAGTAATTTTCTTCACCTGACAATAAGTATACCACTGCATTTCCATTTTTCTTATACTGTGAATTCCTTCATTAACTCACGAACATTGGATCCTTTGAATGTTTCAGACTGATAAAGCCCAGAAATCATTCACTTGAACAGAGCAACCCCAAGATTTCAAGGTAAATGTTAAGGGACATTCACATGTATTAACATTCTATGAGAATATGCAAAATCGAGGCACCCAGATGACTGAATGATCTGAGGATCTCATCAGGGCCACACAATTTGCTCTGTGTGGGGTTCATACACTCACAATTAGCTAGTGAAATAATGAACTTAAAGACACAGGAGGCAAAATCTCAGAATTTTGGAAAGCATCCATTAAAATGCAGAAATAAATAGATGGTCATCTGTGTGAGAAGTAAAGTGAAGGAGAATTTTATGTTTAGAATAACTGATGACGCTCCAAAGCCCAAACTATTAGCCTGGGAACAGAAAAATATAGAGAAGCTGAATTACTTCAAAGTAAAACAAACATTTTCTTAGAGTTCTACATTAGGTATTCCAGTAATTTAAATGGGATCACTAATTTTGCTATATATTCATTAGGATTCTTTCCACTGCTCTCCACAGAAACTCAAGTGATTTAAATAATAATGAAATGTATTGACTCACATAGCTGCAAGTCCAGAAGTAGGGCACCCTTCAGGGTGGCTTAATCGTGACCCTACAAGTTTTTTGTCCCAGAGGTGGTTCTTTTGGCTCAAAATTTTCCTCCTTTTGTTGCCTTCATGAAATGGTAGTCCCAGCTTTACCTGTACATAACCTTTGCCTATGTCTCTCACTCAAAGGTATGAAACCATTTTCCAGAAACTCCCAACCAGTTCCCCCTAACCTCACAGGCCAGCATTGTGTCTTAGCTCCTATCCCTGAGCCAATCATTAACAGGGGAGGGGGATTACTTCTGGAACACATGGCTTCAGGTAAAGGAACATGGAGGTACTCGCATGAATGAAAATGAGGGTCCTCTCGGTAGGAAGGGAATCAGCATTGGGTGGGTAACCAACAAGGAGTCATTTTTTAAATTTTGGGGTTGGGTAAAGCAGGGAATTATTTTATTTTCAGAAAATTAGTTTTTCATTCTAATGAAACTTGGCTCTTAAACCATTATGAAGGAAAAGAATCCAAACATTTTCCCATCTGGTTTTCCCCTTTGCTGAAATGACAATAATAATTCTGAGTGGGAATAATATTATTATGTATCCTATCTCTAGCCATGTTTTAGAATTCTCAAATGGCTCTGAACACTTTCAAAATGTTTAAAGTTTGGAAAATCCTAAATGATCATTTTTCCCTTAATTTTTAGAACATACGCGTAAGATTTTTTTAAATGGAGATGCAATCTGTATATAATAACCTAGACTTCAAAATATTGTTATGTAACAGCTATTTGATGTTTGACAAGTTTTGACACTCTCTAATGAGCTTGTTTATATCTTTAGTCTTAGAAATAAATTTACTAACTACAAATCGGAGCACCAAGTATGATCACTTCAGGATTTTATCCTTGAAGAAGTAGCGTGGCATCTAAATTCAACAAGACACTTTTTAATTTTCTTAAAGTGAAAACATAGTGTATTCCTCAATGATTTCAGACTCTGTACTTTTTCTTTGGCTTTTGTTTTTTAATCCAATTAACCACTATTTTCCTATTATTAGGGTTTTCTAAGCTGTAGTTTGTGAAGAAAAATTTAATGACCTGAAGGCAGGAGTGCTAGATATAAGTATTGAGCTAGTTAGGTCTTAGGAAAGCCATTTGCCTCTCCAAATCACAATTTTCTACTCAGATTGTTAGATTCCATGAATCATTCATTTATTCATTTACTGAATATTTATTGACGGCGTTGGGAATTTAAAAATAAAATAAAATCAGACTTGGTTGATCCTGCCTCTTAAAGAGTTCATAGTAAAGTGACAGAGGCTGACATATAGCACAAAGGAATTTTTAGACGGGGTTAAGTACAATGATGAAGACATGAATGAGGTATTTTGGAATTACCAAGAAGGGATACTTAGTCACCTAAGTCTGGGGATGGATGAAGGGAAAGTTTTCTTGTAGATGATGATATTTGAGCTGAATATTGAAGGATGAGTAGGCATTAGCCAGGCAAAGGGAGGTTGGGGAGGAGGTGAAGACATTCAGAAGAACAAAATGGTGTGATCAGAGGCATGAAGACACAGCTTAGTGTACGGGGACATTATCAGCAATTCATGTTATTGGAGAAAAAAAAAAGTGAAGCAAGGAGTGAGAGAGAGGTGTGCAGGAACCAGCCATTGAGAGACTTTTTTCCCTGTAGGTGATGAAGACTCATTAGAAGATATTATTTAAGGGTTAGATTGAAACACGTTGGAGTTTTTCCTAACATGCCATTCTAACCTTCTTTAATTCTATATATGGCTTTTACCTGTAACATTTAAAACACTCTGAAGAAAGTGATCTATAGTTTAACCTATAAGTTTCTACCTTCCCAACCTCACTACCACTACATCAGTATTTGTGTGATTCTAGGTTATTTATTGAATTCAAGCTTCTTTCTCTTATTCAACTGAACCAAAACAGTTGTGAACTAACAGAGTGTTTGTGAAATGAGTTTAGCAAAGCTCCCACTATTACCCTGGATTATGCCACCCTCAGTTTAATTTTCTTTCCATTTTCATAAGGTTAACTGTTTTTCCATATAACATAAACTTGAGAACTAGCAGAGTAATCTGTTGCCTTTGTACTCTCTGATACATACAAAATTCCGAGTATTAAAACCAATTTTCCTCCTCCTCCATCTTCTAATTTTCCTCCTCCTCTTTCTTTTACTTAGAAAAGTCTCCTATTAAGATGCAAATTCTAGGAGTGGGATTCATTAAGCTACTATTAAATAATGGCAGCATGGATTAGTTGACTATTAGATGCCCAACCAGAAGGGAAATGTGTTTGCCTGTCAGGGATCAAGTGGCCAGAATTGAAGAAAGGCCTGGAAGTCTGAGAAAGAAGGACCAAACATAAGCTCTGCCTTTTTACTGCAGGGAACTATTTTCAGCCAGTATAGTTTTGGTAGTAAAACAAGACAGGTTTAAGAAGTGCCTAATGCTTCTTAACAAAATAATAGAAGCGTCTATTATTCCAAACAGTGTTAAAGAGAAAACCACAGGCCTAAAATGGTGTCACTTGTGCTAAAGCCCAAGATACCAAATCTAGATTTAAAAGTACCTGACCTAGTTGCTGTTTCAATCTGTCCTAGAAATATAATCTTAATCAACCAATCTGGAATTTTCTGGTCAAGCACCAGTAAGGTTATCTGTCACTTGGGGCCTCTCCATCCCCTATAGAAAAAATAGGTAATCTGCATGATAAAAAACAAAACAAAACAAAACAAAACCCTTGCCATTCCCTTTCTCCCAAAAGTAGATGTCCTGGTATAAAAATAATCCTCTCTTTTGTTAGCAGCTCCATTGCCCACCCTTCTTCCAATAAAAACCTTCCATTTTGTACAACCCCCTGTGAGTGCCGTTCTAGTTGCTAGATTGGGATGCTTCCTGATTCATAAATCACTTAATAAAGCCAATTAGATCTTCAAATTTACTATGTTGAATTATGTACTTTACCAAGGATAAGTCCAAAGCCACTAAATAGAAGTGCGTTTCCTCAGTACGACTACAGACAACAGTGTCTTAGAAAATGATAGAATGCTTGCCTTGCTGATGTGCCAACCTTTCTTAGCTGACCTGGTAGAAAGATTAATTGCAGCACTCTATGATGAGGAAACTGACCTAAAATTGAGCATCTATAGTCATATTCAATCTCACTTGTAGGATGAGTGTTTCTCTGTCTCCCAACACTCCCACACTTTTGCTTGAATGAACAGAGCTTCCCTAAGTCCTAGCAAAGAGTAGGACATATTTCTCTCAGAATTCCCCAGAAGGAGAGGTGGAGTCACTGAAGAACTTGCAGAGAGTGGCACATGGAGGTTTGAACAAAGAAGGAGAAGAGTGGGGGCTGTTTATAAGATGGAGAGAGAGAATGCATACAAAATGAGCATTTTCTTAATGGGGCTTAAATCTGGAAGCGCTTTCCTCTAGGCCATATAAAAGAATGATGAACTCAGAGAGAATTCCCATGACCTCTAGGCTTCCTTACTGCCCTATAAGGCAGGCGTCATACATGTAGTCTTAATTTTTTCTTTGAATGTGCGTTTGCTAAGTGAAGTGACAATGGAACATGAGCAGAGGAGCTATGCAGAACATGGCAATATGCATGCGTGCCACCATTTTTTGCCACCCCATTCACTTCCAGTGTTCGGGATGCACCATAAGCACAGAATTCCTCTGGAACCATGATGAGGGGAATTCACTGAGATTCAAAGCAAGTATAAGGTAAGCTTGTCACTTCTATGTTCGAGTAGCAGAGGCTCTGACATCCACAAAAGGCTAGGCTTTGTATTAGAACTAGAACTCACTTCAAATGTAGAAGGAAGGCAATGGTGTTCTAAGAAACATAAACTACCCAGTATCATATCCTTTCCAACTTGTGTTATGTCCCTAACCACTTATGCTAAAAATGATGCCAGTCACTCAGTCCTTCCTTACTCTTTAATAACTTGAAATAGAAAGTGTTGGTAGAATGTGCACAGATCAAGAAATGAAATGTAAAAAGTAGTTTTGAGCAGTGATTCCACTGTTCTAGTAAGAACTAATGCATTTGCAAATATGAGCTATGAAACATGAATTGTGTTATTTCAGTGATTCTGCATCCAAGGTCAATGCGTTTATATTTGCATTTAAAACTGGCATTGCACTACATAAAAAATAGTAAAATTCATGCTAATAATTTAAAATGTTAATTTATCTTTACTTAGAACCGCATTAAACAGCAAATAGAAAAACATGACAATTTGAGGAGACTTTCAAAAGCAAAAAAAAAGCTTTAAGTTTTAATACCGTAAATGACACTCTTTTCCTGCTTTTGAACAAGGAGCCCCACATATTTTTTTTTGCCCTGGACTCTACAGATTACGTACTCAGCTCTGAGGGCTTACCTCTTGCAATCTACCTGAACTTTCAATAAAAATGTACATCTTAACAGAGCATGTTTGGTCTAATGGGTCTTGCTTTCCAGCGTGGCTAACCTCACCCATTCTAGTCATCCTTTTTCTTGTCATCAGAAATAGGGTAGGGAGAGCATTGCACTCCAACCCCTATTCATAGGCATTGGAAGTTAAGCTGCTTTTTGTTAACTGAAATGTAGAAAGACCCATTTGGCTTGAGAGACAATATTGACTCCCTTGATGGATGACCTCCATAAGTGAGCAAAGTACACTATAGAAAAAGACAAAAAGGAAGTCGTAGCCCACCATTAAAAAAAAAATACATATATATACACGTATTAATATATATATATATATTTGACATGTGTAAACCGTGTTAATTTGATACATTTATATATTGTAATATGATTGCAGTTATAACAATATTTAGCACATCTATCATATTACATAATTATACCCTTTCTCAGCCGACCATTCTTAACATTTGTGATTAAATGTCCCCCACCGTCTATATACTTTATGAAAAACAATCAAAGCTCATCAACAACAAAATTTGTGCTTCTGGCTAGCATCTTGCCTCCAAGTTCAAGAAACTATCTCTATTAGTTAAGCTTTGGTTCAACTGCCAGTGATAGAAAGTCCCCCAAAATAGTGACGTCAGCAAGTTTGAAGTTCTTTTCTCTCTGATTCATAAGTCTGGTAGTAAGTGATTCAGGGCTGGTATGTGCTTCAGTGGGAGCAACCCAGGTCCCTTCTGTTTTGTTATTCTGCTCGGCACAACCTGTATTCCCAGGGCTGCCTTGAGGTTCAAGATGTCTGCAGCCATTAAACCTACCTGCAGAACATCAGGCATACGCAAAAGGAAGGAGAGGGGAATGCCCCTTTCTAGTAACTTCCACTCACATCCTACTAGCCCGAATTTAGACAGATAGTTATTCTAGGTACAAAAGACAATAGAAAATGTAGTAGTATGTTTGCAGCCAAAAAATATAGGGTGCTGTGACCAAGCAAAATTAGAAGAATGGAAGTTGTGGGAAACCATCACTGTGCGAAATCGTATTTTCAAGTCACCCACAACCTCGCCTTTCTGCAGAGTTCTCACATTTGTAAATCCCTCTAGTGCCGTGCCTAATACAGAACATGGTAGGTAATTAATGAATGTTGTTCAGTTGGTTCACAAAGTGCGAGTATTAAATTTACAGAGTTTCCTAATGTTTCTAATGTCTATTCATTCTGATTCGTAACTCAGGGTCACATAAAAATACTATAATTCAAATGCAATAAAAATATTTTTTGAATAATCACATTCTACGTTATCTGTTTTAGAAACCAGATTTATTTTCTAATATTTCAGATATTCTTAAAGTAGATTCTATCCGAAAATGGTAGGCAAACTTGAGTGTGCACAGATAGTTTCTTAGGGAGCTTTACAGAAGGCTGATTTCTGGAATACATCCAATATCTATAACTATTATTGCTATTCATATTTCTGATTCAGAAAGTCTGAGGTTGGGCTCAGGCATCAAATTTTCAGAGGCCACCCAGGGTAATTACCATGAGAAATTTACCACAAAACATAGAAGACTGGATTGTGTTTACCTGTAGTTGCTCCTACAAAGCCCAGCACAGGAACAGATTTATAAAAGTATGATTATGAAGCCCAGAATATTATCTTTCTTCCTACATCTTCCATAAATGAGTGCTAACAGCAGGCCCTTATTTTGGGGGTTTCCTGTCCGTTAGCTACTCCTTCCTATTTCTGCTTTATTCTTGATTCGTTTCCATACAACACACTCTGAAACCCTTTACAGCCCAAGAAAAGAAGGCTGAGAAGCCACAATGACCCACTTGAGGAAGTGCTGGGTTGGCAAGCGAAAGGCAAGAATGAAATGGGTGTTTTTTGCTGTTGCGTTCATTCATTTGACCCTTAGGTTGATAAAATAAAAATGCCTTTACTCAGTGTGTTAATAGTATAACTAATATGTATACTAATGTTATACCTACATAATATTTGGCTTCCAATAGAGTACTATACTAAGAAATGATTATAGAGTTTTGAGTCTTGATGTTGATTTTATCCCGTGATTCAATGTTTCACAAAGTGTGCTATATATATCTTATATATATATAAGGTAATTTTATTGGTAACTTTGAGAATTCTAAGTTTGAATAGTTTTATTTTTATGTTTACCTCACATTTATGGCAAGCAGCTCTAAAATTTCTATTCATACGAATGATATAAAGTTTTCGTTTACAATAATTTTTAAGTAAAAAAAATAGTTAATATAATGAAGAATATTAAGAATATTTAAGCAAAATTAGAATCAAATTCCAAGTCTAAGAGTATATCACTAGAACTCCCTAACACTGTTTCCTCTTGTGTAAAATGGGAATAATAATACCAGCTCAGAAGACTGCTGTGTTAAATGAAATCATTCATGTATATAATGTGTTCACTATTGATAACTATGATTTTACTGCTATTAATATCATTAATATGGATCAGATTTTTGTGTGCATTATCTTGATGTTTAATGTGAAATCTGCCTGGACACTGAAAGATTACCTGGGCTTGCAAAGAAAAATTGGCTTCTCAAAAGATAGTCTCAGAATAAAGGTGGGATATTAAATGTCTATCAGTAGGGTATTTTTAAAGTAAATTGTGATCCATCCACTCAGCCTTGGGGGATCAGGGGAGGCTTCCTAAGGAACTTATATCTATCTATCTATCTATCTATCTATCTATCTATCTATCTATCTGTCTGTCTGTCTGTCTGTCTGTCTGTCTGTCTGTCTGTCTATCTATCTATCTATCTATCTATCTATCTATCTATCTATCTATCTATCTATCTATCTAGAAAAGAGGCTAGCTGGCGGTTGCGAGGTAGAGAAGCATAAAGACTTGACAAGACTTTATAGAGGAAATGCAAGTTGAGTGAATTTTTGAAACATGGGGGTGGAAGGCTGACAAAAGGAAGAACAAGTAGCTGGGACAGAGGAAGCAACTGAAACACATATATAGATACAAGAAAAAGCCAAACTTTGTGAGTATGACCTCTTTGTAGAAATGCAAGCACCTAGGTATGGCTTGAGTGTGAAGTGCACACTGGGGCGTGAGTCTGGACAGGGTGGTGCCAGCTCACACAGGGACTTGATGCCGTACTAAAAGATGAGGCAATAGGGTACCACCAGCCAGCGTTAAGAGAGGAAGTAACACTCTCAGGGCCGTGGTCTTAAAGATCACTTTGACGACAATATGGAGAATAGTTAATTGGATAACACCAGAGGCCATTACTATGGTCTAGAAAAGAAATGAGGAAAATCCCCCAAGCAAAGGCAATTGCAGAGGGGGTGGAGAAGAGGAAATACACAGAAGGATTTGGTCATTACTAGAAGTGTAGGGCAACTGAGAAGCCAAGGCTGACTTCCAACTCATTCACCTGACAGAGATTCTAGAAAAACAAAGAGGAGACCATCTTGGTGGCAGCTACAGTGATGGTGAATACAATTTGGAACTTACTATATCTGAGGTGCCTAAGGCACATCCAAATGGTCACTGGCCACATGAGCCTGTGGTCTAGTTGTCAAGGGAGAGAGAGGTATGGGTGACTTCTGTCTCTGAGTCTGAAGATCACTTCACATCAGTATGATCCAGGAAATCCTGTCTGATAAAATATCTTTAATAGTAAATCAACACAAATGTGAAAACGATGATTTGTTTTGGTCGCGTTTTCCTTTCCAAGTCATTTGTGTCGTGCTCCATTTTCACAAAGGGTATTTGGTCTAACTACCTGGAGGATCATTCATAGTAGCTCTAAGTCTGGGCCCCTCTGACATTGATTAGAGGTCCATTCTCTCCCATCTGAACAGGATATCACAGCATACTCCAAAAGTTATACCAGGACAGGTTCTGACACATAGTTCCTATGCTGAGAGTGATATGGGACCATTTGTGTGGAGTACTAAAATGAAAGAAATACCAAAATGCACAGCAAATTAGTCTTTCTGGTACTTTGGTTATTGAACTTACAGAAACTCCTGCTTTTGCCGTTCTTGCAGAGCAGAATGTTTTTAAAGCAACAGTAAAATCTAGAAGATTCATTAAGGCAAGGATAGATCCATTCCAGTGGCAAACAGGGTGGCATGCCTGTGAAAGCTTACAATTATACTTGGCTTCACTTGGTGTTGCAAGTGACCAAAACTAATCAGGTCCAGGAGAGCATTCAGTAAAGCTGCTTTTCTGACTCCCTGCCTCTGTCCTTTCTGCTTCTGCCTCTGAGCAGATTGCAAGAGACTGGTGCCAACTCTACATGGCTTAATAATAATTCTCATTAGCATCCTGCCTCAAATGTGTATTGCAGAGCAAAATTTAGCTTCTCCTCAGATCAAGAGAAGAGCCACAAAATTCTCAGAGTGTGTAAAGAGTTGGCAGGCCTCACAGGAGAGGACACTTTTGGATGGGCATGGCACCCATCCTTTTTCTCCCTGACATGCGTGGGACAGACAAAGAGGAATCTTAACAACAAACTTGGCACCCTGTGTTCTTTCTGCCTTTTCACTTGAGGGCCCTGAGATTTCGGTTGTTTCTAGTTTCCTATTGCACAGTCTGATAAATTCCAAACGCTTGTGGCCTGCCCAAGCCCGGTGCCCCCGTGGAGTGAATACTATTAGCTCTGGACTGTGCCTTTGGCCACCCTGCCAGGCCACATGTACCTGTAGCTCCATGACTTTCCTGAGTTTGCTCACATTAGTTTTCGTTATGAAAGTGAACAGGATGCTGTTTATTCTCCTGCAGATGCCAGAGTGACTGAATGACACTCTGAGGAGACACGTACAACCTTGCACATTCACAGCCTATTTAACAGGGGCCATCTTTCCCACAAAGGCTTTCACATACCATCTGCTGTCACATGATACCACGTGCCAGGTCCTTATAAGAAATGTATTTGATCACCCAGATTCTCACTCCTCCTTTAGAAATGGCACATTGAACAAGACACTAAGTAGGTTTCACACTAAAGGAATTATGTGCATATCAAATGTAGTGAATTAAAGGGAATTTTCATTGTAATCACCGGCTGCAAAATGGTAACCATACACCCTTATGAAAAATTTAGCAAAGTTATCAGACTAAGTGGGCAGAAGAGAGATACTTAAATTTTTGTTGTGTGAATTTACTTGCCAAGAGAACCCAAAAAAATTTTAAAAGGGGAGCCCAAGGCATTTTATGGTTCCATATTGTTTTCATTGTCCTGTTGGTATACCATTTCTCTTGTCTGATTGAATGCCACACTCGGTTGTGAAGAAGTGCCCCATTGTCAAAGGGTGACCGAACACAAGCAGGAGAGAAAATGAGTGCAAAGTGTACCAGGGAACAAATGAATCAGTACATCCTGCCAGGTCTCACTCTTGAAGGATGGCACCTTCTTTGTTAATTGAAAAGAAATGTAAAACGGCGGTGATAACCAAAAGAAAAAAATTAATAAAATAAAAGCTTTCTGGCTCTTCTTTCACTCTTCTTTTTCCTGACCTGTGACAGCACATTGTAATGTTTCATGGTCTTGCATTATCATTTATTATTCTAGTACTGTCTGTAGGGAGCCTAGAACAGGCTGCCAGAGAGACAGGCTGTAATTGAAAGTTCTTTCAAGAGAAGGCCTTCTATCAGGCCTGCCGAGGGAATAGGAGCTCCACCTGCTGACTTTTTTATGTTTGCCGACTCAGAAAGAATGCAAAGCATAAAGAAACTGAATGGCAGTTATTTCTTTTATAATTTCTCAGTGGAAATATAGTTTTCAAAATTATTGATAAGATGTACCAGTCTAACCAAGGCTTTCAAGATGAAATTGCAATCTGTAACTTGTTTTAAGAGTGGGGATTATGTTTGGCTTCTCTGAGCCAGTCTAAGTAATTACTTTAATCTGTAACAATATATAAATTCGTAAGTTGTTGTCACCATGGCTCTTAGGGAGTACTTGACTTTTCAAACCCTGCATCTCTCCGCCATAAATTTATACTACATGGCTGGCCCATGTGTGTGTTGTTTTAAGAAGATGTAGTCTCTTGTTACAGATAGTTTGGAAGAAAGGCTAGGTGTTTTTGATCTAAGGAATAAAATAAAACCCTCGTGAAAACAATAAGGATTTTCAATAGCATAGACATGATTTGACTATTTGTTGTCTGCATTTCAGAGAAAATCTGAAAAACATGCAAAACCATAAGCCATTCATTTGTCTTTTCTTGATGAAAATTCCATGAGGGAACATGGGATGCATTACAGACATGCTTGGTTGCTTAGCTCCCCGGATGGTGAGACCCTTGAGGGCAGGCACATCTCCCAGCTCTTAAAATCTCAACGTCTGGGGTTTCACTTCTCATCTAGATTTTGTTGATTAACAAATGATAAGCTGGATTCAACCTAAAAAGTGAACCCTTTTTTTATGCCTTGGGCTTTGTGCTTAGAAAGACATTTTTATATTATTCTTATGTGTGAGTATTGTAAATCCTTTTCTGTACTCATAAGAGCCACTGGAAGTGGCAAAGGTATACATCCCCTCAGACCCTAACTCAGAATAGCTAGATGATTCCTATGGAGGTCTTAGCTAGTTGGTTTTTGGTCTTCCTTACAAGGTTCCCATGACTTTTCTTCTGGTGACACGCTATGTACCACATGAGTTGTCACCTATTCCTTATTCAGGGGTGGTAACCTGACCCAGACGTGGCCTCATCCTTCTGGTCCAATCAGAATTCTTTCCTGAGATTAACATAAGGACAGTGGGAGAGAGATGCTATCTTCTTCCTCAGGAGCTGCTAAGCTATAGGTGCTTGCGGCCATATTTTCTGCCACATGTGACAACCTGGCTAAAGTGGGAAAACAAGCCATTCCTCAAAGAAAAGTCAAGACTGACAGATGAGATCCGCAGTGAGAGAGAAAAAGCCTCAGCAGGGTCCACTCTCTGATTCCTGTCCCTGAGGCCCTGGTTCCTTACAGGCTTTCCTTTATTTCTGTGGAACACCCTGGCCGTCTCCCCATGAGTCCCATTTCTGGCTTACATGGCTTGGAGATGGGTTTCTGTTATTCATAACCAAAAGAGGCCTGACTACCAGAGCTCCATACAACAGAAATAAGAGTGACGTGACTGACAACTACTTATGGGGAAGTAAAGAGGCCTCATTTTCTCTACTGAGAGTAGAATTACAAAGGATGGAAAAAGAGAAACAGAAACATTTCTCAAGAGTATTAGATAACAACAAAAACTAGCATTTGTGTAGTGCTCTACAGTTTCAAAGTACCTTCATAATCATTTTCTCCTTTGACCCTCACAATAATTCTGTGAAATGGAGTGAGTACAGTGCATAATTATACACATTTCACAAAGATAACAGGACAGCAAGTGGAAGTTTTTCCCATGGTTCTGGAATTATGGTGAAGGCCTATAGCTGAACACAAAAGATCCTGAAGTGTTTTACATTCTAAGTCCAGGGGACCCCCAATTTTGTCTCAGTTCCTCGCTTTATAGGTTTACTGGGAAAGGCCAGCTTAAAGAACCACACAATGAACCCCAAACCCAAAGAGAACCAAGAGAATCACGTGTGAACACTGGGGCATCTGTAAGAAGTGGAGATTGGCATATCATTGCCCAACTGGACATCAGTTTCACCATCGGTCCTGCCTTCCTATCTTTAAACAGAGTAGAGAAAAGGAAAATTGGAGGGAGAAAGTAAAATGGGAAACCAGTGCTCAGAAAGGCAACTTTCCAAGGCCATAAACCAAGGTAGCAGCTGAGCTGGGGTTTGAATATAAACCATTGATGTTCATACTTTAGCATGGATCAGAATCATGGTGTGTGTGTGTGTGTGTGTGTGTGTGTGTGTGTGTGTGTGTGTCAGAGAGAGAGACTTGTTAAAACATAGATTGCTGGATGCTACCCCCAGAATCTCTGATTCAGTAAGTGTAGGGAAGGACCCAAGACCACATTTCTAATATGTTTCCAGACGATGCTGATAATCCTGTACCAGAGACTCCACTGTGAGAGACCCACTAATCTGGACCATCTCACTCAAATTCTGGACTTTCTGTACACTGCCACACTGCACCCCATTAACCATGCACCAAGAAGGGTTCACTCCCTGTCCCATTGCACTACTGACGTCTCATGAATATTGTGAAATACAATTTTCCAAGAAATATGTCCTATCAAGTACACACTTTTAGTATACCTCAGCAATTTCGTACTATGGATCTGAACTATAGTGTAGCTATTCTGCACACGAGCAACAAAAACTGAGGTTGGAAGTAAAAATTCTAAACTCTGAAGTGCATGTTAGTTTTAAGTGTATTTTAATTAAGAAGGGCATGGTTTAAGAGCAGGGCTAAGCACTATACACGGGAAATGGTACCTTCAGCTTTGAACATAAAATGTACATCAGGAGAAAAAATAAAGCAGAAAATAAACAAGATGAACTCAAAATACTGTAGCAAATGTTGGGCTGAAACTCTGCCAGGTGTGGAGGTGTAGAAAAATGAACACACATTTTGGTGGCAAGGCATGAAACTGTTTAAATCCTTATACAGAAGTTTCTGAAAACTGCAATTTTGGCATGGATCTATGAGAAAAGTTACTGGATTTATCACACCGTCAAACCAACAATATTCTGTGAGAATTGCCCTGTCCGTTCTTGGATGTTACATAACTCCCCTAAAACATCACCTCCACATATGCCAAAGAAAGAAACACAGAAATAAATTCAGAAATTTCTTCTGTACAATAAAAAAATACCAGAAGGTGTGAATTCTCAATAAATCGTAGCTAGTTCATACTCTCTTCACAAAGTAATATCCCTACAAAGGATTCAAATTGATATTTTGGGGTATATGAGAATATAGATGCATAGGTGTATATAAATATGTATCTTTTTCTCTAAAATGTTTTCTTCTTCTGTCAGTCTTGATGGCAGAGGAAAAGTATGAGGTGGGAGAAGCCAAGTGTATACATGGATGTTAGTGACCAGCAACATTTAAATAGTGACATCTCAAATATTCATTCATTACCTAGGAAATAGTAGATGGAAGGCAGGAATAGAGGCAGGTACAACAACACATTTGTCCTGCAAAGATTAATGAAGTTTTGCAGCCACAATCTAGTCATTTTTACCCTGGGGATTTTCATATTAGCCTCAAGGTTCTGAGTATAGAACACAGGGCGATCAGGGAGAAGGAAGGGCAGAGAACTACTCTCTCCCTACAAGTGTGTTGTGCTCCTTAATACCGTTCTGACTGTGGGGTCACCACCCAGCCTTGCACAGAAGTGGAGAAGAAAGCCCCTGACCCAAGGACTGGTCTTTGGGTCTCCAAGCCCTATCTGTGAAGTGGATTTCCTATGGCAGGATTCCTAACATTCAACCATTGTTTGGAAAGAAAATAGGAAAAGAAGTCTAGGAAGCTGTGACGAGACCATGTAGGAAGGTGGCTTGACAAATACCTTTGAGTTTACCCAAAGAGCTCTCCCTCAGCTATGTCTATCTGACAAGGTTTAAAGGTAATCCAAATCGATTTTTACTCTCATAAGCACAACAATAATAATATTGTGTGTGTGTGTGTGTGTACATACGCACATAAGTTATTACCTATGTGCAGACTCTTACTAACTTCTAATCATCACTACAGAGTTCAGAGGGAGATATAATTATAATCTGATAGATGAAAAAATTTAAGGTTAGGGACTTGCTCATAATTTATTAATGAGGGAACTAGGATGATTCAAAGCCAGCTCTCTGACTCCAGAGCCCCTGACATTTCCACTGTACCATATTCCCTCCATGGATTGGCCGTGATTTTAATGGGATCTAGGAAGTGAAGATATTTCTTAATGGTTAACATCTTGTGGTGAATGCAGCAGTAGCTATTTGAGAGTTGGGACACAGCAAAAATCTAGGATGAGAGAAAGTGAAGGGAGCACTTAGGAAAGACTGGAGATCGCCCTCCTGAAGGGAAGAGACTAATAAAATTGAACCAACTTTTTAACCTGGTCTAGGATTGTCCATGGCTATGTTATCTAGGGTAGGTATTAATTAATCAATTCAACACATATATATTAAGTGTTGCTATATATTAAGTACTATACCTGTGTTCACAAGACATAATTCCTGCTTTTATGATGCTTATGCAATGGTTCTCAAACTATTGTAATTAGAATATACTTGTTAAAAGGTTTGACACCAGGGACTGCCCAAACCCAGCTATTTGGATTCTCACGTGTTCTGGCATGGGGTCTGAGAATTTTTATTTTATTTTAAAAACTCCCTGGTGATTCTAATGTACACCCAACAGTGCTAACCTGTTTAATGGGTGAGATAAGTTTCCAGTGGTAGGGTAGGAATGCTTTATAGATACACTGAGGTAATATGTCCCTCAGCCCTTCTCATGGCTGTACAAATATCATTTTCTATGTCTGCCATCATATGCGAATGGTTGGGAAACACTAAGAAATTATTAGCAAATACATCACTGTCATACAGTACATATATGGGTACATATGTGTGTCCATGTATCTTTATAGAGGGTGGTGGCAAGAAATCCACCATAAAGTAAGTGCTCCAAGAAGTTTTTTGCATGATTTCCCCCAGCAGGGCATAAAACAAAACCAAAGAACTGAAGGGATTTTAGAAGTGTCTTCTATTCCAACTCCTTTGTCTCAGAGATAAAGAAACTTATTCAAATCATAGAGCAACTCAGGGGTGGAGCCTGGCCATGGACACCATTCTTTTAGACACTATTCTAATAGCTTAATGGTAAACCATAACCCTGCACAGAATACAGTATTTAATTGCATGAAGTGGAAAAGTAAGTATCTGCCCAAGTCATATTTATAACGAGGCATAACCTTATGAGGACTTCACTTCCCCTTTGTTCCATATACTGCATACTAAGTAGAGTGACAGTCCAAGAGATAGACACTCAAGTAAAAGGATCTCCAGAGAAGCTGATTATTTCCTTAAGCCCCACAAGGAAAAAAAAAAAAAAAAAAAAACAGACACAAAACCCTTTCCCTACGTAGGGAAAATGTCAAGTTCCTGCCAAGCGTTCTTCCTTCTCTCTGGGTTGCCTATCCAGTCCTGCCAGCTGCTGTTTTCATTGCTATCATTATTTCTGTTTCTCTGAGGATAGTAAAATGCTGCCAACCTGCTTCTGCCCTCCTCAGACTCTCTCATCTTACTGTTCTCTAAAACGCCTTCCATCCAGCCTCTAGCCCATTTCTTTCTCTAGCTTTTACATTATTCCTCATTCTCCCCAAGGTCTTAACTATCACATCACTCACTTTCTGCTACTATTCCTGTTGCTGCTGCTACTGCTGCTGCTCAGCTGCTTTCTGACTATAAGCACCGCCATTTCCTGTGGAAATTCTGACTGCCCTGATTGTGAGATTCTGAACACTGGACGTCTATGCCCAATTATGTTTGGTGGATCAATTCTAAAATGGGTTCAGAACACGTACTGGGTGGAAAAACTCCAATGCTCTGCCATAGGTACACTTGCTACCTCCTGTCCCGGGGTTCTGCTCCTGGCACTCTGCCCTTCTCTTCTCTTTAATACCCTTCATCACAATGTCTTCTTCCAATGTGATATTCTTAGCTTTTTAGAGTCCCTGAAACTACTTGATTGTTATCATCTTGCATAGTTGTTGACCGTGAGTATTTTGACATCAAATACCTTGAGTTTGAATGCCAGCTACGTCACATACAAGGTGTGCGACTGTGGGCAAATCACTGACCTTTCTCAGCCTTTGCAAATGAGAATAACGATGGTACCTACATCATAGTGATGTGAGGATTAAATGGAATAATACACATGAAGTGCATAGTGTAGTATTTGGCACATAGTAATTGCTCGATAACATTGGCTATTGTTGTTATTATTATTATTAGACTATGCCCTATCAATAATCTGTCTACATAGAATATTATCTGTGTAAATTACATACAAATTAAGAAGATAGCAGGTATCCAGACTATCATCACTCATGATTGATGTCAATTAAATGAGAGAGGTTTAGTCATTAACCAGGAGTTTCACATCATAGTTGTACATTTTGCTGCTACTCTCAACGCAGCTTGGTAAACTTTTACTCTGTTCATTCGGTATGCTGTATGGTTCCAAAGGCAATCCTTTTATTTTTTTGGTTCATGCATATAGCATTATATCTCCCAGGTTTCCATGAAGAATTCTGTCATAAAAAGTCTTCTTCCCCTAAAATTACCATCCCTCAGAAATCAATCACATTTCCTGGCACTATTATACTTTTCATAAAATGCTTTATCTTAAAATTTTTATTCAAGTATTTTCTATATTATTTTACTTAGGGATAGAAAAACTGCTGTAACAAAGAAATCCCAAATACCTGGTTTAAATATGATAGAAATGTATTTTTCTGTCACATGTAACAGCCCAGAGGAACGTGTGTGTTGCAGGGCACTCAAACTGCAGGTCGTCCATGACCTTGGATTCTCTCTGCCTTGTTGTTCTACTATCTCCCAGGGTATTGTCCTCATCTGCATGGTTGAAGCTATTTTATCTTTGTCATTAAATTCCAGAAGATGGGAAAGTCCAAGATAAGTAGTTTTATCTTCAAGGAAATGACTTTAAGGAAGTTTCGCGTGTCAGTAATACTCATATCTATTGGCCAAACTAAGTCACCACCTAGCTGGATATACCTTTCCAAGAGGCTGGACGATATAGTCTATCACTAAGTAGCCCTCTATTACCAAAAGGAAGAAAGAGAATAAGTACTGGGGACACTGAGTGGCCTCTTCCACATATATATACACATGATTAAAAGTTTAATTAGAACAGAGGTGTACACTCTGAAAATAAGAGATATCTTCTCTACACTTTCTCATCCTCAAGACTTCTCTCCATATGAAATCTCTAGGGATAGCCAACTCTGTTGCTTTTTAGCTATTTTGATGATTACCTATTTATCTCTAAATACTATTTATAGACTCTAAATAGTCTATAAAAATAGTATTATTCTACATAATGCCTATTGATTTCTACTTCCTGTAATGTCTAAGAGGACAAAGGTAATTTGTCCTCTTATAAAAGGACAAGTAAAGAAGATGGATGAAGTACAAAAGCACCGTCTTAAAAAGTATCAAGTACTTGAAAGATAGTGAAGAAATTTGGGGTAAAGATGTAGAAGAAGACAAGAAACTAGAGAGATAAACCCAGCCCTTGAAAATGCTTTTTTACCTGAGGGCATGTGCTAAGTCTGGACAAGAGCTACAAAATCGAACCACAATTTTGGTAATGTTCCCAGGATTTGGACAAACTGAAGTTGAAAACTGAAGCCTGCCAGGAATAGAGAGTTGATAAATCAAGCTCCGTTTGAGTTCAGAATCTGAAGGGTCATACCCTCAATATAAGGAGTAACTGCAGGTGAACCAGCCCTTGCATGGATTTGCAGTCCGCTTTGCATAATTTAGTGGTACAAGCAAACACAAACTTTAACATTATGTTAAGATATTTCTGGGATAACACTCACCACTATGTGCAGAAGCAAATGAATACCTTCTCAGGAGGAAGATATAGCCATATCAAGCCTCAAATTACCTCCAAATAATTTGTAAAATATACAATACAACATGTGATTAAAAATAACCAGTCTTATAAGAGAACAAGATGAAATGTGAGTAACAGAAGAAAGATAAACAACATAAAAAAGGTCCAAAACTTGAGTTATCAGAATTATCAAATATGGATCATAAAATAACCATGCTTGCTACATTTATGAAAAAAAGTCCAACCTTAAAAATAGCAGGAGAACTGGAAACTAAAATGTAATGTAGCACATTAAAAAAAATAATCAAACTTGAAAAATATATAATAATCAAAATTAAGATGGGTTTAAGGGCAAATTAAATTTAGCTTAATTAAAAAGACAGAGCCGGCCTGGTGGCTCAGGCGGTTAGAGCTCCATGCTCCTAACTCCAAAGGCTGCCGGTTCGATTCCCACATGGGCCAGTGGGCTCTCAACCACAAGGTTGACGGTTCAACGCCTCGAGTCCCGCAAGGGATGGTGGGCAGCGCCCCCTGCAACTAAGATTGAACACTGCACCTTGAGCTGAGCTGCCTCCCAGATGGCTCAGTTGGCTGGAGTGCGTCCTCTCAACCACAAGGTTGCTGGTTTGACTCCCACAAGGGATGGTGGGCTGCGCCCCCTGCAACTAGCAACTGGCAACTGGACCTGGAGCTGAGCTGCACCCTCCACAACTAAGACTGAAAGACAACAACTTGAAGCTGAACGGCACCCTCCACAACTAAGATTGAAGAGACAACAACTTGACTTGAAAAAAAAATAAAAAAGGCCTGGAAATACACACTGTTCCCCAATAAAGTCCTGTTCCCCTTCCCCAATAAAATCTTAAAAAAAAAAAAAAAAAGACAGAGAGAAGGAAATATCCAGAATGTAGCACAAAGAAACAAAAGGAAAAGAATTGCAAAAGAGAGGGTAGGAAGCATATGGGATATCAGTGAGAAGTTTTAGCCTAAAAAGGGTGGAGTGAGAGACTGGTACAGAGGTAACATGTGAAGAAACAATAGCTCTGAAATTTTCAAAAGCAATATATACATCAATATACAATTTCAAGAATCTCAATGAACTGTAAGCAGAATAAATTAAAATAAACCCACACCTAGACATTGTAGTGAAACTACAGACAACCACAGACGAAGGGAAAATCTTTGAAAAAAAAAAAAAGCATGAGATAAAAGAAAAATTACTTTCTAGAGAACAGATGGAGAACTGACTTCTCTATGGTAAGAAAAGCAGCCAGAAAACAATAGAATGATATTATCAATTAACATTAAAGTTTGATATAGTAATAAAATAAGTAAATTATAGTTAAACCACTTCAAAAAATGGAAAAAGATTACACCATGGAAGCTAGCAGAGACAAAAAATGGAATGTTAAAATAGATAATCCAAATAAAACACTTGGGATAAGCAGCACAAAATAAGACCCCAGATTTAACTCAAATATATCAGTAATTACATTGAATACAAAAGGACCAAATATTCAATTTGAAAGAGAGATATTAAGATTGGATTTAAAACAAACAAAAAGTACTTAATTATATAATGTTAATAGGGACATTTAAATATGAGAGTATAGAGAGTTTGACAGTAAAATTTAAAAATAAAAAAATAATTTAAACACTAATTCAAAAGAAATCAACTGAAGTTATACCAATAACAGAGTAGATTTTAAGATGACAGACATTAGCATTAGATTCATAGAGAAACTACATTTCTACACAATGATAAAATATCCTATTTATCATGAGGAAATCATTTAAAATGTGAATGTTCCTAATAACATGGCATAAAAAGATATGTAGTAAGTATTGGCATAGCTAAAATGAAAAATAGGCAAATCCACAATCATAGTGAAAAATTATAGTACACCTCAGTAATTGATAAAAATAATAAAACAAAAAAGAAGTGCAAGAATTAAACAACATGATTAACGAAAGTGACCTAATAGACACAGCTACAAATATGCCTTCTTTTCAAGTAGGCACAATAATAAAATGCTAAATAGAATATATTTTCTAATACAATAAAGTTATAGTAGACATTAATAAAAATAAGTAGAAACTTTCCATAAGATTGGAAATTCAGAAATATTCTTCTAAATAATTAATGCGTAAGAGAAGAAATGACAATGTACCTTAAAAATAAATTGCATTGAACACTGATAAAAATACAATAAATAAAAATGTGGAAAGTAGCTAATGCAGTACCTAAGAGGAAATGTATAGCCTTAAATGAATATGTTAGAACAGAAGGAAGACTAAAAGTCAGGAATCTAAGCAAACTTACAAATAAATTATTAAAGAATGGTGAATTAATCCCAGAGAAATTAAAAGGAAAAAAATGATTACAGCAGAAGTTAATAAAAAGGAAGACAAACATTCACTACTAAGGATCAGCAAAGCCAAAAGTTGGCTCTTTGAATAAGTTGATAAAAGAGATAAGGCCCTAGCAGTCATGATGTAGGAGAGAGCAGGCACATTAACCAATATCAGGAATGAAACAGAGGACATCACTACAGATTCTACAGACACTAAAAAGATGAAAAGATGTTATGAGCCACTTTCTGTCAAAAATTGGAAAACTTAGATGAAATGAAGAAATTTCTGGGCAAATTTACCTTACCATTCAAGAAATAGACACTGTGAGTAGTCAAATAACATTGACACAGCAATAAAATCCTTCCCACAAATAAAATTCTAGGTCCATCCAGATGGTTTCAATGGTAAGTTCTACCAAACATTTAAGGAAGAAATTATTACAGACTCAAAAATCTCTTTCAGAGAATAAAAAAGAGGGAGCAGTCCCAAAATCACTTTATGAAACTAGCATAATCTTGGCACCAAAACCTGACAAGCAATAAAAATAAGAGAAAGCTACCAGTCATTCTCACTCATGAATATAGATGCAAAAATCCTGAATAAAAGCATAAAGCAAGCATATGACCAAGACATATTTTCCCAGGACTATAAGTCACAACGTCATTAAATTAAATACCTATTCGTAACAAAAATGTATAAAAAAGATAAAAAAGGGAATTTCCTTATGCTGACAAAGGGTATCTATAGAAAAAAAAAAAAAAGAAAATCCTCATAACAAACATTCTTAAAATGTAAAGTTGAAAGTTTTCCCTCTCAGAATAGTAACAAACATACTGTCTTTCAAACATTATGCTTTTTAACATTAGTTACTGGTGTAGCAAGGCAATAAAAGGAAGTAAAGGATTGGAAAAGTAGGAGAAAAAACTATTATTACTTATAGAATATATGGTTATGCAGTATATCAAAATATAAAAAATTCAAATTCAAAGTTGAGTTGATAATTTTGTGGGTTAAAATTGAATACACAGAAGTAAATATTTTCTATATGTCCTCAATAACAGAAAATGAAATATTTTAAAGGTTCTATTTTAAAAGGAGTTGAAATACTATGGACACATGAATACATCAAAATAAAATATATCTATGGCCTTTGCAGATCCAACTATAAACAGTTATTAAAAGACATTGATTGGAAAATGAATCCAATAAAAACTGCAATTCTTCCAAAAGTGATATGATGATTAAATGTAATTTCAATCAAAATCCCAAGTAATAGGCTAGAGGAATTGGATAATCTGATTCCAACTTTATTTGGAAATGCAAAAGGTTAAAAATAGCCATGATATTCTTGAAGATGAAGGACAAGATAGGAGCACTTGCTCTAGTTGCTAGCAAAGTGTGTGTAAGGACAGACAGAACTAGGGCAGGACGGAGACAGCAAGAAATAGACATACACATCTGGACACTTCAATTATGACAAAGGAGGCACTGCAGGGAAGAAGGGAAAGGACAGCCTTTTAAAAAAAGGCAACCAGGACAATTAGATATTCAAGTGGGAAAAAGAATGAAATTGTATGTACCCTTGTAGCACAACATAACTAAATCAATTATAGGTGGATTATAGACCAAAATGTGAAAGGCAAGACAACAACACTAACAGATGATAACATAGAATAGCTTCATGACTTTGCATTAGTGGACACATAATGCACCTGCACCCAGAGTTTATGCCAATACCAAGTGAGTGGGAATTTTACTTGAACACTTGCCAGCCCCTGGGGCAATACCTGTCCCATGTCATGAGTCTATGTCATCACCACCTGGCTATCCTATGAGGATGCTTCCCTTCTCTGCTGAACCAGGACGACTAAGACCAAATGGGACCCGTGGCAGCTAGTGAGGTGGAAGAGAGCCACAGCACCTTTTTTTGTGGATAGAACAGGGCTTTTCAAAGTACTGTCGCCTGAAAATATGACGACTGGATGTCAACTTTACAACAAGGAAAACATGCATTGCTAGAAGAAAGACAATGGTTACTTCTTTTTACTGACTCAATTTTATGTCAATACTTTTTCCTATGTGAGTTAATTGGGGGTGTATAGTGTGGAACTGAAAGGAGAAGAAAATGAGGTCTCTGCTGAATTGACAGTTTTCAAAATATTTTGGCAGCCTACTTAATTGTAATTTGTTTTATACAAGAAAAGCTTCTGCGTGTAATCAAAGTAAATAGGACTTAGATATGGAATGCAAAGCAAATGGAAGAGTGAGGTTGACCCCAAAGCAGATTACGTTTTGAGAAACGTCCCATCATCTTGAAAGACCTAGCTACTAAAGATAGGCAAAATGAAACAGTATCTCATGGGAAAGATACAGGAGTATCATTAAGGACATCTCTCTCCCTTTCCTCTTCCCCTATCCCCCATCCCTAAAATTTCTGACTTTTTCCACAATATTTGAAATTTCACCTTGGAGGAATTTCTTTAATTTAAGGTTTGATCCCTTTTACAAGAGGATACCAGCATGGTTACCAGCGTTTTGGGATAAACTTACTATAGATAATAGGTTCCCATGACGAGGAAGCATGAAGCACTAACAGGAGTCGTGAATGGGTTTCCATGGGGCAGAGGCAGAAAAGCAAGAACTGGAAGAACAGGTGCCCAAGAAAAAGGTGGGATGGATGTAGCTCAGGCTTGGAGTTAAGCTGCCAGATCTGGGTTAGAATTGTGGCTAGACTGGGGTCATGACTTAGCCATCAGAGCCTCATTTTTCTCAGCTGTAACATGGAAATATATATTATCTGCCTTTGTTTAAGGATTGAATGAGATAATTCTGTTAAAGCACATGATGGACTGTTGGGCCCAGAGTACAAGTCCATGAAGTGTTAGCTCTCATATTGCCAGGTTTTTTGTTTGTTTGTTTGTTTTTTCCCTATCAAGACCAATCTCTTTCAGAGCCAATTCCTTTGTAATAGTTTACATCTATCCGTGCATTTAAATACTTTCATCAATCTATGGCTTTTGAATGATTTGGGAAAATAGTCTTCAGAAAAAAGCAGAATGAATCTACTTTGTATTCCTCATCCCTTAATATTTTTTTGGTACTACCTTCCAGAAGAGCTATCAGGAATTGGAAGAACATGAAAATATAATTTGCTTTCTCATTTTTTTCATGCTTCAACTTGACAATGTTTCTTACATTTCTCTCCTGATGAAATGTATGGAAGTATTGATAAAGGTACATCATGATCTGAAATAACATGTGAATAGTTTGGACATGATTCAAGCACAAGGATACAGAAGAAAGTCTGCCTTCTCCTGAAGCAATGACACTGTCTTCGAACAAGGCCAAGAGAGAATCTAATTTATTGAAAAGGAACATAACTATTTCTTCCCCTTTTGAATAGTGATTTTTAACATCTTTTTTTTTAACCTCAACGCACAGTAAGAAATACATTTTACATTGTGACCTGATACACACATACACATTCTCTCTCCGTGTGTGTATGTTTGAAATTAAAGTTTCATACATTCTGAAATGTTCCATTCTACTCTACTTAATCTTTGTAAATGCTGTTTAAGACCATTGTATTGATTCTGTGTTTCACACTTTAAACTACTGCTTCAGGTTTTACATATTTGCTTTTTTGAGTGAAAAGAATCCTCATGTTGATTTTAAATGCATTTAATTTGGTTCCATTCCCATTTGTGGGATCTGTGTCTCAAACACACACACACACACACACACACACACACACACACACACCAAGATGGAAGAATATTGAGAAAAATTAGTTTATGATTGGCTTGGTTAATCTCCTACCATATAAGTAAATGCAATAAGAAACCTCTCACCATCTTTCATATTTCCTACCTATTTAACTTCTCTTATTATTCCCTATTTCTTTCCTGTCTTATTTTCCCCAAATACTAATTTTCAGTTGTTATTAAACATATTGAAGGGAAGGGAGGAAACTAATATTTAATGAGCACCAACTAAGTACAGATAATTTATATACATTAATTCCTCTCAATAACCACTCAAGGTATTTTTTTATTCATTCCTTTACTTATAAGGAATCCAGAATTTAGAGAAATAAAGTAACTTGCCCCAAGTAAAAATTTCAAAAAGCTGGTTAATGGTAGAACTGACTCAGGTCTGGCTAACACCAAACTCATTGCAATGTATTTCCTTTATGTCAACATAAAGTTAAAACCACAACAAAAAAAAGAAAAATTAGACCTTATGCTTTTAATCTGCTAACTTTAGTAAACCATGCTTATATCACTTTTCTTTCAATTGCTTTTTTTGTTGTTGTTATTGTATTGACTCTTACATTTAACTATTATTATACAGAACAATATGTTGCCTATGTTGAACATGAATATATGTATATATACATACATACATATATATGTACATACATACATATATGTGTATATATACATATACATGTATATATGTGTATACATACATACATACATATATACATATGCATGTATATATGTATATATACATGTATATGTGTATATATATGTATATGCATATATATGTATGTATATATACATATACATACATACATACATACATACATATATATATATATATATATATATATATATATATATATATATATATATCCCAGCACACCATTATTCTTTTAGAGTACTCTGGACCTTATAACCGACTTATATAATTTTTTCCTACAAGGATTCCATGTTTTCTCTTGGCTTCACGAAGAAACAACTGAGGATTCTAATTTATCTTTGTGTTATAACATTTGCTCTGATATTAGCCCGTTCTATTTGGAAGAGAGAAACAAAATAAAATGCTTTCTTTTGTACCTTTAGTTCTAAGTGGAGCCCATTAAGGACTTTAAAATAATCATTCATGTTTAAACCTGATTCTTGCATTGGTAAACACTTTACATGAAGTTAAATAAGGTTTGCCTGTTCTAGGAGAGAGGATTAAATTAAACAGCAGTGCATGTCACTTGCTGAAGTGACAGGAATAAAGAATAGATGGCATACACTCCTTTATTCCCATTATGCTTCCTTTTTCCTGAAATTGGATTGAGATTCTAGCTCATCTCAGCCTAGAGGAGAGACTGGATCTAAAGTGGAAGCAGGTACCCTGTGCTTTTTTCCAAATCAACAGCTCTGTTGAGATAGAACTTACATACCATAACCCAGTCCTGTTTCTACCCATAACAAAATCTCTACTTCTGAAACTTGAAAGGTAAGAAATAATAAACATAAATAATAAACATGCTTTCACCAGTTTATAGTCAATCAGTTACCCTTATAATTTCACTCACTCCCTCTTCCCTGTATTTCCCCCCACTGCCCCATTAATTACTGCCCCATACATAGTACATTGATACATCCACCATGGTATTTTCACATGTGGGCTTTCAACAATTTCATACTAATTATGTTTTATTTCAAGGTAGGAGCAACCATAGAACAGTATCACTACTTGAAAACACAATCATCCCTGTGTTAGGGCAGAACTACAAATACACCGGATGTTTTCACTTCAGAGAGAAATTGACAGGAGGAGTGGAATTTGAGGTATAATTTTTCACACCACCATTAACAATCAATATCGAGTTTTTCCCTCATAGGATTTGGATGGTAGCATGGATGAAGATGGACTCCAGTATGGTGACTAAATAAAAGGTGAGATTACCCATCACACACATGACGCCATTATGTCAAAGTGAGAGCCCTAGTGTTCTTTTCTGAATAATATCTTCAATGGTGATGTCTTTTTTTTTTAAATTTTAATACTCCTTATGCAACTCTCTAACTCATCCAAAGCTGTCAGATGTATAAACATTGTTTTAGTAGTCAAAAGATCCTATGAAAACTAAACAAAGTTTTGCCTTAGCTGTATCATATTGTGAGTCCACACATTACAGCAGGAGATGCCATGTAACAGGAAGCCCTGATATAGATTAATTAATGTGTGTTTTTTACTCTTATATGGAAAAAGAACTTGACAGAAAATCAACTTTGGAACTCCTGTCTAGAAAGAGTGGAGATGAAGAAGTCCTGGAATCCTGAAGCTAGCTCTATACTTCAAGAGTTTGGGGCAAGGGGCCGGCCCGGTGGCTCAGGCGGTTAGAGCTCCATGCTCCTAACTCCGAAGGCTGCCGGGTTCGATTTCCACATAGGCCAGTGGGCTCTCAACCACAAGGTTGCCGGTTCAACTCCTCGAGGCCCTCAAGGGATGGTGGGCTCCGCCCCCTGAAACTAAGATTGAACACTGCACCTTGAACTGAGCTGCCTCCCAGATGGCTCAGTTGGTTGGAGTGCGTCCTCTCAACCACAAGGTTGCTGGTTTGACTCCCGCAAGGGATGGTGGGCTGTGCCCCCTGCAACTAGCAACGGCAACTGGACCTGGAGCTGAGCTGCGCCCGCCACAACTAAGACTGAAAGGACAACTTGAAGCTGAATAGCACCCTCCACAACTAAGATTGAAAGGACAACAACTTGACTTGGAAAAAAGGCCTGGAAGTACACACTGTTTCCCAATAAAGTCCTGTTCCCCTTCCCCAATAAAATCTTAAAAAAAAAAAAAAAAAAAGAGTTTGGGGCAAGTCAATCCTGTTTTGAAGGGAAAAGGGTAAAATGAGGCCCCTTGCACCCTGCAGTTATGGAGGAATAGAAGCTGAGTAGTCTTTTGCCCCCCAAAAGAAGGATTAATCAGCCAGCTTTTGTTTTCAGGTTAGAATTGGGAAAGTTATATAAACCCTGAAGGTGTAGATTCCTGGAAGGAAAAGAGATCAGTGGAAAAGCTGACCATTAATGAAGCAATGGAGGAAGAAAACCTGTAGGGAACTTCTGGCTGAAATAAAAATAGAAGGAGCTATATCTCTTAAAGGATGACAGTGTCCTGAATGGGAATCTGCACAGTGAGGCAGCATCTCAGAGTGAATTAGAATATTCTGTGGGACTTCAAAGGGCAAATTCACAATAGCAGCAAGGCAGAAGAGGGAGAAACATCGTAGGTGTAAGAGTCGTACTGACTCTTTTGAACCACCCAGGAATATTTTTTGGATAACTTATGGAGACAGGATGTATTAGTTTTCTATTGCTGCTATAACCAATTACCACAAACTTAGTGGCTTAAAACAATACAGATTATCTTACAGTTCTATATGCTTTAAATCCGAAATGGGTCTCACTGGGCTAAAACCAAGCTGTTGTTGGGGCTGCATCCCTTCCGCATGCTCCAGAGGAGAATCCATTCCCTCACATTTTCCAGCATCTAGGGGCTGCCCACAGTTCTTGGCAGGGACCCCCTCGCTCTAGCAGATCAGGCTGAGTCCTTCCCATACTGTGATCTCTCTGGTTCTCTTTCTTCTGCCTCCCTCTTCTACTTGTAAGGACCCTTGTGATTATATTGGGCTCACTTGGATAATTTCTTTATTTTAAGGTCAGCTGATTAGCAACTTTAAAGCTGTTTGCAACCTTGATTCCCTTTTGTCATATAACCTAACACACTAACAGATTCCAGGGATTGGGCGACAGACATCTATGGGGAGGAGGCATTGTTCTGACTACCACACAAGGAGATACGGCATGTCCTGGTAATGTGGTAGGAGGGTAAGGAGAACAAGCAAGCTGAGGGATGGACTCAACCCTCTCGTTCTCACTGCTAGCTGCATGGATAATTGTGTGGAAGACTTAAAAAATACTAATGCCCGGGAAATGTCCCCAAATGTTCTAATGTAATAGGTTTGGGATGGGTTCCAGGTATCATTGTGTTGGGATCCATACCTCTGGATGACCCAGAAAATTCTTACGTGCAGGCAGGGTTGAGAACACTAGTGTAGGACAGGGGAATTGTTGTCCTAACTCTAGGGGGTAAGAACAGAAACCCAGATCACACATGTTCTAGAATTCTGTGTTCTTTTCTGACTTCCATCAGTTACTTCTGTCATATATCAAGCCCCACAGCTTTAATTTACCTCTATCAAATTTAATATACGGGCTTTACACATTCTTAGAAGTCTAGAAATCTTCCCCTAGAAAAATATTATTTTAAATTGCATTTTATACATTTTAGTTTACTTTCCCAATCTGTCTAACCTTGTTTTCTAAAAATAATTTAACTGAAAATCTATTACCTAGCTTGTTTGTAATGAAGAGTTAAGCTATATTTCATTTACCTTAATAAAATCAATTTTAATGAGTCTTCACTCTATAGTGTTTACTTTATAAACACTTTATGGTATTTCAATCAGTTTATGCTTTTTCTATTTTGTTACTTTTCTTATTTTATTTCATTCTTGCATATAAAATTGTTGGCAGTTGCCATGGCAATTCTAATTGATTTCTTTCTGCTGTTTTTGTAGGCTTTTAAAAAGATTTGCACAATACCTCATTTATATTGTTATTTTTATCTCTGTAAATTTGTAATGGCCTCTCCATAAAAAAGAAAAAGGTGTGTAACGAGAGCATCAGATGTTACTTTGCTCAGTGTGGAAGGCTGTGAAGAACAGAAGAAAACTGAGGAAGAAAAGCCAAGCTGGGAAGGGCAATGCAGAGGTTTAGGTTCAGAAGTAAAAGTGCGTGTCACACAAAAGAAAGAATTCAGATACCCCAGTGAGTGGCAATCCAAGGGCAAGAGATGTGCTTTTAGAGAGAATTGAACTTGCCAACGTGACTCAGTTTTGAAAGACTAATAAATGATGGAGGAAGATGTAGGGAAAGCAACCAAGTGACAATGTCACCATTTTGTTTATTTGTTTGTTTATCTTCTGGTGAATCTCAAAACCTCCTCTGTTTCTGCTACTACTACTACCAAGCGCGCACACACACACTCATGGAATGCATCTGTATATTTATTGTCAGGACCCACTAGCATTCTCATTTCAGTCAACCAGAGACATGTTCTCTGACAAGATGGTGGGTGCTGTGATTTAACTGCCTTCTTTTAAGCAATGAGCTACCATACCATTTGCAGCCCTAGAAAAAGAGAAGATTCTTGGGGATCTGGAATGAATTGAATTTGGTTTTAGGTTCATTGTAGAACTCCAGACAGTTTATATTTAAAAAAAATTACACCACATCTTTTTTCAAGAGCTAGTTGCTGTGGAGTGCAAAAGAATACAATACAATAAAAAAACAAGAAAGTAAAGATAATTTCGAACCATTATATTGTAACCTGAAACCAATACAATGTTATATATCAATAAAAAATAAAATAACTATACCTCAATAAAAAATAAAAAAAGATAAGTACAGGCATACCTCAGAGATACTGTGAGTTCGGTTCCAGACCACTGTAATAATGAGTGTCACAATAAAGTGAGTCAAAATCTTTTTGCTGGTAAAGGGTCTTGCTCTCAATTTGTTAAAAAAGCAACACCTGTGAAGTGCAATAAAGCAAAGAGCAATACAACCATGTGTAGAGTGAACTGGAGTAAAATTAGGACACAGGCATATGCACTATGAAGTCTGCGTAAGAGTTGAAAACCAATTGTGACTTTGCCTCTGAGCTTCTCAGTGGCCAAAGCAGAGAGGAAAACATGATCCAAATCAAGACTCAAAGTGCCTTTGAGAAAAACATTTATCAGGTACATCGGAGAAACACAGTCTTTCCAAGAATTGAGAAAAATAAGAAATCTCCCCAAAGGAGTGGCTATTTTCATATAATGAACAATAACCTCAACAATATCTCTGCAATATAAAACAGCAAGTTACACATAGCCACTTTAAAAAAAAAACAAAAAACTTCCATCCGGTGAAGTCAAGGGCATAATTTATGCTAGAGCACAACTCAGAGAGAGCTACTTAATAAGGGTGAAGAATTCTGAAAGCCAAATGCCCTGGTCTTGGGTGACCTTGGTGATCCAGAAAGTTACTCTATATGGAGAGGATGACCACGCCCCATATCTGTTTTAGAGAAAATTTATGCCCCATCCCATTGCATGGTAAAGTCAAGAGATCTGATGACAATGTACCCTACAAGCCATTTCAGATTCTCACTTTACAACAAAGAAACATCATTCTGGCATACTCAGATGAAAAAAGAGCTCGGAGGTAGTAAGCATGATTTGTCTGAAGAACCCATTGTAAAAATTACACTATGCAGGCCTATGTGAAATATGCAAAAGTTCTGGAAAATAAATGCCTAGCATAATCCACCATAAAACTCTTAGATAAATTATTATGACCCTGTTCTTCTGGTACAAGCATAAATGTGTTTCCGATAAATGCATTTTATTATGTTTTGCTTCATAAGACCACCCTATTATAAATTCAGGATGGTTAAAAGAAAAATTTAAGATCCTCTCTTCCTTTGGCAGTCAGAACAAGGTTTTTTTAAACCAAAAACATATGTTTAAATTTAGCTCCACATGTGCCAGCTAGTTATTGACTGATTACTGACATGTGTTTTAGCTCTAGGGATCTCAGATCTTTCTCTCTGCTTCTCTTCTCAGCTCCTCGGCACAAAGCATCTCACATACACGCACACCACACATTGGGAATTCAGATATTTAGCAGGTAACCAGGACCTAGTATTCAGAGTAAGCACATTCCTTGATGAAAGAACAGTATGGAATGCTATATGCACTATCTTACCTTGTGGTGGGTGGGGGAGCCCAAATAAATTATTCTTCCAAATTCTGAAAACCCCTTGAGCTTGTCTTGTTCCTTAGCAAACTGTTTTCTTCTGAATCTTTCTTAGTTATGTCCAAGACATACTAAAAACAATGACTTTCTTAATCAGTTCTTCCCTAGGTAAGTGAAAATAATATTCTGCTGGTGGGATAATTTTAGCAAATTACAGTGGGAATACAGCTTTGAAAACAATCTAGTTTTGTTCCTCTTGGTTGCCAAATCCTGGACCTGGTGGCCACTGTAATGGGCCTCACAGACTCCCTAGTATGGGGAGTGAATTGACCAAGAGCCTCGGCTGGGACACTCTGAAATCCATCACCACAGTTGTGATTGGTGCTGAGGCCACTACCGTTTGCAGCTGTCAGTCAATGTCTGAATGGGGGAGACTAAGGAAGGCCCATTCCTGGGAGAGCCAGGAATCTTCTAACAGGACTCCCTGACAGCCTTGCTGCCTGAGATGCTTCTATTCAAGCTTTCGTTTTTCTCTCCCTCAGGCATTGACAGGCTTGCATCAGGACTGAAGACTTCTCCCAGCTCCCTCCCAATTTTTCTCACACAGCCTGTTCCTCTAAGAAAACTTTTGCCTGTCTTAGTATCTGCTTCTTGGAGGACCAGGACTAGTCTAACATTCTCTGTTTAGGTTATGTTACCTACACTTAAGGAAATACATCTTCACAGAGTCAAGGACTGTGGCTCTAAATTAGTCTATTGCTGAAAAAGGATGTATTACATTTTGAGCATAATATCGCGACCCCATAGATTTGGATCCTGAATTGAACCAGATTAAAATTCCTCATAAATGATATTCCAAAATAAATTTCTAATCATTCTCTTGTCCAAAAGCCACAATGTTCCCTCTAATCCTAAAGTCATTGATAATCCATTCTTCCCAAGAATGCGGAGATTTTGTTTTCTAAAAACCCACTTTCACCTCATTCATACCTATAAATTTTGCTAATTAGAATGTGCCAAGTAGAGTGTGTTCTGTGGCCTAAAGCTCATTCTTTTATGTGATTGACAAGACTGGCAATATTCATCCTTATATTATTGTTGCTTATATAAGAGGTCTGCCCTGAAATAATGTGGGCAGGATTGTATAAATTTAAGACGACTCAAGAAAATGCAGCATTCTGGGGTTCTCTGAATTAAGTAGCAGTCAAACCCTCTTCCCTCTCTGAATTTGGATACACCTAACAAAATTAGACAAAGGAGTCAGACATCAAATGATCATTTTTTAATGTTTGGTAGGCCTTGCATCTAGAATATGGGTTGCCATTTAACCTAAGAAGAGCAAATATAGGACTCTTAGGTGTAGGCCAGAGCTACATGGGGCCAAGCAGGGAGTCCAGAAACAAGAGTAGGGCCTGTCTGAGAACAGACCAGCTCGAAAATAAGAGTATTAGTCTGTTCTTCATCTCACAACTTTTCCTCTCGTAGGGAGTAGTGAGAGGGACAGAAAGAAGCTTCCTAATCCTTCCAAAAAGAGCAATTTTATCATGTTGGCCATGGTGGAAAATCAGAGACAAAATAGTTCATCCTACACAACTCCTAGCCAGGAAGTCAGCGGCATTAACCCTATGTGTAAGGGACTAACCATCACTGGGCCACCTTAGCTATGCGGCCAGCCAGGATAAACATTTCACAGAAAACAAAGCAAACTTTCCTTCATTTCATTACTATTCGCATGTTTCAGAACAATTCATTCAAGATTCACATAAAGTTAGCTACGGGCTTTTCTAAATAGAGCTCTTATATCTTAAAAATAAATCCAAGGCTTTTAAAGCTCTGTAATTATCTTGTCTATTATCTCATCTGCTGCTTCATCTTTCCTTCCCTCCCTTGATCTTTTATCTGTATGGTGGTTTGCCATTTTTGCATAGCTTTTAAAGCAAATTCTGGATATTTTCAGAGATGGGAGGGTAGGAAGAATAGATATGTCATAATTTGTGTTACTTACTCATTTATTTTTTTTGCGGGGGGGGAATTAACTCCTTACACATCTGATGAGTAACAGATACCTGGGCATTTGGATTTTGAATAAGAATTTTAATTGTATCATTTCTTTCCTGTAATCACACTTAAAGATGAAAATTCTTACAATTTCCTGCACTGTGGCATTTATGTCTTTATTTAAATCACATTTTAAAATTGCATATTCTTAGGGACTCCTTCATTAATGATCCGTATAACTAATTTAGAGCTTAGTGACCTCTACAAAGTAAACTTACTCTTCTTACCGGGGGAAACTGTGTAGGAAAAAATGCAATATATCTCAGAAAAAAATCATTTGACTGAAATACTACATAAATAGATGTAAATTTATGTAGAGTTTTCTGATTTAAAAAGTATTACATACTCATGCAATATTTAGAAATTATAAAAAATATGTAAGATAGAAGAGAAAGAATGAATATAAAGTAGAATGAAAACTATCGTTTTAATTATCATTTGATGCATGCATTAACATTTTGGTATCTTTCTTTACAGTACTTGACATCACATACACACCATGGATCATACTAAATAGAGTTTTATCTTCAATACCCTTCATTTTATGAGCACTTAAAAAATTACATAGGCATGAAAATGTTTGTAATGATAGCACACATAAGAATCTATATGAAGTATTTCACCAGACCACTCTAGAACATATAACATTTGTTATTCCAAATTTTTCACCATTGTAAATAATGCTGTCATAAACCATCTTATATGAAGTTTTTAACTATATTGCTGATTCTTTCCATAGGAAATAAAACAAAATTACAGAATTTAAAGGTATTAATATTTGAAAGGCTAAGAGCAAATGACCAGTTATTAACTTACTTTGGAGGGAAATCCCACAGAGATACTTATTTCCTGGTTTCAGAATAACTGGGAAGCTAAATTAATAGTGAAAACTTCCTTTAGGGAATATAGAAGCAGGGCAAGAGATGGCAGCCTTGAAGGGCATTTCATCTAGGTCATGGTGAGCCGTGGTATCTAAGTCTTCTCCAATTGAATTGGTGTCTTTATACTAAAATATTTTGTCATCACAAACCTTATTTATTCTGAAATTTAGATGGCTCTTATTTAAAATATTATAAAGCACTTTAAAACTTTGCATGTGCTCAGATAACGCCACACAATCAACAACACACTTCATGTGTCCCAGCTGAAATGCCAGCTAACGGACCACTGCTGGGCCTTGAGCTTTCAGAACGAGAATATGCTGATGTAAACCACTAAGAGAACAAGGCCCACTGGAGAATTAAAGTTCACTAACCTTGAGGGAGACAGATTCACGTGACAAAAATTGAAGGTGAGAAGAAGGTACTACTTGCTTAGGTGTAGTCATGATAGATTTTTCTACTGGTAAAAGATGCTAATGTCTATTTTTTCCACACTTTACATAATTAATTGATTTTTTAAATATACTTTTGACCATTCTGTTATTCTTCTGACAGTTTCAATATGTTTTCATTCTCTTGGGAGTTGGGAGAGTTATATATGTATTTCTTGCTGTCTCTCTCTACTTCTCACCCTAGTCCTCACTCAAAGGTAGGTTTATAGTCAGATGTGAAACCAAATTCAAATGTATGTGGAGACTGAATAAGAAACTAGGAAGGAAAAGAGTCCAGGACTGTTCACAACTGGGAAATTCACTCTTATATTTATAGTTCAACATGGATATGCCTGCATGTCTAAAAGGGAGACAAGAAAGTCAGGCACTCAGATGTGTAACTCTTTGGAGGCTAAATTTGATTAATTAGCTCCTTCAACTATTATCATATGGGAGTTTACAGGTTCTGAGAGTATTTTCAACTATGCAGGTCTAAAAAAATGAAGAAAATGGAACTGATATTCCACAAGTAAAGAGGGAAACAGGCACTTGATCAGATGAGGAGTATCCAGAATTCTGAATTCACTCAATTGAAAACGAATTCATTCATTCTTTCCTTCAGCAAATGTTTATTGAGCATCTACTACACGGTGATACTAAAGTAGACACTATGGATTTAGGGATAAAAAAAACCCAGACAAGATCTTTGTTTTTTTTTTCTGAACTTGCATTATAATGGAGGAGATAAAAAATAAATATATACAAAGCCAGTACAATTTAGAGTAGTGATAAGCGCTAGAAAGAAAAATGAAGTAGTGTAAGGGAATGGAGAAAATGCTACATTAATTAGGGGGGTTGAAACCTGAATGAAGTGAGGAAGCAAAGCCATTAGGAGGCACAGAGGAAGAGCTTCCCAGGTGGAGAGAACTGCAAGGTCAAAGGCCCTGAAGCAGGAGGGGAGGTAAGGGGAGATGAGAGGAGAGGAGAGAGGAGAGGGGTGATTTGACAGCTTGGCAGTGTGCCAATATTTAGAGGTTGGAGAAGCACAGCCAGGATGTTGAGAAAAATAGTACAGAGAAGAAACCAGTAAAATTTGCAAGATGGAGGTCATTGGTATGATGATTTACAGTCCAAGTAATTTATAGTCCAAACCACGATTTTTTAGCAAGTGAAATGGAAGTTAATAATTCTGCCAAGATAATAGGTGTAAACTGGTACTGTCCTGAGAAAACAAGAACATATGGTCACCCTACCACTGGTGACCTCCATAAGACTGGTTTCAGTGGAGTTGTAGTGATGGGTCTGATTGGTGTGGGCTGAGGACAGATAAAAGGTGAAGAAATGAAAACAGGAAGCCTAAGCATCCCTTTTGAGAGATTTCACAATAAAGAAGGTAGCAGAAAAATGGGACCTGGCTAGAGGGGATATGAAATCAAGGAGAGGGTTTTTGTTTTCTTTTGTTTTGTTTTTCAATGAGAGATAGTAAAGCTTCTATGTATGCTAATGTGAATGATCTAGAAAAGAGGGAATTTTTGATAACATAAGGGGAAAGGAGTAGCAACAGAAGGAGGTTCTGCAAGCAGGAGAACAAGAATGAGAACATGTGTACAAGTGCAGTGGCTGACTTGGGATGCGAATTGATTCGTTCACCCACGGTAATGAGGGGATGCAGACTATGTGGGTACATGTGTACATGGTTGCTAGACTTGGCACTGGGAAAAGGAGTTACCTTCAGAGCCAAGGCCAGAGAGATTCCAATTTTTGTGAAATCCTCTTTTCCCGCCCACAAAAAGACACAGTTGACCATTTGGGGGCAATTTTCTTCAGAGGCGTTAAGAAGAGATATGTGAGCTCTTTAGTCTCTCTGGAAAATGCTCCAGTATGGAACCTTTAATAGTTTACCAGCAAATGTGGAAATTCTCCCAGGTCCAATTTAGATCTGGCAGAGAAGATGAATATTACTAGTCAGTCAGCAACTGCCTATAACAGATGTTTTTGTTGAATATGAACATTAACAGTTCTATTTGGCCTTTTCAGAATTTGAATTAAGAAATAGAAGAAATAGCCAAGGGTACATTGAGACCCAAGTGGAAAAAAACCCTTTGACCAGACACAAAATGTGACATGTAGTGAAAGCTTTAGCACCCAAGCACTATGTGACTCTGGGGAAATCACTGGGCCCTGATTATTTAATCTGTAAGATGAAGAAAGAAAAAAAAAAAAAGCAAATGTCTAGCAGAATTCAGGGGTTTACAAATATGCACAGTCTCTGTCAAACAACCATAAGTAGGAATTTTAGGGAAATGTAAGCTTTTTGTGGAGATAGCACAAAATGAGCCAAGGAAATGAGTATTTCCAGTGATTTAATGTCCAGGAATAACTCAATTCAATTGACTCAGCAGAGAAAACCAGAATTAAATGGTTCAGATTCCAAATTATGTTCTTTCCAGAGTCGAACCCCCTTGAATCCTCGCCAAGGCAGGAATAATAGTAAAGACCCTTTTCTTCCTCTCTTATGAATTAAACTTCCATTACCTTAGTCGTCCAGATACAGTTGCTGAAAGACAACTTATTCATCTGGAAAATGGTATCTGCATAGTCATTTCCAGATGTGCCTTTAGATACTGCCAACATTGGTCCATGGCAATAAAATTATAATGCAGGTCACCTCTGGCATTCACCAGTGTAACAATCACACCTGCTAAGGTACTGCAGGTAGGACCCAGGCCTTTGCCAATGAGACACTGCTGCTCAGACTAGTACCCTATCACCTATGCACTTCACTACCATAGCGAGAAATCAACCATACTTGGCCTGTAGATTAGTTCACGACATGGTTAAAGATGCAGTCCCTCAGAACAGGCTTCTAAATATGGCACAAGTGTAGCAATTTATAGATGCTGCACTGCAAAATAGTTCAAAGAACTGGCTAATGTTCTTAGTTATTGATGCTATGGAGTATTCTGTTATTCCGTGACTAAATTCAATCTAGGTGTACTTGCTATCCATTGCACCCAAAACCATTCCCCATTCCCGGTGGGGTTAAAGTAAAGAATGCATTTTATAAGCACTTGTAGATAAAATCATCTCATCATCTCATATTGATAATGCCAATTACTGAGAAGCATTTACTATGTAACTATATGCCATTAATAGCATTTGTTTTAATTGAAATGTATTTTTAAACTCCTTTTTTTTAATTAACACAGTATTAACTGAAAAAATAGGTTAACTAAGGAATATGGTATTTTACATCAAGTTCTCATTTATGGTCAGGCTCAGATGCTTAGAAACCACTGAATTGTAGCCATTTCCTATAGACATTAACGCACCGTTCAGAATTCACCTGTGAGGTGGTACACAGATAATGGTCAGCATTCTGTGAACTATAATTGAGCATGCAGACGAGGTTGTTTTGATCATTCTCAGGCACTATGAACTCTTACGTATGGAGGTCACCTACCTTTTATTACATATATTAAAATACACTCAAATTCCACATTAAATATAATATATAGGAGAGCTGAGTAGCCCTCAACTAGTTGACCTAATGCCACAATTTAGAGGCATTTAATTAAACACTTTAATTTCAATGCTGCTATCTTTGCATATTGTGGAGCAAATAAAATATTTTTTATGTTTCAAACATTTTTGTAGAGATTTAAGTAAACATTTACTAATTTTAATATTGCAATTTTCTTTTCTTGATTTGGAATCAATGATATATACTGTAAATATTATATATATATATACGTATATATGTATATATATATACATATATATACATATATACGTATATATACACATATATATATATATGTACTGGGGTGCCAAAAAATGTATACTAGTGGACACTTTGGTCAGCATTGCTCAAGCAGTAGTTCGCCATAATCAGAAGTGTCTGGATGCTGATGGTAACCGCTTAGAGTACCTCTTGTAATTGCAGAAGTCAAATGTGACTTGTGTCCATCTTTTGTTATTGGTATATATTGAGTATTACAATCTTAATAGATTTTTCCTTTCTTAAAATGCGTGTATACTTTTTTGGTACCCTCTGTATATTGGTAATGTCTGTGAGTGCCACTCTGCCAACCCCATTTACCCCAGTAGCTCACCAACTAATTCAGCCAGGGGGCTAGAGATAGGAAGGGGCTCACTACCCCATTTCCACATTGTCCTCCACCCCAAAGCCAGAGAAAGCCATACAGTGCCAGCTGCTCCAGATGTGCCTGCCTCCACCAAAGAAATGAATGAAATAATGAATAAGAGCATAGGTAGGTAACTAGCATAGGTACCCCTATTCTAGTGAAAGACAAATAAAATATATATACCTGAAATGTTACAGATGCTTTGATAGAGGTAAATACAGGCTATAGCTAAAAGCACAAAGGAAGAGTGGTCAATTCTGCCTAAGAATAGGAGGTAGGAAGAAATGAAAAGTTTATTTCTGGAAAATGCATAACTATTTATTGGTATACATTTGGGCAAGAACATTCCAGGCAGAAGTAGTAATATGAGCAAAGCCACTGAGGCAAGAAATAGATTTTGAAAATATTGGTGAATGGATGAGTTTGTATTTTGGCATAATTAAAATATTTAAACTTAAAATAATAATATTGTGAGTTTTAATATACCTAGTTTTCAACTTTTGAATATTTTTAAGGTTTTTTAATGTTTTAAAAAACAACCATTTTAAAAACATGTATCTAGGAGCACACATTTTTAGTTTTGTCTCAGACTCCAATATGGCTTAGCATGGCACTTTCAGATCCTGTTTTTATTTAAAATTTTGACTTTTTCTTTTGCATTAATTTTTACTTTATTATTTTTCTTTTAAATGTTACTTATCTTGATTAGTGAGTATTCTGGTAGCCCTTTAAAGTTTTCACTTAAGGTAAGTGCTTTTACTCACCTCACCCTAACCTCAGCCTGGAAAAAGCCTTTAGTCTATATTTTAAAGATCATTATTTTATAGTGTTGAGTATGAATTGCTTAAGACATTGGAGATTAAGAATGGAGAAGGGGAGGCAAATTCATAGTTTATTGTAATAGTTTAGATGGAAAGAGATGAAAGTTTGAACCAAGGCACCAAAGTGGATAGAATGGAGGCAGTGGTGAAGTAAGTATAAGGAATGAAGCATGGAAACAATCTGATAAAAACTGGATATATAGGAATGTCCTCTATCCTGGGATTCACTCTCCAAATTATGACTATCAAAGCCCAACAGCCTCTACCTCCTCCAGGAATCTCTTTTAAGCTATTCCACACCATGGTAAATTTCCGTTTTTATCTCTTTGCTGCCAAAGACCGCATCTCACATTGCTTTGCTTCTCCTACTGTGTTACAAAGACATACATGCTCAATAAATACATCTTGAGAAAACTAGAATCATCAATGCTTTTTAACATAGCTCCAAGGCAGTGTCCATAATAATTAAGCTAACAAAAGCAGAGTTTAAATCTTCTTTGGATATATTTTTAAAGTTAGAGTACTCATTTATCTGTCCAAGATGGCATACATGACTTCTTAGGGTCCTTTCCAATTACATGATTAACAACCCTTTTCTGAGAAGAGTTTTATATATGTTATTGCTAATAGCAAGAGAACTTCTCCTGGGGCTTTTTTCCCTTTTATGTGATTACACTGATATTTTACAGAAAATGAAATTACTGCATCCCAGCTGGGAAGTTCTTTTGAATTTATAAAATGCAGAGATTGCTCTAGGATTGTAAAGTTGAGGCAGGTCTCTTAACGAATCATCAATAGATAATTTTGGTTTTAATAATCCTGACAAAAAGTTCTGTGGTTACCAGTGTCCAAAATTTGACGTTAGTGTTGCCCTTGACAACTGAACCAGAGAGTTTCTTTAGAAATTGTTCCAGTTTTAGTAAAAAGATAATTATAGTTGTAGGAATTTTTGAACTTAATATGTCTGAGTGTGGCTTTGTCAGATTTCCATTTGTGGTGATATTTTGATCCATTTTACCCGAAATTACTATTGTAATTATTTTTTTTAATTATTATTATTATATTATTTTACACAAAGGGCTTTTAGTAAAGTTCCTAATAAAGGGACTAGATCAATTCTGCATGTACACTTCATCCTTTGCCTCTCCCCCTCTGTATGATGAATGCAATGCTGAAGCCCCCCTGACAAAGTGGTGGAGCTGTCATACCAGCCCTGTGTCATCTACATCTAGACTTCTCATTTAATGGGAAAAACAAAATCATGAATATGTTTATGCTACTGTTTTTAAATTTTCTTTGATTTAGAGCTGAATATATAACTTCCAACTGACAACGGAATCTGGTATCTAAAAGTTGGATGCTTTAGGCAAACCCGAAATGTGGAATTGATTTGGTGTGAGAAATGGGGCTTTGGGCCTTAAACGCACAGCTACTTCAAGCTGGAAAGCCGGTGATCTTTGTTATACAATGACAGAACACTTGATGCCCTCGTTGCCTGCTTTACTTGGAATGCAGGCAATGGGCACACTGAGGCTGTATTATTAGCAGAAATGGAAGCAAATATTTTATATATTGGCAAGGGCTACCTCCACCACTTTCAGCAAAATCCGGGCTATTGCTGCAAGCAGAGAAGGACAGAAACATGATTTTTCCAGGGGAATCTTTCTTAGCCTGAGGTCTATAAGTTATGGAGAACAAGTCCTGAAGACAACTGCTTCTGTTCTTCAGCCTTGAAATAGTTATAAATAGTGATGGACAAACAGTAGCCTAAATACTGGTGCTCCATGGGAAAATGGCACAAAGCTTTCTGGCAGTGAGGGGATCAAGGACATTGCCTTCCCTCCTGAGCCTATTGATTCTAACCGTCTCAAGGCAGCAGCCATTGAGTACAGGACAAGGGAAATGAGCAGAGCACAGAGATCTGTAATTAAATTAAAGAAGATGCCTCCGGCTTAAAATTTACACTTGGACAAGACCTTTGGCTATTATTTCTTAAACTTGGACTTGACCAGAAGCAAACAGAGCAAAACTGTACTAAGTTTATAGGGAACTTCCAAAGTACTTCTCTCCCTCTACGACTTGCTTAAAACAGTCTATGGCTAGTAAATCCATAACCCTTGTCCTTGGTCCCCAAAACTACACCAATAGGAAGCTGGCTTTGAGAGCACAGTAGCCCCAGGAAGGGCCGCTTAACCAGAAGGGAGAACCAGAGGAACAGGGGAGCAGGAACCCTGGGAGATCATCCCAGAGAGAATAACCAGGGTTAGCTAGATTGGCTAACCAAGGAATTTATCCCATGGCAAGACAGACAGTCCTTGCTACTGATATAAAGGACGTGTAGCACATAGCAATAGTAATAATAATAGCAAATAGTAATAAGGATATGGAACACTCTTTTTCACAAATTGCTTATAGCCAACTGATTCTCACAGAATGCCTTTTCTTTGTCAAAGCCATTGACAGATGAATGTAGTCCCAAAATCTAGACATGAAAGCTGGTTGCTATGTTTATGTTACTTACTAAAATGAAAGTGAAGTAATAAAGATGTACGTCAGAATTCCACTTGTTCATCAATGATGTGAGCAACTTTCAAATACTGGAAGAATATTTTCTCAATTTTTGGTGCTACATACAATGCAAGGGTTATTATCACAACATACTTTTAAGTATAATTTGCATTAGTAACATTTTCTTCATCATTCTTAAGTCTAGACAATCAGTAAAACAATAAGTCCAGCCCAGATTTATAGTATTTGCTCATTTCCATGATGTAAATACTCCCACTGTGGCTGAATTTCAAGATAACAATGTGACGTCACTGAAGCACGTTGCAACAGATGTGCTATATCGTATTATTTTAAAGTATCTCTACTATATCTGTATATAGATGCAAACTTTAAGAGCATATGTAATAGCAAAATGTAATAAAATAATTAGGAAGTGCTGAATTTTGAGTATATACCACCTTTGTTTTTAATATAATATATTTAATTGTTTGTTTATATAATTATTCGTAACGACTGTGCCTAACCATGAACTCACAAAATTCCTGAAATTTTAACAATTGGCTTTGTGAGCTGGTACAAATCTTATTTCCACACTACTGGAAATAAGTGTGTATCTGAATGATGGGCACAAAAGGGGTAACTGTGTCTAACAATGCTAGTTTCCTACCTAATAGCTATCCAATTTTTTTCTTAATAATGAAATCTGATCTTATTAGATACAGCACGCACCAGGTTAAGAAATGGTATTTCTTAGCCTTCCATGCAGATAGAGGTAGCCCTGTAACACAGCTCTGGCTGGTAAGATGTAAATGAATGATGTTCCGTGAGACTTCATAAAATCTTAATAGTGGGCAGGAGGAAGCAATGTGTGTCTTTTGTTTTTGCCCTTCCCATTTCTAATGGTCAGGCTAGATAGATTATGCTGCAGTAACAATTTAATCCCCAAATATCAGAGGCTTAACACAGCAAAATTAATGTCTCACTTCATGTCCATTGCAGGTAGCTGGGGCAGCTTTGATCCACATAGCATTCAAGGGCCCAGGTGCAGTGGCTCCACCATCTGGAACATGTAGGCTCCTCAGGTTACATGACTGCTTTTCTATGCTTCAGCCCAGAAATGAAACACTTCATTTCCCCATTATAGCTCAGTGGTCAGAATTATTCATATGGCTCTGTCTAACTGCCAGCGAGGCTAGGAGTGTATCTTCATTAAGTAGGAACAATAAAACATCTACTTTATTTAAGGCCATTATTTTTGGATCTCTGTTATGATCAAATAATTTGTAAGCAATACAATTGATACCGATTTTCGTAAGTTTACTATAGGTACAGTCAATGGCATATAGAGTGTGTCGTTATATTCTAATCCTACTGGAAGTATATTCAAGACCAACAAGTGCAACAAAGTGAAAGTGTATAGAACCAACAGCTAGCCTTCCTTTGCCAGGGAGGAAGACACATTCTAACAAGACATTATGGTTTTTCCTTACTCCTGAAGCAGAGTAAGTCATGAAGAACGCAGTTTTTAATGTGAGGAATAACTTTAAATATTCATATGGTTTTCTCTTTTTGCCTTTCTGAGTATGATACCCTGTACCCTAATCGGCCCCGGGTATCCATTTGTCTGAGAGGAGATTAGAAATTAAAGTAGAAGGTATGCAAAGAGAAGAGGCGGTAATACTCAGCTCTTGACATTAGAAATCGATTATACAACAAGACAATGCCCTGAGAGCCAAGTTATTTTCTTGAGATAGGATTTTCCCCCAATTTCTGCATGCCCCATTTACATATCAAGGCCAAGCCTGTCCTTTAAGTCTGATCTGCAGTAAGAAAGGAAAAACGATATGATGGAATTACTTGAAAAACCCACCCATCTTGTCCTTGATAATAGTAGGAGAGGGAAGGAGAGGAAAGGGAATGTTGCAACCAGATATAAATGTCCTGGTGTTGTCCTCTCTGGGCTTAGGCTGAAAGGCAGAGGGAAATGCATCAAGTCAGTGGTGACAAACCCAAAGGCAAGCCAGGGCACAGACACACAAACATGACAAACAGGGTTAGAGAGAGAGGAGCGCCTGCAGTTTAGCATTCCCAAGCTGTTCTTCATTCTTATGAAGTGCAGATATTTGAGTTGAAGCCAGTGGATATTCTGTGATGTCTGCCATGGCTGGGTGAGATGCTGGGGGTGAACTGCCAACTCAAAAGACAAGACAGATGACACAACTTGGGGCTCAGCAGGATGTAGAGCTGCAGGAACTGTGTAAGGAGTCAAAGAGGCACAGAACACCCAGGGGCATCCCTGAGTCCAGAGAATGGATCCTAAGTCAAATCAGCCATAGAATGCAGTATTCGAAGACAGCAGGGCAAGGATGACACAGGTGAGCATAGAAAATCATCCCAGAGACTCAGTGGATCAAGCCAGCACACACCCAAGGAGCAGCGTGTGTGTCTTCCCTATCCCACTTCCCAGCATACAAAGATGCACCAGCTCCCTCGTCCCTACACACATGGATGCCGTTTTAGAGAAATGAGCAGGAGAAAGGGTAGGCCCTTTGAGGACATTAAGATATTTTTTTTTCCTGGAGAGACTAAACTTTACTGCGAGAAAACCATTTAAATTATTGGATTAGAGTAAATTTAATCTAGATTAGACTAGTGAATTTATATTCCTCCCAACCCGTTAATTTATATTGATCTTCAGGAGGAGCAAAAGTAACTATAGGCAAAATGAAAGAATGAGCCTATTCTCAACAGTGGTGCGGGCTAAATTTTGTGACCTCAACACAGAATATTTCTTCGTTCAGTCTTTCACAAGAAGAATGTGCGGGGAGGAAGAAATTTTTCTTTACCCTTCTAGGTTCTTCCGTTTAGTTTAATAATTAAATAGACATGAGACAGATTGACAAGAGAAAATAACCCAATTTAATTACCTATGCACATATGGGAACCCCCCCCACACACGAGAGGTTTAGGAACAGAAAGCTAAAACGAAGAATACATGGCATTCCGAGCTAAGGATGAGGTAAGGTACCTTGGTGGTTCAGAGAGGAGGAAGGCTATAGCAGGACAATAAGAAAAGCAAATGTTCATTAATTTGAAGTTTGTCCTGTCATACAGATATGTAATAAAATGTTATTTCTGGTAATAACTTTTATTATGGGCAAGGCCCCAAATTTAAATTCTTTAAGGGAGAGGTCAAAGTTTGTCTTGGACTTGCAGGGTCTCAATTTCCTACACCTGAAAATAATTCACATGCTAAAGCAGCCATCTTGGGGAGGCCTGTGCTGATCTCCTTCAGACATTTTGCAAAGCATGCTGCTGATGCCATCAGGGGTATGAAATTAGTAGTTTTGCCGCAATGCAGGGCTGGATGCTCACTGCCAAGGATGTTATATTGTGCCTCAGACACAAATGGCTTAGATTCAGTACCATCTCTCCATCATTCACTTCAGTTATCTGGTAAATTATCTGGGCTACACCAGTAAACAGCCACAATTTTATCCAGAGATGTAATGAATACGATAGGGAACCCTCTTGTGTGTGTGTGTGTGTGTGTGTGTGTGTGTGTGTGCGTGCGTGCATGCGTGTGTGTGTATAGGACTAGCTACATAATTTGCAGAGGGTACTACAAAACGAAAATACAAGATTCCTTGTTCAAAAATTATTAAGAATTTTGAGACAGCTGAAGCAGAGCATTAAACTAAGAGTGAGGTCCTTCAACATGGAGGACCCTGTGCTACAATGTAGGTTGTTCACCCATGAAGCTGGTCCTGCACACGTGTGTGTGTGCCTGTGTGTGGTTGTTGAGGACTATGTTGTAATGTTCTTCTTAGAAGACTTCATGCAGTAAATATGTTGTTTTTACTGTCCCACCTCAGGTTTTAGAGTTCATATAGATCTACAGAAGGGGGCCTGACCCTTTTTAAAAAAAACGGCTTTAATCCTAAACTAAGGGTGAAAAACATGTGAACCCTGGTTCAAATTTCCACTCACTAATTATGAGGTTGTAGGTACATTACTTGTTTTCTCTGTGCCTCAGCTTCCTAATCTACAAAATGGGGATTTAAAAATATACCTAGCCATAAAGTTACTAAGGAGATTGAAATAAATGAATTAATATTTGCAAAGTGCTTAAAGCACATCTTACCATATAGTAAGCACTATGTATTTATTAAGTAAAACTTTGGAGAGATTTATTTTATAAGAACTTAAACCTAACTTACTTCCCCTATTACTTTCTCTAGAAAGGAACCATTTAAACCAGAAGGCTATCTCAGTCAAGAAAGGCATGTTGATTTGAGAGTGTCTTAAGTTGTTAATGGATGGGACCAAAAGACCTCCTATTTGGGAAGCAAAGGACACCTGTGGATGACCACTTCTCAATCTACATTGATATTTCCTGCTTTCATCACCTATAAAGTAAAATAAATCAAAATAAATGAAAAGAAAGCCAATAACAATAACAAACACTAGTACATTCTTTTAATTGCCTTGGCTCTGTAAAGGACTTGAGTATTGCATGAAAAACAAAGCCATTTGGCTCACAAACTCTTAGTGATTTTATTGATATTATGGTGCAGGAGAAGAGCTAAGGGGTTATATTGCCTAACTCAACAGAATGGAATATGGCAGTTATGTCTTGCAGTGTCTGAATAGGGAAAAGTCTATGGCCTGAGAAAGACAGACAGAGAGAGAGAAAGAGAAAGAGAGAGAGAGAGAGAGAGAGAGAGAGAGAGAGAGAGAGAGAGAGAACAAAAATTTTACTATTTGCTGTTTACCTGTGGGGTCCAGATGATTGCCTTAATCTTTCTTTATTTGGACCATCAGGTGTCCTGATTCCACACAATCTGCCTCATGTGGGCATCTGGTGTCGTTGTTTCTTGTCCCCTCCCTTCACCTTGTCTTAGGTCTCCAAAATCAACTTTAAATAGACTCACTTTGTTTTTCCTCAGTTTTACCCTTTGCAATAAATAATCCATGAGGTGGTGGTTTCAATGGTTTAATCTTTTTTCTTTAAAAATTATGTTAAAATAAAATGTAAATATTTAAATTTTTTATAGTTTGTCCATATGCCTCCTAAAATTATCTCTTCAACTACTGGGGTTCTGATTTAAGAGAAGCTAGAATCTACAAAGGTTAGTGCAGCTACCTTTTGCCCGGAAGGAAGCAAGAAGCACCATTAAGGCATGAAAGGTGATAGCCACTCTCTAGGGGTGGGATGTTCAGCAAGTCTCCTCGCCCTTTTCTCCATGAAGAAAGCAGATGGGCAAATGGTGGGGTGAGAGTTCACGCAGAGCTAAGCATTGGTAGGAGGTGCATTGGGTAGCAATGAAAAATAAATAACAACAACAACTAAGGCTGTACTAAAGCATGTCCAACTATTGAACTGAAGTCTCAGCAGCAACAATTTGAGGACTTTAGGAAGTTGCTGAACCCTCAGAAACCTTGACCCTCAGAGCCCTTGCTAGAGTAACAGGAGTGGAAGGAGAATAAGAAGGTCAGAGTTTCCAGACTCCTAGAAAGGACAACATCAAAAATGGATGAGCTTGGCATCCACACTGGGCAAGAAGACCTGGGGATCCACGAGGGGCTGATGAAAAAGGAGAAGCAGGAGTGTCTCTGGGTCAGTAGGGATGAGGAAGGCCTTCAGTGACAATGAGCAAAAAAGAAGATCAATTACACAGAGTAAACCGCCCCTCCCCCACACACACTTTGCTCTTTCCACCTAAGACAATTTGTTAAAGGCCATAGACATTCCATTTGATCTTAAATCCCCTCTTAAAAAAAGAAAAGGGCATCCTGACTTTTGACACAGTATCTGAAATGCATAAGAAATTCCTTATAAAAATTTACAGTCTTTTATAAAAATTTAATCTTTTGAATGGCTGTTTTTTAATATTTTCAATTACAGATTTATGGCAGAATTTTTCATAGGCCTGAATTGTCTGTTTAATATTAAAATGATTCTTGTAGGGAGCCATCTGTTATATGATCAGGCATGGAAATTCTTTACAGGGCTTTACATCAGCACTCGCTGCAATGTTTGTCATGCTTCAAATATCCTCAGGCACTTGTGTTTCCATTTAGAGGAGCAAGGTGAAGGACTTAGAGGCAGGACATGATGTCTCCCTGATTATTCAGTGGCTGTTACTGAAAACATTGTGTTCAGCATATGGTTTGCTAAACAGTCTTTTTCCCTAGACTACCCTCAACATTTTCCTTTACTGTGACAAAACAATACCCTGAGGAAAAGGACACTTTGATAAATTTTGAATCTCCTGTCAGAACAAACTGCCCATTGCATTAATCAACTCATTTTTTCTTTAAAACCATTGTTTTATCATTTAAAAAAATAATAACTTTAGTTCACTTTCCCACTGTGTGGTTTTATATATATTCGAGACTTTATTTTACCAAGTAGGTTTTATCTAAGTGTTTACTCTGAATCACTGGATTGAAAAAGTGTGTTGGGAAGGATTCTGAGGCTGTGCTCAGGCTCAGTAGGAAAGAGTATCACAATTGATTGCTTATGTCTGCCACGGGTGCAGGAGTAGCAAGTTTGGGCCGCATGTACCATTTATTTACCATCTCTGACCTATTCTTTTACTCTGTCCCCTATTACTGTGCTCATTAACAAGCATTGTGAAATGGCTAACTTTGTGGCAAGCATACAAAGTAAAATTAACTCCTCCATCTGGCAGCCAAACTTGAACTTGACCCCACAATAATGATATTCACAATGACAATAATAGGAGCTACAATTGTTGAGCATTTGCTATGTTTTAGGCATTACTATAGGTACTTTTAAAACATTAAACAATTTTATTTATTTACTCCTCACAAGCATTCCACAATATAGACATTATTCCCCCAGTTTCAGAAAAAAGACCAAAGCTCAAAGAGGTAAAGTAACTTTACTGAGTTTACCCCTTTGCTCTGCTCTAAACATCTTTATAAATTTGTTCACATAGCCATTTCTCAGAAGAAGACTCACAATTCTTTTCCCAGTTTTATTGAGATATAATTGGCATATAACATTGTATTAGTTTAAGATGTACAAAATAATAATTTCTCCTTCCTTGAAACACTCTTCATATATGAAATCATTACATTGTATGCCTTAAACTAATATAACATTATATGTCAACTATATATGTTATAATAACATACATATGTTATTACCACAATTAGTTAACATGCTTCACCTCACAGAGTTATAATTTTGTTTTCTTGTGCATAGTCTTTTGAGTTGAACCGTTTAAAGAACTGTCTTATGTAGAAAAGACAGATAAAGTAAATGTTTGGATTTTTATTCTTGCTATTCTCCTTCTGAATTGGAAACTATAAGTCAGTCCATTTCATCTCACCTCATCAATGCAGTCATTGAAGAATTCATTAAATAAGCATTTACTGAGTGTTTTTACAATGTTAAATACTGGCGATTCGGATATATGCCAGATTCTCCCTCCATCTAAGCCAACAGAAACTTTTCTGTTCTCATCTAACCCTTCTTCTCCATAGCAGTCCACACAGATGACCACTTGAAACACTCTTTGTTTCATTCCTGAACACCACTCCCTTCCTATTTTCCTTCTCCCTCACCAGCCACTCTTTCTGCCCCTATTGCAGAAAGCATTTTATCCTCTATTCAATCTTAGTCTAGGTCAGGTTCTCATCTCTGTGTACATACTCCTTGTAGTTCAGGGCTGTCCAATAGAAACATAATGCAAACCACGTCTGTGATTTTAGATTTTCTAAAAGCCTCATTAAAAATTGAAAAAAAATATGAAATTAAGAATAGATTTTATTTAACCCAATATATTTGAAATATTATCTGTTCAACATGTAATCAATATAATATTATTAATGCAATATTTTACATTTTTTGTACTCAATCTTCAAATTCTTATGTGTAACTTACACTGTGTGCTTCCCAACGTAGATGCTAAATTTTCATTAGAAATACTTGATCTGTATTTAGATTTCATAAAAATTTACCGTGGAAAAAGTAGATTCACATACCTAAGTTATTTCAAACATTTAAAAAAGTTTGCCAATAATTGAATTGATATTAGTTTTTTATTTAAATTACTTAAAGTTTCAGTTCATCAGTTGCACTAACCACATTTCAAGTGCCTGATAGCCACAGGTAGCTACCGATTGCCATATTAGACAGTGCAACTCTAGTCATCACATATTGTCATGGCTTCAAATACGATGATTCCAGAATTTATATCTCTAGCCAGACTTACCCTCTCAGTTATGAATTGTATACTTAAATCCAACTGGGGTATCTAAAAGGTATCTCAAATTTAGTATTTCTAAAATGAAACTATTTTTTTTTTGCATGGATATATAACTTATTATCAGCTTTATTTGAGGTATAATTAACAAATAAAATTATAAGATTGAATGGAACTCTTAATTTCCTACCCCAAACCTGACCCTCTCCAGCTGCCTTTGGTTGGGTTTCCAGAGAAACAGACTCTGAGATGAAGATTTGCATGCAGGAGGTGTATTAGGGAGTGTTTTACCGAAACCAATACCTGTGAAGGAATCAGAGAAGGAGGAATGGGCAAAGGGAGAAGTTGAACTGGAGTTGCAACAATGGCCTGAGCTGATTCCTTGGGGAACTTTAGAGCTGAGACGGGCCTGCAGAAGTGTCCCAACTTGAAATAAGGGAGCTAGGCCTTTGTAGCCCTGTATCTACCAGCCATTGGCTGGGGGCTGTGCCTGAGGAGGGGTGTTCCTAGTATAAGGGCAAGTCCCAGAGAGCAATGTATAGCTGTAAGCCCTTAGCAGCCAACATTTCCTGAGGCTCAGGGAACACGGGCCACAGTCACACAGCACACCCACCACAGCATCCACTCACCAATCTTCCCCATCTTAATAAGTCACCTGAGTCTCCAGACATTTTGTAAAGCTAGCATCCCAGGAATCATCCTTTACTTCCTACTTTCCAAATATTTATAGAGTGAATGTTTGAAACAACGTTCAGTCTTTCCCACGTTAGGCTCTTTATATTTACTCTTCTGCATCCTGGAATCCTCTAGCCCACCCCATCCACCTCCTTTCCTCTGTCTAGACCCCACCCACTCACCCTCTCACCCACCTACTCACATACACACCTATACACACCCTCCTTCTTAAGTTCCAGATCTCAGTTTAATCGTCACATCACGAAGCTTTTACCTGACTCCCTTGTCTAAAGTAAGTCATTTTAGCTTGTAACAATTTTATTGTTTGTTCGCTTGCTTTATTTTCTGTCTCTTCCTGTTTGTTCGCTTGCTTTGTTTTCTGTCTCTCCCACTGGAATTGTAAGCTTCATGAATATGTGTTGGTTATTTGTCTTGTTTATTAATCCAGGTACCTAACACCAAGGTTAGAGCCTATAGACTCACAGTCTGAGTTTATAGAATGAATGACTGAAAAAAAAACAACAACTCAGGGTGGACAGAGAAGAAAGACAATAGTCATAAATGAATATGACCTGATGGAGGTAGACCAAGGAGTTATAAGAGCACAGAGCTGAGACATCTACAGGATCAGGAAGAATATCCTGCAAAAAGATATCCTGAATTTTAAGCCAGTAGCAGGGATCAGCTGGATAGAGAAGGTGCTAGCATTCATGGCAGAGAGAAGACTGCCTCATTTCTTAATTTTTTATTTATTTTTACTTTTTAAAGACCTGCTCCTTTCTTATTCTGGATACCTAGAACCACCAATCTCCTTCCATATCCACTCAGTCATTTTCCTCCTTACATTCAAATCCAAGCTCAGTCTCTCCTTTATACTTTTTCCTGACCAGAAGGCTCCCCTGATAAAGCAGAGAGAAATGCCAGCCTCAGCTCAGCTACATTGGAAACTCCATGAGGTAGTGATGGCTATGAGATAGTACCTCAGAGGACTCATTTTGGATCACTCAGCCAAACCACCCGTTGATTCAATTCAATTTTAAAAAAAAACCTTTTTTAATGATTTGGTCAATTGTCTATATTTTCAATTAATGAAATTGTTATATATCTGAATTTAGTGGTCAATTGAAAACAGTTAAGTGGATTCAACCTGAGCTTTTCAATAGCTGGTCAGAGTAAATAATCAATGCCATCTACCTAATGGTCCTTTCATGAAAATTAGTTGTGATCTTAGCAGTGATAATGTGGTGAAGTGATTTTATGGTCATGTCCCTTGGCATAAGAGTGAAATAGACAATAATAATTTTTAAAAGGTAATTGTGTCCAGTTTCCTAGTAGCTCCCAGTACCAAGAGAGCCAAAAGTCTGGTGGGTTTGATCTCTGGCTTCAACATCGTCCAACATGGGTGTGAGTCACTTCTATGGTTCCATCTAATTTTTCTGTATGTATACACTTGACTATGGCCTCCATTTAGATCTTGTCAGGAACCAATAAATCGTTCACTTTCTCTAGAAAAATAAATATACAGAAATATCAAAAGGAACTTGCCTTTATGGGTCAGAAACAGGTTTGGATGAGTGGTACACTTGTTCATAAGCAAATCAAATAAGAGGAAAGAAAAAAAAAAATGTGTCTGTTTTCAAGGCTGTTCATGCTGTTTTGCCCAAGCGAAGCTTTTGTTTGTCATGTGAAGGTTTACTTGGCTTTGAGACGTTAGCATGTGAAAGGGTTTGGCAAATTTGTCTCTCTGAGGCAAAATTTGAGAAGTAAGAAATTCAAATACTTGTAAAATGCAAAGATATTTGCTTTTACTAAAGTCCATTCTCAGGTCTAATGTCTGTTCACCCTCTTTTACCCAACAGTCACCTGGACAAAAGATGTGTAAACTGACTCAATTCACAACCTGACTCTGATATTCTCAGGACAGATATTATCTAATGTTTGAGCTTCAGCGCTGATGTCCCATTAACAAGCAGGCCAGTTATCTGTCCTCTATTTTTTTCATAAATAGAAATTAATGTCAAGAGGTTTGCATCAATGTTTTTCGCTAATTTCCCTGCTTTTCCCAGGATAAAGCTATATATTTTTTCGTCTATCACTTTAGTGGAAAGCTCAAATTCTACCATCACAAGGAATTTGATTTGAGTTCCCCAGTTTATGACAAGTCAAGCATCTTTTCTTAATTTCCCATCATCTAGCAAGTATAATCCTAAACCCTTTCTTCTTTCTCCTCCTCTCAGTTCAAAGAATATAAGTCTCCTTCCAGGCCCAAATCAAAGACGCTTAACACTGTCTTTTACGCTTCTGTTGCTTACTTCACAGATTCGGATCCTTAGCAAATGTTGAGTCTTATTTTCATATCTAACTAACGTACTTTTTTCCTTTCTCCTCTTCCCACAGATTCATTTTCCACTTACAAATAAGTATGGTAAGTTCTTTCACCTTCTCTGCTCACATTCTACTTCTACATCCTATACAAAATATGTTGAAATAAGATTTCCCATCTTTCTTATCACTTGGATTGTGTCATCATTTTTAAAGACATTACTGACATCTCTTATTGTTTCCACATGCAAGTCACATTCTGCTTCACCGTTCTTGCTATTACTCCTGTCCCCCACCACATGATTCACAGTCCCTTTGCCTGCTTTCATTTCCCTTTAAATTCCACAACCGGATGGTTTCCTTGGATGGGAAGGGGAGGGGGACAACATTCCCTCCAAATCACCTTGACCTTTCTTGGTATGCATTCTTGCTTATTTGCCAACTGGAATGATATGAAAAGGATTTTACGTGAATGGGGTCTCTCATTCTTTCCAAGTTCTTCAAATAACTACTATGTTTAAATAATCTTTGAATTAGTTTACTGGTAGTCACTACTCAAAAGATAGATTTAAAATATTTTAATCTATTTTTATCCTTAATTCTTTTCCATTAAAACCTGTGTTAAATACGTTAGTACACTTAATACATTTTTTTGACTTCAGAACTAATTATTGATTAGAAATCAATTTTGTTATATGCTACTTCGGGCTGATGGTATGTTGCTATTTGATTTTCCACAGTACATGAAAGAAAATATAGTCACTTTCCCTCTCTTGGGAGGTAGGTGGAACAGTGTGTCCCTGTCATCTGAGAGTGAAAGCAGAGTCTGTAAATTTCTTATGTCTGCTACATAATATACCTGAAAGAGGCAAAAATAACCCCTCCTGTCTCTCTAGTTCTACAAAAGAATGTACCCTGTGTAATTAGCTCATATTCATAGCTTTCAAATTAGAGAACTATTGGTTCATTTTCTACTTTTTGCCTCCTCTCTGTTCCACACAATTGAAATCAGAATTATTTCATAGCTTACAATTCAGTTCATATTCTATCTAATCAACTCAATAACTCTCCTTGCTAATGCTTATAAAATTTCTATCTTAACCCATCTTTGATAACACTTCCCATGGGAGGATAGGGGCCAAGAGAGGGATTAAAAAAAACTTTGTACATTATTAGTTTAGTAGTTTTGGGAAAAGGTTTGGTGATCCTAGTTCCACTCAAAAAAAGTATGTGGGAAACATTTTTCTATAAGCTATTTTCAGCTAATCCCTTTACTCTTCGTATGGACATTTATCTATAAATGTTTTTCTTTATCCCTCTTTTCAGAGACATTAGTTAGATAGTAAGGTACCCTTTAGATTTCAAGATAAGTTATCTTCTGAGAATAAAATTAGAGAAAATCAAATAATGTTATGGAAGACTATTTCAAGATACAAAATGCAGTTCATGTTAAATTGTGAAAAAATGTTAAAAAGCAACATGTATTGTGCGATTTCATTATCTATCTATTGATCTATCGCTCTATCTATCTATCTATCTATCATTTAAACTTTCCACATACATATTTAGAGAAAACTAGATAAGGAAATATACAAAATCATAACAGAAATGAGAATTATTATGGCTGAACTATATATCTTTTTCCCCAAAATTCTTTCCAGAGAGGATGTATTGTTTGTATTAAAACTACTTTAAAAAGAAAATAGTATTTTCACTCTTCTTTATCACATCCTGTGGATTGTCACAAGCAGGAAGTATATTAAAAAGCTTCTATTACTAATGACTTTAAAAGATTGTCCTTTATTGTATTCATCCCCATTTTTTTCTTTAATTTTCAACTATAATTTACCAAAATCAACAAGAAAAACAGGCTAACAGAAGGACGAAAGAGAGTCATTTCACTTTTCAGAAAGCACTAAACAATTAGAGAACACATAGCTCTCTGCCAGCTGTCTGCTCTAGCAAGTGGCGGAGAGATGGCTGTTCTGTTCTTGACATCAAGAGAAGGTACATCAGGGTTGAAGAGGATTTGAAGCCTCTTCCTCCATTATTCTGGAGTCCTGGCCCCAGAAATGTGATAAAAAGCTAACATTTGTTGAGCTTACTATGTGTATGCACTGTTCTAAGAACTTTCTATGTGTTAACTCATTTAATCATTCCTCACACCCTATATGGCAGGAATTATTATCACCCTAGTTTTATAGATAAGCAAACTAGGACATAAGGACACAATATCTCAGCCAATGAATGGCAAATCTGGGGTTTGAATCAGGCAGTGTGGCTCCAGAGCTCACGCTTTTAAGGGCTGCTCCTTACTGCCTGCCTCTCACTTGATCCTACTGAAATGTGGTCCAAGCTCTCCAGTAGTAAGAAACAGCCTACCTCCAGTGAAGGCCAACTCCATTATGAGACTCTCTGTCCTATGTAGAGTTGTACCAAGATATACGGGTGCTCAGACAACAGAATAAGTAGAGGGATGACTCTGGTTGCATCTCCCCATGTCAAAGCAGATCCTGGTTGAAGGATTTGAGTGTAGGTGGTTTATTTGGAGGTGATTCTTGGAAGCAGGAGTGAGGGAGTACGGAAGGGAGATAAGGAAGGAAGAAAAGGCGATAAAGGGAGCATTACATTTGCTGTGAGCAATTGGATCCCTCAAGGATCCTCTGAGGTATCACAAAGGACCTGCCACAAAACTGTCCCACTCAGAGTTGGGGAAATTCGAGTATTTATCCACCAATAGTATCCCTTATTGGTCTAGGAATTCCAGTGGGAGTGACAAATCCCCAGCACTTCTGGGCTGCTCTATAGGTAGGCTGAGCAGGATGCTCTGGTGCTTGAGGAAGCCCCTGGGAAGAGAAAGAGAGAGGTTCATGGACTGGGGTGGGAAGCTGTCAGCATGGACAGCAACTTCCCCCCAGAGCAAAAGGAGAACTCAGGCCACAGATTATGGAGTAGGGCCTCAACAGAGCCTCTAGAGTGAGTGCCCCATCAAGCCAATGTCGGCTAAAGATTTCTGCGAGATGTCATTAGAGGAAAGGCTGATGACCTTTCCACTCTTAAGAGATCTCAGAGTGGTCCCCAGACCTGCAGCGTCAGCATCACTTGGGAGCTTGCTATAAATGCCAATTCTCGCGCACTCCTCCTCCCGCCAGACCTCCTGAGTCAGAGACTCAGGGACTGTTACCCAGCAATTTGTGTTTTCAAAAATCATCTAGGTGATTCTGAGGAACACCAAAACTCTGCAAACTGTAGTTGCAATGATGGAAAGGTCTCCTTCCATAAATCAATTATCTTCCTAGGGAAAACCCAGATTTAGAAACTTTTCAATGCCAAATATCTAGAATTCAGGTCTCCAAACCCTAATTCCCCATGGAGTGATTCAGATATTTCCCCCCATAGGTTTGTGTATTAGTTAGGGTAAATGTTAAGCTGCTATAACAGAAATAATCGACAAAGGCTTAAATAAGATACAAATTTATTTCTTATGTAATAGTCTAGCCAATGTAGGCTGGTGGGACAGTTCTGTTCTACGAAATCATTCAGGGACCCAGGTTCTTTCCATCTTGGTGCTCTGCCACCTGGGTAGTCAAAGCTAGGTTGCTGTTTTATCCAAATTCTGGCCATAGGATGTGGTGAATAGGGACAAAGTCCAGAGCCAGAAGTTTATCCTAATTTGCAAGTGACACAGTAGTTGAACATACTATATCATCAAATATTCCATTGTTCCCAACTTAGTTATATGACCACATGGAACTGCAAAGGGGGGAGGGCTGAAAATGTAGTCTCTGGCTTACGCTTTGTTCCCAGGAAAAAAGGGATAGGGAGGAGAACCAGCAGTCACAGCATGTGTCACAGTATCAGACCTCTCTAACACCAGAGGAGTTACTACTCTTGCAATTTTTTGTTCTGCTTTGTACTGTATTTACTTATATGCTACCTCAGTCCAGGAAGGTACCAAGGCACCTTCAGCATATAAGTTAGAAGATTTTATTCAGATGACTAATTAAGACACACATATTACTTTATAAGGGGAAATATAATCCCTTAGTATCTTCTAAAAAAACACATGCTTAGATGTAACAGACAAGGTAGATACCTGTCATCCAGTACAGAAGTTTCTGTGAGAGTGGGACTCAGATCAGAGCTGTTCTGAAAAGAATGTAGGTGTCCAACAACATCAAAATTCTAGATACAAGGGAGAAAGAGAGGAAGCAAAGAGAGGATGAATCCAAAGGAAGATGACGGCATCTGAAGTCAAACCTATTCTCACTGCAATTTTGCCAGGGGGATGTGGCAGCGTCAAGGGACGGATATGTCTGTCCCTCATCTATGGGTTCCAAACACACCCAGGTGAGGCACTTGTGTAGTAGTTCATTCCAAGGTTTGGCTCGCAAGGGCCTGAAGTTGAGTGAGCAATCCGTGGGACGACTGGGAGGAGCCAACTGAAGGCTGAAGTGGTACAGGACTCCAAGGCCCTTGGATGAAAGTATAATGAACTGCAAATCTAAAAAGAAGAAGTTCAGCTTAAAAAAAAAAAAAAAAGAGGAAACAAAAACCAAGTAAAGGGGTAGGTGGAAATAGAGCAGAATAAAACAAGATGGAAAGCAAAGTGAGATGGGTGACTTCTGAGAACGGAGCTGGATGGTCCCATTTTCTGGTTAATGGGGAAGTTCTGTGGGTGACTTAGAATATTGAAAAAAATGAGGGTTGATGTGGGAAAGTACAGAAACAACAGTTTTATGAACAGTGGAACTCTCAGAACTAAAGGCAGAGAACAAAATCTCTATTATTTCTAAAATAAAAGTCATCTCAATACAGTCTCTGGGTATGGATTTAATATAACAATTTAGAATAAATCATAATTAGTAGGCTAATTAACTGAGGCAATGCACAATAAAAGATATAGGCCTTGAATTGTGCCCCAAAGCGAGCTGACTTGTGCTTTTGTATTTTTTTTTCTTCTAGGAGGAGGGACTATAGATTATACCTAAATATATCTCAGTAAACCTAACAAATCACTATGAGCACAATTAAGCCACTCCACATAAAGCAAAAAGTCTCCCCAACATCAGCAAGCAGCAAAGTTCTTTTAAATTTAAAGCTTCCATAAAGCTTAAAGGGAAATACCAATCAGCAACCCTTTATCCTTTTAATGAAGGCCAGCAGCTCTCATATTTTTATCTCTCTTTGCTTCACACTACACAGAAATAGCCTGTGAGTATGTTGTTTTCTCTCAGCTCACCAAAGAATTAGCAGAAAATTGTATATCCAAAGCTATTACTCTCCTTCTTTCATCATTTCCTTTAACAGGCAAGAACTCTTCGGCACTATTTAATTACGCTCACCTGCAAATACAACATGTTGAGTTTCAGATATACAAAAAACATAGATTTTTCTAGATATTTTAAAGATCCCAGTACACTCTGGAGTTCTATTACTACTATGCACAGCTTCGCCCCAGGCAAAACAGCAACAGCTTGTCTTTTGTACCTCTCCTCCCCTTCCCTGTTGCATGGCTTCTCCTCCCACCTACAGCCCACATACTACCCTTTCTCAGTGTGATGGAGTGATCTAGACCTTAGAGTCTGGAGCCACAGTGCCTGAGGTTACATTACAATCATGCCACTAATAAATCGGTTGGGCCAGTTCCCTAAGCTCTCTGTTCCTCATCTATAAAAGGAGGACAAACTGAATACACGTGTTGTGAGGATTAAGTAACTTAATATTGCAAAGCTTTTTAGAACAGTTCCTGGCACATAGTAAGAACTTAGTATGTTTGATGTCTTTTTCATCTCGGATTGCCCAGTACACACACCATGACACCCCACCCTTGCCCGAGCCATGATGCTGTTCCAAGCCTTCAGATTATTCTGCCTACCTTGTCATACGTCTCAACTTCTTTCTTTGCTCATCCAGTTGATGGGGAGAACAGCTGGAGCCTAGATTAGAGCAGCGTTTCTCAAACTTGTCCATACAAACCATATGGGAACCTTGTTATAATGCAGGTTTGGATGCAATAGGTCTGGAGTAGAGCCTGAGATTCTGCTAATGCTGCTGGTCCATGGACCATACTTTGAGTAGCACGAGATTGGTGTCATTTAAATCTAGATTCTAATTCCTCTCAAGAGCTCTGGAACCTGGGGCAAGTTTCTCCACTTCTGCCAGTCTGTTTAAGCTCAAAGACACCTCAATGGATCAACGTGAGGGTTAACGGGTGTGAAATGTTCGGCAAAGTATTTGGCATACAGCAGTGTACTCCCAACAATCAGTAGCTATTAAGTTGTTAGGAGCAGGTTATTATAGGCTTTAATTCCCAAGGGAATTTGCATGTTAAAAGAGGTGACATCAGCTGAGTTTTAACTGCTTTAATTCTAACATGTAATATCAAATGAGGAAATTACAAGGGACTCCTGACCACTGGTGTTACTGTAACCAACTTCCAGACCAAGGGCAAAAATACACAAGGTAAGCTCTGTAATTCCTAAACAAACTTTCAGCTCTGCTGCCAATAACACAGCATCTATAACTCCTGAATCTCCATTTAGCCAGCAACACAGAATTCGTCTATTTCAAAACTTCAGCAGTGACTTATGCTTCTGGCCAAAACAGAATAATATGGACAGTTATTTCCCACCTGAAATATACAAATAAACAAGCAAAAAGACACAATACACAAAACAAAAGTTTTCAAGACACAAGAATCAGGCAATGAAAGACAGTAATTTTTGAGAAAAGGGAAACAAATGAGGTAAGACCTATGATTGCCGAGCTCACTGATTGCCTTGAGAGAATTTCTAGGCCGCAGTGCCAGGAGTGAGAATCCCGGTGGAGCCCAGGAGACTCTCACTTTCAGTTGAGGGGACGGAGCTAAGAATCCGGGGAGACCTTGGTGGCTAGAGTTTTCAGAATAGAGTTACAGAGAGGAGAGAGCTGCAAAGAAGATTTCTGGACATCTGTATAAACTATAAATTAATCTATTTTAACAGAAATCAGATCAGGGAATAGCGGGAAAGAAAAGATTACAAAGGAGCACTAGGAAATATTTTTGGACAATGGATATGTTCATTGTCTTGATTCTAGTGTATACCTATGTCAAAGCTTTTCAATACCCATATGTACACTCTCGGTGCACTTTATTGTATGTCTATTATACCTCAATAAAACTGTAAACCAAAAAACTTCCCCTGCAACCCCACTTTCTACTTGTTTACCTTCTAGTTCTAAGACGCTGCAGGGACCATTCAGAGCGGGGATGGCCACATAGCCTGGACATGCTTGGCTGACTCCGTCCTCTTCATTATCTAAGCTCTATTCCTGAGTCATGTCAAGTCTCTGCCTGTATCACTTGAAATCAATTTCAGAATTACAATTTCACATTATGTCTTTGCCTTTAGCAACAGGGAGGATGTCTAGCATTTTTAAAGTAACTCTCATTAAAGTGTCCCATGGAGCCCCCCCCTGAGTTGGGCCTGGTACTGGTGAAAAACAACAAAAACCATTTCTTCCTGGAACTCCAGCAAGGGCAGACTGTCTAAAAGGTTTTAAACAAAAAACTTGTATTGACATACAATGTAGTGGGGCCCTAGAATTTCTTCTGGACTCTTGGTTCCTTGTTATAAGTACTCACTCCACCCCACGCCCATCAGCCCTAAAGAGACTTTCGATATTCTTGTTCCATGAACTCTGCGGAAAGATACACAAGGTAATTCACTTCTAGAGTTTAAATGTTGGATTAAGCTTATCTCTAAATGAAAAAGTAAACATCTTATTATTTGATATTGAGAATTAGAGAACTAAATATGTTCCCTTTTTACTTCTCCACAGGGTAAGCATCTGATCCAATTACATTTACTGTTATACTTCTCTGCTTTCACCTTGATCCAAGCAACCATCACCATTCACCTGATTACAGCAGCAGCTCTTTAACTGTCTCCCAGCTTCCAACTTTGCCCCACTCCCTTCAGTCTATTTGCAACACAGCTGCCAGAGCCATCCTTTAAAAGCAAAAGATAGATTGCATCTCTCCACTACTCAAAACCCTTTCCTTGCTTCCCATTTTACTTAGAATAAAATACAAATTCTTCAATGTGTTCACGGCCCTTCGTGACCTGGTCACTGTTACCCCTGACCTATGTCTTGCCATTTTCCTCACTCGCACTCTTTCTAGCACGCCTGGCCCCGGCTCCATTCCTGGGACTTTACAGGTACACTGCTGTCACAGAGATTTGCACTGCTATTCCTTTTCCCTTGTAAAGTTCTTCCTACAGTCATTAGCACAGCTGCCTCCTTCATCTTCTTTGCTCAGTGAGGCTCATTCTGACCATCCTATTTTAAATTGCAACCCATGCCCCATTTAGTGTATTCGTTGTTTATTGTCTGTCCATAATGGCAGGGATTTGGGTATGTATTGTTCTCTGATATATCCCACGCTTCTAGAAAAGAGCCTGGCACACAGTAGGAGCTTGGTAAATATCTGTTGAATAAATGCTTATGTATTCCTTGATGTAGACATGGATGAATACTTAGCTTGCCCAAATGTAAATAGGCCAAAGTGACCTTCTTTTAGGAGGAATGAAACTGACTTCTCATTTTAGGCAGGTTAGGGTGAGTCTAGGTCACCTACAGTCATAGTTTAGCAAGTTGGGCAGTCAAGCTCTTAGCTTTTTAATCATTCTCCTCGAATTGTTTTTACAGTTTTATTATGGCTACATTGCTTGTTCTGGGAGAGTCCCATCTGTCCCATATCTCCTCCCCACTCCATCTGTCTCCTCATTGCATGCTCTCTCTCCCACTTTCTCTGTCTTTGACCTGATGATTTGAATAAGTGCAAAATGTCTTTGGCACTACCCAGAGTGAATTAAAGCTTAAGCCTCTCTCTGTTGATACAACAAAGGGAAGCCAAGTAAATCAATTAGTGGAATGGGGTAGAAGGGGATGTGCGATGAAAAGTTTGTTTATTTATGTGTATGTTTTTGTAAATTTCACTTGATTCTAAAAAAATATTTAAGCGGAGCCAAGGATAGGGTTTAACTTTTCCTTCTTTTTTTAGTTTAAGGAAGGGCACTAACATTTTTAAACATCTACAAATTGTGAAAGATTATATATGTAACACATATGTGTAACATTAATTCACGTTACATATATGTGTTACATACATAATCTATTTTTAGTTCAATATATTTTATATTATGAAAAACCTCAAATATACAGAAAATTAGAAGAATGAAAACCCATATACTCACTATCCATGGTCACAATTTTTAACAATTAGCCCTATTTGTTATTTATCTAGATAACGTTTTGCTGAGCTATCAAAAAAGTATAAATATCATGACATATCACCCATAAGTATTTTAGCATCCATTTCTAAAAATTAAACAACCCTAAGACCATTATCACACTAAAAAATATAATTCCTTAATAACTAACCCAAATTTAAATTTTCTTAATTGACTATTGATTATTACTATCTTTGATGTTCAAACTGTCCCAAGTTTGGCCTGTGGGAGCTCCTTAAATCTGGCTCCTTTTGACATTACTCCACTAATCTTTAAATACTAGTTAGCTTTCAGCCTCACTTTGTACAATCACTGCTGCAGACAAGAAATCACATATTTCTGAAAGGAGCTCTGGTCACTTTTAGTAGGAAATTATATTTAGAAACCAAAATCTCGGCACCAGGGAAGTTTATTACTACTGCAATGTCATTGCTTCTAATCTAGGTCCTTTTCAGTGTCCAGACCTAGAAAATGTACTTTTAAACTATTATGAATTAATACTGGCATGCTTTGGAGATATTGTGGGTTCTGTTCCAGACCACTGCAATAAAGCAAATATTGCAATAAAGTGAGTCACATGAATTTTTTTGGTTTCCCAGTGCATATAAAACTTATCTTTACACTATACTATAGTCTATTAAGTGTGCAATAGTATTATGTCTTAAAAAATGTACCTACCTTAATTTAAAAATACATTATTGCTAAAAAAAAAATGCTAACCATCATCTGAGCCTTCAGCAAGTCTTAATCTTTTTGCTGATGGTCTTGCCTCAATGTTGATGGCTGATGACTGAGCATGGTGGCGGTTGCTGAAGGCTGGGATGGCTGTGGTAATTCCCTAAAATAAGACAACAATGAAGTTTGCCATATTGATTGCCTCTTCCTTTCATGAACAATTTCTCTTAGCAAGAAATGCTGTTTGATAGGATTTTACCCATATACTACCACTTCTTTCAAAATTGCAGTCAATCCTCTCACACCCTGCCAATGTTTTATCAACTAAGTTTATGTAATATTCTAAATCCTTTGTTGTCATTTCAACAGTCTTCACAGAGAAGTAGATTCCAGCTCAAGAAACCACTTTCTTTGCTCACCCATAAGAAGCAACTCCTCCTCTGTTAACGTTTGTATCATGAGATGGCAGCAATTCAGTCACATCCTCAGGCTCCACTTCTAATTCTAGTTCTCTGTTTTTTCCACCCTGTCGGCAGTTACTTCTGAAGTACTGAACCCTTTAAAGTCATCCATGAGGGTTAGAATCAGACACTGCTTGATTCCAAACTCCTGTTAATGTTGATAATTTGGCTTCTTCCCATGAATCACTAATGTTCTTAATGGCATTTAGAATGGTGAATCCTTTCCAGAAAGTTTTCAATTTACTTTACCCAGATCCATCAGAGGAATTACCCTCTATGGCAGCTATAGATTTACAAAATGTATTTCTTACATAATAAGACTTAAAATCAAAACTACTCCCTGATCCATGGGCTGCAGAATACATGTTGCATTAACAGGCATGATACAACATTAATCTTGTTGTACATCTCCATTAGGGCTTTTGAGTCACTAACTGCATTGTCAATGAGTGGTACTGTTTTGAAAGGAATCTTTCTGAACAGGTCTCAACAGTGGACTTAAAATATTCAGTAAACCATATTGTAAACAGACGTGCTGTCATCCAGGCTTTGTTGTTCCATTTATAGAGCACAGGCAGAGTAGATTTAGCATAATCCTTAAGGGCTCTGGGGATTTTTGGAATGGTAAATGAGCATTGGCTTTAACATAAAGCCAAAGCTGCATTAGCCCCTATCAGGAGAGTCAGCCTGTCCTCTCAAGCTTTGAAGCCAGACATTGCCTTCTCCTCTCTAGCTATGAAAGTCCTAGATGGCATCTTCTTCCAATAAAAGGCTGTTTTGTCTATATTCAAAAATCTGTTATTTATTGTAGCCACCGTCATTCATTATCTTAACTAGATCTTCTGGATAATTTGCTGCAACTTCTACATTAGCACTCGTTGCTTCCTTGCATTTTTATGTTACAGAGATGGCTTCTTTCCTTAAACCTCGTAAACCAACTTCTGCTAGCTTTAAACATTTCTACTGCAGCTTTCTCATCTCTCTCAGCCTTCATAGAATTGAAGGGCATTAGGGCCTTGCTCTGGATTAGGCTTTTGTCTAAGGGAATGACGTGGCTGTTTTGACCTTGTACCTAGACCACTAAAATTTTCCCCATATCAGCATTAAGTCTGTTTTGCTTTCTTATTATTCATGTGTTCACTGGAGTAGCACTTTTAATTTCTTTCAAGAACTTTTCCTGTGCATTCACAACTTATCTGACTGTTTGGTACAAGAGGCCTAGCTTTTAGCCTATCTTGGCTTTCAACCTTATGAAGTTGCTGAAAGAAACTTGTGAGAGTTTTATAAGCTACAAAGAGCTATATAATTGAAAAGTATTATGAGTTAGTATCCATTTATAAATAATTTTCATAGAGTGAAAGCTGTGAGACATGTAGTTAAAAGGCAGTTTTCAATGAGACATCAGAATAAAGAGATAAAAAAATAAAGCTTGCATCTAGGGAAGAAACACTGCCCTAATTTAAAGCATGTCAATGATCAGGTTAGTAGTATACTAAGCAGTATGGTGGAATCTTAGCATACTTATTTTGCCCCCTTAAAGCACCTGTAATTTTTGTGTGTATGTGATAAGAAGGTTATTATTGATTACATTGTCTCAGCTTATACATATTTATGTTGCTTTGCCCTCTTTTCTGCTTTTCCCATATTCAACAGCCACTGGCACTCAAAATAGCATGATTGGTGAGGAAGGAAGATACTCTAAAAGTCTCAAGTATTAGTAGGCATCAAGTCAAGCCGCACTAAGAAACCAGCAGTCACAAAGTTTTTGTCTCTATTACTCTTCCTTCTCTTTTTGGGGGTTCATTTAAATCATTTGCATGGTGTCAACCATCACTTCTATGTCGATGATCCTCAAATTCACATCTGTTGTCCACACCTCTTGTTTTTGACCTCACACTCACATATCTAATTGGTTTGGGGACATCTTTGAGTCCCAGGGATCCATCAAACTCACCACCAACACACACCCACCACTTCCCTTCCATATTCCCCATGTTCTGGTTTCATTATTTTTATAATACTATTCTTCTAGATGAGAAGAAGCAAAGTGAGAAGCTTCTGACTCCTCTTGAATCACCAATTGGTGGTGAAATTATTTGCATTCTACCTTTAGAATATCATTTGAATATAATCTCTTTTCATGTTTATGGTCTCTTTCTAAATTTAGGATTTATTATTTTTTTCTAGACAATTTCTATAGCTTTTTTCCTTGACTTCAATCTCTCCTTATCTCATTTCTCTTTCCAAAAAATCTTTAACTATAATAACTAACATTCTTGGAGTATTTGCTATTTACCAGTCACTGTTCCAAGCACTTTCCATGTATTATCTAATTTAATCCTCATACAACACATATATTAATATATCATTTCACTCCCCTACTCTAAAACCTTCAATAGCTCCCCATTACCCCCCCCCCCCCCATAAAATCCAAGGCTTTCATAGTCTCCTAACATAGGTCTTCAGGCAAATCTCCTACCACCCCTTCCCATATTCACTATGTTATAACCAAACTGGATTGCTAACCATTTCCCTAACACATCATGTGTTCGTGGCTCAGCGTTTGCTACTGATACTGCTCAGCCTTTCCAATCGTTCTCACTGCTCAGCTTTCAGACTCCAGCTTAAACACTATCTCCTCCAGCAAACTTTTTATGTCACTCAAAATAACTCTCTCATCATTACTCTTTCTTTCCTTTGATACTCATTCAACCAATATTTATTTCCTTCATTATTCTTTTAACAAAAATTTTACTCCTATGCACACCTGCTCACATAGCATTTCATATCTCTAGTACATTCCGCAGAAATCTGTCTGATAGCGGAGGTAAGATTAACATGTCTATGTCTTCCCCATGATTATAATCTCCATGAGGATAAAGGCCATCTCTTCATTTTTGTAGCTCAATCTACCATCCCTGTGACACGGTGGTTAGAATCCATGCACCCATGTGTTCATTCACTCAGATAAACTGCTTAGCAATTATATTCCAGGAACTGGCAATGAATGACAAATACCACAGTACTACCCTTTGGAACTTATAGTCTGGATGGTTATAAAAACCTATTTACAAATAATCAGAATGCAGTGTGGCATATGCAGGAAAAACAGCGATGAATCATGCCTCCTCAGGGCAAAGACCATTGACAAAGGGCATTGGAGCCAGGTTTTTCAGAATGAGTAGGACTTCACTAGGGGAGGAAGACATTCCAGAAAAAGAAAACAGTATATCAAGGAGTAGAGGTATGAAACAGCATGACGTGTTGAAGCAAAGGTCAATAATTCTGAATGACCAGAACTCAAGTGGCCAGTGGAAGGAGATCCAGCAGAGAGGTAGACGTTAAGATTATGGAAAGCCTTCGATAACCATGCCAAGTGGACACCACTGTAGGAAATTTAAGGTGATGCTGAATATTTGTTGAACACCTGGAGAATCGTTTCTCTCCATTTGTGTGGTTCTAGAATCTTATACCACATCATGAATCGATTCTTTTTATCTACTTGCACTGTGGTTAAACTCAAAATTTGCAACCTCTTTTCTGGCCCCACAGTATTCACAAGCACAATTCACATTCACTAGTAAAAACTGTCATGGAATTAATCAGTCGTTCTGAGAGGAAAGCGACATGTGATATGCATGCATGAAAAAGCAGCTACCTCCTAACCCAGGCGATTCTGACACAATTCTCTAAGGACAACTGTACTATTGAAAGCAATGTAACTCATGTCACCTTTCTATATGTAAGGTTTTGTCTGTTTGTTTTAATGTGGGAAGAGTTTATTTTTCAAAACTGGTTGAGTTGTCAGCAAAACCATTTATTTTCTTTAACAGCATAATTATGCAAGAAATCCAAGCTTCAAGCTAAACTGCTTAGGACAGCATTTTCTTTTTTTTTCAAATCACTTGTTTGACCCCTAACACCTGTCCTTTTGAGAAGAAAATTGAGGATCAATCTTTTGATGCACACTCACTCCCACTCCCCTGCCACAGACCCATACACAAAATGTCCAAACACCTCAAAGACTTATTTAGACGAAGGAGAGACTTAAAAGTCCTTCAGACTGTAAGCATCAGCCTTTGACCAGTGCTGTACAGTATGGCCAGTGACCCCCGACTTCTACCCAGTCCAGGGGCTGCTTGGTCACTCCTGTGGAGATGCTCTTGTCTTTGACATTATAGCGGGCTTCACAATTAAGTATAGCTCACACTCCTAAGATGTAGCTTTCTAAATCATTCCCCTATAACCAAACTCAGGAACACTTCAGGTTGCAGCCACATATGACAGCGCCAACCTTTCTTAGCACCTATGTTGAGCTCACTGGGTAAATAATCTGCCCAAGTTTACACAACTATGGAGAACAGAGTTTCCATATAAGTCAAGTCTTCAGATTCCCAGTGCTTTTCCCATTAAGCTCTGCTACCTCCGGTAAGAAACTTGTCTGGTTGCTAGGGATTGATAACGAGGAAACAAGCCTTGACATCTACAGCCATAACTCAGAGACCACCCCAATAAAGCAAATATCACAATAAAAAGAGTCATAACCTTTTTGCTGGTGGAAGGTCTTGCTTTCAATTTGTAAAAAGTGCAACATCTGTGAAGTGCAATAAAGTGAAGCATGCGTGTACAGGGGTTTTATGAGCTATCTGAGACTGCAGGATTATTAACACCTAGATCAGGTTACTAAGAACTTCATATCATGCCCAGCTGATCTTTTTTGGAAAGGAAAGATTCCTTGAGTCTGGAGTGGATGCCCTAATGTTGTATTAGGTGGCTTAGAGCACATGACCTCTAGTGAGAAGGCATTTTGGATGTGTCTTCCAACACTTTATGCAAAGCTACTTTTCTGTCTCAGTGGATTGCTGGCATTATGCAGGGAGAGACTTTTTAATGCTATATTTGCTGAATCGAAATATGTACTTCATATAAACATGAAGGGTGAGAAAACTTCAAGCATGACGTAAAGATTTCAGAATGGATCACATTTGGGTGAAAAGTCTCAGCAAAAACGATTGAGACATGTAGTATATAAAAGCTTAGAAATTCATTTGTCCTTCAGCCACACAGTAGAACATACAGTCCCAACCACATCGATTACAATGTTATGACAAACCTTTCAAATTATAATGTTCTACATATCATGTAACTCTTCATTAACACATATAATGAAATAACAAACATAGATGGATTTTGGGTTAAAATCAAAACACACTTTCTATAATTTGAAAAAGAACTTTGAAAATAATAAAACAAATGTACCTCCAAATGGAGTAGGTTTTCAAATTCTTACCAATGTTTCATTATATCCCCTCCCATACTTTGTTTTCTATTCAGTAATTTTCCCGATAATCCTAAGAGTGATGACAAAAGACACGGCACATTCAACATGCCACGAGGAAGGAAAAACGATGCAAAGGATGGAAAGCTGGACAGGGAGGCGACCGAGGTCCCTGTACTCTAGAAATATCACCCAGTTCTAGATTTTAGCGTGCTCGTTTGCAAATGGAGCAGGCGGTGGAAGAACTGAATTGGACAACTTCTAAGATTCTTTCTATCTTTGAAATTTAGGATGTTTGGCAAGTGGATTAAATTATCCGAATGCCAGGCTTCTCCTCCTCCAGAAGGTGGGACTACCTCATATGGCTGTACTGACGATCCCATAATTTTCTAACGTGATTCTTCATGTCTACACGAGCCCTGTAATTCCAGTGAAGAGACCAAGATGGCTAGCCACAAAGCGGAAACAAACATTTGGTATAGAATGTCTCTCATTAAAAATTGTTTAAATTAGGTTGTTTTTTTAAGAAGTAAATGTACTCCTTGGTCTGTAGTGACAGAAAAGAGGAAGGGGAGAGGGAATAAATTCAACAATTCAACTCTCTGTGTACACCAATCTTAGAGGTGTAAAATATACCTCCAGTTCAGGCAACAAAGACTTAAAAGCAATGCCATGATATGCCACCAACTGATAGGATAACTTGTATTATTAGTAGAAACTCTTTAATATTCCACCCTATAGTAACTCTGTCAGTAGGTTGCCTTCTGAATGATTACAAACAGGTGCTTGAAATGACCACTTTTATAATTGGAGGCCTGGGTGTACACCAAAAATACCTCCATTCCCCTCCCCACGCCCATCTTTAGCAGTAACAAATTTCTTTCCTCTTCTGCAGGCTACAAAAAACAGCCTGCTTCCTGGTTCACATGTACCACATGCTGGTCATACACAGCTGTTTACAAAAATGCAGGCTTTTGCTGTATAGAACAGTATTTTATCCATTTTCAGGAGTTACAGATGAACGATTACCTTTAAACACTGATTTTAAATTTGAGTTAGACAAGAAGATTGATTTATTCTTCATAGCTCTTTCATAAAACAATACTAAATATACACCTAATCTGCAAGAAAGCTATAGACCTCACTTTATGAATTCCTTAGTGTTCCATAGATAACGCTGTTTGTGTCTAAGGGGTCAGAGAACAGATAGAAAAGAATGTATGCACACACGTTTCTGAATCTACCAACAGAGATCACCCAAATCAGATTTGTTTAGATGGATACAGATGCCTGAAGTCTGTAATGCATGTCTCTCATGCAAATGAAATGGGCACTCGTGGGGGGCGGGGGGGAACTTTGCCTTACTTGCAAGAGAGGAGCGACCCAGGTGGCTCGCGTGTAAAGGATGTCTGAGGCTCTAGCTGCATTTCAATGCAGTGCTTAGTTTATTCACCAGGGGTCATCAAAGGTCTGGATTTTCTTTGTCTACTTGTTGACTCATACCTACACTGTACACTCAGGGACCACTGAATTCTTTAGAATTGTACATCAGGAAGTGTGGCTTGTTGTTCCTTTTCCCCAGTACTCCGGGGCCACCCCCACCACTTAGCATTAAACTATTACCCTGTATAGACCTCTGCCAACACATTGCAACATGAAAGTCAGATGCATGATGAAAATGCCTTTTCTAACAAAACCAACTTACTGTATAAGGTATCTAATTCATTTTTTAAAAAATAATCATTGCTTCCATTTTTTCAACTTTGAAAAATGGAAGCCTTACCAAACTATTGTTTTCTATACCCATGAACTGAATTGCATGCTTGAAAAGCAAGTGAGCCACGACTCCCTGTTGTCAGATGTCATTCAGTAACTGGATTGTTAGAGGGCCAGAACAGGTCAACAGAAGAACAGGTTAACGTTATTCCGTGAGACTTTTTCAGCCCCATTGAGCAAGTAAGTACTGGAAATTTTCAATGAAGATTTTGGCATTGGCCTGAAGGACAAGGATCCCACAAGTCTTGGTGATCTTGACAATGTCTGGATTGAATACCTTGTTTTGAGCAGTTTATCTAAGTTTTTCTGTGACAACACTCTTGAAGTGTCTTTAGCACGAAGCTATTGGAGCCAATTTGTTTCTTTCTTTCCTGTACTCTCTGAATAAACCAAATTGCATCATTTGAAAGCTCCAATGTGAAACACATTTCATCCACAATAAGAAGTGGATTCAGCTTATAGAATTCTTCTCATGGCTGCAGAGCTCCTATTTAGGAATCAGTGGTGGCTTTGTATATCCTTCCTCCTGCCCCCAAATAGGCAGAAAATAGCCTTGTTATTTGAGTAGAGGCATTTGAGCTGTATTTCTTTCATGCTGTATTTTTAAAAGTGATATTAGAGTCAAAAGTCACCTGATTATAGAATGTGAGAGCTCAAAGTGACCTCAAAATCAAATTCAATACTCTTTTCTCACATGTTTGCAAACTGAGCCTCAGAGAAGGTAAGAATAAATTCAAGCCATTTGGTGACAAAAAATGGACCTATTCACTTTATTCTATTGCAGTCTGCCTTTTTTCAAATAAAATGTGGAGAAAACATACAACACAAAATATATAATAGTGTTGAAAAAGGCAATCAAGACCCTGGGGAAAAATGAGGGGAGTCAATTATGATAGATGGAGCAGTTGACAAATGTAGCTCTGAGCACTCTGAGAGAATGCAGGCCACAAGGTAGAACTCAGGACTCCCAACCCCCACAACTGCTTGTTCTTTTCTTATGGGCTTGTCATTAACAAAGTGAAAATACCATAGGACACAGGGGGACCACAGTTGTATCAACAAAAGAAGATGGTTTACTAAGGCTTGTTATTAAGACAGAGAGATTATGAGAGCTGATACAAGATGCGGGAACTTGGTAGGCAGAGCCCACTGAGAATCCAGAATCCAGAAATTTCCACTCCACACCAGTCTGTACCAAATATTTTGGCAAAACGTAAAGCAATGCAGTGCCTGAGTTTTAAGTTAAGAAACCATTAACTATGACCTACCGTGTTTCCCCCAAAATAAGACCTAACTGGACAATCAGCTCTAATGCGTCCTTTGGGGCAAAAATTAATATAAGACCGGGTCTTATATAATTATATTATATAATATATAAAAATATATATTATATAATATATAAAATATATAATTATATAATATAATTGTATAATATAATAGTAAAATAAGACTGGGTCTTATATTAATTTTTACTCCAAAAGATGCATTAGAGTTGATTGTCCTGCTAGGTCTTATTTTTGGGGAAACACCGTATTAAGCTGGCAGAACATGGATTTAGGATCCTGAAAAAAACGGTGAGGGATGCAAAATGCAAGGCCAGGTCAGTTGCTTTTTATTTTCTCTTGGCACAAACTCTTTCTTAAGAGATGAACTAGAAAAGCCTTAAAAAGCAGGACTTGTCCACTGACCCTATGCTGCTCTATGTGAAATCATATAACCCAACATCAACTCCTGCAAAAGTACTAGTTTTTCAAATGTCCTCAAACTAAATAGCAGGTATAGTTATCTCAAAGTGACATTTACACTGTCAACGGGAACTGAATGGCTCAAGGGTAAGATTGTGATCGAGAGGATTTTAATCCCAGGACCAAGAAGAGGCAGATATCTGTGAAAAAGATAAGAGAGCTTGGAGCTGCCCATCGCTTCTTCTATTTAGACAACTGGGAAAAACTGCAAGTTGCCAAAGGCTGTGTGTGTGTGTGTGTGTGTGTGAGTGTGTGTATTTTCATGAGGAAAAGAAACTATTGGCTTGGCCCAATATTTATTTGTTTCTCCATTATAATCTTTGATGGTAGTTGATTTTCCTGTACTCACATGCATTAGTTTTTGCCACATTCTCCCCACACCCAGAAAATTATCAGCCAGTCAACAAATACTTTATCGAGCCCAGCAGGTCACAGACACTATGGAGAATGTGATCTATTGTTAATATGTCTTGCCTTAGTTTGGGGGATTTAAATACTTTGGAATCTATTTCAAAAGTCTGCCCTGTCTCTACCCAAGTAATTGTTTATTTGCTTCTTTATTTTTGTTTTGGAGGGTGTTTCCATGCCTCTTATTTTATAGAGATTAAACGTTTTTAAGGGCCTTTCTGGAAAGATGAGGGCAACTGGTAAGCTTCTGTTTTGTGAGGAGAAGGCTGCAAAGGGCACTCATCGTAACCATCAACTATAAAAAGTATAATTACAGCAAATGATGACCTCTGTTTCCTGTAAGGCACAGTATGATAAATGGGTTTTTGCAAAGAAGACTGCTGACAATTTCGAAAGCATCAATGAGCAACCAAGAGGGTGAAAGTACTAGGATCTACTCACTAGAGGAATAAGTGAAAGAACTTGGGGTATTTAGCCTTAAAACCGAGAAGATGTTAAGGCAACATATTAACTTTCTTTAATAACCAAAAGGGCTATTAAGAGGAAATAAATCTCTAGAACCATAATCTTGTAGGTGGAAGTTTTGAATAGGCAGGCACAAAATTAGCAAAAGGAAATCCTTGCCCCTAACTGAATGGGCTGCCTTATACCTTTAGTACTTTCTTGCTAGAGTGTTTTTGCAGAGGTTGGATGAGCCTATCACAGGGGATGTTGTACAGAGGATTCCTGAAATGGACAGATGTTGCATTAGATCATCACAAAGGTCCTTAATGCTCAAAGATATGTAGACTCAACATAACAACATCAGATGTGAAAAACCTACAAAAGCAACCTACTAAGTACATTTATACTCAGAGCTAAACCAGATATAAAATAACTTTTTATATCTGCTTTTTGTAATTTAACTTAATATTAAACCTGAGACTTTTTCCTCCCTGCCCCCCATACATTGCTGATCCACTTCCCCATATCCTCATAGTCTGAAGCAATAGTTCAAGCAAGAATCAATAATAGGTTTTCAGCAAATATTAGAGGGTGTATTAGACAGAATTATGCCATACATAGCAGAATATGTTCAAATAAAATAGTTTTAATGGGATAATTTTTTGTCTGCCACGTAAACAAATTAAAAAGTAGACATTTTGAAACTGGTATGGAAGCCCCATAGTCATGTCAAGGACCATGTCTAGCTTTCTCCCCCCGCCACTCCCATCCTCATTAGTATGTGGTTTTCACCTCATGGTCCAAGATGGCTGCTGGCGCTCCTGCCCACATCCCAGATAACAGGAAGGAGGAAGGAGAGAAAGAGGCATACCTCCCCGCTTTTAAGCAGCTTTACTAGAACTCTCACAAGACATTTTTACCACATCTGATCAACCAGATATAGATTCAAAAAAGACTAGAAAACTTATTTATCTGGACAGCATTGGCCCAGTTAAAACTCAGGCTTCTGTTACTATGGGAAAAGTATTGGGAAAAGTACAGGTATTGGGAGGCAGCAGGTATTTTCTTGATTTCTGTTTTCTTCAACATTTTAAAGTGAATGTACTTAAAACAGAGACTAAATTTTTACAGTGAATGGTGGGGGAAGTGAAATTTTGCCTTGAAATATGATACTAAAATTCTGAAAATATATTTATTTTATCTTATATTTAACAAGATTTAAATTATAACAAGGTTATAACATCATTATTCATTAGTTTTTCCAAAAGAGGGTTAAGTGCTGATTCTTTAATTTTATGTCATTTTAATGAGAAAATAATTTGATCTAACAATAGGGCATTCTTTGCTTACATTTGCCTTTTGCTACATGATCATGGAGAGAATCTCTGTGTAAAAATACACATCATTTTCAGCAAGAGGCTGTCTTAGGCCTTCGGTAATCAAATCATTCTCTTAAAGAGCTTATCCTAGTATCAAAATTCCAGATGCTTTACTTCAAAATTTCCACTGGTCTACTTCTGCCAGACGCTTATTCATCAGGGACTTCGAGTGTGATATGATGGACTTCTCAACATCACTTTAATTAACTTCATGAAATCTTGTACCAGTTGCAAGATTTGCAACCTCAATTTACAGTTGATTTTTATTACCAGATGGTCACAATTTATAATCTGGTAGAGATTCATCTACAAATATTAGGATGGATGGGTAGAAATAGACACTACTCCTTAGCAGGGAGGGATGTCTGAATAAGTGTTATTATTATAAGTGGACAGTTCATTGATTAATACTTTTGTGTTATGAAGACGCTTGTTTCCATGGATAATCTTGTATATACAGAATTTTAGATAATAAAGTTTTGGATAATGAGGACTTTCTATTTTTTTACCCTGTATGTTGTACTTCAGTTAGGAAGTCAGGAAAAGAAATGTAAATTACATAAATATATAAATATGGGGAGAGGGAGGGCATCTACCATATATCAGGTGCTATGCTAGAAGCATTTTGCATGCGTTTCATATAATCCTCACAATAAACATATAGAATAAAACCTTAATTTCCATTTTTAAATCAGAAAACTAATTTAGAAAATCTAACGTACAAATGCAGACAGCATTGTAGAGCTCTAATTTAAGCCCAGAACTGTCTGCCTCCAAGGCCTGTGCTCTTCATTCCAGAAATATGTTATGCTTCAAGATTTCTATCAACTTGTTTTTAAGGATCTGTCATTGTTAATGGAAAGGACAGGCCAGATAGAATCTTTCTGGTTAGTTTAACATAAAACAGGTTTGCAAGTTCTTGGAAGGCCTTTACATCTTTATGTGTCTCTCAGCATGTATGCCTACAAATTAGGATGCTTTCAGCTGCAAGTAATTGCAAGTCCTGACACAATTGACTTAGACCAGTATGGCTGTCAAAGCGAGGTCCCTCGACCAACAACATCAGCCTCACCTGCGAACTTGTCAGAAATGCAAATTCTCCACTTCTGCACTGGCTATACTGAATCAGAAACCCTGGGGTGGAACCAGCAATCTGAGTTTTAACAGGCCCTCCAGGAGATTCTGTAACAGCAGGTTAATAGATTAGCCCCACTCAGCCCTAATAAATAAATCATCAGTTGTTTTCCACAGGACTAGCATGGAACGAGGAGGTCTCAGGTCCTAGCGAGTGGGACCTACATCTTGTAACAGGAGCCACAAGACTCTACCAGTGGCAACCAGGCTGCAGAAGCTGCACCGAAAGAGAACTCTTTCCCTAAAGAAGACCTTTTGACATCACAAGGCTCGAATACCCGGCGAACTTGTTAACTCCTCCTGAATGTGTACATGCGATCCCTGAAGTTATATGAACTGTCCGTGCCTGCACAACAGCACTTCATTATACCAGACGATGTAATCCCAATGACTATGCATAACTTCCCAAATTTTAACCCTTTAAATCTCGCCCAAACAAACCCTGATCGGGGAAATTGATTTCAATTTTTTCTCCTGTCTCCTTTCTGGTCAACCTCTGCAACACAAGCTTTTACTTTTCTTAAAAGCTGGTGCCATAGTATTGGCTCCTATGCGAGTCAAATAAAGGGTCCTTGCTTGGTAACAATTTCAATGAATGCTGAAGTTTGAGAACTACTATTTTAGATATTAAAGAAATTCATTTTCCCACTAATCAGGAAGTATAAAGACAGGGTATCTCTGAGTATAGCAGGACAAGGGCCAGGTCTTGCTTCTCTGTGATTCTTTTGCTTCTGTAACTCTTATCAGGCCGCCTCCCCTCATAGTCACAACACCTAGGGGCAGAAAAACGAGCCATCTCTTCCTTTGTCTTTTTCAGAGAGATACCTTATCCAGAAGTCCTTCCAACAGGCTTGTCCTCATGTTTCAAAGGCCAGAATTCTGTCACCAGGCCATGTCTTCAGCCAATTAATAGCAAGCTGGATGAGACCAATATGATTGGCTGAAATCAATCAAGACCTACCCCCTGCCGTATAGCTATACTAAGGCAGACACATACCTGAATAAAAGTGAAGTTCTTGTTGGAAGAAGAAAGCAGAACAAGGAAGTAGTATATGGCAACAGATATTGCATAGGCTACCAAGAGTGTCACCTAGTCGTGAACACAGTTGATTTACACTGCAGCAAATTCTTAGCCATAAGGACTTCAACCTGGAATCTGTAAATTTGTTTCAATGATCTGATCATTCTAATTTGTTAGCCTTTTCAAGTTTCAGGTCAAAAGCAGCAACCTAGAAATCACATTTTTAACTTTTGGTGATTATAGTCTGACATTTAGAATCAGACATAATAATATATTAAAGAGTTTTAGTAGCATCATTTAGCAATCTATTTCATCTATTGCAGCTAAATGTTCTACAGTTTTATACCAGAGTGCTGAGATACTTATAATTAAAAGGACACAAAATTATGATTAAAATGTTTTCCTTCTACAGTCTTTGAGCGTCTTCAAATGACAGGTGTTTCTTATGAAAGAAAATTCTACTCATGCCATCTTTTCTACAGCAAAAACAAATTTTAAATAGTGACTTTTTAAAAGACAAAATCTGAAATGATGAGCAGATTGCTTTGATCGTTGCTTTGCTGAACAACACAGACAGTTGTTTGGAGACAGGTAGGAACACAACAAACATTTAATTTTTGCTTGATTCACACACGAAGCTATCAGTTTGGAAGATTAGTAATTACCGAGTCCTCGACTCAATCAGACATAAATGCCACATAACTCTGCGACTGTTTAGCTGTAATATGGAATTGATCTCAGCAGATATAATAAACTAGTTCATATCCATAACGGTCTAAAAAAATTCACAAACCCTGCATTTCACTGTTGCTGTGTACTACAGCCTTCCCCAGCCCTCCCATTTCTTGAGTATTTCAATTAAGTGCTTTCCTCATTTATATTCTACATCTGATCACATACCAAAAATGTGGATTAGTCACATTCCTACATAAATTTAAACATTATGCAACAAGTGTCCCAGCAGTTTGAGAAGGAACTTCAAGGTGGCATATTGGAAAGAGCCCTGGGCTGGTGCTCTTGGGCTTCTAACCCCAACGGTGCCACCAACCTGCCCCATCATAACGGGTCATTCAATTTATAGGTTGGGGCCTTAGATTTCAGCAGACAAGTAGGAGATTGGCACTCATCGTCTCTAAATTCTATGCCACTTCTAGTGTCCCAATGGGAGAAAGATCAGAGGAGAGAGGCAGCTTTGCATAGTGTGAAAAACCCTTAGGTTCAAATCTCAGCTCAGCTACTTATTAACTGTGTGAACTTGGGTAAATTATTTAAAATCTCTGAGAGTGTTTTCTCTTGGGTAGAACAGAGATAGTATCAACCTACCTCTCAGGTTGTTATGAGACTTTGAGAAAAAAATGTATTAGAAGTGGCTGGCAGATGCTGGAAGGATCGCAGATGCTGTCCTGGTCACTGTTATAATTTAAATGGAGAAGATTTCCACCTTACTTTTCCCTCCTATTCTTCACTACTAAAATTCATGGGACAAACTTCCCCCCCTCAAAACAAAAAACAAAAACAGGGGGAGCCAAAATGTCCTGTCTCCACTTACTTGCTACCCACTTACTCATTAACCTCTTACTGTCAAGAAACTGACACCTGGACTAATACAATGTTATATGTCAATTATATCTCAAACTGGTAGAAAAAGAAAAGTCTGGTTATTTCAGAGCACACCTCAAAATGCTGCGCCTCCAAGAAAAACTCTGAACAGGCTCTATCTCCTCCACCCTATAAAAACAAAAAAAAAGAAAGAAATTGACAGCTAAGTACATTTTTCTACTCTACTTGAAGGACTTCATAATCACTTGTTTAAATACAGATTGTAGGGCCCCATCCTCAGAACTTCTGGCTCAGGAGAGTTGAGAACCCGGATTTCTTACATAGGGGCAGGAGCTGATGGTCTGAGGACCACACTGAGAACCACTAAACTGGTCCACATGGGGCCGATCAGCAGAATTTCTTTGAGAAGTTTACAAAAGAATACATTTCTACACCCACTCTTGGAGGTTCTGATTCAGTAAGTCCGGGCTAGATCCTAGGAATCTATTTTTCAAAGCTCCCTAGGTGATTCTCAGGTTTAGCAGGTTTGGGGACGCTACCTGCTAAATGTGTTTCCCAAAGTTGCCTTGTGGTTTTGTTCATACTAGGGTTTCCAGGCGGGAATTTCCATCCATTCTCAGGAATATTTTTCGCTTTCCCATTCCCAAATCCTGAGATATAAACTGTTTTCTGTTCTCCACGATGAATCCTTTCCACAAAGTAACGGCTGATACTACCAACCAGCTGGGTTCAAGGAGCCGATTTTCCCGATTTCCCGACCAACTTTTTTGGGGATTCGGGAACAGAAAAGCAAAAAAAATTCCTGAGAACAGGCGGGAATTCCTGCCTGGAAACCCTAGATATGATTCTTAATTCTTCTGGGCCTCTCCTCCAACTTCACTGTCATGTTATCGTCATTCAGTGACCTTTTCTTCATTTCCAGATGAATGTGATTTCTCCTTATTTTGATCCCTGCTATCACCGGAAGCTGGAAGTCCTAATGCCTTATTATATTGTCTTTCTGCCTCTCAAGACATTTATCTTTCTATATCTTTTATTTGTGTTGTTCATTCTGCCTCACCCCCACTCCTCTCCCCAACAGGACTAACAAAGTCCTTCACTACAAAGATTGCATCCTGCTCCAAAAATGCTCTAGTATAAAGCCTTGAAAGTAGTAGGCAGTCAAAACAAAGATGTTCAACTAAAATTCAAAAAAGCCAGTCACCACTACCTCCACTACCATGATCATAAACCCATGCTTTCCCCCAGATGTTTCAGTAGTAGTTATAGATAACATGTATTAAGCTAACTTTATGGACTTTCTGAGTGTGAGGCACTGTTCCAAGCACTTAGTCTGTATCAACTCATGTAATTCATTTAGTTAGCTCAAGGCATCTTGCAGTCATCAAGTCATTTTCCCCCCTTAAACCACCACTATAAAATCAGAGCAACCACAGTCTTTTTTTAGCAGGTAAGCAAAAGTGAAGGGACTAGATGAGAAAGTGAGGAAAAGCCAGAAGTCATATCTGCATAAGGAAGCTACATCTCTGCTCTGTGAGCCAGCAAATCCTAATTCTGTAGTGCTGACTCAACAGCCCTTAACAGAGTCTGAAAGGACTACCATGTTGACGGAAGCAAATCTTCATTTTTATACAAAATATGAGCATGGGGCAATCCTACACCAAGTACAAGAAGATATGGGTCAACACCACAAATTCCGATGTATGTGTCAGTTAACCTCTATGAGCCTATTTCCTTACTGGTAAAAAATGAAAATGATAGTATTTCTCATTGTGATGATCCAATGAGACAATATCATTGGAAACTTACTGTGCAAAAATGTTGGAATTCAACAGTTGCGGCTCTGCTAGGGGCGGTTTTGGAAGTTTGTAGAGGCTTGGTTTTATCACAGATACCTATGATTTGGGAAGCATTTGGTTGGTGGGGGATCAGAGATGCTGTATACCCTGCAATGTGCAGATAATCTTATACAATGAAGCATTGTACTGTTTCCAATGAATTTTCTAAAGTCACAGACTTTTCAAGAAGCCAAACATTTTGTGTAAGCAAAAAACTTGTTTATAATAATCTGAGTGTAGATCCCTACTTGGATTCAAATAGAAACACCAAGTAGTTTTGCATGGCTGTAATATGCACTGAATTTTCCAGATTAAAATTGCCGTGTAAATTGAGAGAATACATAGTTTGGTTTTGTTCTGAATTTTTCCAAGGACTTCTTGTCATTTTGAAATTGCTATCACTGATGCTGCTTATGGCACTGAGTCACAGACACAACATATATATTTCAGTTTGTTTTTGTAACTGTAGAAAGGAAGCTACTAGTTGACTATTATCTTCATTTCAAATTTGTAAATTTCAAGCATGCGCAAGGATTTGACTATTTCATGATTCTCTTTTTTTTTTTTTTTTTTTTTTTTTTATTAATTAGTTTCAGGTGCACAAGACAAAGCAAAACTTAGACATTTATCATTTTTATCCCTCACACTGTGTGAACCCCCCTCCCCCCATCCACTATCCCTCTGTACGTTCCCAAAACCTCTCACCTTCCCCTTATCCCCACCCCCCCGCCCCTCTAGCAACCCTCTGTTTTTTCCTCCATGTTTCCAAAACTGTTTCTGATTAGTTCATTCACTTATTCTTTTCTTTAGATTCCGCATATAAGTGAGATCATATGGTATTTGTCTTTCTCTTTCTGACTTATTTCACTTAACATAATGTTCTCTAGGTCCATCCATGTTGTTGCAAATGGTAAGATTTCTTTCTTCTTTATGGCTGCGTAATACTCCATTGTATAAATGTACCACAGTTTCTTAATCCAGTCATCTACTGATGGGCATTTCGGTTGTTTCCAGGTCTTGGCTATTGTATATAGTGCTGCAATTCATGATTCTCTTAAGTACAGTTGTACCTAAGTATTTACATATTGAAATGCATGTCATTTGATTATAAATTACTTTTCTCATCATTGTCCTTTATACTACAGTTAGAGCATTGTACCGATGTTTTTGAAATGATGCTTGCAGGTAAGCTATTTTAGCTGAATTTAATTTCAGAATAGTGAAAGGGCAACACAAAATATATGCTTTATAAAGGGAGAGCTGGCACTGAGAAGCTGGAGGACTACTACACGAAAGAAATGTGAATGATTGCTATTTGTCCTTGGTTTTGCACAAGAGACTGACTGAATTAGAATTAGATGGGGATAGATGGTTCTCTGCTCTTTATGATGTCAAGGCCGTTGTATTAAACATCTCTCTCCTTGCTTCCTTTGTTCTCTGGTGTGTGTCCATTAGTAACGCTTTGCTAGGATAATCTATGGACAGATCATAGACAGTTTTCTGAAAGAAAAGTCAGCTATGGGTGTAAGAGGATATCCTAAGGAACAATGGCTGCTGGCACACTAGGTCCTTACTTTGATATCCACATGTGCATTTTTGCCTGGGGGCTTAATGAGAATGCTGGACTTTCTTTTGTCAGCCATTCTGCTAAGTGCCAATTACAGCATTTCTTCTAACGCGGTTATATTCTAACGCGGCTATGTCTAAAATGGTATTCTACTTCTAACCAGTTACGGAGACAACTTTTTCCCTCAAATGTGTTCATGTGTTAAAATGTCTCTGACCCTTTGAGGAGAGCAAAGGAGACGTAAACTAAAAGTTAAGAATGAGATGCATTTCCCTACCTTAGCCTATGTGCTAGGCATTTCCACAGACACTAACTTGTTCACTCCATGGACTGTATCACCTCAATTTACCCTTGAGGAAATACAAATAAAGAACAAGGGGTACATTGAGAGCTCATAGATAAGAGCAAAATTTAGGAATCGAACCCACATCACCTAATTCCAAAGCCAAGTCTCTCCAAAATACTTCCCTACTCTCTGTTGCCAGTCTACACAAATCTATTCATTTATACAAATAGGCCTTGAGCCCCAATTGTGGGAAGGACACAGCAATGGACATGAGTTTGGCTTTGCCTTTTGAGCAGCTCACAGAATTATGCAGTAGGCAGACAAATAATAAGAGAATATTGGGACTACGGGTACTCAATGGCTAAAAAAGACTATCTATACAGATGGCCCACCATCAAATCCTTCTTTTCTGTCTGGGCATGACACTCCTTCCATCAAGAGGCGAAGCCCATCTACGCTCTCCCTGAATCTAGACTGCTTTGTGATTTGCTTTGGCCTGTAGAATGCCAAACAGAAGTGCCACTGTGTCATTTCAATACCTAGGCCTTAAGAGTCCTGAGAGACTCCATTTTCACTCTGCTGAAGCCCTGAGCTTCTCTGAAAAGAAGTTCAACTTACCTTCTGGAAAGTGAGACTTGGCCATCTACCAGATAGCCTAGCCACTCCAGCTGAGGTGCCAGACACAGTATGAAGCCTTCTGGGATCCTCCAGCCCCCGGTGGATCTGCCCCAGCTAATAGCACACAGCACAGAGATGAGCCATTCCTGTCGAGCCGGCTAAAAATCCTCACCCACAGAATAATGAGCAACAAAATGGCTTTTTACTTTAAACTATCAATTTTGGGATGGTCTATTACATGGCAATAGACATCAGAGATAAAAACACCATGGAACACATTGAGAGAGAGACCAGTAGGGGACTCTGAGAGGAATTCACAGGGGAAGTAGAATTTAAGCTGAATCTTACAGGGATGAGTGGACCCTTAGGGAAAACTTTCTGTAGCCCACCTCAGGAGCACATGTCCCACCTCACAAGTAAAACACAACAAACGACAATTTATCAAAAAAAAAAATACAAGAAGAAAGCTCAAATGACTAGAATTTTTTGCCCTTGATATGAGGAAGAATGCCTCTGCAACAATCTGTAAGAGACCATTGAGTAAACAACCTTCTTATGTGCATGTGTTCAAAGAAACTCCTGCCATGCTACCCTATTTCTCTTCAACATTCCCCACAATCTTACCAAATAACTGTGTTTGCAGCCATAAATGCATGCTAAGAAGATTTTTCCCCTATTTACCTTCTTAATTTTTATGACTTCCAAGGAAGCGCTTTCCAGTGCCTTTTCCTAGTAGGTACTCTTGAAATGGGTGTGGAATTATATAGTACTGAGTGTGCAATTAATTTGTCATAAAGAATTTTTTTTTTTTTTGCAAAGGAAGCAATAAAAGGCAATGACTTTTGCTAAATTTCTTCTCACAGTTTCTAATGAGTCAACATGTGTTGAGAAGAAGAAATTAGTCAGAGAAGAATGTATCCTTTTATACAGCTTCCCTTCAGCGAGGGTGAGTCAGAGGCTCCCCCATCATGGTGTTCAAGGCACCTGGCTGGGATGAGTCGGTTTGGGGGTGAAAGACTTTCTTAAAAGACTTAAAAGGAAACTAGCACAGAATCTTTCAAACAGAGTCCAATTGAGAAAACAAACAAACCATAGCCAGACTTTGGTTCTATGACTATGAAAAATGTTTAACATTGTTTTCTCTTATCCTGTGAATCATTTCAATTTCTAATTGGTCGAGCAAGCCACTACCCCACTACCCCAGACAAATAGATGCAAGATAAGCATCTGATGTGGTGATCCCCTAGAGACCTGACCAGTTAAACATTTTTACCGGCATATTCCACATGAACTTTGTTTGAGAAACAACTACTCATATGTGCAAAGCACTAAGCTAGGGTGAGAGAACCCGAGATGAACACAGCTCAGTTAGCCTTCTGAGGGGCTGATACTTCAGTTCAAAAGAGGAACATACAGATAATATAATAATGGGAGTAAGGAGGGCAAGGGGGGCATGAATTTGTGGAACTTAATCTGAGAATGGAATGGCCAGACTCTACTACTCTCAAATTGAGAGATTTTTTTTTCTTGTCTGACATACTTTTAAACCCTACCCTGGGAGTGTAACTTGAGGGCAGGAGAAAGGAACTCAGGCTACCTTTTTATACATGTACAGCGACATCTATACTAAGCATATTTCCGGAACCCAAAATGGGAACCTGTTATCTAATATATTCTGACAATAAGAAAAAATCTTTGAAGTACATATTATGGGCTGAGTGTTTACGTCCCCCCAAAATCCATACGTTGCAATCCTAATCCCAATGATATGGTATATGGAGGTGGGATCTTGGGGAGGTAATTAGGTCAGGAGGGTGGAGCCGTTATAAATGGGCTTTGCCTTTATGAGAAGAGTCCAGAGAACGAGCGCCCACTGTCATGTGAGGATATAAAGAGAAGGTGGCCATTTGTAACTCAGAAGAGGGCTCTCACCAGAACCTGACCACACTGGCACCCATATCTTGTTCCATTATGTTCCAGCTTCCAGAACTGTGAGAAACAAATTGCTGTTGTTTCTAGCCCACCCTATATGGCACTTTGTTTTAGTAGTCCGAGCTAAGACAGTTTGAGACCAAGGGTTGCAGTAACCACAGCACAATGAGGTAGGAAAACATGTTCACTTCAAGGCCAAGTTCAGGACCCTTGCCAATCTCTGTGTTACTACACCCAGTTGAAAATGATTTTTATAAGTCTTACGTCTCCACTAATGAATAATATTAGGGCAAGGATGACAGTGTGTTTAAATGGTGTTTTGTGTGTGTGTTTTTTTTTCACAATCTTAATTAAAAAAATAAAAAACTTGTACTAATAACTGGAAGGAGAAACATATGGGAGGGCACAGAAGTGGTAAGCAATTATTTTTAAGTTGGATATATTCAAACCTCACTTCGGCAAGGACCCAACCAGTAAATATCACTGTGGGAACGCTAACATGGAAACTGGTTTCATCTTTGTTTATTTTGTATTTAATAAACATTTATGGGTAAGCTGTGTGCAGGGTATTGTGCCTCCTACAGACCTGCTCTTCCATCTGCTTGGTCAACTTTTCCACAGAGATAAATTGCCAGGACTGGAAGCACAGCAGGTCCAAAACGAAACTTGTCTGGCCCCCAAACCTGTTCCTCCACCTGTGTTTCTTATCTCAGTAAATGACATCACCATCCTCCCAAATGTTCAGGCCCCCACCTTTGGAATCGTCTCAGCCTTCTCCTCCTCTGTCACTGCTCCCTACATATCACATCAATTGTCAAATCCAATTGTATTTCCTATTTATCCCCTTTTTTTCATTTAATTTTTCTACCAAGTTCTTGTCTAATCTGTTAAATCACCTCCTCATAGATCTCCCCTTATAAATGGGCAACTCTTAATTTTTGCCCATCCAACATCTATTTACTTTTCTGGTAAACCAGTTTAGCTGTTGGAGAGAAATTCTTTCTGTTCTTGTGGATTTGAAGAACAGAGAATGTAAGATCTAGAGCCGTAACAGTAGTCTTATGACTATAGTGGAAGAGCCTTGTCTGAAAGCAGAACCAGAACAGAGAAAGTACACTTGACCCTAATCCTTTAGTAAGGAACCAGATATAGTTGTGTACTTACTTTTTTATCTCTCCTTTTTTCCAAGCTGACCATATATCACAACTTATTATTACTCTCGCATAAATTTCTAGTCACTCCTTTGATTAAAAACTGTAGTGGTTCACTATCAGGTAAAGAATAAATTCTAAACTTTTTAGCATTTACAATCTGACTTTAATTTAATTTTCTGCCACATTTTACCTAAAAAAAAAATATTTTAAATATTTCCTACCAACTTAAGTCTCCCAAACAGGCTCTTGACCCTAATGCTTCTGTAATTAATTTTTATCCTCAGGCTTAACCTCTACTTGGAATGTCTTTTCTCCCATTTGTCTCTTTGCTGAACTATTCAAACTGTGAAGGACATCTCAACTGTTATTACCAATATGAAGCCTTTTTTGTTCCAACTTCCCATTCTCAGGCCTAATTAATAGTTTCCCCCTCTATGTACGTCAACCATTAGAACACTTACTATATTGTGTTTGGTGTTGCTTGTTTGTGTACCCACCTTGTCCCTTAAATTATGAGTCCCTTCAGCAGAGGAACTATGTCTCTTATCCTTTCAGACCCTAAAGTCCTTCAAATGTTGAACAGATATATCAATGAATAAATAAATCATTATTTTCTTATTTTCTTCAATTCTTATTTTCTTCCAGCACATAATCATTCTAATCTTTAGCAACACCTGATCCCAGACATTCTTTTGCTTTTCCCGTAATAATAACAATAAGGAATATTCATATGGTATCCATTATGTGCCAGGTATTATTCTAAATGTTTTACGTTTATTAAGTCATTTAATCCCTACAATAATCGTATAAGGTTGGGCATTATTATTATTCAATTTGAGAGATGTGAAAAATGAAGCACAGAAAGGTTCACCAGCTTTTCCATGGTCATTCAGCTAAGTTGTAGAGCTGAGACTTGAACTGAAACAGACTAAATCCCAAGTCAATGCTCTAACCCCCACCCTTCTCCACCCCTCATAAGGTTTTGAGGAAAATATTCTGGCTCACTTTTATCCAATGCAAAAAAAAAAAAAACCAAAAAAAAAAAACACCAGTTACAACTGTGCAAATCATTTTATAATTATGTTTTAAAAAATCTGACAAGTCCAAGTGTTGGTGAGGACGTACAATGATGGGAACACTCACTTGCTACTGGAGGCTGTATAAATTGGAACGTCCAATTTGGAAAACTCTATGGCATTATTTGTAAGGTTGAAGATAGATAAAACTTATGATCCATCAATTCTACTCTCAGCCATAGATACTCTAGATAAAGCTGTGTCCACGTGCATCAGGATAAAATGTACAAGACTGTTCATACCAGCATGAACTGTAACAGCCCAAACAGCCCAGGTAGCCATCAGCAGTAGAAAAGATGAATATATTGTTTTATATTCGGACAACGGAATGCTACATAGCGATGAAACTAAATGAACTACAGTTTCACCCAACCTCACAGATAAAATGCAGAGTGAGAGAAGCCAGTTGCAAATGAATACATACTGTCTGATTTCATTTAGGTAAAATTTAAAAATGAACAAAACAAATATAGACTGTTTACAAATTCATCTTTGGGTAATAAAATTAAAAATTAGCAAGACAGCAATTACTAAAGAAGTCCAACTAACAGTTACCTTGGGGAAGGAGAGAACTGTAGTCGGGAAGGGGTTTAACAGGAACTCTGGGTGTTGGCAAATAACTTTCTTGATTCAGATGGTGGTTATATATGTGTTCACTTTAAAATATTCATTAAACTTTAAATATAGCACTTCTCTGCACGTCAATGAAAAGTCACTATAAATCATGATTTTTTTAAAAGATAAATGCAAGGGGGGTGGGAGAGAGAGACAGAGAGACAGAGAGACAGAGAGACAGAGAGAGAGAGAGAGAGAGAGAGAGAGAGAGAGAGAGAGAGAGAGAGAGAAGAAAGAATGGGAGAATGGGAGGAGAGAATTTGGGGACATTAGATATTGTTTGTCCCCTTGTCTGTGGGTCACATTCAAAAACCAAAGTCCCAGGAGAGAGCATCCTATTGGCTTAGCCTGTGCCATGTGCCTGAAAGTGCCAGAGCAGGAACAGGAAGGATCTGAGCTATAACATGTGACCCTCATACTAGGATATCAAAAGGAAGGGTGATTTGAATTCCAGCAGGTCTCAGAACCAATTATATCCTGTAGAAGCTCTAGAATCTTCAGTTATTATTATTTTTTGTTGTTTTTTGGGTTTTTTTGTCACCTGTTAAATGGGGGTGTGTGTTTAATAGCTCATGTCCTTATTATCTCATCTTAGTGAGATAGAAGACCTAAAATTACTCTGAAATTCCAAAAGCTCTACATAAAACATACAAGATTATTCTTAATAGCAATCCAGAGAGGCCTAGGCAAAGATGTGCTGTTTTATTTTATGGTAAACCCTTCAGGGGACTAACCCCATTTCTAGAAGCTAGGGTAGGTTGTGGCCAAGTTGGATGAACACACTGACTGGAAAACAACTGTGAAAACAAGCAAAAAAAAATTAAAAAACAAAACATTTCATTCTTTCTGTTACTCTTTAGCAGAGAACAATGAAGCCACAGGCCGGTAAGTTTTGGCAACTTTGCCACAGAACGAACCACAGGAGCACATTGCCCTCTAACACACGCGATAGTGGTGGTAGCTGTTTTGAAAGTTGGAACCTGCTGTAACATTCATTTCGAAAGGCTTCTAGGGCTTTTGCTTGTTTTGTTCTCCCTTTCAACAAGAAAATCAGGGAACAACAAAATTCCACAAATTCTTTCATATAAATTATTGACCAGCTTTTAGGGTAACCTTTGTTATGCTAGAGTTATCTGGTACAAATGCACTTCCTGGAAGCAAAACAGAAAGAAATTGAATTCCTGTAGTCACAGCTCTGGTGTAGGCATAGTCCGTGGTCCTGTAGGTAGTGAGAGACTGCAAGCTTCTCCTACCAGGCATTCTATTAAAAGGAAAATGACTTTGATTGAATAGCCCTCAAAAGAGATTAAGATTTGTGATTTGTTTTTTAAGTTTTTTCATTGTTTCACTTCTTCCTCATTTCCTCTTTACTCATTTTGTTCTCCTGTCTTGGATAAATTCAGCAATCTGGAAATATGAAAGAATTCCCACCAAGGCAAGTTTATTACCTTATTTAGAAGGAATTCCATGAGGGAGAATATACAAGGTTGGGAGTTTATGAAGCTTATGTTTTTCACATTGTATCCTAGCATCGATATACAAATTTTCCAATAAATAATATCCCTCAGTGAACAAATAGGTACAGTTTAAACATAGAATAATGTTAATAGCCTTTAAATGACGACAAGTATTATCATGGGGAAAATATAGATGCATCTCAGTGCTGTGGATTAGTTAGTATTTAAAGTGTTTTCAATTTGTTTGTATGATTAAAAATGTATGCGAAGTGAGGAATTTGAAAAAAATACGTAGGAAAAGAAAAAGGCACATGGAGAAGGAAAAAAATCACAACCCTACTATCCAGATAACCACATAATATTGTAATGTGCTTCTCTTTCATAGTATTTATCCTTTTCTATTTCAAATTATATTTATTTATCTTGTCCAACATATTTCACTAGAAATTTCAAAATATGTCTAAATAAAAACTGAAGAAGTCCCAAATGTGAACACATGAACTCATCCCATTATAAAATTCACAGAGAGTCTCAAAAATGAAATCTCCAATGTAGTTTACATTAATAACAAATCCTCCTACAATATTTCCCCTCCTCAATTTCTCATTTTGCTCTTCTCAGCTATGAGTTCTCATGTGGGGCCCAGTAAGATCAGAACTTTATCAGCCTGTATCTTGATCTATATTCCACTGAAATGGGCAAAGCTCTGTCAGTACTTCCCAATTCCCAAGGATTCAAGTGTTCATAAACTGCAGGTTAATCCTTAATTATTTCAGCATTAACCTAAACAAAATGACCTCTCATACTGGCATCGTTATGGTCAGGCTAAATCATAGCAGACACTACTGCCATTTGGGGGAGAAGGGAGATACAGTTGTTGCAAATATTTCCTCCTTTATATTGTCTGCTTTTTAATCTGTTTCATATTGCTCTTGAAACAGAATTTTTTTAGGTATATATAATTAAATCTATAGATACTTTGCTCTGTGATTTTATTCCATTGCTTAAGGTTTTTCTTATCTAATTTTTAGATAAGTTAGAAAATGCATATGTCAGGGGTGATGCTAATCATATATATATCCCAGCCCAGATATTTCCAACGACTCAGTTGGGTGCTCTCATCACCATCAATGTAGGGATTCAATTCTCCCCCACCTGCCACCCCCAGGCACAATTTCTGGTTTGAAATATGTTGTGTCATTGTAAGGAGGGGGTGTCCATTCCAAGTGGTGTAACACAGACCACACTTAGGCTCATGACACAACTGGGCACAGCCCCTGCTGAGCAGGAAACTGGTAAGGTCCAGGAGAAACCAATTTTCCACTTGCACCTACTGGAGAATTTACTGCCATGGGCCCACATTCTGGGAATAGAAGATTCTCACTCCTCGGGTCTGAGCAGTTAGCTAGTGAACACTTAGGCTCTCCAAGGTTTTTGAATATTGTTCCATTAAGTGGCCCTTCTCTGAGTCCACTAGCCTCCTCTTTTGTTCCTGCTACCTTCCCCACCATCAACCCCCAGAATCATGGAAATCTGTCAGGTGACTTTCTTGCTTGCTCCTTCTTTCCCCAATCCACCATTCCACAATTCTCAACTCATATTCACAGCAAAGAAACTGATGATTTCACGATCATTCAGTTTTGAAACAGCATGCTAACAAGGAATCCTCTCTTGCAGGGCTGAACCTCTGCAGTCCTCTGAGGAATGTGTGTGGGCCAGCCTACAAGTGCTGTCCCCCTCCCCAACTCACAATGGGTTCGTCTTCCAATGTTGTAACTGAGAAATATAGAAAGAAAAACAAATCAGGTTTGTTTCTATGTAAAAATAGGTTGACTAAAAATAAAAGAAAACTTGTCTATGCAGTGGAGCTGCAGTTATACAAGTTTTGTTTCTAAAGTCAACGTTAAAAATCTTTTAACTCACTCAAAGTAGAGTTTACTTACATTAAAACACTAAAGTTGGGGATTTATTTTGTAAACCAAAGGAAGGAATTAAAAGATAACCTATATGCAGAGGTACAGTCACTCCACATATTCTGCTTTAAAAATAACAGTGAAATCCCTATCCAGATAAATGAGGAATGAATTAGAGAATTTTAAAGTATTTCTGCTTTCCTTAGGTGCATTCCATTCTATTTTGATACTGAGCCCTATAACCTTAATCCATGTTAATAGATGTGTTTGCTATTCTGAAAATTAAATGAGATAGTAAAGTGGCAGTTTACCAGGAGTTAAATTACCAAATAAACAAGTAAATTAAATATCTATCTATCTTTATAGAAAGATTGGATTGACAAATACACAGACTCTACTATACTTCTACTAACAAAATATAATTACTGTAGTTAATATGTGTTTTCCTTCCAGATTTTTAAACACACTCACACACTCACACACTCACTCACTCACACAAACTCATTGTATACATTGCAATGAACCCCTTAAAGATAAATATTTTCACGTTCCCTAACTATTTCTCAGATTCTTTATCTTTGAAATTTGTATATTCTCTTTTTGGAGAGAATACAAATATGAATTAAAAATTATTTTTGTAATCAAATTATAAAATTTTAAATTCATGTCATCTCTTTGTGTATTTTAAAAAATATTCTGTACTCTAAAATAAAATTAATATTAACCAGTATTTTCTATTATTTATTCTATCATGTATTTTTCCATTTATGACCCAGCTTTCTTTCAATGTAAGGCATGTGGGTTCTTTGTGTGTGGTGCAAGGTGTAAAGTGTGTGGGTGTAAGGTGTGAGAGTTCTTTGCAAAAGACAATAATGCTGGGAAAAATAGAAGGCAGCAAGAAAAGAGGAAGACTACATATGAGATGCATTGACTCCATAAAAGAAGCCATAGGCATGAGTCTACAGGAGCTGACAGGGCTGTTGAGGACAGGGCATTCTGACATCACTCCTTCATAGAACTGCCAGGAGTAGGAAGGAGCTGCCTTAAGGACATGTAACACACACACAAGGTGTGTGGGAGGGAATCAAATATTTTCCCCCAACACGTGAGCTGATTTTATCATCATTATTTATTTAATAATCTAGTCTTTCTCTGCTGTTTGAAATGGCCCTTATACTAGAAAATAAATTTTTATTCTATATTTAGAGTTTTATGACATTCTGGATATCTGTCTATTCTAGCACCAGATCACATTGTTTTAATTACCAGAGTTTTAGAATACATTTTATTATCCAGAAAAATCTTTTTTCTGCATAAACATTTTTTTTCTCTATGTTGTAAGCATCTTAACAACAAGCACTACATCATAAAAATACTGTATTTATTGAGTCTGTACATGGGTTGAACACAGTGTTAGGCAATAAAAATACCTTTTATATGTAGGTTATTTTGGTTTTCAAAGCTTTCTTCATATACTTTTCATATGAGGTCTTCTATATCCCAATTCCCTCACCAGTATGATAAAGGTTAGACCAAATGGTCAAAGGCTCCTTTGTGCCTCAAATACAGGCACATAGTAGGTGTTCGAGAATTCTTATTGGGTGGTTCACATTGCCTTTTGTCCTTCTCAAGAAGGAGAAGCTGAAAAACAATGAGAATTATGATTTGTAACCAGAGACTTAACCTTTCAATGGAGTAAAGAGTAAAAAAGAAAAATAAATTCCATCCTGAGCCTAAACAAAATTAGAACCCCTGCTAGATGTGTTGTCTTGAACTGTAATTGTCCTGAACAGGTGACATGGTGAATAAGATGTCTATGAATCATCTCAAAGACACTATGGTACGTGTATCAGTTTCCTATGGCTGCTGTAACAAATTACCACCAATCTGCTGGCTTAAAACAAAACACGTTTATTCTCTCTAGTTCTGGACATCAGAAGTCTGAAGTCAGTTTCACTGGACTGAAATCAAGGGCCATGCACCCTCCTGAAGCTCTAGGGAAAAATCCATTTTCTTGCCTTTCTTCCTTTCTCAAGAGCTGCATTCTTTGCATCTCGTCTGTTGTTAAATCTCCCTCTGCCTCCCTCTTATAAGGACACCTGTGATTATATTAGGACCTGCTTCAGATAATCCAGAATGACCTCCTCATTTTAAAATCTTGAAGTTATTCACATCTGCAAGGGCTGTCTCCCAATATTAGATAACGTTCATGAGTTCCAGAGATTAGGACCTCGGTATCTTATAGGACCATTATTCAGTCTACCACAGTGAGTGATCCCAACCTTTTGGAGCCATGGGTTTCAATGAATGGGCCAGAAGAATGTATTATTCTTCCAAGAAGGTATCTCTATCCAGGGAGATGCTTCTTCTTCACCCACAGAAAAGAATATGGGCAGGCATGGAGGTTATAAAAAAAATGACACAGTCCCTGACTTCAAGGAGCTCCACAGTTTTGTTATTTTTTATTTTATTTTTGTTGTTGTTTTTAAATGTAGACTATATGTCCTTGACAGTGGAATCTATTGATGGCATTATTTATACTGTAGGAATGGGAAAGAAGCTTTTCCTCTACCCTCTTAGGTTCAGTTGTTGGGACATGTAAATTAAATTGACAAACGATAGATTAACAGGAGAAAATATTGATTTCATATGCACACAGGGGGCCTCACAGAAAAGAAGTGAAAATCCTAAAAAGAAGTTAGGCTTGGGAGGTTATGTACAATTTTAACAAAGAGTGATGCATTTTGGAGACATGACAAGACAAAGAAAAAGGTATTTGGACAGTTAACTTGGGAAAGGTAAAATATATGGGAAAAGCTAAAGGAAGATAAGGGTTATTTTACTAAGATTTGCTTGTGCAGACCTTCTGTCTTCTGTGGTAAGGTTGCTCGCCTGGTATGAGAGAGGGGAGGGGGAAACACTTCACAAAGAGAAACTTATTTATGTCTTGCTTTTCAGCATGTAGGAGGAAAACAAAGAACTCTTTATGCATTTACTGCTTCTTAATTGCCTTTAGCTCAAAATAATGATAATGCTAAAGTGGCATAACTTAAGGGGGCACATTCTCATCCCCTTCAATGCAGATGTCCCCAAGTCTTCTAATCATGATGACTTGCTCTTGCCTATTATTCTTATCAATCTGAGTCCTGTTCTCCTATAACTTTCATTCTGGTTGCCAGAGAATCTCTCTCTCTCTCTCTCTCTCTCTCTCTCTCTCTCTCTCTCTCTCTCTCTCTCTCTCTCTCTCTCTCTGACACACACACACACACACACACACACACACACAAGTAAATATGCATATAAAAGGTAATAGTAAGAGCTATTTTTAAAAATTAAAGTAAGGGCGATAGAGAGTGACAGGGCAGGGATGATGGTACCATTTTATGTAGGGTAGCCAGAGAAGACCTCTCTGATTAGATTACATTTTAGCAAATGCCAAAAGGAAATATGGAAAAGCAAGTCAGATAGCTAGCTACCTAGGGGAAAAGAATTGTAGGCCAGCGAAGTAGCTCATGCAAAGGACCAGGTACATCACTGTGTTCCTGTGTTTAAGGACCATCCATTCACCCCAATATCTCACAACTTCTCCCTCCTCCAAACTCTCTACCTCTCCCTTCTTGTTCCAGCTACTCAGCCCTGTACAAGTCATTACCATTGTTTTTCTGAGTTAATTCCTACTGATTGCCTATTGTGTATTAAGCAACATTCTAACCACAGTAACAAATTTAATACCCTTCAAAAATGGGCGAACTGAAGCAGGAAGAGGTTAAACAAGTTGTCCAAAATCATACTGGCTGAGCTTGAAGTTGAATCTGGGCAGTTTGGTTCCGAGGCTGACCACCTACATCACTATCTACCATTTCCACAGACACCAAAGCTTTTGTCTTTCCCTAAAATGCTCTCCTCCACCCATAGGAATCCTTAACTCTCAGTTTTTGTTTTATCTCTAAATCATTCCTATGAGATTTTCTCCCAACTCCCCCCTTCACGGTCTTTAGCCCTGTCCATTAAGTTTTAGGTGGCTATGTATCCTTTTTCATGTGTGATAGTCCTATTTACCACCAAGGGACTATAAATCCCCTGACACCAGGGCCATGCCCCATACTTCAGCTGTAGATTCCGAAGGGGCTGGCACAGGAACTCAGGAAAAAATTGTGGACTAATGACTGCTTTTCATCAGTTCGAAGATACACAGTCTTGTTGCATTTAACATCTCTGAAATCATTCAATTGATGGTGTGTCAGTGTTAACCAGCAGGTTTCTTTTCTCTTTTAGCAGCCTCATAGATTTGATACAACAGTAATTAAAAATCTTGACCTTCGCCCTTCATTTGGTGAATTGGTATTATGAAAATTTACTCGGCATGGTGGAATGAAGAGGAAATGACCTTGCTCTTTTCTGACCACACCGGTGCTGGAGCAGAAAGCTCTTTGATACTATTCAACACACGCTCAGTAAAATTCCATTAATTAGGCTATTTATGTGACTGATGAAATAAAGAAAAAATTCACACATAGAAAATGGTGGTAAAAGGCTCAGAACTTTTGTTACAGATTCAAGGCCCTGGTTACAGGCATTAAAACGAAGAGTCTACCACCCAGCAGAGAAAGTTTTTGAAGTACACAGATAACGTCTTCTACAATTTATTTTCTCTTCTGAAAAAAGAAACTCATGCAGGAAACATTTTAAAACCAAGTAAATAAAAGAGATGCCCACAATTTCCTGCGAGTCTGATTAAAAATAGGAACTCTGCAATCATGAAAGTTGCTCATCTGGCAGCTGCAAGGCCATACCTTGGGAAGCTGAAATCGCTGGCAGCTGCATAAAGCTGTGTGTGGCAGGTGTTCATATGTGCCCTTTGGGGGAGGAAAGGCTACATTTCAGAGGCTTACATGGGCAAATATATAAATGGCTTCTTAATAAAAGGTAGGTGTCAAAAAACTGTTTGATTTACCTCTCTCTCATTTCCATCTCCACCCCAGTCCCCCAATGTTGCTCTATCCATGTTCTCCAAAGTGAATTCGAATTTCTTGTACCAAAGAGATAGACTGAAATTCACCCTAAAAATTATGGGACTACAAATAAAAACATCAGAGTTTTACTTTTCCCTCCTTTACCATACCAAAAATATTGCAAACCAATGCAGACCTTAGCTCTGTTACAAATATTTATGGCTGTCTTTTTTTTTTCTTTTTCTTTTTTTTTTTCTGTTGCTACTGCATTACAGGCACATGGATTGGATCTTCAAAGCAATGTATAGGCTTTAAGCTGAGTGATTCTCATGCAAGTCTGTGGGAGGCACACAGCGAGAACCCTGTAATATCTCAGAGGATTTATTCCTTTTTAAGTTCTTTTATAAGAAGCCTTTGCTAAGGGATTTACAAGAACTAAAGATTATTTAGTGATAATGGATGAGAAATGTTGCTGGAAGTGTAAAAGGCAGCCACATTCCCACCAAAAGAATTCCTTATAAATAATGTCATTAGGGCACAAAGAATACCAAATGAATTTAATCATTAGCTTCTAATTGAAGGGCTCTGCCAAATTTGCTTCTCCTTGCTACGTTAGCTATTTTCTGTTCAGTGGGGCTCTGTCAGATGTAAACAAAGAGTAGGTGAAGGAGCATGATTAATCACAAAGCTGGTGAGAAGTCTGGACCAGTGGACTGGTGGTGGGAATTCGATACTGTAGCTTTTATTTCTCTCATGTGTGGACACTTGCCCCGTTAACTCCCAGAGGGCCTCCTAATCAATGGATTTGGCCAGTGGAAGTTAAATGGTGGCTGATTAAGGGATGCCAGGGCAAGATTCTCTTCAATAAAGCAAGGGCCAAATAATGCTTTTAGACTGAAACAGAATGCTATCTTTCAATGAGTGCTTGCATGCCGCATTTTTAAGACATGGACTTTACATTCAAATAAACATTTCTAGAAATCCTTAAAGAGGGCATGTGTATACACAACTTTATATATGATTCCTTATAAAGCCTCAACTGAGAAAGTTCCTGGCCTAAATCAATTGAATTTTGTAATTAATTAAACAATAACCAAAATACTTCTCATTTAAAATTTTGAAAAGATTCACTAAAAAGATTCACTTTTGAAAAGATACATGAATCCTCTTTTATGTATTATTTTGTACAGTAGTAGAGTGACCAAACTTGATCCTTTCTTTTGAAAAGTGGGGATTTTCTAATTATAGGGTTAGCATTTTGACCATCAGTTCTATTTCTACAGAAAGAACATCTAGAAGGCAAATTAATGCTAAGAAACATCCTGGAAATTATTTTAAGGTTCTTGATATGAGTTCTCAAAATTTTACCCCCTCATCTAAAAGAGAGAAATTGAGTTAATTCAAGGTTCCGGTTAAAATAGAAGTTGAATGCATATAATTCCACGCTCTTCCATTCACCTAATTCTTATCCACATAAAACTATAGCTGAAAGTTTTACTTCAGGATATTCAAGTAGATTGCATTCCGTTAACCATGAAAGAATTCATTGAAAACTAAATCTCTTAAATTGATCTGTTTGAAAATACAGCACCTCTGAGGCCACTATTATTGTGAGAAATGACTAAAAACATCCATTTTTTCACAGCTAAAGTCAATGCTGAATGAAGATCCTCCGTTGTTCCACATTTTGCAAGGACTAGAATGTTTGTGGAGCTGAGACAAGATGGCCGACTCATCGACAATTCAGGTGAGAACTGCACACCAGAACCATCTGTTTTGTTACCTCACCACAAGAAAACAGGTCACTTTCTGATGAAAAACCCTCACTACTTGATATACCGTAAGATGAATACAAATCTTTCAAGGGGCTTCATGTGGAGTTAGACAATAGACCTCCCTGTGTTCTCGGATAATCAAGTATTACTCACAGAGCAAATTCCCTCACATCTATATACAAATGAGTTTTTTAGGGGAATGGGAACATCAAACAGGCAGAGAAAGATTTAAAGGACCAATGTTTCTAAAGTAATTATCTTCAAGCCAGTCAGTGTGTAGAAAAATATATATATATAACACTTCATTCTAGAAATTCCCACTGAAAGCCAGTGCTCTGTGTGCCCTGCCACTCCTCTATCTGGCCTTATTGAAGAACTTAGTCTGTATAGGCGAGAAATGAGGGGGGAAAAGGGAGAGAAATAAGCAGCCTTCTTATTCCTACTTTCCCTTTTAATCAGAGGCCAGGACGGTTGAAAGCCAGAAGAGTTGAGTATAGGAAATATTCAGGGATTTCTCAGGCCACTCACTGATAGATACTATCTATCTTATTTGGTCATTCTTCTGTTTGATTCTAGTTTCACTAAGGATAGAAGAGCCATATTCTCCATTCCCTTCCTTTTGTGGCAGTGATAAAAAGCTACACTTTGGGATCCAAAAGAATTTGGAATTCAAAAAGAATTGTTTTCAGAGAGAAAAGTCGGGGAAAGATATAAGAATATAAGCAGATCCTGTGAAATCATTTATATAGGACTGACTGGTTTCAAAGTGCATGGGAGTTCAAATGTGTGAAGAGTGCATATGGAAGCTAAGTAGGTAATTTATTATCATTGACCAATTTATTATCACATCTCTTCTCCAAATCCAGCCTTAATTGCCTGCTTCGTGCAAATAGAGCTTGCCCTTTTAAATGTCTTTCTTTTTCTAGATGGCACAATGTTTCCTGTTCATATGGAGGTTTTCTCAAAATTTTTGTTATTGAGATAAAATTGACAACATAAAATTCACAATTTTAAAGTATACAGTTCTGTTTTTTTTGTTTGTTTGTTTTTAGTATATTCACAATGTTGTGTAACCTGTATCACTAATTTCATAACATTTCTGTCACCTTGAAAAGAAACCCTATAACTGTGAGCAATCTCATTGGCCCTGATCATCCCCCCATTCCCTGACCACCACTAATCTACATTCTGTCTCTACAGATCTGCCCCTTCATACAATATGTCACCTTCCCTGTGTCTGGCTTCTTTCATTTAGCATAATGTTTTCAAGTTTCATCCTTGCTGTAGCATGTATGAGGTAGCATGTATTCCTTTTTTTTTTTTGACTGAATAACATTTAATTTTATGGATACACCACTTTATTTATTCAGTTGATGAACATTTTGATTGTTTTCACTTCTGAATAATGCTCTGTGAACATTCATGTACAAGCTTTTGTTACAGCATTTGTTTTCAATTCTCTTGGATATATAGCTGGGAATGGAATTGCTGGGTCACACAGTAATTCTATGTTTAACTTTTTGAGGAACTGCCAAACTATTTTCCACAGCAATTACACCATTTTCTATTCCCACCAGTAATGTATGAGGGTTCCAATTGCTTCTCATCCTTGCCTATACTTGTTATTTCCTGTCTTTTTTATTATAGCCATCCCAGTAGATGTGACATGACATCTCTTGGTTTTGACTTGCATTTCCCCAGTGACTAATGGTGTATGTTTTTAATTTGTATTTTGAACTACCTTTAGGTTTACAGAAAAGTTTCAAAAGTAGTATAGAGAGATTCCATGTGTATTTGGGTTAAATTCTGAACTATCTATTCTATTGCATTGGCCTATAGCATGTCTATTCATGTGTCATATCACACTATTTTAACTATAAGAACTTTATATTGTTTTAATGTCTGGTAGTGCTAGTTCTCCCTTGTAGGTGCTCTTTTTCAGTGTTTCCTGGTGATTCTTGCATGTTTATTTCTCTATAAGACCTTTAGGATCAACTTATCTATAAAATAGCTTATTGGTATTTTTATTGGAGTTGCATTAAATTTATAAGTTAACTTAGGAAGAACTGACATTTTAAAACTATTGTTATCCTAGCCAAGAACAGAGAAGGGTTTCCAGTTGTTCAAGTATGCTTTTATGTCTTTCAGGAGTGTTTCGAAATTGTCCTCATATAGGTTTTGCCTATTTCTGGTTACCTGTATTTCTAAGCATTTAATCTTCTTTGCTGCTATTGTAAATGGGACGTTCCTTACCATTATGTCCTCTGTTTGTTGTGTGATATATGCAGGCTATTGATTCTGTATGTTAATTTTATATCCTGCCATTTTACTGAATTATTTTATTGTTTGAGTTAGTTTTATCATTGAGACTCTGAGTTTTTCAAAGAGTACTATCATATCATCTTCAAATAAAGGTACATTTACTTTCTCTTTTCCCATTCTTATGCCTCTAATTGATATCTCTTGTCTAATTACATTGGCTAAGACATTTAGCACAATGTTTAATTCTTGCCTTGATCCTGATCTTAATGAAAATACCTCTAGTAAGTTTCCCCATTTTAAATAGAATACTAGCTTTAAGACTAAGGTATACATATTTTACTGTGTTAAGAAGGTACCCCTCAATTCCTATTTCCTTGAGTGTTTGTTGTTGTTGTTGTTTTAATTAAGAACGGGTGATGAATTTGGTCAAAGGTTTTCTCAGCATCTACAGAAATTGTACATTCTTTGAATATATCCTACCTGTCATGTTGCATTATTATATTTAATGGGGTGTTGGATTATGTTTGTTAATATTGAATTTGTTGGTTGTCTTAACTTTTCCCATAAAGACTCTCTATAAAGACTCTATTCAATAAATTGTCTTAAATCCTAGCCAGGATTTTTTTTCAGAATTTTTAGAATTTTGTTTAGAATTTTTTCATTAATATTTGTGAATGATATTGGTCTATTTTCTTTCTTTGTACAGTCTTTATCTAGTTTATATATAGTGTTATACTTGCTTTATAAAAGGAATTAGGAATTGTTTCTTACTTTTCAATGTTCTAGAATAACACAAAGAATATTGGAATTATTTGGTCTTGAAAGATTTGGTAGAAACCGCTTAAGAACTCAACTGGGCATGGTAACTTTTTTGATGTGGGTTAGATTTTTATTAATACTCTCTATTTCTTCTGTAGACATCATTCTGCTTAAACTTTTAAATCTAATGGCATCAAATTTGGTAATCTGAATTTCCCTAAGAAATTATCCATTTCATCTTGGTTTTCAAATTTACTTGCATAGAGATCTGTAAAGTAATTTCTTATCATTGTTTTTAATTCTTTCTGCTTAAAGTGGTTTTATCCCTCTCATCATTTTAATTTGTATGTTGGTACTTACTTTTTCTTTTCTTGATCAAGTTAGCTGGTAGTTCATCTATTTTGCCATTTTTTAATTACAATTTTGATTTGTTAATTAGTTCTGCTGTTTTTCTCTTCCTTGGACATTCTATCTCAGCCCTAGGTTGTGTGGCTGTTTGTTATATCTGCTATTCCTATATTCAGAGTTCTTAGTTTTTACTCGCCAATTCCTCATTATCCAATCTCTTTGTAGATAATAATTCTTTATATTAAACTTTTTAGGTTCAAATTACTGTGTGGTTTCTGTCTCCTGATTAGACCCTGACTGATACACTTGCCAATCTTAGATTTGTTCTTTTTCCACCCACTCAGCTACCAGCTTCCCCCAGCCTTATCAATTCTAGATAAATTAAATATTCTTACACAGTGGTACCTTGGTTTTCTAACGTAATCCATTCCGGAAGAACGTTCGAGTTCTGAAACATTCGAAAACAGCCGACAGCTAGGCCTCAGGATCTTGCACTCAGCAGAAGCCGCGTGACATGTTCGCCTTCCAAAGCATGTTCAAAAACCGAAGCATTTACTTCCGGGTTTACGGCTTTTGTAAACTGAAATGTTCGTCACTAGAGATGTAATACCTGTTGATTTTCGTCTTTAAAGATGGCCCCTCTAATCTATCTTTCAAGATGACATCAGTTTACTGTTTCTAAAATGCGATTAATCTAATTATGCCACTACTCAATTTAAAAATCCTCAATGGGTACACTACCCTAAATATGAATTCTAAACTTCTAAGCATAGAACACAAGGCCTCTATGCTTTGGCCCCTTCTTAACTCTTGTTAACCAAATCTCCTGTCTCCTTTCTCTCTCCCTTCCATTTGCACTTTAGGCACAATGAAAAAGTTGAAGTTCCTTGAACAATTGGATTATTTCTCTCTCCTCTTTCAACCACTGTTAAATTGTTCCCTGTCCATAGAATTCGTTCTCTGATTCCTGTCTATTCGGTGAATATCTGCTTATTCGTAAAGATTCAATTCAAAGATTCGTCTTCATTTATCTAGGTCTATCTTTATCTCCTAGAATGGAAAATTTCCACAAAGAGAGGTACCATGTCTTACTTGTCTTGAATTTCCAAATTCTTCCTCAAAGTAGGCACTAACTACATGTTTGTTGAATATTGAATGAATGGGTGATTTTTTATAAATGTAATTAGTCTTGGTATAATGCTGTGAGGTTGGGTTACTTTCAGATATCTAAGAAACATAAGATATCTAAGGACGTAAGAGGGCATTATTACACAAAGGCATTTTTAATTCTCCACAAGGTGACATGATAAGGGTATAGACTTTCAAGTCTTAGGGTCAGTTCCTGGCTCCTCTACCTTATAAGCTGGGTGTTCTTGTGTAAGCTGCTCTGAGCACTATACTTTGATGTCACAATTACCTGTATAATTTAGGGTCCCAAAAAGAAACAGAAGTTGTCCTCAGCTTGGATTTTGAAGAAAATTAATTACTGGAGTCTTTACACAGGTAAAAGAAGAACTAAGGAAACCAACTGGGGGCGTTGGGCCATTTAGAAACTAGCAACACTTACCACTTAGTCCTGAGGAGTAAATGGAGAAAACAGTGCTCCTGGAGCCTGATGTGAACTGAAGCTATAAAGAAAGGATTCTGAGAGGAGCTGTAGACTTAGAGTCAGAGTCACAACCAGAACAAAGCACAAAGCAGCAAGGTAGCAGGGGACGAAATACCCTGACCCCTCTCTCCTGCTGTGCAAGCTCTTGCTGGTACTTCCCCTTGGCTAAACCCATGTAGGAGCTAGAGCCAAGGGCACCTGCCTGATACAGTCTGGAGAGTCAATCCCATCCGCTTCCAAGCACAGAGCAGGACAAAGAAGGGCAAGAATGGAGAAATGCAAGCAAACAACAACCAGCAAACCATGTCATTTGTGTTTTGTGGTAGCGGTGATGGGGAAACACATATGAAAGCAACAGATAAGTTATAACCTTTATGCAAAAAAGAGTATTTCCCAAATTTAACACCATCAGAAAATACTAAACAAGCAACAGTTTCTTTTTTTTCCATGAGAGATTCTTGGGACAAATATGGGAACTGATTGTTTGCCTTCAGTCTAAACTTGGATAGCTCTCTTGGTTAGAGCATGGTGTTGATGAGGCCAAATTAAAAGATTCATCCACATGAGCACCGGTGTTACCTGGACATAGACTACAGTCCAGGCTTCGTCCTGGTGTCCCACCATTACTACAAGGAGGCCTAAGCACCTCCATCACCACTGCTCCCCAAATAATCTGCAGCAATATGTGTCCCACTGTAGGTAGATGTTAGATGTGAGGCACTCAAGCATTAGAAACAATCTTTATATAATGTTTTAAAAAGCTTACAAGCCATTCCTAGTAATTATCCAAAAATCATTCAACTACCCAATTCTACACCTCTTAAAATAAATGCGAAGAACAATGCCTCAAATAGATTGTCAGAGTGTAATTCTAGGGTGTGATTTGAGGAACACCCCAAGGCCCCCTCCCAAAAGGATTTACTCTATTCCTTGTCCCCATATTCAAATGTGAGAACCCTCACAATTCTCACATTAGCAATCCTTCTTTGGGTTATTTACAATTGCTTCAGAAGTCCCATCCTAAAATATACAAAAGGTACTCAGGATTAGTGACAAATTTGCATGTAGTCTATGGTTTCATTTAGCAGATCAGCTAGATTCCTTGTAGGTGCATTTACACAAAACAAAAACAGCCAATGGTCTAGGTTACTTGAGGATGGGAGCAGGGTAGGAAGAGATCACAAAATGTCTTGCGCTAGGGGCATCATAGAGAACAGGACATGTGTCCCTGGTTAGTCTAACTAGGGAGTGAAGGGAGAAAGCTATGGTATTGAGCTCGAGATAAATAATGTGAGTTCACTTCAGTTTGGCAAAGAGACATGTCTAAGGATATTGCATAAATTATAATGATACCATAATACGAGCACTTATAATGTTCCCAACACAGTGTTAACATGTTAGAGATTTCTTTAAAGCTTTTCTCTCATGGTGGGCATTGTGATGCCCATTCTTTAGATGAGAAAATTGAGATTCAGAAAGGATGTGATTCACCACACCCAAGCAGCTGTCACATGGTGGAGTCAGGAATCAAATCTAATTCTGTCTTCAGACTCTACACTCTTTCCACTCTGTAACATCACTCTCCTGTGTTTTGAATTAGTAAAACATCTCATTCACCTAAAATTTGGAAATTTAAAAAAAACGGCATAGACTTCAGTGGTCCCTTGAAAAGAGCAAATACTAAAGGGGATCTCTCATCCTTATAGAAGGCTTGTCATGGTTCTGCCCTCCTCAGTTTTGTTTCCTGAGGAAAAACTAAGAAGACACTAACAGATTACTCAACAAATATTTGGTGAGTGAATAACACTATAATTAAGCAGTTAGAAGTCACGCAACACTTTATAACACACAAAACACAAGGAGATGTCTCAATTCCTTCCTAAGACTCATTTCCCATTAAATCCCAATTTTCCACTTGATGAACTGCAGACCCTCCCAGTATCAACAAAGATTAGGCAGTATTTCTTTGCTAGATTGATGATGTTAAGAAGCAAACGATAACAACTTAGGGCTGGACCAAATAAAGGACCAATAAATGAGTAACTTTGCTCAATGACCTTCTGGCTTTCTTGGCCTGGCACCTTCCATAGAGAAATAAGACAAGGCAGAGAAGATGACTAAAGAGTTTCAGGAAGTTCTACCCCCTTTCTTAGAATCTGTCAATGGGGTTGGTTCCCGTGGATGGCCTCTCTTATTTACACATTGGTAGGCTCAGAACCATGAAGCTGCATGGAATGGTGGGCCTACAGACACATGTTTGTCCCTTCAACTGGCTTAATGGAAACCACCAGGACCATGCCCATCCAGACTATCAAAAGAGAACAAAAGCCGAGGTTAGTTGCTTCTGGAGAAGTGGCTGCTCCTAACACCCACTGTTTGTTTCCAGGGTATGGCTAATGTAAGTCAGTAGCAAGCATCCACTCAGTGTGAAAGTGATAGAAAAAGAACAGTTTTTCCAAACAAAAACGAGCAAAGTCTGTGAAAATCAGCAAATAGATCGAAGGCCATCATAATATCCCCACCTGTGTATTTCTACCTATGATGCATTGTGGTGAACATATTTTGTTTCTTGCTTGATTGAAGGTGGGAAAAAGGAAGAAGCCAGGGTTTTCCCACTTGACATTCTTGCCTTCTGTCTGCATCTCTATGGTTTCCAGTGACGGCTGCATTTCCTTTTTGTCTCTCACTCCTACAGACAGATCCACTGTGTTTCTAGTTTGTGTCAGGTAACTTTGGCTTCTCAGCTCCTCCATCACCTGTGTAACCAATTCCCTGGATAAGTCCACTCTGTTGTCAACCCTTGTAGTGGTTTCTTGATTATACGGTCATTGATACATGTTTATTCTTCCCTTTTCTGAGATGGCAAAACGTCAAACACGACGTCAAATTGTCTACCTCCAGAATCAATACTTTTCCTGCTCTCTAACTTCCTGCCAGCTACACTGTGGGTTCAAGGGTGTGAGAAGTTGTAATTTCACTTCTCAAAGAATATCTGTTGAGCAAATAAGTCTCTTTGGCATCTTGGGACATCCTGGGTTTCATGCATCCTGGTGGTCATCTTTTGGCTAAGAAAGAGGTGACGCTATTTCTGGAGTGAAGCAGTATGGCGCTATTCACCTCTGTGACCTGGGGTAATGGAAAGAGCTTGGTATACTATCAAATGTTGGATGAATAAAAGGTACTTTAGGATATGTGTTAGGACACTGTTGCAACAAGAGAGAAATTTAATCAAATTAATTTAAGCAAAAACAAACAAAAAATGTATTGGCTCAAGTGACTGAAAAGCCCAGAGGTTGCACAAGCTTTAGATATGGCTGGGTCCAAGGGTTCAAACAATGCCTCTAGGAATATGCTTTGTCTCTCCCCACTGCTCTGATTTGCTTCCATTTGTGCTGATTTCATTCTCAGGCATACCTTTCCCCTTGATTGCAACAGGGCCTCCAACAGCTTCAAGATACGTGGGGTTTTAATGCCTCGGTCTCAGAAGGCAGACATTTTCTCTCTCTTTCCATGGCTCTACCATCCTTAAGAAAGGACTCAGATAGGCCCTGCTTGCATTTTGTATCCAGCCCTGGAACTATCACTCTATCCTTGGGGATCGGAGATTCAGGGACTAAACCACTCCTCAGGCACTTGTAGAAGGGGAGGTAGAGTCCCTTGCCTGAAGATACAAGGAAAAGAATATTGGGCAAGTGACAAGTGCTGTGATACCGCATGGCAGCCAGGTACCAAAGGAAAAAGTATCTGAAGCAGAAGACTTGAAATTGTGTTTTGACTCCATCACCAATTCACTCTGTGAGCCCTGGCTGTTTCACCTCTCTTTCCTTGATTTCCACATTTGTAAAATGTGTGGATTGAACTTGGAATAGTATTTGTAAGTTTTTTCATCCCCAAACTCTCTATTTAAGTAAACTGTTATGTAAAACACACGGAACCTCAGCACAGCTTCTCCTCCTTCTATCCCCCCTGATTGGGCTGCTGAAAACTCCGCAGGCTTGGCCTCTTGAGACAGTTTGAGAAACCTTGAGGTAGCAGATCTCCAGGGATGCTTCGAGCTTGAACTTTGGGGAATTCTATGTAAATCGTCCAACCCTCTTTAATCTAATTTTTCTCACTTTCCCTCTATTATTTTTTGGCTAAAATTATGGATGTTGGCTATGCGTGAGAGGCCACTTAGGAAAAATAATCATTTATTCAAATGCCCAGCCAATTTACTTTGGCCTATTTGGAGCTTGTTTTTCCTGACAGGGAGGGAATAAATTTCTAAAACCCACTTTCAAGTTTGGGCTAGAAAAGGTGAGTGTACAAGTGAGGAAAAGTAGGCAACGGAAGTTGCCAAAGCTGAGCTGAGCTGGAAGCAGTAAATTCAAACAACCTCCGTCTGCCCCATATATGTGCCCTGCTGGGCACCCAGGGCCAAATGTACTCTCTGGAACGGATGGCAGAGGAGGATGTTGTGGGTTTTGGCTTCGCCACTTGCAAGAACTTGCTTTGGGGGAGACACCTTCAGCTCCAATATGAGTGTCTTTGATTGAAATAGAGCATCGGGCAGAAAGCAGGAGAGGGGCCAGGGATTTGGCCTTCCCACAGCCAGAGGCAAGGTGGGAAGAGGGGTCCTTTGATCCAGTCAGCACCAGGAGGGAAACTGCTGAGTCAATTTCAAAGGAAGCCAGGGTCTTTGCTTCTCTTTTTTCATATGATTGTTTATTTAGAAAATATCTAAAGACAGGCTAGTAGACATCAGACACCTTGGGGTATGGTGATAAATAAGTGGTGATCTCTAATCTTAAGGTGGGACCTTAAAATCAAGGGAGGAGGTGAGCAAGTCACTGCATGACACTATATGGGAAGGCTGACATTCAGCTGTCGCTCACAGGTTAGTGATGGTTGCTGTCTAATCTGATAGGTCGATTTCCAGGCTCTACCAACTGCTGCATATTTTTGAATACCGTCTCTGCTCTGTGATGTGGGAGAAGTACTACCAGATATACGTATGCACTCCACAGTAACAGTATACATACAATAGGGAACATAACTGGTGGAGTTGAAGGTAATTTTGCAGAGGAGGTGGCATTGGAGAGGAAGAGCAGGGCATCACTAAGAAGCGGGAGAGGAAGTGGGAAGGGGGCATTCTGGAGCAGGAGAGAGCAGGACCATGTTCTGTGGCCTGAATGTACATAAACGTGTGGTCTGCTATGAACTGAGCGTAAGCCGTTCAGGATCAAATCCTGATGAGGCTGGGGTGGGCTGTCATGGCCTGTAAACTCTGCTTAAAAGACTGGCCTTGATCGTGTGTGCTGTTGGGGGCCACTGAACACGAGCAGCTGTGGGACGTGAACAGCCTAGGGTCTGAGAAGATCCGCTGGGTCTTCAGGGAAGCTGCAGGAATAGAAAGTGGGAGGCCAGCCACAATCACTCATGCTGAAGCACCCCGCAACTTGCTAAGTGTTCCTGTCTAATGAAAGCCGACATTTCTCAAGCATTTCCTCAGAGCCATGCCCTTGTAAAATGCTTCCTCCCGTGTAATCCTCTGCACATTCCTGGCTCTAATGATCCCAAGTTAAAGATGAGGAAACTAAGGCTGAAAGAAGCAATAGCGGCCCAGTGGGAGGCAATGTGAGGAGTTGGAGCAGAGTGACTGAGAGGCTGTTATAGAGACAAGCAACATTTAGCGAGAGCCTACTGTGTGCCAGGCCCTGTGGGATGTGCTTTCCATTTAATTCTCACAGACCAGTTGCACCTCAGTTTATGGCAGTTGCGTTTTCCATTTGCTCAAGCTCAAACTTTGGAATCATCCTCTTTCACTCCCACATCTAATCCATCAAGAAACCATCAGCACTCCACCTTCAAAATATATCTGGAATTCGGCGACTTCTCTCCCTTCACTGCTGCCAGCCTGGCCCAGCCTATCCTCATCTCCATCCTGGATTCTGCCCCTATGGACTGTTCTCCATACAGCAGCCTGGGTGATTCATTTAGAACCTAGGTCCGATCACCTGAAGCCTCTGCCTAAAATTCTGCAATGGCTCCTTAAGTCACTAAAGTAAAGCCAATGTCGTCACATTTGTCTCTAGCTGACCGAGCTAACCCCATCCTTGTGTTACCTCCTGACCACCTCTCTTACTTCTCTCTCCATTGCTTGCTCCACTCTAACTACTCCAGCTTCCTTCCTTTTCCTCAGACTCACCAGACATACTTCTGCCTCAGGACCTCTGCTCTCACTGTTCACTGTGCCTGGAACACTCTTCCTCTAAGTAGCCCCCTCATCTAAGTCTCTTACCTTCAGATCTTTGCTCTGGAAGGATGTGCCAACTACCCTATTGAATTTTGCAACCTGGTCCCTCATCACACGTGAATCTATCCCCCTTGAGCTGATCTGTGTTTTTTTTCTTATAGCAGTGACCACTTTCTAACATAGTATGCACTTTCTTATTCATTATGTTTATTGTTTATCTTTTCTTGCTAGAATGTAAGCTCCATGAGGACAGATATCCTTCTCTGTTTCACTGACAAATTCCAAGTGGTCAGATCAGTGCCGAGCATTTAGTAGGTGCTCAATACATACTTCTCAAATGGCAGGGGCCAGGGATTTAGTAAATTATTAAAATTAGTGGCAGAGCCAGCATTTGGACTCAGGTCTGCCCAATGGGCAATGCTCTGGGCTTGTGCTGCCACACCTGAGTAGGATGCAAAGCCAGCTGACGTCTGGATGGACAATAGTGCTGGAAGGCAGAGTGATTTTATACTCGTCATACTGACACGAGGCAATGCTGCAGTAGAGAAGAAAGCAAGCTTCTTTTGCTCAATGTTGTTGAGCAAATTTTGTAGTGTTTTGGTTTTTTTAAAATAAATAATAACACTCGCAGCTCAGAAAACATGTGTGTGCGTGTGTGTGTGTGTGTGTGTGTGTGTGTGTGTGTGCATTGGCCTTCATCCTAGAGCCCTACCTCATTCAGCAGACATTTAACAAAGACAGCATTATTGAATACCAACTAATTATCTGGCAACAGAGGGAGAGACGGATGGAGACAGAGCACACCTGACAGGATGAAATGTTTAGTCATTCACGGAAGTCTTTCAGAAGGAGGAACAGCCACAAGTGCTGCTTTAGGAGGACCCTGTAGAAACTCTTTATTTCCTGTAAGGTTTCTGAATCTGAGAGGTGAGGTTGAAATTGCAGGAAAGAGCCTCAGAAGTAGGCAGAGCTGCTGACTCCCAGCCCCTGGCTCTACCACCACCACTACCTGCCATAGTGGTTTGGCCCTCAGACTAGGTTAGTTGTTTCTCTATTTATCTAAGTAGAGGTTAATAAAGTACTTTCACTGGCAAATACTGAGGACCGCCCCCCAGTATGGAGAGCATGCCATTACCACAGCAATCCTATCTAGAAAGAAGGCTGGACTAGGAGGAGGCAGGGCAGTCCTCGCCCTGGCCCAGGGAGTTACATTCCTCACCCAGCTTCAAGCTCCCTCTGAACGTTAAGGCTCAGATGTATGTGCGGGGACGATTGCTTTGCTAAAATGCATGGGCGCTATTGAATGCTTGTTCAGAAATGAACCACACCGGCCAGTTGCAGTGATGCCTTAAGTAAGGCCACCAAGCATTCTCAGTTATCAAAGCAATGGGGAGTTTCCTCCCGGTTTCTTGCACATCAGTGGCATCAGTACAAAATAGGATACTGTTGGATAAACTGCTGCTAAAACAGAAACGAAACTTGTTTTGCACAGAAATTAAATGATTACACCCCCCCAAACTGTCAAAATTACTAGACTGAAACCACCAAAGTTGATATCAAAATGTGATTGTCCGGGAAATTTGTTTCCTGATGAAATATGACTTAAAACTGGTTTCTTCCACAGAAAAAAACATCCAAATATCTCCCTCCCACTATACCCCTTGCTTTTTCCCACCAGCTTACTTATATTGGTGTGCAGAAAAATACAGGGTTCCACTAAATCCTAACCCTGGTTTGGTCTCCCCACTTGAAAAATGTCATATTTGACTTACTGTATCACTTGAAATTTGTAGCCTGTGTTATAAAACATTCCTGATAAGATACCATCCTGGTCTTACTGTTGCCTTTTCAAAATCCTTAATAATAAATGTGAATGTGTCTGCTCCATAGTCTACAATAACTGTTGACAGCCTCTGTGCCAGCTGTATGCAAGCTTCAGCTTGCATCTGAATCCCCTGGAGTGTTGGTTAGAAAATATATTTCTGGGGGTGGCCAGTTAGCTCAGTTGGTTAAAGCATGGTGTTAATAACACTAAGGTTGCCGGTTCAATCCCTGCATGGGCCACTGTGAGCTGTGCCCTCCTTAAAAAAAAATAAAGAAAGAAAATATAGTATCTCTGGGCCCACCCCTGGTGTTTCTGATTCCAAAGGCTGGGTGGGCTTGCAAATTTGCATGTCTAACAATTTCTCAGGTGGTGCTGATGCTGCTGGCTCTGGGGCTCACACACTTTGAGAATCTCTGCTCTATTCTTTCTACTTTAATTGCTTCTTAAAGAAAAATCAAGCAAACAGTTGTTTTAGGACTGCACTCAGGTGGAGTTAGCCAAGTTAGCACAGCTATGAGACCAAACCAGAGCAGGAAGAAGAGCTGGGAACTGAGGTCTGGGCATGGAGATTTAGGTGGGTGGAGTTTATGTTCCTCACAGTGCTTTGAAAGATCCTTCTTAATAGAGGAAGAACTCAAACAGCAAAATGATCAGTATCAGTTTGGATTCTTTCAGTTGCAAGTGTCAATAAATAAATAAATAAATAAATAAAATTAGAGGGCATTTATTGGCTCATATAAATGAAGCCTAAAGATGGTCTATTTTCAGGCATGGCTTGAACCAGAAGCTCCAATGGGTTTTTCTCTATATCTCTGTCCTCTGCTTCCTCTCTATTTGCTCCATTCTCAAATGGACTCTTAGATCCTGGTGGTGACAATATGAATGAGAACCAATCCCTTCCACTGGCCTGCTGTCATATTTGGTCAGGAAATGCCCTGTGTTCCAGAATAGAGAATAAGAGGGCAAGGAGTGGACCAATCCACAGTATATTAACCATAAGGGCCATTACTACTTGAACACTGGGGATAGTCTGTGACAATATAAAAATAGCACAGTACTATGTTTATTATCAAAGCTTCTGTCGTGCAGGAGACCCTGCTGACTGCGCCATTTGTCATGCGGGCATCATGCGGGGGTCTCTGGTCCTGCTCCCCACACAAGAATGCAAGACATGGTGAGGCCAAAAAGGAACACACACGGAGCCATAGATAGAGGAGTCAGACTACCATATTGTCGCTGGTGGCTGGGTTGGAGACACAGGAAGCAGGAGCCACACGATCCGCAACCTGCAGTCCACTTCTCTGCCAACCCACGTCACTTGCTAGCTGCAACCCACCATGCTAACTGCAATCCGCTCTTGCTAGCTTAGCCACCATCTTCTGCTAGTGTAGCCACAGCAGTTATATTAGTGGCCAATGGCTCACTGGTTACAGCTGACGGCCATCCAATCACAGTTGATGGCCATTTACTACCTGAGCCAGCACCTTTCCATGTGAGGCCGAGAGCCTGGAAACTGCACTCCTGGCTCTGTCCCCATAGCTTCCCATTACACAATCCCAACTCCAGTCATCTAAGAAAATAACCACTTTCACCTTGGGAATTTACACACAATTTTGATCTCTTCTGCCATTATCAAACGTAAAGTGTTTTCCTGGTGGGCTTTGTGATGGAAACCTGTCATTTTAATGAGAAAATTTGCCAAAGGGGGTGGTGGCATAGGCAAGGTTAAATTGTAGTCATCATTTTCCCCATATCCACAATAACTTTTTTTTTTTAAATCTTTCCTTCTCCTGGAAAACACCTGCCTCACTATAGAGGCAAATAGGAGACTCTGAGGGGACTGAATGCTATTTTAAGCGCTATTTTCAGTCCTGTAGAGTTTTCATTTAGTTCTTCATGTAATAGGCACATGTACAAAAGCAATTAAACTGGAACAAAGCAGAAAATAACAGCAGGAAACTTGCTGCCTTCACTTACAGTGCTTCCAATCTGGAACACTGTCAGTCATTGGTGGGACCTGCAGAATTAAATTCGTTGGGAGAAAAAAAAAATTTTTTTTGTTTTTGGCTGAGTCAGCATCCAAAATAGAAATCCTTCTGAAGGATCGCAGGTTTCTCAGAGGGCTATGCTGGAGGCAAAGAGTAGATTGATTTTTTTTTTTTTTTTTAAATCTGTCCAAGAACAAAGAATTATTACAAAATGTGCTAGTTTCCTGAATTGTGGTCTGGAAAAATCATTTCTAAGCTCTGGAATCTTGCCTCCCTGTTTGAGACCCTGGACTTTGTCTTTATTTCATTATACTAAGCCATGATTGTAATCATGGTCATGGAATGATATAAGCTAAAGGATGGGTTGGAGTTCTGTTTTAGTTCAGTTAGATTGCAATTAACGGGAATTGAAACTCACTTAACTAGCAAGAGGGTATGTTAGAAAGACACTAGAGATTAACAGAATCAAGGGGAGTGAAATTGCTGGACTTAAAGGATTTGCTACTGTCAAGGCCGGCTCACTTTCCCACCATGTCTCTGTATCTCCACTCTGTGCAGTTCTGCCTAGCTTCATTCTCTCCTGCTGAAAACATATTTCACAGATGATGGAAGATGGCCACCAGCAGTTTCTGATGTATGTCCTCCAATTTCTATGACCCAAAAGGCAAGATACTCTCTCCCTCTCCACTTGAGGACAAATCTCAGAGGTAAAAGAGTCCACAAAAGGAGATGAGAGATGGGTGACCTGAGGGTGGGAGAGGACCCAGCAGAGAGCTCTGTCACAGAAACCAGAACTGGGCACTATGAGAAGAGTACTATAGTAGAAGAATTTGAAAAGTAGTGTAGAAGAAGAAAAGAGAAAGGGATGAATTCTGTTAGGGAGCATGGATCAGGGTGAGTTTCATAGGGAATCAGCCTTTAGGGGAGGGCTTTGAAGGAAGCATAGGAGATTTCCAGGGGGACAAGGTGTAGTCTCAGAGAAATCTCCCCAACTTAGTTGACTGCTGACCCCAATTTTCCTGGAGAATATTGTAGGTTTGCATTGCATAACTCAACAACTGGGAAATGCAGATCTAGTCCTAATTTCAAATACAGGCACTAAAGCTTAGAGAAATTAAATGATTTGGCCAAAGGAACATAGCTGGACAGTGGCTGGCCTGGAACCAGAGCACAGGCATCTTGAATTGTGCTTCTTCCACTCCTCCACATAAAATCCTGAATATCCAGGGCAAAGGGGAAAGCGGAGCCTTGTCCTGGTTTTCGATAGTAGGTAGCTGTCATGCAGGGTGTCATGCGGGGTCTCTGGTCCCACTCCCCACATAAGAACGCAGGACATGGTGAGGCCAAAAAGGAACACCCATGGAGCCATAGATAGGCAGTCATAGCACTATAGTCTTGTGGCGGCTGGGTTGGAGACACAGGAAGCAGGAGCCACACGATCAGCAACCCGCCGTCTGCTTCTCTGCCAACCAACCTCACTTGCTAACTGCAATCCGCAATCCACTTCTCTGCCAGCCAACCTTACCTGCTAACTGCAATCTGCCATGCTAACTGCAATCTGCCCTTGCTAGCTTAACCACGGCAGTTATATCAGTGGCTAATGGCTAACCAGTAACAGTTGATGGCCATCTACTACCCAAGCCAGCACTTTTCCATGTGAGGCCGAGAGCCTGGAAACTGCTCTTTGGGATTCTGTCCCCACAGTAGTCTAGCGTGGCAGATCCAATCACAGTTATTGTGCGCTCAGGGCATTACCAACTCATTAGCCTTGAAGAACTCTTAAGTGGCAAACACGCGCTATGACTTGTAAATTCATGAACAAGTTGTTGGAACAAATCTGTTTCAGAAAAACACAACTGGCCACCACAGACCTGTGAGTTCCCCCACATTACATACAATAACTAAAGGACATTGAATTGCTTTTTAATTAAATTGATGAAAGCTGAGTTTTAAGACAGGCTATATCCTAATTAGAGCTGTGACTCATGGTGGGGTTGGAGCCTTATGGTTTCCATCAAAAAACAAAAATGCTAGGCTGAGAGACGCTCTCTTTTACTTACATGAACTGGTAGTGCAGAACGGCAGAACTCACAGATAGTAGCTGGGCGCTGGAGAGATGACTGCTTAGAAGTCACTGAGCTGAGTCAGCTGCTGCGGCTTTAGCATTTTCCTATGAATGACTGAGCCAAGACTTTCAATTTCCTGAGCAGAGGCATGGAAGGTCTGTGTAAAGCCAGCATAGGACTGCGCTGGATTCCTCTGCTGGGCCAGACGGACAAGAGGTGCCGTCTGGAAGGGAGAAGCTTGAGTGGCTGCCGCACAAGTCATGCCGGGGAGAGCAGTGGTGGGTGTCACTGCCCCTTTCTATGCTGCCTGCAGCCCCGGGGCTACCGGCAGCCCCGACTCCACAACCATAATTCCTAACCGGAAACTGACAGAGGGCAGCAGGTGGGCCCTATTTTTGAGTTAGGCAAAAGTGTGGCCTCACCTGTGGAGGGGGTGTGGTCCAAGCAGCACTGCAAGGAATTGCATAGGCATCATCTTTCAAAATGAGGAGGCTATTAGAGTAGTGACAGAGGAACGCAGACAAAGCACCACACATGTGTGGATGGCTGGTGAGAGGGAACGTAAGTCTCCCCAAAGTCTTAGTGTAATAGCCTGTCATTTCAGTGGAAAGATCAATACCGACAATTGTCAAGAGTGGGTGAAAAACTGTCAAAAGCACAGTAAACCAGCCATGTAAAATGTGAAATGAACCACCACTCTCCGCAGTGGGGTAAAAATTCCAAATTGTGATCACAGTAGAAAATAAAAGCAAAGCCTATGATAGCATCTCATGGAGAGACCTAACCCGTTCAAGCCCAAGGTTTCTTCCAGCCTCTCCTACTCCCCTTTTGACAACATAAACATTTTTCATACAACAGTTATGTTATTGGTCTGTCTGCAACAGGTTGGAGAACTCGGAGCCATTTCCTGCAAGGGACTGGGCTACCTAATATTACTTGTTGGATTGTTTTTTGTGGTTTGATAGACAGAATCTCCATGGTATGAATCCTGGTTCTGTATTTTACTGGTTGTGTGACCTTGGGTAAGTTACTTAACGTCTGTGAAACACAACTAGAGAGTTTGGGAAATGATGATTACATGAGACAGTATCTACAAAGTGCTGAACACAGCACAGGAACATAGCACGTGCTCAAAATGGTAGCCATTAATGTTGTTTTTATTATTAAAACACAGTCCTTGCCTTTGAACAACTCACAGTCTATTGGGAAAAGCAGACCTAGGTGTGACTCATGCAGGGTATAATAGAACAACTTTATATGGGCAGGTTGCAGTTATTTCTAGGTTTACGATCACTTTTGTATAATCTTTTCCTGCTGGAGGTTTTGTTCAGATAGATAGAGACAGTTATTGTGAAAATTCCAGGTAAAAATCACGAAGACTCTCATCAGGCTGGGAAAATGTTCTGGATTTTAGAACGCATGAAGAGCTTTGTCTAAAGGTGGAATGGAAGGGCAGAAGACACCTAATGATACCACCTTCTGGCAGCTGGGACCTCAACTTTGTATCAGGAGACTTATTAAAATTCCAGTACCCATTTAACAAAGATACCAAGACAATTCAATGGAGAAAGAATATTCTCTTCCACACATGGTGCTCGAACAATCAGATATCCATATGCAAAGCCCCACAACATACATAAAAGCCAAATCAAGATGGATCATAGACCTAAATATAAGAGCTAACACTATAACAATTCTAGAAGAAAACATAAGGGAAAGTTTTCATGACCTTGGGTTGGACAAAGAGTTTTTAGATATGACATAATAGTACAACCCATAAGATGAGAAATTGATATTTTGTACTTCAATATTGGAAACAATTGCATTGTAAAACATACCAATAAGAAAATGAAAAGGAAAGGCAAAACTGGGAGAAAATATTTGCAACTCATATATCTGACATAAAATTTGTTTCTAAACTATATAAAGAACTCTTACAAGTCACTAATAAACAATCCGATGAAAAAAATGGGCAAAAAATTTAAATAGACATTTCACCAGAGAAGATATGCAAATGGCTAATAAGCACTTGAAAAGATATTCAATATCATTAGTCATCAGGTAAATACAAATTAACAATTAAAAACACTGACAATACTAACTGTTGGCAAGGATGTTGAAAAAATGGAACCCTCAACCATTGCCATTGAAAATGTGTAATAGTACACATTGGAATATAGCTTGGCAGCTTCTTAAAGAGTTAAACGTAAACTTACCATACAAACCAGCAATTCTCCTAGAAATAGACCTGAGATCAATGTAAACATATTTCCACACAAAAGCCTGTATGCAAATGTTCATGCAATATTATTCATAATAGCTCCAAATTGGAAACAACCCAAATGTCCATCAACTGCTGAATAGATAAACACAATGTGATACATCCCTATAGTGGAATACTGTTCATTAATAAAAAATGAATATGCTATAACATGGATGACCCTCAATAATATTATAAGAAATGAAAGAAGCCAGATGCAAAAGACTATATATGGTCTGATTCCGTTTATACAGATATCTGCAAAAGATAAATTGATAGAGATAGAAAGCAAATTAGTGACTATCTGGGGCAAGAGGTAGGAGCAAGGATTGACTGAAAACCGGTAGGAGGGAACTTTTGGGGATGATGGAAATGGTCTAGAACTAGACTGTGGTGATGGCTGCACAATTCTGTATTTTTTAAATAATTGAATTTACAATTATAATGGGTAAATTTTATGTTGTGTATATTAGACCTCAGTGAAGCGACTTTAAAAATCCCAGTGTCCAAGCTTCCCTCCAGGTCTGTTATATCAGAATCTTTGGGGCTGGGATCCAGGCATCAGTATTTTTTAAAGCTCCCTGGGATATTCTGAAGGGCGGGTATGAGAACCATTGAAGTAGAGGAAAAAGCATGGATTTCAATCACTTCTCCCCACTCACCAGCTGTGACTTGGAGTGTATTATTTAATCTCTTTGAACATTATTTTCCTTGTTTGTTAAATGAAGAAATAATACCCACCTCATCAAGCTTTTTGGAGGCCAAAATCCGATGATGAATATAAAAGAATGCAGAATAATGTCAAGTGGAACAGTTGTTACATCTTGTATATTCCCTGGGGTCAGCAGTCTAGAGTAGAGATGACAGACATATGATGTGAGCCTAAGACCTGGAAGTCAGCCACCGATTCGTTCAAAGACCCCGAGTACTAGACATCCTTATATACCAGGGTGCCCTACGAGGCTAAAGCTTCTGGGTTTATAAGATTACTTTGATCTATGCCAATTTGGGATGATTTAATAGTCTCCCAAAGAGATCAGGCTTCAATGAGATCAGGCTTTCAACACTAGCAGGCTGAACTATCCAAAAGTGTTCTTTTGTTTAAAAATATCTAGATGTCATCAATAATTTGGTATAGTTTGCAATTGCAGATACAGTCAGATAGCTGAATTCTTGAAACATCATAATCCTCAGCCTAGCCTTTCACAGCTGCTGTAAAGACTCTCAAATGTCTTGTACCAATTAGGGTGTGTTCAGCTGCAAGTAACCGAGTATCAGATTTTTAATGTCTTCAATCATGATTCATTTTCAGTAGGCAACTCAATTTCATTTTGGAAATTCACTGGTGTCATCAAGGACCAAGGCGCTTTACATTCTGGAGCTTCATAATTCATCCTCAATGTGTGGGCAACATATCTCCTCATGACTGAAAAATGGCTGCCAGATCTCCAAGCAACTCATTCTCACGTGACAGCATTCCAAGGAGAAAGCTGAGGGGCCGTGGCCAGAAGGTTTTCTCTTCACACACCTCTCTCTTATTAGGAAGCAATGAAAACTCTTTTCCAAAAGTCCCAAAAACCTATGCTTTCTATCAACTTAGTTGAAATTGGGTCAAATATCCACTTTGTTAGCAAAGAAGAATGAGGAATGTTTGTTGGAGAGGCCACCAGAGCATCTGCTACGTCACTTATCTTCACATGATATTTTACAGCTATGCATATGTAGTAGATAATGTTCCTAATTATGAGCAACACAAAATGTTCCTGCCCAATTTAACCAGAAAATGACTTTATTCATAGGATTTTGAGTAATTCAGAGTGGTAGAGATGTCTGAATGAAGTTTGAGGTGAAGTTGCCAGAAACAATGTCCAAAATCATGCTTGAGAGCTGTTCCAATGAAGAAGGCCCTACTGCTGTCAGTCACCATGCACTCAATCTACAGTTTGCACCCGGGCTGTTTCTCTGATGAGAACTTGATCTTGCTTTTACCATTACTATCGTGGCTAACAAAAGAGAGAGAGTGAGTGTGCTCCCTGACCTTGGCTGTTTTGTCAGTATCGCCCAAGTCAAGGTGTACTGTGAGTGCATCTGATTAGTGGAGCCTAGGTCCTGTGATTTTGCCTGGCTGCGAAGAAGTCTGGGAAGGTGAGCATCTGGCATTTTGGGTACTTATTATGGAAGGAAGTTTTTATCCTCAACCAAGATTTCATTAAAGTAGAAAACTTCCAACTGAGGCAGAGGTTTAGATAGGGGTTTGGGGAGCTAGAGTGCCACATGTCTACCACAATGTTAGTTGATCTCATCTAATTCTCACAATCTTCTACAAGTCGTCCTCATTTTATAGAAAAGAAACTGAGGCTCGGAGGTGTTTTGCCATGTCCAAAAATCTAAGCTCTACAGAAATATTCACAAAAGTAAGCAAAGGTTAATGTCCAAAGATTTACTCTGTGCATCGTTATAGCAAATTAAATGAAAACAAACCAGATGTCTATCATTAGGTATTTGTTAATAAATTGTGGTACATTTATACAATGGAACACTACATAACATTTTAAAAAATGAGGTAGGTTCCTATGTACCAACAGGAAAAGATGTTCAGGATGTATGATTAAGTGGAAAAAAAAGTGTTACGACATTAATTATTCTATATTATATACATTAATCTATGAATAGTATAACTCAAATTATATACATATATAATTATATACTATATGGATATATGGATATATCCATATATACTAAACTGTTAACAGTGGTTGTCTCATGGGGACGTGAATAATAAGAACCTTCTGTTATACGTTTTTTTGCAGTTTTTGCAGTTAGTATGTATTATTTTGCAGGCGACAAAATATTCAATAAGTGCATTTTTGAGTCAAACTGTTTAGTTGCTAAATCAGCCAGAAAGGTAAAGGTCCCAGCCATTTAGAGGAGAAGTGTTGTCCCTGTTATTTAAGGGAATTTTTGCCTCTAGGGCTGACGAAGTGAGTGAAAATTAATGCGTCGCTCAAAAATTATAGTCACGGGGAGAGGAAAAGACGGAAAGCACCACATTCCATGAGAGGCTTGGTCAGCAGTGCCTGGGCCAGAGGGGCCACCTGCAGCTGACTTTAAGGGAGGTCATGGAATAATGAGAAGGTTCCAGGCAACAGGAGAGTCGGGAACAAGGGCTTGGTCACAGATTAGGTGAGGATACAGCAGGCTGAGATATGGTCAGGCGGAGCGATCAAGACCAGTGCCATGTGTCAAAGAGACCGCACCCTAATTAGAGTCAGGGTGAGAAAGGCCAGTGAGGCACAAACTGGGGCCAGGCTCGGGGCAGTGCCAGACTTTATACTCAGGTACAGCTGCTCACAAAGGAAGCTGCAACTTACATTGTGAAGCGCTCTTTTTCTTGTTAGTAGTAAATATTTGCAGCACAAATTATCATTGATGAAAACATTTTCGAGCTCTGGGAATCCCATATTACAATATCACAAAGGGTACGATTAAATGTACAAACACTGAAAGAGAAGCAGTATATCTTAGTGAAGAAGTACATGGTCATTATGCTAAGCAAAATAACTCAGAAAAAGTCAAGGACCATATGATTTCACTGATAAGTGGGATATAAAACTGAAAACAACAAAGGAACAAGACAAACCCGTGAAGACACAAAAACTCATAGACACAGACGATAGTTTAGTGGTTACCAGAGGGTAAGGGGGTGGGGGGTGGGAGATGAGGGTAAAAGGGATCAAATATATGGTGATGGAAGGAGAACTGACTCTGGGTGGTGAACACACAATAGGATTTATAGATGATGTAATACAGAATTGTACCCCTGAAATCTATGTAACTTTACTAACAATTGTCACCCCAATAAACTTTAACTAAAAAAAAAAAAAAGGTGCATGGACTGGGACTTGGTGATTTCTCAGGCAGTATTAGACAAAATGTTGATCCTGGATGACTCTAAAGGGGAGTCTCTAATTGAATGGCTTGGCTTTTGTCAACTTTCCTTCAGAGAAATAACTTCATTATTGATGGGGACATCCCAACTCAGGCTTCACTATTATTTGCACATGGCCTGGGCTTCAGATGTTGGAGCTGTGGTGGTGGGAATCCTTCAAGCTCGAGCTCTAAATTCATAGAAGATGCTCAGGCTTTAGCTGCATAAGTTCAAAGAAAGGATGGGTACAAACAATTAGACTCAGTTTGTACTATAAATCCTGGTGCTGTGTCTGCATGGAGAAAATCAAAGCAAACCGCATTGTTCGTTAGCAAATCAGAAGGCCTGGCACCGACTGAGCATAAGAGGACAGCTGAGGAAGGACAGCTTGGCTGAAAGGTTGACCAAATTGTCCTCTTGCACCTTGTTTGAGACTTGATGTTAGCAGCTCACCTCTGCAGGCCCCACCACATGTGTAGTGTCTGTTAATGCAGTTATCATAAATAACTGGTAAGGAGCTCTGCGTGCAGAGGCAGAAGTCTAGAAACATCATTTGAACCAATTAAGGAGGAGTCTTTGCCCTGGAATGATCCTTCAACATCCATGTGGATTTTTGGCTAAGTCTCCTTGGTCGGTTCCCGTGCTGAAAACATGACTTTGGGACAGTTTGCAGAACCTGGAATATACCACATGTGTTGGGGTTTTTCCTTCCCCGTTTTGTTTTGCTTTGCTTCCCAAATCAAAGCAACTCTAAGCCACTAGACATAGTTTCTATCCAATGACTTCAGATGAACAATTTCCAGATGTGCTATCTGTAGGCTGTCCAAAACATAACAGTTGTAGAGCAAAGATATAAATGTCACCCATCCTTGAAGGCACTTAGCCTAACGCTTCAGAGTGCAAGCTCGGGAGTCACACTGCCTGGCATTGAATCCTGAATCTACCACTTGGGCAAGTGTTTGAACTCCTGTGTGCCTCAGTTTCCCTATCTGTTAAATGCTGATGATTATCATACCTACCTCGTTGGGATGATATGAGGATTAAATTTGTTAATTTTTCTCTTTTACAAAAGGGTATGTAGAATAATGCCTGCCATATAGTAAGTGCTCAGTAATGGTAAGTATTATAATTATTTAAGGCTCCTGTCAGCTACTTCTACGGGACCTCACAGGGCCAGAGTAAGGGATGAATGCACCCTGAGCATCGTGGCAGGATGCTTAGCTTTATAGATCTGAAAACGTGACTGTCTCAGTGCAATCACAGCTAAGTGGGCCCAGGGGGTCATCCTGCACAGGCTAAACTCACAAACTCACAAAAGAGTTTATTGCCCCTAGACCAATATGTTTATTTACAGCAAGATTTAGAAAAGGCAAGGGGCCGCCCAGACCCCTTCATGTCAGCATGTCAATGTATCCTTCCCTAGGATGAAAATCTACATGGGAAATCAAGTTTTAGTTTGAAAGTTACTTGGTGAGCGTGGAAGTCGTACTGATAACCTCAAGCTGTGTGGATTTCTGCAGTCATCCCACTATGTGAACAGGGTATCAGTATTTACCTACAAAAGCCAATGACTCTTTCAGTCCTCCAGTCAGGAAACTCCCCTTGTGAAGGAGGCTGACACACTCTGACTTATTTCCTTTTCCTCTGGTGTCACACCGATCATCCCACTGTGATAATACTTTCTTGGTATTGTGGAGAATATAAAGGGGGACAGGGTCAAAAGCTTTAGATATGCTAACACAGCACTTAACTTCTGGAAGTATATTTGAGTCACACCCTGGGTATATCTGAAAGTTTTTAGACATTTCAGCACAGGATGAGTTTCCTTCAAACTGAACGAGGGCAGAGTGGAATTTCCAGCCCACTGAATGAGGAGGTGAAGTTTTTGATGTATAATAGGATGGAGAAATTTGTATTTACCTGAGCTCTTCTAAAGGATAGCCCTTTATAGACTTGAAGAATATTTAATAAGGCACTTGATGTCTCTGTGTGTGAAGGGGTGTACGCTCAGACAGCAATAGGTGGTCAGTAAACTGCATTCTAAGGAGTATGGTTCTATTAACAACAGGGCTTTCGTTTTACAAAGTTGGAAGCAGAGTTTAGACAAGTGAGCACGGTGCTCAGAAGAGAAGGAGGAGCACAGAGTGGAGAGGTAGCCAGGGAAAAATGGACTTGTCAGATGCAGATATTTGCGGTGGTTTACCACGGTGGGGATTGGGGACCTAGAGTTAAAATGATCTTATCTATGTCACGCGTGTAATCTTCATAGAACCCTGACCGTCAGCTAATAAAATGTGTGTGTGACTATGGAAAAGGACAAAGGGCTTGAGATCTGCTAAGACGTCCCTGAGCCCACACAGAAAAGAGGACTGCCATAGAGCTGGGCTTCTCATGGAAGAAGCAGTGGTGTTGAAAGTGCTCTTTTTCTTGAAGCTTTCGCAGAATTCTTGCTCTCTTTTGGATTGGTTCTTTTGTTTTGCTTTTCCTCCCTTCCCTTCCATTCCTTTCTCTTCTCTCCCCTCCTTCCTCCATAGGCATGTCTGTACTGCCCATCGCCTAGCATCTCTGGGATACTTCCTATTTTTTGAGCACCAGTCTCCACCCTTCCCAATAGTTTTATGAGCTAAGCAAATAGCTTTCCCATGAATGCATTTTTCAATTAATTTATGATGAAGCTAATTAGAATTGCTTTCTGTTATTTGCAGCAGCCAAGAGTTTTGAATGATACATTCTCATTTTAAAAACTCTGATTTCCACAAATGCACAATGGCAACAAGGAATAAATGAGAAAATCATGGCAAAGAATAAATTATATTGACAAGTGTAGGACAAAGGAGAGTTTAATGCACAAAATTCATGTTAGACATTTCCATGCCTTTTGTTATAAGTGGGTAGTAAATTTGAATCTAAGCTTCCTAGTAGCCAAAGCAATGATAGGTACACAATTAGTTATACAATTCCATGCCCACGAGCAAAAAATAAATAAAACAGTAGCTCCAGAAAGGCATAGCTGATACTGACCCCAAAGAACAATTTCTTTCATGGATCCTGCTAAAAAGGGTATGGTATGAAAACAATGAACAATGTTTCACATGATATCTACAGTAAATACAGTACAGTTTCATAAAACCATGGACAAGAAAATTTGAAGCTAAGTATAGCCCTTTACCAAAGCATAATTCAGAGAAATCACTTTTGTGGACACCAAAGGAATACATCCCAGTTATTAGGATGGAGTCTGGCTTAATTAGGCATAGATTTGAAAGAAGAAAGCTTACGTAGCTCTTATTTAACAAGCTATGTTTCTCAGTTGATCTTTTGAAGGGTACTGAAACACAGTACATTTCAGATTATACTTTCCAGCAAGTGCCTGGACTACAGCTATTCAGAGTTTTTAGATTAACTGTAAATTCATATGTCTCAACAGCTGACTGAACTGGGGTTAGAGCTGGTGTGTGTGTGTGTGTGTGTGTGTGTGTGTGTGTGTGTGAAGTTAAGAATCCTGTGAGGTGATATGTTTGAAGGGAAAACCAACGTAGTTATTATCAGAGGTAGATCAAGAAAATACCTATGAACAGGGTCAAATCTTTTTCTTAAAAAATAAATTAAGTGTATACTTAATTTCAAAGCCACATTATTCACAATAGCAAAAAGGTGGAAGCAACCCAAGTCTCCATCCACGGATGAATGGATAAACAAAATGTGGTCTATACATACGAGTATACTGAAATATCATCCAGCCTGAAAAGAAAGGAAATTTTGACACATGCTACAATAGGGATGAACCTTGAAGACATATGTTAAGTGAAATAAATCAGTCACAAAATGAACAAATATATAATTCCTCTTATATGAAATTTCTAGAGTAGTAAAATACATAGAGACAGAAGGTAGAATGGTGGTTGCCAGGGGGTAGGGGACAGGAGAATGGGAGCAATTGTTTAATGGGTTCAGAGTTTCAGTTTGGGGAGATGAAAAAGTTCTGGAGGTGGATTATGGTGATGGTTACACAACAACATGAATGTACTTAATGCCACAGAACTAATATTTTAAAATAGTTAAAATGGCAATTTTTATGTTACGTCTATTTTACTACAATTAAGAAAAAATAATGGAAAAATCTAAATTAGAAATACTCCAAAAAAAATGGATGAACAGCCTCAAAGTTTGACACCATAAAGCCTAACCCCAATAATTTTAACTTGAAAATCTTTGAAAGTCAGCATTGCCAAACGCCCACCTCAGCCATAAAAAATCCCAATAAATCTCCCAGGTGTAGAATGTCTAATTTTGAGCAATGAAGTTTCCTGGTGAGTCTTCCAAGATAAACGGAGTCCAAAACACACATTTGGGTAAATGAATGTATGAGCTTGCTGCCTCAGCTTGTTCACTATCACTTATTGGGGACACGATCTTCTTAATTTCTACAACAAGCTGTGTAAATCATGTTCGTTTTGCAGCTGAGCAACCCAAGACTCAGAAAGAGCAAATACCTTTGTTAAGGTCACACAGCTAGTAAGTAGTAGATGTTGGATTTGAACCAACCCTCTCCGATAGAGATCTTGTCCACACAGGCTATAGAGAAGACCCTAGCTCTGTTAACCCGTTTTACACCTAATGAATCCTCAAGCAATGGAAATATCACCCTGGTTTCCTTTTGCTGACTTGTACAGGCTCTTTGGGGCTACTACAAGACAAGTAGAAGGGCCTTATTTGTAACGATAGGTAGCCTACTTTACCTCTGCCAATACTGTTACAACTCATACCGCATAGGAGACAGGAAATGTGGGAATTTCCTTTACCATTTCATTTTACTTTATTTCCTCATTAGAAACATTATTGAAAATCTACTATGTGTCAGATTGGCCTGGAAACCAGAGCTTTAAAACAGAGAAAATATTTGGTAAATTTGAGTAAGCAAATCCCTTTTGATTTTCCAATCTCTGTCCTCAAGCTTTTGAGCACAGAGCCCTCAAGGAAGTCAGTTGAGAACAGCCCTAAGGGGCCACCTCCCACAATTCTCTAGGGAGGTTATCATCCAATCAACCTCTTTCCACATTCTGTCCCGCTCCCCTCTAGTCCTTGCTAATGCTCCTAATTATATATCTCAAGAATTCCTCTTTCCCTGGGGTATGTGTCCGGAAAACACTATGTTTTGTCTTCTTGTGAGCTAATTAGGATTTACAGAAGGAAGCAGCAGAGCTTGGAGCTCTCTGATCTTCCAGCGAGGCCCTGCCCTCATTTGTCTTTCTCACTGAATTTCCTCAGCTCTGTCTTTCTCTGTTTAGACACCTCAGCTTCATCAGGAGCCAGGTGCAGCCATCCGAGGTTGGATGAAAAGGGTCTCCTCTCTTTATTCAGGTACCTTGTACGTTGGCAGCCTAAAAATGCTTGCTGAGTGTGCTAGATAGAAGCTCAATGTATGCTGTTGTTGTTTTTTCTTGTTTGCATTGCTTCAGTGCAAGTTGTATTGTATGAAGTTGCCGTGGCATTTTTCAAAGTAAAAAGTAAGTGGTCTGTCTATATTCTTTATAGGTGTACTCTGAGCACCTCTGAGATTTTTACACAATGTTTTCTGCTACATTGGTACGTGTGATGTGTATCCACTAACTGCAAGTTTATATTTCACCCATTTTTTTGACTCATTCCCTCTGGGTGATCCCCAGCAGCATGAATACCTAGGCATCTCACATTTTGTGTGCCCATGTCTTTTTTCTGGTCATATCTCTCTTTTTTTGCCCCTCCTCCTATTTCTGCAATAATACTGTACATCTCAGTGCTATTAAGAGTTGCTGTGCTGAATCAGATTTGGGATTTGGGGGTACTGCCCCAGCTGTGCTCTGAAAACCTTTAGAAAAACAGTGCAGTGATTTGGAAAGAGGAATGGGCAGAAAGTCAGGAATCCAAAGTTCAAGCTATGATCCCACCATTAATAATATCCTTGGGAAAGTCACTTTCCTTCTCTGCACCTCAGTTGTGCCACCTCTAAAATGATGACATCCAGTTACTCTGCCTTTATTTTGTTTCACCCACTGTTTGTTCATTTTGAGTTACAGAGTTTTAATTACATACAAATTGAAGAAAGTATGAGCTGATCTTTATTTAACCTTATTCTCCCCCAACAAATGGTGGCCTGGAACCATCTACTTCAACTCAGCCAACTTGTTTTTATTGACCATAAATGAAAGGTCCTTTCTGCTCCACCTGGATTTGTGACTTCCCTTCTCCATCACCCACCTCCGAGACTCCTGGCTCATTGCCCTCTGCCCTCTCTGGGAAGATACATTCTCCACTTTTTCTCTTGTGGGAATTCATCTTACTCCTTCTTCAATGTTAATTTTACCCTACTCAGTAGCAAAAGCTCACCATGTTTCTCTGAAAGATCTTTAAAAGTCAGAGAGTCGTATATAAAAAAGTTAAATTCCTACAAGCATTTATTAATGTGATATTAATCACACATCCAAAAATAGACTCAATTTTTAGAGAAAAGAGGTACCTGTCTTGGCTTGGAGTTTGCCACTTTGGACAGCAATGTGAGTTTCCTTACTTCTTTTTTCCTGCCTCTGTGAATAAGGAAATGCCAGAGACCTTCCCACCCCCTCAGCCAACCTAGTACTCCCTGTTCAGGTGCTTCTGCCAACTAATTAACACCTCCTTCACAAGCTGTAAATTGGACGGCAGATGCACATGAATGCAGAACCCAGTGGGGAGTCTCATGCTTTCTCTATACATATATTTCATGAAAGTCAGGAAGTGAAATCAAACAGGCTGATGGGAAATTCATTTTGCCAAAATGGCCACCCCCCAGAATCTTACATAAATTTATGGGCTTTTAACGCAAAAATAAATTTGTCGTATCTTTGGAGGCGAGGCCCGTTTTTGTTGTTTTTCAAATGTAACCCAATGTGTTCTCAAAATCCCAGAAAAAACATTGAACATCTTTAGGCAGCTCTCAGATGATACCAGAGATGGAGGCACATTTGCACACCTACCCGGAGTCCACTAAACATTATCTTCCAACCCTCCAAGGACCAGGGTCTTAATCATTAAATTCCTGCCTCTTGTCTCAATCTACTCCAATCTATCCTTTATTTTGCTGCTAATGTTCTGTCATAATCCAAATAGGATCATGTCACGGCTTAAAATAGTTTTCATGCTTCTCTAGATCTCATAGGTTATATATTCTAAACTATTTAGTGTAGATCCATAGCCCCTGAGGTTCTGTTTCCTGCTTAGCTTTCTCTCCTGATACTCACTCACATTGTACACCAGCCAGACTGAACTATTTCTAGACCCCTTTACAAGTGATCTTCTCTCACCACTCTGTATTATAGAACTGTCCCTGCCTCATTCTTACTTCAGAAGCCATAGTTCTCACTTCCTCCAAATGGCTTGGGGATACTTTATTCATTGATATGCAATACAGTTAAATTCAATTCAATTTAGTTCAATTCAAAGTCTATTGAGTACCTATTCTGTATCAAACACTCTGTTTTGTTTAGGAAATACAGTGACAAATAAATCATAAGCTTTCTCTGAGGAGCTTAAGAGATAGTGGAGTAGGGGAGGCAACAGAACATAGCTATGATAAACTTTGATAGGTCTTTGCAGAGGGCATGCCCCAAGGGCCGTAGTAGCACAGAATAATTTATTTGTCAAAAATGGTAGCCAGGGTTGGAGAGGCAAATGTGTTGGGGGAAAACTTCAGAGAAGAGGAGAACGTTGGAATGGTCCTCCTGTAGCTTTCTGCTCTTGGCTTTGGTTTTGTGCTTCCCGGTGTTTTTAGGGCAGCTCTTGGTATAAAACAAGAAGAAAACAAAACAGAAATGGATAAACCGAATCACAGGGAATGGACCCAGAGTGCTTAGTATGTTAAGTATCTCAGATATTGGAAGATGTGAACAAATAAACTCTGTGATATGTCAGAAATTGGCTCACTGCCCGTTAGGTAGAACTTCTTTTTCCTTCTGAGGGGGAAACGTCTATCTTTTTGTACATACACATATTAATATCTATGGCAAATTGCTAAATGTCGTCAGTTGTGTGTGCAAGCAAATATGTAGGGGTTTACAATCTACTGCTGAACGAATTTTTAATGAAAATTTCAGAAAATTTTGAACTTCTAGGTAACGTGGGAAATAATGGAATAGACAGGAGGCAAGAAATATGAACTGGGTGTTTTGAAGTCTCCACTTTCCCCTTACTAAAAAGTAAGTGATGACCTTCACCAGGTGTGCAAGGGAACAGCCTGTGTGTGGGTGTGGCCAGTGTCTGCACCACAATGCACGTCGGTCTGTATGGCAACGTCCACTTCTTGATTAGACGCCAGCCTCTGTGTCTGCATGTGGTTCTCAAAATGTGCTTCCAGAAAGCGGCATCAGTATCATCTGGGAGTTAGTTAGAAATGCAGACTCTCAGGCCCTTCTCCGGACCTACTGAATCAGAATATGTGTTTTATCAAGGTCTTCACATAATTCAAATGCACATTAAAGTTTGACAATCACTTTGTTACTGCCTTCCAACTTCACAACATTCCTATAGGGTTCTACCGCTTGGCCTCAATTCTCGAGTACACTGAAAATGCCCGATCAAATCCCTTGTGGTGTGTACATTGATGTGTGTAAAGCATAACAGTTCAGGGAGCTACCCCAGATTGCATTTCCTCTCCATCACAGATGTGCACCATACGCATTTTAAGAAGTAAATCAATAGAAAATGTTTTCCCCATTAGAACTTCCCCTGACTCTCCCACAACACACACACACACACACACACACACACACACACACACACACAATTTGTTACCAACTTTTAAATAGCAATTATAAAGCCAGTGTTTGGATTAGCTACCCCATTTTTGAAAGGGGTACCTAATCTGTCTTGGAGGAATAAAGAAAAACTTAAATTACTGTATACAAATTGTAGTGAGAAGGGAAGCCTACTTAACCCTCACTCTTTCATTGTTGTTGTGTTTTTTTGGTTTTCTTTTGAATGGTACCCAATTAGTGGAATGGAATTGCCAAATGACCTCTAATCCCACTGAGAAAAATAAACAGTGAGCAGGACGGGAACACCAGCCGCCTAAAACTCCATCCTTAAGTCCAATGACACTTCAGTTCTCAACTCTATTTAGATAGGAAAGGTAATATATAGAGATTGCAAACTGCCCGATCAAACAGCAGTAAATGCCATTCCCTCTCTTTTTCAAAATCTCTCGCCCTACTTTTTTTTTTTTTTTTTAGGAGGGCGCAGCTTACAGTGGCCCATGTGGGGATTGAACCAACAACCTTGGTGTTATTAGCACCGCACTCTAACCAGCTGAGCTAACTGGCCCCTCCCCCCTTTTTTCTTAAAGCAGTTCTATTTATTTCTGAAGGGGAGAATTAAATGCTGCGGAACTATTGGGAGAAGCAGGTCTGCCCGACTGTCGTCAGTCACGTCAGGTTCTGATAAGCATCCTGTTGGCTCAGGTTCACTGTCCCTTTCCTATGGGTACACGGTAATCCTGGAACTATCAGGCTCCTCTTGATGTTAGAGTCCTGATTCTGGCTTTCAAAGTGGCCCCACTTGTTAGGCTGCTATGGACTATTACAGAAAGTGCTAGGATCACAGACTCCCCCTTCACTCTCTCCCTCATTTGGGGGCCCCAATTAAATAAAATACCAAGTACCAGGAGTAATTGTTTAGACTAGGGGTGTGTACCTGAGCCAAGATGGGTACCTCAGAAACCCTACTTTGTGCATTTGAAATCTAGATTGATTGGCTATAATCCACATCAATGTCTGTGTTTACATCTGTATCTACATCTACATATTTATCTACCTATCTATGTGCACAGAGAGACCGGCTGATTTACTCTCCCTTCTCTATGCTGGTAAAGCATAAGCCTTGGAATGTGGGGTGTGCATCATTTGCCAGTGATGTTGATCAGAGATGCAGAGGCAGCAGATCTGCAGAGATAGAAGAATAGAGCAGCCAGGCCAAAATGAGCAGAGATGAAAGATGAGAGTGATTGAAAACTGGGTTAGCATCTCAGTTCCATTCCTGGTATCTCCTTACATTTGTACCCTGCATCTTTTCAATAACTTGCCCTTCACTACTCAAGCAAACTCAGGTTGGCTTTTGTTAGTTACAAACAAAAGAGGTGCTGCTTTTGCTCTGGCTGTGCAGAACTGTCCTTTCACCCTCTGACCACCTGACTTTACCCCCCAGTACTCTGCTCTCTGCACTGGGGAGGAAGTCACCTGAGTGGAGGCTCCTCTGCCTGCATGAGCCCTGTGGTTCCCATGCTTCAGGACGCCTTGGCCCACTGGCTTCCGAGCTCTGGAAGCTCTCACAGGCAGCAAAGAAGGCAATCTTTACACAAGTCTCTTCCTAGATCCATCTTCTTGGTAAATCAATGACAGCACCAACTACCAACTGGACTGACTCTGGCTGCAAAGCCCTTCATAGCTGGGAAGATGAGGGACAACAGTTTCATAGCAAACATTCCAGTGAACACAGCTGGGCTGAGGAGGGAAATGACCCAGGAGGAAAATCGATCAGGGATCCTGGAGAAAATGCTCGGATAGGAAGCCAAGTGACAGCACAAATGCATGTCAGAGCTGTACACACCATCTGCTTCAACAACTGGATTTTCCAGGTGGGAAAGGGAAAACAACATTTATTAAGGGCCATCCATGTGACAGACACGTAATCCCAAGAACCCTGTCATTCAGGTATGATCCTCATTGAGTAGATGAAGAAATTGAGGTTCAGAATGGTCAAGTAATTTGCTTAAGGGGTGAAGACAGAGCGGACTGTGAGGCCATCTGACTCCAAAGCCCAAGGCCATAGTCACCCAATGAGAGCCTGTTCTCAGGACTCTCAGCCTGGTGCTCCTTGCATCTTATTGTACCAACTCCATCGCAGTGCATTTCGCATGACTGCAGTAGCACTGAGCTCAGGTCAGACAGTCAGAGCCCAGCCAGGCAGCCTGGATCTACTGCAGAGAGGAAAACAAAGCCACAGCCTGGGATTTCCCATGGCACTTTTGCTTCCACCACCGGCTGTGAGCCAGTCTACCCAATAATAACTCAGCACAGCCAAGTCAGGATTTGATAAAGGCTATGGTCCTAGAAGGTGTGGAGACAGAGGAAAACAAGTCATCACAGAGGAAACAGAAGTGTCCAGGCTTCTTGTTCGGGTCGTCTCCACTTCCTAACTATTATCTTGGATAAGCCACTGATTCTGCATCTTGTTCTTCTACGGTATCAAAGAAGGCACTGGACTGGATGGCACGCAGTGACAGAGCTCTGGAGTTCTCAGGCAGCCACGGGGGGGCCTGGCTCACAAATGGGCCTCTTCCAACCTGGGCCCCTGGCCTCAGACATAAATGCTTCCTGGGGACAGGATAACGGCTTTTTGAAAGTCTAAGCAGAAGTGAGCACAGGGAACATGCCAGGGAGGAGAGAAGATGATTTGGAGTTGATGATAGAAGGCCCAGCTGTGTGGTTCAGCTACACAGATGTGCCCCACAGTACCCTGGGGACACTGTTAGCTTAATGTGCCCCACAGATGTGCAGGCGGGGTAAGGGGAATTCCATAAAGCAACTCTGCAGTATAATGGGTCACGCTATATACATGGGTAACACAAAAGACTGAGCTGTACAGATGTTCCCTGTACTGTACCCGGGGACATGCTCTACAGATGTTCACTGTGGACTGAAGAGCAGAGCCAAGTCAAGAAGCTCTTGGAGTAGAAATAACAATGCATTATTTTGTTTTAAAAGTATCAGACTACAACAAATGGTTGCATTGCACACCATTTGCTGTCTGGCCACTATCAAGGTGTTTGTTGAGTCCTGATGTTGTGACACGCCTTAAAGAGTTTAGAATCTCCACTGCACATCTTCTCCATGGGGCGCTACTGACTCCAGGCCCTAAGAATCCTTCTGGGCCTGCCTCTAACATTGACAGGGCCTGGGGCAAGATACAAATGGAGGCCCACAAACTCAAGAGATCTAAATACTTAAAAATGCCAAAGAAAGCTTAAAAAATTGTCTTCTAGGTGTCAGGCACTGTATACATGAAGTATATTCTCCCGTTTCCTTAAGAAATATACTTTCTTAACAACCTGGCAGGCCAGGGTTCATTTAGGATCATCACAGACTCTTTGGATTTCTTGGCTAGATCATGGTGGCGCCAGGAGAGGAAGTCCCTGGCCTCCTGCCTGTGACTTACGCCCCTTCTCTTCAACCCCCTGGTTCCATCTTCAGCCATGCGCAGGCTTCATGCTCACATAGGAACAGCTCAGTCTCCATGTCTAGCTCCATATTTGTCCCCATCTAGCTCCATCCACCATCCCACAAGCAGTCACTCGCTGGTCACAACTCAGGCCCAGGATGTACAGACCGGAGGCCTGATCCACTCTTGGGAAGATGGTCTTGAGGAGGTTGTGCTGGCCCTGGACACAGCATGGGACCCATTGCACAGGGAATTTTGGTTACAGATACCTGGAGTGGGTCTAGAAGTGGAGGGAGAATTATATATTAGGTATAACATATATATGTTATACCTAATATATAATTGTTACATTATTATATATTATGTATAACAATTATATATATGTTATATATAATATATAATTATATTATTATATACAATTTATATATATATATAATATATAATACTTGTTATATTATATAATAATTATTAAACAAATGAATGAAATCCAAATCTCTGCATTTGCTCCCATTGGGATTGGCTGGGTTTATGCTAGTGCTCCTTGTATGTCCCTCTAGTTCACTACTTCCATCATCCATCATACCAACATCCTTTCTCTCCCTTCCTCAGTTACTGAGAATTTGTGTTGGGTACAGTGCTCCATGCTTGGGACCACCTTCTGCAGTTGCCCCAAACCACCTGGCCGTCTCCCTTCAGCTCCTCTGCCAGCAAGCCTGGCATCACTTCCAGACACCATGGCCACCATTACCATCAGGGGTAAACACGGATCTCCTCAGGGCTGTAGTCTCACCTGATCCCAGTGCAGGCATTCCCAAAGAGCGTTCTAAGGAACGCCTGCCTGACAAGATGCTTTTATTTTTCAATTGTTTTCTAGGTGTCAGGCACTGTATTTGGTGCTCCGTTTACACTATTCCTTTTTCTTTTTATTGTGGTAAAATACACATAACACAAAATTTACCATTTTAACCATTTTAAGTGTATAGTTAAGTGGCATGAAGTACATTCACAATGTTGTGCAACCATTACCACTGTCCATCAACAGAACTTTTTCATCATCCCGAACAGAAACTCCGTACTCGTTAAACAGTAATCTCCCATTGCCTCCTCCCTCAGCCCTTGGTAACCTCTATTTCTGTCTGGATGAACTGGCCTATTCTAGGTACCTCATATGAGTGGACTCATACAGCATTTGTCCTTTTGTGTCTGGCTTATTTCACTTAATATAATGTTTTCCAGGTCCACTCATGTTGTACGAGTAGCATGTGTCAGAATTTCCTTCCTTAGCCTAAATTGTATTCCAATGTATGTATAGTTCACCATGGTTTATCCATTCATTAGTTAAGGGACATTTAGGTTGCTTCTACATTTTGGCTATTGTGAATAATGTTGCTAGGAACATTGGTACACAAGTATCTGTTTTTAGTCCCCGTTTTCAATTCTTTTGAGTATAAGAGTGGAATTTCGAGATTCTACGATATTTTTAATTCTTTGAGGAACTGCAAACTGTTTTCCACAGTGCTAACAAGTACTTTTTGGGAAAGGGTTCCATTCTAGAACTCTAGACTTCATTCTAGGACTCTTTCTTGGAGAGTCACAATACACTTCAGTAAACATAGTAAAGACTCTGATAGGTTCTGAAGAATCTATGTAACTTGACCCACCATTCTCCAAACTAATTTGACAGTGGAAACTCTTTTTTTGCAGAGTAACTGGTAACATATCATCCCCTGCTGGATTGGGAAACAATGCCCTAAGCTTGCAGGACTACACAGGAAGGGCTGTGGCTCAGCGCCAGAGACGGGTCCACTTCCAACTCTCCCAATTTGCCAATTGGGTAACCCTGACTAGTTCCTTTCCTTCTCCTTGCGGCTCTGCACATGCTCATTCTCTGCCTGGTCCACCCTTCCTCTACTTTGCTACTTGAAGATTAATTTAACTATCAGGCAGGCACCCCTTCCCTTAGGAAACACCCTGCTCTCCTGCCTCACCACGTAGGGATTGGAAGCTCCTCTTCTGCTTAGCTCTTATTAAACTGCACTAAGTGAGGCGGGAGAGTGGGGTGGTCAAATTTAGTTTGTACTAACAACCACCTAGAGAGCTTATTAAAAATGCAGATGCCTATATCTTACACCTAAAAATTCCAACTCAGTAGCTCTGAGGTGTGCATTCTAGAATGTGCATGTTCAACACCCCAAGCAATATTCTCAGGCAGGTGATTCTTGGAATTCCCTGTTGTTAGCTTTGTGCAGATAAAAGCCACTTCTACCCCTGTTTATGTTTCACAATAAATGTTGAATGAGTGAACAAATGAATGAACAAAGGAATGAATGAAATGACCTGTTTCCTCCTCCGTAAAACGATTAGTTTGGACTGGATGTTCTCTAAACTTTCTCTTAGTTACACTTCTCTTTATAAAGTTCAGGTTATTTTACCCGAGCTATTGTTTTCCCCAGCAGCTTTAATATCAGAACCATACACAATACACAAACATAAGCACATGAAACCACTAGGGTGACCTGCAGAAGAGGATTTAGTCCATGCTACAATTTAGCAAATGACCCAGAACTCATGAATACTCATTTTTAAACTATCAATTTTATCACAAGCTAGAGATACAAAGAGAAGCATACACGTGGGCCCATGTGAATTCAGTCTCATTCTCTGAATAGCTGAGAGTTGGCATTGTCCGGGCTGACAAACTCCCCAGTTTGGGGATTAGGGAGCCAGGCATTATGGGAAACCAGGGCCAGAAAAGGTGCTGGGGTGTTGAGCAGCCGTCCTGCTGAGTGGAGGGGGTACAGACCTTAGCATTTTCACAGTCCCAACTCTGCTCCAACCATTTCTCAGTGGAGTCTTTGAACACAAAACCCTGACTCTCCTCTCCCCGAGAACACCACAGGTTTTGAGAGGCAGCTCCAGCTTCTCACAAGAGCTAGGGCCTGAGAAAAATGAAGTCTCCCATTACTTATAACTTTTTAGCATTGCAGAGGAAAAGGTTGTTCTATGGCTGCCAAGATCCAGCAAATATTTGGTTAGCTTGGAAAGAATGGGTGCTCATTTTCCAATTCTTACAGATTTCTCTGTGCCCAGTTTCTTTTATTAAAAACCTCAAATCCAGAGATACAGTGGAATGGCACTCTAGGCTTTAAGCATTCATCTGTATCCCGGGGAGAACCCAGAATCTAAACAAAGAAAAGCTGGATCAATAGAACTCATGAATTTCCTCCAGGAACAGGGCCCAAAGTAGCAGCAGAATCAGTTAGGGGCTCCTAACTGTGGTTTTATTTGGGTGGATATTTATGGGAAAGGCCAGGGAGTGTTCTTTCTGTTGACTAGGGTCAGCACACTATGGCAAATGGGATAAATCCTTCCTACTGCCTCTGCTGTTTGTTTCTGCACTACCTGCGAATTAAGAATGGTTTTTATATTTCTAAATAGAAAAAAAAATCAAAATAAAGTATTTCATGATGTCTGAAAATTATAAGAAATTCAAATTTGTGTCCATAAATAAAGTTTTATTGGAACCCAGCCATACCCATGTGTTTGCTTGTTGCATATGGCTGTTTTTGAGCTACAATGACAGAGTAAAGTAGTTGACAGAGACCATAGGGCCTTCAAAGCTTAAAATATGTCCTATCTGGCTCTCTGCAGAAAAAGTTTGCAGACCCCTGGAGTAGGTGATGTGAGACTTGGCCTTTACTGGTTATTTGAACTGAAAACTATAAAACATATATGCTGTTAAATAATTATAAAGCAATCACCTGTATAGCCTAACATGTGAGTCAAGAAATAAAATACTGTTGATCAGGACCTCAGAGACCCCATGTGCCCTTTCTTCCTGAACAGACTTCATCAGACCTTTGTGATAACATCTTCCTCGTTCTTCTTTTTACTTCTACCCCTGCTAAACGCTATACAGTATTCCCCCCTTACCCACAGGGAGTATGTTGCAAGACCCCCAGAGGATGCTTGAAACCACAGATAGTACCAAACCCTATATATACTATGTGTTTTCTCTATACATACATACTTATCATAAAGTTTAATTTGTAAATTAGGCACAGTAAGAGATTAACAACTACTAACAAAATGGAACAATTATAACAATATACCGTAAGTTATATGAATGTGGTCTCTCTCAAAATATCTTATTGTTCTGTACTCACCCTTCTTCTTGTGATGATGTGAGATGATACAATACCTATGTGAAGAAATGAAGTGAGATGAATGACGTAGGCATTGCGACGGAGTGTTAGATTACTATGGACCTTCTGAGGATACGTAGCTAGCCTAGCACTTTGCAGCTTCTCTCTGGCACATCCAAATTGTTAGCATCACTACTCTTGAGCTTTGGAGTTGTTTTTAAGTAAAATAAGGGTCACTTGAACATAAGCACTGTGATACTGCAATAGTCAACGGATAACCAAGATGGCGGCTATGACTTGACCAACCGGAGGGAGTTTATATAGCGTGGAGATGCTGGCAACACAATGATTTGCCTCACAGCAGGACGGATCAAGATATCGCAAGATTTTATCACGCCACTCAGAGCATCAATTTAAAATGTAAACCTCCCCTCCCCCGCACCCTCATAGATGGCAGCTGAGGAAGGAAGCTCATTGTTTATTTCTGAAATTTTCCACTTATTTTCTGACCAGGGTTGACCGCCAGTAATTGAAATTATGGAAAGTACAACCTCAGATAAGGGGGGACTACTGTAATTGAATTTTGCTTGTTTTTGAACTGTTTATTAATAGAATAGCATTGTATATTTGCTTTTGTGTCTTGCTTCTTTCCTTCCACATCGTTTATAAGACTTGGCTCTGAGTTTTGCTTGTGGCTGTAGTTCTGTCCCTGCCTTTGCTACAATGGTATTCCACTGTATTGTTTTAACACAGTTCATTTATTCATTTTACTGTTGATGGACAGTTGGGTCATTTCCAGTTTTTGGTTATTGTGAATGGCGTTGCTATGAACATCTTGTATCTGAACCATAACTAACGTATGCAAGAGTCTCTGGAGAGAAGTGGAATTACTGGATTATAGGGTATGTCTATGTTCAACTCTACAATTAATGCCAAACTGTCCTCCAAAGAGGTTGGACCAGATAAACTCCAGCTGCCGCCTTTTAGGGAGCAGAGAAGCTTTGTGTCTTGGCGAGTCACCACCATTTCCATCTCTGAACCCTGAACCACACAGCTCTGCTACTCACCCCCCAGCATCCTGAAGAGACAGACAAGGTACAGAGGAGCCATCGTCCCTTTTGCTTTGTAGCTTTACTTAATGTAATTCTCAGGTCTTAAAAATTGGGTAGCCGGATGGCTCAGTTGGTTAGAGCATGAGCTCTGAACAACAGGGTTGCCAGTTCAATTCCCACATGGGCCAGTGAGCTGTACCCTCCACAACTAGACTGAAGACAATGAGCTGCCACTGAGCTTTCAGAGGGGCGACCGGATGGCTCAGCTGGTTAGAGCGTGAGCTCTCAACAAGTTTGCCTCCAAGGGATGGTGGGCTGCGCCCCCTACAACTAAAGATTGAAAACGGTGACTGGACTTGGAGCTGAGCTGCCCCTCCACAACTAGACTGAAGGACAATGACTTGGAGCTGATGGGCTCTGGAAAAAAACACACAATGTTCCCCAATATTCCCCAATTAAAAACAAATTTTTTTTTTAAAGAATTTTTTAAAAAATGTAGCAAGAACAGTCAATATTCTAAGAATGATCCTTGAGATAACGTGATCATCTTTTAGGTTTTTGTGCTTGGCTAACAGGCCAGCCAGGTGTGGCAGTATCCTGACCACCTTCTCCTCTCCCCTGTACCCCACAGATGGGAGCTGAGGAAGTAAAGTCATCACAGCCAGAGGGTCAGGTGGCTTTCTAAAGCCTACAAAGCGGACAGGGCAGGGATCAGGGAAATGGTAACTGCCCCTTTCTTTTTCAGGAAATCAGAGGACTTCAAATGTCAGGTATCAGCTCACTGGAAGCTGATGTTTGTGTCTTTCTCTCCAGGGTTTTAGAAAAACAGGGCAGAACATGCCCATTCCTGCAATGGCCAGCACGCTGAGACCCCATCACAGGGAGACCACGCACTAGAGGCATTTCTGAGGCATGATGTAGCACTACACTGAAAAGGCACAAATAAACCCCAAACCCTGGCACACATTTATCCAGTTTGTGAAGCGGATTAATAGAATAACCAATAAAACATGTATAAAAGCTTTAATTAAATCTGATGAAATAAAACTTCATGTTTTATTTATGGACACTCCCAACATGTAAAGGATTCAGGGACACATTCATTTTTATTGCCATTTCGTCCTCATATCTATAATTAAATCCAGGCTGCAGCTCTGGCCTAAAGCAATGCGGCATTTTAAAGCTGGCCTTGGACACTCCCTCCCCCACCCCATCTGCTTTTAATTATAATTGCCATCCCAATATGAAGGAGGCTGATGGTAAAACAAAACAAAATAAAACAAACAAACAAACAGTTGTTGCCATTGCGTTTTCAAATGACATGCTGAAGGAGGATTTCAGGCAGGTGGGCATATCCTCTATTTCCAGTTTTATTCTGTACCGAGTGCACAATCCCTTCATTTTACTTTTGACATAAAAAAAAGGACTTCATGAAACAAGACAAAATAACTTATGATTATATGAAACATAACTGTGACAAATCACAAAACTATACATATTAATAGAAAAAAAGTGTACCTAATTCTTTAAAAGATTTATGACAATAAGCACCAGATGTGCCCCTAGAGTAAAATCGGCCCCATATCCAGTATGATCTATGCAGTTCATTTCTCTACGTGAGTGTATATAACTATGTACAAGGGTCTGTGTGATTTATGGAAAACAGATTTCCACTCCCCCCCCCCAAAGTGCTTTATGTCAGCAACATTACACAGGATGCTCTGCTGTCTTTACAAAATAAATCTCTTCTTTTTTACACTCGCCATTTCTCCAATGAGTGTTTTTTTTTTTTGCTTTATCCATTGCAAAAAAAAAGAAAAAAAAAGTAACCGCAGAAATTCCATACCACCAACAAAAAGTGCCATTAAAAAATGCTGCTATCAAATGACATGGTCAAAGCAGTCACATAAAATACCAAATAATTAAATTGGACATTTACAATCACTATTCTCAATACTTCAAGGCAACTGAAAGTCAAGGTTCTTGGATAGGGGAGATGGAACATTTACCTCTGTGGCTGCATACTAACGTGCTTGACGGCTGGTAATGTAGAAGCAACAAAACACCAATACTCGGTTTTAGCAGTGGAAATTACGCTGTGATCCACTGAAGACCTTTTGTCCATTTTAGAGTCAATCACCTATGTAATTTGGGGGTGACATGAGTAAAAGGGACCTTACAGGACTGGAAATATTTAAATGATATTTAACAGCTGGTCAGAAGCTAAATTACAACTGACATTTTGATGCAGTCCCTTTAGGGAATTAAGACAATGCAGCAAATGAAATGTCTCTAGGCATACTGTTTTTTTTTTTCTTTTTAATGTAATAGGATAATTGTCTTTGGGGTGTGTGTTACTTTCACAAGCATCAGCTTTTTTTTTTTTTTTTTTTTTTAAATAGGGGAATGATAATCTCTGTTTGGATGTTTATGAAAATGGTTACATATCAAGACTGAAACGGCCAGGAAACAGAAGGGAAGGAATTTTTGCACATTCCATTTTTACTGCTACAAATATAATAATAAAAGCATATATAAATCTTGTGCCATGAGAAAGCAAGCAAGAAACAACTCTTATGGCCAGGTGAGATCCTGGAATCTAAGGACAGCATGAATAGTCTAGAAGGAACTTGAGCATCCTGCTGAGGCCTTAAGCCCTCACCTGCAGCCATCAGGAAACACTGAAGGGCATGTGAACTGGCTCTCAGCTCTCCATTGTAGGCAGCGCTGGGCCCTGCTTCCTGTGCGCTCCCTCTGCTAGCAGGAATGCCCTCCTCGGGGGCTGACCCAAATTCCTGTTGAGGAAGGAGGCTCTGCAAGTGCTGCTGCTCCCCAAGCTCCGGCTCCCTCCAGCCCCACTGAGGTAGGAGAGGGGCAAGGCCATAGTTAAGGCCATAATCAGGCCAGAGACTGACACAGGAGCATTTCCTCCAGCCAGAGGGAGATGACATCCATGGTTTCTGAGGTTCAGCTTCTGGCTTTGTCCTCCTTCCTCCTTTAAATTATATAAAGCCATAAGGCAGCACTGACAATATCAGCTGCAATAACCATCTTGCATTTTCATCTTTTTCCTCCTCATCACACAAATAAAATGTATTCTGAGTTCCCCATAAAGACGTCAGTATTTAGCAATGGATAGAGTGTCTCTCTAAAGATACCAGAGCTTTCCTTTCTCTCCCGAGTGTGACAAAGACCCCCGGAGTAATGCCAGTGTTAGCACGCGTAGAGTCTTGCTTAGGCCAAGTGACACGAGTCTCAGTCTGCAAGAAGGATGGTGGTTTACTTGCAGTCTGAGAGCTCACTTGGAAAGGAAGCCTGATGTGCTCCCTTTCGTAAAGCAGAGCAGATTTCTGTAGTGAATAACTCGTCTCTTTTGCAGACTTGGGCGTCTGGGAGATGGCTTTTCTCAGATCAGAGCTCAATAGACAGAGAAACTAGACTGACTGAGTGCACTGTACAAATGGACCTCATACTTGGTTCTTTATTCACCTTACTGTACCACACGTTTGAATGGAGTCCAGAATCAGGCAGCATACGACTGACTGTGTAGCCAGACTGAAGGACCCATCTGTCAGGATACAAACTGTCACCGGATCCCAAATCTGACACCAAGCTGTTTAATTGTCTTGTTGAAGATTATAATTATTTGTTTGACAAATACCATTGTTTCATTTTTGCTCAGAAAACATTTTTAAAGAGAGAAAAGAAAGCGTGAAATGTAACAGTACTGGAATGTCAGAATTTACTGGGTGTCTTTGGGGTTTGGTTAATTTTTACATAGCCTGGGCCGACTCAGGGTCCTTTTAATAGCTTTGTCTAGGTGCCACAGAAAATGGCTTCCTCTTCAGGCTTGATAGCAAGTGGTCAAGTGGTCTGTAAAAATCCCAGGCCCTCAAACCAGAAAAACGTTCAGGAAAAAACGTTGCCTTCTTCTGCCCATCTTTTTAGAACTGTTTCCTCTACCTGCCTTAGGTCGGACCTTCGTAAGAGCTGATGGACAGAATATGGTGGGTGGTGGGCATCTGTGAACTATAGTCAAGAAGAGGGTGAATACAATGCCAAAAAAGAAACCAAGAAAGGAGAGAGAGAGAGAGAGAGAGAGAGAGAGAGAGAGAGAGAGAGAGAGAGAAAGGAAGAGACAGATAGACAGATGAATGGATATCCTGAGGAAGGTGAGCAGAGGCTGTGCAAAATAACTGGACATAGGGCATCTCTAGTTCGGTTTTCCAAGAGAACCCAGGAACACAACTCAGTGTGTCCCTGTGCTATCATCTAGCACGTCTCTGGGCAGAGTGTCAGAGTGGAAGCAATGAGTGAACTAGTCAAGTGACCTTTGCTTTGAATAAGGTCTTTGAGGTGGAGTCGCTGAACAGTTAACCTTCTAGGGTTCCTGCTACAGCACTGGGAAGGGGGCGTACCCACCCCCTTACCCTCAGGTAGCCTTTGCTATATGCAAAACTAACATTCCAGGAGTGCTCACAGGTGCTGCCAGGTGGGGCCAGGCAGAGCTACAGCTGTGGCAAAATGTATGTAGCTGGGGTGATTACAATAATTATTTCCATCCAAAGAACAGACTTCTAAATATTTTTTTCCTTTTAAAGTAGCTGTAAATAACGAGTCTTTAAAATGAAAGAAGTATGATAAGTTTCTGGAATATAAAACAAGTTGTAGTGCCTTTCATGGGACTGTGCTCAACAGAACCTTCTTACTTTGCTTTTGGAGAAACACTGAAAAGCAACTGGTTAGCACGGGGATATCTAAGAGGAGAGAGAGACAGCCAGCCACTGGAACGCCAGGCCAGTGCCGGAAACCTGGGACGTCTCCAAGAGCGGAGCCCACGCTGTGCCGTGGACCTGGATTTCTCTTGTTGTGCTTGGCCTGGCATCGGCCAGCAGTAGGATGAGCACGGAGCAAGGCAGTTCCCTGGGCTTCTGGCAATTTGCGTTGTCCTTCCCTACTTGGGAGTCTTCAGCCAGGGTGATCCCCAAACTACATTTTCACATGCACATCACTTCATCGGTGTCCTTTGAGGGTTGACAGCCAGGAAGTAACAGGTATCCGGTACAGTGAGTCTAAATTCCCTTTGCAATGACAGTCCTGGTGACCAGCAAATCCAGAGAGGAAAAGGAGCAACTGCAAACACTCCTGCCAGGCCCAGCTCTGACTGTCCATTCCTGCCCTCCAAAGACACGTCTGGGACTTTGTAGGTTCCGCTGATTTGGTTGACATCCTTCTCATGCAGTCTTTTGAGAGCATGAACACAAAACCTGACAAGCGACAAAAAGGTCCTGGATGCCAGTGGTAGTGGAAACCAGGGGAGCCTTTAGCCTTCAGTATAGACAGAGCTGAGCTGGCTAGGACAGCGGTCCACAGCACTGATTTGCAAGAAGGTGGTGTCTTCAGGTCCACTGCGAAGAGACTCTCCGAAGAGGCTTGAAGAACCTGAAGGCAAATCATACACTAGAAGAGAAAGAACACACAGGTTAACTCCTGCCTTGCCACACCCACGGTGGGTGCAGGGAGGCAACTGTGCTGGCGTAGGCCCTTAGCAGCTCTCTATCCTCAAGCACTTAGTGAAGAGGAAGCTGAGCTGCGGGCAGATGGCCAAAATAAGTCTTGGCACAAAATACGGACTGAGCATTTGTAAAAGTGAAGTGTTCTAGGGAAGGGTGAGAGTGGTCTCAAAAAGGAGGTGATATTAAAGTTGAGTTGTAAAGAAGGATGGGATTCTTACAGATGGAGAGGCTACAAAAAGGAGCATCCCAGGGACAGAGAGGGAGGGGCATATGGGGCCAAGTGTGATGACAAAGCTCAGGTGCAGAGCATGTAGGGAGATGCAGGGAGAGTCTGAGCAGGCCCAACTCAGGGAGCTTTGGATATCATGCTGAGAAGAGCACATTGTATTCTCTAGGCAACTGGAAACAGGTATTTGAGCAGAAAAGTCACTTATTTTATCCCTCATTTTTGGAAGACATTGGTTATGGGAGCATGGAAGGCAGAACGGTAAAGATAAGGAGTTGACTTAGAGAGACTTGTTGGGAGGCTGTTTGTTTCCACAGTCTGGGAGCGACGTGATGGCCCCTGGACTAGGGTCAGGTAAGTGGGGTTGGAGAGGAAGGTGAAGAGGAGAGAGATTTCAGAGGTAGATTCAACAGGATTTGATGTGGTCACGTGCTGGGTCAAGTCTAGTCCAGTGGGTCACGGGAAACCCACCTGGTCTCTCCTGTCAGTCTGCCCAAGCTTCTAAGTCACAAACACCAACACACCTGTAATGCCCGAGTGAGTTGAGAAGGCTCTGTGGAAAACATCAAAGCCAGCCTGGCCCATGGATGTGGGGACCAGGTAGTCCTCGAAGGAAGGAACCACACTGCAGGAACTGCTGGGCGGCATGGATCTCTGGGAATCAGGGTAATGTGGGGGGCAGAATGTCTGCAGCTGCCCATAAAATCCTGAAATGTAAGCACAGCATTGAGCTATTGTGAAGCACAACTTCCAAAGATCACTCCAACCCAGCTAGACCCTCACTCAGCCTAGCTTCATATGACAAAATGCCCATAACTCTTAAGCTATCCTGTAAAACCTCTTATCAACCATTTGGAATGCACCATTTGGCCAGAAGCTCTTCCACCTCCAGGGGCTCTCAAAGTTTGTTGACTTAGGACATTTTTATTCCTAGTCTGGTACCTGAAGTTGAAGGTGTTCTTACTTTCGTAGACTCTCCAAAGAGTTTTAGACACTGAAGGCCTGACCTTCAGAGGACACTCCTACCCAGGTTCTCCCACTAGATTTTGAATGCATCTTCCTTCATTTCCTTTATCCTATATTCTATTCTGTTTTTCACATTTGGTAAAAAACTGAAGAATGCTTTTTTTTTTTTTTTTAAAGGCAACATTCATCTGTCTTTCTAACAGGCAGATTCATAGATGTTTACATAACATCTTCCTCATTATTTTGAACAGGTACATAAGTATCCCATGGTTGGATCACTACAATTTTTTCAACTATGATTGTTGATCTTTGCGATGCATGGTAAAACTGGAAGTGAACAAATAGTATAATTAAGAAACAGGAGGAAAAGTTTCTTAATAATTTGAAAATAATCATCAACATTTTCCTAATCATGTTTCATTTATTTCTTTCAATTATCTTTTTCTCATTTAATTGAGTTTTCCTTGGGATCCTATGTGGTCCTTTTCTATAATCCTCCACACCTTCCTTTGTCTTTTTCCTTCTTGCCTCATAATAAATTTAAGCCAACAGATTACTTTCTTGGAGTACAATATGCTTTATAAAATATAATAATGACATCTTTATTTGGTACTTTATTGAAGGGAGAGTTGTGGCTCTGCCACAAACTCTCTCCATTTCAATGCATCTGTTTCCTCAACTGTAAAACGTGACTGTCACTGTCTATGTTACTGGGCTATTGTGAATTTTACGTGAGTCATGGGAGAAGAACATCTACATATAACATTTTTAAGTGCTTTATAAATGTCAGTTATTATTGATATCACGACTTTGTTTCTGGTGAGAAAAAATGAAGGAATTAGTAGAGGAAGTGCCCCAGGGTTCCTTCCACAAACATTCAACGATGGAGAACATTGAACTGATCTAGGAACTTTGGGCCCTCGTGCTGTGTGCCTTCCTCCACGAAAACGGCCTCTTCTTAAGAGGCATATGTCTGGTTAAAGAAACTTGAGCTATCAACAGAGAGGAGAGGTGGTATCTGGAATGTTTTTTTTTAACTCTCTAAATACAAGCAGGGTGCACTGACATATCCAGCCTACTATGCTAACAACTCTTCTCAGTGCTGATTGGTACCCTGAAGTATAACTGCTTATATTCTCCTTGGCTGGGAGGCCTGTTCTATGGTTATTAGGAACATCACCCAAGAATAGGTGCTGAACTGCTCATAAAGACACAGGCTGGCCCTCTGGGAGCTTACGATCCAAGCCAGAGGGATCAATGCAGATTTATGCACAGGACACACTCATTGTAGAAAACAAAATAGTAACATCCTTTATAAGCAGGCAGTTGTATATATAGAATCAAGAAAAAAAATCCATGTAAGGTTTGGGGGGAACATCAAATACATGTTAGTAGTACAGACTGGGAAAATACCTAAAGAAATTCCGTGTCAAGGCAGGAGAAGAAAGAATGGAAAATTGGCTCTTCTCTTTCTTATACTCAAAGGCTTCTACATACTCTCAATAGACAAATGGGCAAAGGATCCAAGCAGACGTCTCAAAGACCCATATAATTGAGCAACCAATATGGACAAACTGCCAATCCTCTAGCCATCAAAAAAAATAAAAGTCAAGATATTGACAAAATACCATATCCTACCTATCACATTAGTAAAGATTTCCAAAAATCATTCTCAATGCTGAAGTGAGACTGGTGAAGAAGTTACTTCTGCACAGTGTTGCAGACGTGGCAAAAGAGTATACGCCCTTTGGAAAACAATTGGACAAGCTTTATCTAGAATCCTAAAAGTGTTCATACTCTTGGACATGGGAATTTTACTTATGAGCACGTATAATAAAAACACATTCCAAAGAACAGAAGAAATTCTGAACAGTCATCACAGAGCTAGCTGTCATAAGAGAAAACTGAAGAGTCAAAATGGTAACTATGAGAATGGTTAAGCAAACAGTGGTACACTTACATGAGACTATTAAGTACCCATTAAAACAATATTCATTAGGAATTTTTAACAGTGTGGAAAGACTATTATAGGGTACGGTTGAAAAAAACCCCGATACGAAACTGAATATGGAGACTAGGCTCATTTAGTCTCTGTGTAGGAAGGTTGTGAGGCAACATATCTATAGCTGTCTTTGGGTTTCTTTTCTTTTTTTTTCTTTTTTGGCTTTGTATTTTTCTGAATTTTAACAGTGGTGAAGAACAAGTACTCTGGAGCCAGACTTCCTGGGTTCAAATCCTAGCTCAACTACTTAGTAATTGTGTAGTCTTGGTGAACTACTAAGCCTCTTGCTGTGTTTTTGTTTTCTAATTTGTAAAATGGGGTTAAAAGTACTACCTGTCGCTCTTTAATTATGAAAATTAAGTGAATTAATATTTATATGGTATATAATCTAACCTAATGATATAATTAATTATATAAATAATAATTATGTAATACGCATTTTAATAATGCAATTTATATTACATACATGTGTTTGTTAAATAAGGAAAATAAAAAAGTACAATTACTTCACAATAATGTAGCTCTCAAAAATAAAATGATGTTTATTAAGAGAAATAAAGTTTTCAAAAAGGCAGTAGGTCCTTCAGTGATAACCTAATGTAAGAATGAACAAAGCAGTGGGCACGTGGCTCTCTTACAGTTCCCAGGTGGAATCCTCTGGAAAGTTCTTGGGGACCTGAGCCATAGACCTCTTGCCCATGTCGGTTCCTAGATCCTGCACTAATTGACACATGTCCTGATTTCTTCACTCACCCAGTGCAGGCTCAAAACAGCAATAAGTTTGGGTGGTTTGAAGGACCTATAATGTGCAGCCTCGTGGTTTGAGAGGTTCCTCGAATTGATCATAACTTTGGGTACCTGTGGGTACCTGGTGGCCAAGCACATGTGATCATGGCATACTCATCAGGAAAAAAACATTACCGTGAACCATCATGGTTGGTTTATTAGAATGTAATGTCTCCTCACTGAGCAACATAGGCAATATTTCCTATTTACCCCTATGCTTGCTCTATTCAAATTTGTCACCAATAAATTCCCTGATAGCATTCCTCAGTGTAGTATTACCCTTCCAAGAAGAGAAGACATTTTTCACTAAACTCCCACATCTCCCCAAATAGGAACATTAATCATTCAGGTGTGTCAGGTACAGTGATAGAGACTTTCACTGGCCTTTTGTGAAAAACAATTCATTCTCTCTTCTCTATCTTCTCTCATGCTTCTAATAGAGAGCAGAAATGTCATATGGCTTCAATCTACATCTGAGTGTTGTGATGTGTAAAAGTAGAAAAGGTTTGTGATGCAGTGATATACACCCAGTGAAGGAAATATTAAACTCAATTTTCTGGGCTCCATTTCCCAGTTTCTCTTGTCCGTCTAGATCTGAGTGAGAGGGCAGAGTGGACTGTAATTCCTGCCTCTGGGTGTCTTGGCTGACATGACAAACCGTTGAAACCAGAACGGCCCCGCAAGCATGTTTTATCACTCTCACAGCCAACTAAGGGAAAGAAAATCCTCTTTATTAAATCCCTCCCTCCAAGACGCCAGTTACGAGAGATGCCAAACACACCGGTGTGGATGACTGTGGTCACTCAAATCAAAGAGCTTTAACATATCCTCTTCCCAGTGCTATTTCCATAAACCTAATGAAATTTTTAAAAATTCCATTAGGGTCTTGCCACACACACAAACCCAGAGAAAGCCTAACTCATTTTTTGATGAATGGCTTCTGTATTCCAGCTGTTGGATTGCACATAGTAAATTTGGAAGGAACTCTACCTCTCGAACCCAAAGCAAAATGAGGCAAGATGTTAACACATTTTGTGAGCATAAAACATAAGAGCGATGGCAAGGTCAGCCAATCTGTCAGTCAGTCAGCGGTAGTTATCAAGTGCTGGTCAAAGTGATGTTGGAGAGACCAAAGAAACCGGAGGTGATACCTTGTCCCTGAGGATGGATAATGCAGTTGGAGCGAGAACACATACGTTTATGATAGCGTAGGAATGCACACATAAATTTATGTTGGTCATAAATGTTCGTTGTCCCATTTAGTTGTAAAATCACCCCTCCCCCATTTTAGAAGTCATTTTACTTCCAAGAGAGGGAGTAGGGTTGGGTAGGGGCGGAGAGGAATTTGCACATAAACTGATTCTACCCAAGTTGCAGCTCCTGAACAGTTAAGGAAAATCATTCTCCCTCTTGTCAATTTTGGGAAGTTTCTATTCCTTCTAAAAACAAACCTGCTTGTCTAATTATAAAAAGTATTTGGAATTAATTATACCAACTAGAAAAATGTACAACAGTATAAACAAAGAAAGGACAAATGATCTTTATTTCCACAATTCAGATCTGGCCGGATATATACATACACACAAAATGGAAATGTTACACATATTGTTTTGTACCCTGTGTTCTCCCCTAATAAATATCATCTACAAGCTTCACATTCTATTATTCTTAAAATCCCCTCTTCTTTACTTTGTCACATGGGATTCACGGATGTCTCTGTGATGAAAGGAATTCAGCTGCTAATGGTAAAGCAGCCCCATGAATGTGGGTGTGGATTTCCTTGCGGAAGTGGAAGGGGAGTGGGGGTGGCTACAGGAGAAGGAACTGTATGACTCCGATAACAGAAAGGTAGTCTCCAGGGCAGCATCACGCAATAGAACTTTCTGTGTTTATGGAAATGATCTATAGCTCGCTGTCCAATACAGTAGCTGCACGTGGTTATTGAGCATTGGACTTGTGGCTAGTGTGACTTTTACATTTTATTTAATTTCAATTAATTCAAATGTAAATAGCCACATGTGGCTCCTGGCTACTGTACTAGACAGTCTAGATCCAGGGCAATCTGCATTTCTAGGTTTAGCAGACTTTGTTTCAGGAACGCTTCTGATTAAATCCCTGAAGGAAAAACACATGACCCATCAAGAGTTTAAATAAAAGCCAGACAATGATTCTTCAACTCTTTGCCTTCAAGATAGAAAGAACATTAAATTCTTTATTACATTTATCTTTTCCTTAAAAATTACCACTCCCATCTTTACGGAAGCTACTGGAGTATGATTATGTCTGTAAGTAAATCATGGTCACCCAAGTTGCAACCCTCAAGAGGGCTGATGAACATTGTTTTAAGCCAAAATTCCAGGGGATTTCAGGTCTCCTAGAGAAACGACTTTCCCTTCTGGAAGTAGGAGAAGCAAAAGGAAATGTGTCACCCACTTTCTTTCCTGCAGACTATAGGCCTAGCGCACCATGCCCACTGCTATGATGAGTGGATGAGCTGTGGTGGAGGAGTAATGCTCACCACAGAGGCTCTACCCAACTGTTTACCCACATGGATGGAGAACAATACCATCAGCCTCAAGGTGCTATGTCAGGAGCTGTGTACTCGGTGGGTTCGTTTATGTAGCAGATGGTTTTGCGAAACAAAATTCTTGTTCTCCTTTATGGTGAGGCTGGGAACCACCACCAAACACATGTGTGATCAGAGTGCATCATTTCAGGGTTCCAGGCCAAGCACTGTTGTGTACAGCTACTACCCAAATCTCAGGAGTCACCTGTTCCCTTGATCTTGCAGAAGAAACACTAACTAAGGCGTGTGCTTGCTTTTGCTGGTGTATTTTTGTAAAATGGGGGTGTTCCCTGTATCTATTTCAAAGGTTACAGCAAAGATTAAAGAGGATTAAAATAGATGATTCTTGTAAAGTGCTGAGTATGTGCCAGGCACATAGTTAGCACTCTGTAAATGGTACTCTTCACTTCTTTTCCCCCGTTCTAACAGCACAAGCATTTCAATTTTTATGCTTTCATTCACTCAACGACAATTTACTAAGCATTTACTCAAATGCTGGAGACACAATGGTGAATAAAACACTCTCCATGCATTCTCGGAGTTCATGTTTTAGTGAAAAAGGAAGATAAACATATAAATGAGAAATCAAGTAACATAATTTCCTACTATACATGACAATAAAAAGGAAATTTTCTTTGAGGGATATATACAGATACAACCTTTTCTCCAGAATACAGTCACGATAGGAAGAGGAAATAGCAAATAAGAAAGAAGTTTGGGTGCTCTCAAAATTTTTTAAAAAGAGTATTGGCTGTGGTTCGTTTTGTTTGGCCCTGCCTCATGATGGCAGGTATAATAAGAAGGCCATCTCACAGTTCTGCTGTGACCGGCCCTGGCCAAGTGGCTTTTCCACCAGTGGTTCAGATCAGTTCGTGCCTGAGCAGGAGAATAAGCAGATATCAGTGGCAGAGGCAGAGCTGGCCTCCACTTTTTGGTGGTACAGTTGTTTGCTAACCAAGTGGAAGGAAAGATGTATATTTATGAGCTTTATGGCCCTAATTATTTTTTAGCAGAGACTATAATTTTGCGGGTTACTTTAGGAAGTGTAGAGTTTTGGGCCTCCACCATATGATTGTGGCATGTGGAGGGGACATGGATGAACCTAAGTGATGAATGGGATGGCGCAAACCGAGAGCGACAGGGACATATAAAGAAGATGGGTAACCCTATTCCCCTGGGCTCCCTAATGTATTCTTTTCCAACACTCTCTGGCTCTTTTGGATTTCTCCTCTACTCGCTGGGGCCCTTGAGTCTCCCCCTTTAAATACCTTCTGTAATCCATGGCACAAGCCAAGGAGGAAAACAGGTAAATTTGTTGGTAAAGCTCCTCCTACAGGTCATAAGAATATGGTCTTTGGGGTCGTATCTTCTTAGCATGATTTTATGCATTTAAACATTATTCCAAGAAAGGCCCAGGCAATCACACACTTCTACTCACATGGTACCTTAGCATTAGAAAACTCTTAAGATTCCTTCTGAGATAGTCATCTGACATTCCTGTCTTGTAACTAGATGCCTGAAACAAATGGTTGCGTTTTATTTATTATTATTATTTTTTTATTATTTTTTAAAGATTTTATTGGAGAAGGGGTTTAATTATATATATACACACACACACATATATATGTGTGTATATATATATATATATATATATATATATACACACACACACACACACACACACACACATATATATATAAAACTTTTTTTTTTTAAGGTTTTAAATGGTCACGTTTTAGATGAAGAGATGGAAGCAGGGGAGGTTTTGAATCCCTTGCCGTTGAAACCAATACTTCATTTATATACCATGCAAATAAGAGAAAAGTTAAAAATTCATACAACCATTTTAATACCTCCAAACATCCAGACATTTGGAATTATTCATGGATCTAGCATTTATCTTAATAAATAGGCAGCTATCATATCATCTCCTACTAAGTCCAGAGCTTTCTCATCTGCAGTCCCCTTGCTTTGGCATTTTCACAGAACATTTTGGTTAGTGTTACACCAACCTCTCAAAGTATTCTGTCAGAAGGAAGGAACAGAACTGATAGTTATTTGCTCCGAGAAGGAATTGTCCTAGGTATTTTACATAGAAAATCTTCATCCTTACAACAGCCTTTAAGTTAAGCATTATTATCCCCAGTTTATAGACAAAGAAACAGAGAAGGTAAAATAACTTATCCAAATCCTCATAGCTTTCAATTTTCAGAATTAGGACCGAAACCCTGGTCTGTTTACTGACATAATAAACTATTAGGGTTTAAGCTCATGGACTAAATCAACATAAACAAAATCCTGCCATTTTTGTTAAGGCTCCTCACTGTCAGATCACAGGCAAAGTTACCCAAATTGATCAACATTTTATAAAGCACACACATTTTCATTAGGGAGAAAATCATTAAATTAGTAAAATTGATGAAATCACCTAATCCCTGAAAAATTCTAAAAACCCCCAAGAGTAGAAACAGACATTTCAGAAATTTCTTTTGGCCAATTTGTGGATTTCATTACAATTTTATTTCTATCTTTGCATGAACAAGTTGGATCTCAGTTTGAATCCTGGGTGACCCATTAACCAACTGTGTATCATTGGATAAATAATTTTCCTTCTTGAGTCTCATTTTCTTTTAAAATAACACCTATTTTACAGGGTGTGGAGAACATTATATGAGGATGTTTATAAAAAGCATCTAGTGTATTCCCTGGCATGTAGTAGGCCCTTAGTAAATAGCAGCAATCATTATTATTACCATGAAAAGCTTGGAAGTATTTGCAGATTCTGTATAAGGCATAAGACATTCGTAAGCAATTCTTCTTTCATAACTCACCACCCTTAAGTATAAAATGATACTGCTACGAAAAGTGAAACCTCCACAATTTGGTTGTCATTTCTTGCCTTGGCTCCTAGTCTTGGCCACCAACATCATCCGGGGCTTCATCTAGCTAGAACTCTGCAAGCTTCCTCCCTGGAAGTGGTGGAGAAACTGACTCTTCATTTTAATACAAAGTCTATAAATGGGGAAGCTGCAGGAACAGCTCACAGACTGTGTGTAAGAAGACAGATTTTTCTTCAGGCTGAGAATTGAACCAGCTTGCAAAGCGCTCGAGCTATTTACAACTGACATTTAAGCAACTACTGTACTGAGAAAGAGGAAAATAATGGAAATAATAACCCTTCAAATTCCATTTGGGCACATTTATACTGAAGGCACCCCAGAACAATGGTTCAAAAGCTGACCACGGGAGCAAGCGCCTGGTCCCATTGCCCTCAGTCCAATGGGGTGCAGCACAAGGGCTTCTAGTTAGAAAAGTCCATTTGTTTCCAAGAAGTGCGACCATTTTCATACGCAGCTTCTGCTTCCAGCTCGCAGGCCACAGTGAGATGCACTCTGAACACTGGGTGTCCCTCACAGCATGTCACCTGGTCTGCAGCAAGTGGCTAGCAGCATTTATCACTGTGAGCCTCATATCCACTGTGGGAATTGTATAGTCATTTCCGGGGTGAGGTAGGGGAAGAGGGAGAGGGTCTGTTACCCAAGTCTGCAAAGGTTCAAGTAAGGAGACAGGAGTAGGCAGAGTGTGTTGCTGAAAGGGATGGTGAGGAAATGGGAAAAAGCAGAGTGAGAAGAAAGGCATGTGTAAAACACTCTTGGTTAAAAGATGTAATTGATTGTTATTTAAATATCCTCAACCCACTGAAAACCCTAATGCGTGGTGGCCTCTGGCTTCCAAATTCTCAAAATGATAAGCTGCCAAAGTAAACTAATTGCAATGTGTCTCAGTAATTGCCATGTGTGGGTATATACAGTTATAGTAAAATGGCTCAGTGAATCCTGACAGTGATAATGCACATTTGGAAATTACATACAGACTCTCAAAACCAGGAGACCCAAGGCATCTGAGATGAATTGGAAAGCCAGCTTTGCTCCTTCTGGCTGTGTGGCCCTGCAGAAACCATGACCTCTCTGAGCTTATGAGTCCCTATTTATAAAAAGGGAGATAATAATACTCATGTGGCAGCATAATCCTCACAGTAAAAAGGGGAAGAAGCATATGGAACAAAAGGAAGGGGATTTAGCGCCCAGTTGCTCGTGAATTGTCACTCACACATCATCACCTATCCACTACTCCCTATGACTCAAAAATCCTAGATACATGTGAGGCCCGGAATGGAAGGTGGAGGATTTGGACATTCTGTGTCTAATACCTGTGGTGAAGTGAACACTTTGGCCACTAGTCAAGGTGGATCAGAAGGAGTTGGGAATTTCTCTATGAGTGGGGACCACTGTTGCTGCTATACATCCCCACTGGGCGGCCGCAAAGATGAAACGAAATAATAAGTGTGACAATATTTTGTAAACTGTAAAACCTACTGAAAATTGTAGCCCCTACTCGATTATTATAAGCCTGGTGTTAGTTATCATCCTACCTTCTCTGAGAACAAAGATAAATCTGCCCATGGAGGTGTCAAGCTCTGATCCATAAAGCTCAAAAGCAAAAAAAAAAAGAAGCTCGTAAACCATCCTTTGACTCAGGGCTCCTTGGGCCTACAGCAGAACAAGGCAAACATGGCAAAGAATGAAGATTTCATTCTATCTGCTTTGTCCTTCCAAGCAAACGTTGCTGTGAAATGGTTTGCTGGAGAAGAGGATTCCAGACAGAAACTTAAAGGGATGTTAAAAAGAAGTGCAGTAGCTTCCCCTAAGGTCCATGAGAGCTATCCTGCTTCTGTGTAGCTTTTAGATTGCGCTGCATTTTATAGGACTTCCTTAGGAGCTAAAGGGAGAAGGAAGCTGGAAAGTATTTATTTCCTCAGCCAGGGAAGAGGCCCATGAATCATGTTTAACAAGGTATTCCTTATATGAAAGATTGAGAGGCTCTAAGAATATCTTTAGATGATTTTCAATCATCTCAAAGTTTTCTAAATAAAATCCCAATAGATGAAAACAGAACAGTTTGATTTCATCTGAAATGGGGAAGGAGAGCTATTCCGATGGGCATCTCCTTCCTCTGGGCTGGTCTCCAACCCTTTCTGCTGACCCTGGAGCTCTTGGGGATAAAGTTTTGATGACTAATAAAGTGACCTTGAATTATACTCTCAGCCGATATGGATCAAGATGACATCCCTCCCCACTGCAGTGCCTTTTTCTCACAAGTAAGTTCTTGGTCAAGGTGAAATCATGGGACCTCACTTGAGTGATTCAGTAGTTACTGGTCTTACTTTGGCCCCATATTGATCTTGTGGCCTAGACTTGTGTTGTCTAACTGTAACCAAATTCCCATGTTATATCTGCTCCACTAACTAGGTGACTTTTGCTTCTCCAAATCCAAATCTGTGATTATATAACTTGCCAGCACTCTAAGAGTGGCCACCAACTCATACTTGATTGTTTCTCCTGAACCTCTGCTTCATAAAACTAAGTCCCTGTTACACGCTGTTAGGCCTCCCTAAAATTGACTGTCTGGAAAGTTATGTTACGGTGAAACTGGGCTGGAGGTAAATGAGTACAAACATCTATATAAGTGGGTTTCAGATAGCAGAGTGGACTATGCATTTGTGACACCTGAAGAATGTCACTGGATCCCAGGATCCCTATTACCTCCTTCCATCTGGCTGTCAGGAAACCTGCCTTTTTATCTTGTTAGACCTTGTACACACTGACTACTAATCTGGACAACCCAGTTTATGACCTTCTGTCTCTGCTCCACCCCTCTAGCTAGACAGAATTCCTCACACTGCCACCTGGGGGTCACACTTTAATGGGTATGTCTAGTCTACAGGGTCCTTCCTTTCCTGTTTAATCTCATTCCATTGCATACCAAACTCTTGGCTTTTACGTTCGTATTATACATCTCAAGATATACTACAGGAAATAAATAGATCACAGGATTCCCTACCTACATATAGACCAAGAGGAATCTTCTCTCACTGTTGAGTTCAAAGGCTTTGCTTGTCAAGAATCTCCCCTTACATAGAAACTCAGGACAGGCAGGGGCCTTTGTTTGTTTTCTCTACTGATGTAGTGTTAGCATCCCAAAACAGGACCTGGCACACAACAGGGGCTCAGTATTTGAGAACGAATAAATGAAGGAGCAAATGACACCCACAGCTAGAGCCTTTAATGAAAATACTGATGGTGAGAGTGCCACAGCAGAGCTCAAAGATTCTGACCTATGAACCTTATACACAATACTCTATCAGAATTTCAGAAAAATAAATGGACTTCCTTTTCTATCACTGACATTTTTTTTTTTTAATGGAGGAAGAAACAAAGATGATGAAAATATGATCCAGCCTGACCAGGTGACCTGGAGGGTTTTGTTGCTGCAAGCTACCCTGTTCTGCTGGATGCCAAAGAGGTCACTGAACCTGAAGAGGAAAAAGAGTGGACAGGAGAGTGAAGCAACTCAACTCATGCAAAGAGCACGTTGTGTTCTTTCAGGAAACCATCCCAAAGTCAGGGAACGTAATCAACTCCTCTGAGTTCATCTCTAAACAGGGGCAGAAACGTATTTCTGCCTCAAGTTATAATGAGGATTCAGGTATTCATTCAACTCATGTTTTATTGTGTAGTTTTCTTTACAGTTACTAAGACTAATAAAAATATTTTATACGTAAGGCTAATTTATAAAACATATATAGTAATATAAATGTAGATACTGACCTCAGTGGTATTGATAAAAATGCTGCATCGGTCCAGATCCACTATACAAAAGATCTTGGATACATATTTAGCTAATCTCCTGAATCATTTACCATAATGATGAGGAAATTTAAGTAAAGGTTTTACTCTGGGATGTGTGACATCAGATTGGGTTTGGTGGAGGAATGAGGGAGGGGTTGGTTGTTACACTTAAATGACCTAGAAAAATGTCTGACTGTTTTTATTTTAATGGACTCACACCTTGTAAGTTCTAGTTCTCGAAGACCTTGCAAAAGAATGAAACAGAAAGTTTAAGCAGAACAATCTGGTTGGAGAGGGAAAACTGTAATCAGAAAGAGCACTCACAATTGTAAGTAAACCAACTAGAAATTCTAAGAGAACTGGGATTGTTTAGCGACGTAGTCTAAGCCCAGATGATGAGAACGGGCACACATCAAGCCAGATCTAGTGTGTCACTGTTGTTGGTTTGTTTTGTTATCACAGTGGCCTTATTACCAGTAACCCAGATGTTCCTCATGTGTGGGGTTTTCCCCCCCTCTATTTTAAGGAATCTCCACCCACAGCTATTCACAATTTTTTTACCAAACCATCAATTGCTTATCATATTTATAAGGAAAATACCAATTAAAAATACAAGAATCACAAGAGACAGATTGCCATTAATATGTTCACCCCTGAAGAGACCAACTAAGTAGTCCGTAAAATAAAGTTATAAGAAAATAATTAACTTGGTTTTTAAGAGCTGCGTTTATTAGAGGCTAAACTTCATGAGTTTCAGCTATAAGACAGAACATCTGGAAAAAGCGTCATTACTTCCCCAAAAGAATGAAAAAAAGCACTAAATCTGTAATAATGCTCATTAAATACTTTTCTATAGGCGATTTTAAGTTAACTGACAGAGAAGTCACAATAGTCAATGAAATGGAAATTTTCTGGATATTTTCCTTCTTTTCAATAAGCTTTGACTTCCAATTAAGAAAATAGTATGTGATGTCACACATGACTTGACTGGTAGGGTGAGAGAGCAGGCCAACTAACTTAATAAATAATATAAACATCCTAGTAGTGTTCCTTTTACTTAACCCCTGTTATAACTAAACTACTGTTAGTGCTCAATAAAAAATGAAAATATGCTCAATCACATTACTAACCAAAGGAAAAATCAAAACAACTTTGCTGTACAAATTGGCAGGAATTAAAATGATTGACAATATGTTGTGTGGGGAAATGGGAATTCTACTGCACGGTTGGTGAGGGTCTAAACTGGCATATAGCCTTTGTGAAGGAATATATGGCAGTACCTGCCTAACTTTAAAATGTGCATACCTATTAATCGAGCAGTATCTCTCAGAAATATTTCCTAGAGAAAGTATGCAAAGACATATATATGTGTTTGTGTAAAAACATATTTACATATATACATAAGGAGATTTAACACAGCATTGTTAGTAAAAGCAAAAAATAAAAATATAAAAGACTACCAATACAAGAATGATTAAAAAGATGATGACATGTTCCTGTATTACACAATTTTTTAAAAAGGAGCTAATCTATGTACATTGACCTATCAAAACAAAAGCATGTAATACCTTAAGTTAAAAAAATAAGTCATAAAACACAGAATGTGAGGTCATTTTTACAAGGGGGCATGTAGGTATGTATATACATGCATACAAGCATATGTAAGTACATATACACACATGCATTTAATTTCACAAATCTTAATAGCCATTACCTTTGGGCAGTGGAATTGAGGTAAGTGTAAGGCTGGGAGGCAACTTAAAACTCTTTATATGTAAGTGCCCTAAGCCTTTTTAAAAAAATTTAAAGTAAAAAAAAATTTTAAACTGTACCTAACGACTGTGCTAAAAGGCCAGTAAGCCTGGTTTGTTAAGTGAGTGATCAGACTTCCAAACAGTTCCCCACAGCAGGCATGTACTTGAGCAAACATGGCACATGAGAGAATGAACACACACACACACACACACACACACACACAGTCACACACCGTGGTGTAACCCCATCACGGCAATTAGAGAGTGGACACTCCCTTCCCTAAAGCAGCAGTGGCTGCATAGATTCTATTGTCAGATTGTCCTGGGTATAGTTTCCATTTCCAACGTTTCATGATGAAGATACTATTTTTTGGATAAGTTACTCAATGTTTCAGTGATTCAGGATCCTGATCTGTAAAATGGGAGTAAGGAATGCCTTCTTTGTAGTGTTGTTATGAAGTTTAGTGAGAAATCCCATGGTAAGCATTTACCACACCGCCTGACACAGAAAAGACAAGACACACATTTTCAGCAATCTGTGTGCCAAGACACAAGATCAGGAGGTTGGTGGGAAAGCATGAGTCATAGTACTTATATTGCTAGCAGAATTTTAGCCCTGTAATGTCTCCACACTTAATCTTCACACAAAAATAATTCCCAAGAAACTATAAACTTCCACAGTAGTGTATCTGTAGGCACCGTCATGAAGGAGAATGAATGTGGACATTGGGGTCAGGCTGTGTTTAAAAAATCAGCTCTGATTCTCACTAGGTATGTGACTTGGGGCAAGGTGTATAATCTCACAGTCTCACCTGGGAAGCTAAGGTTTATTCATGTTTTTATTAATGGCATTGTGAGCATTAAATAACGTAAGTGGATGTAACCAGAATATAGTATCTGGTACACAGCAGAAAAATAATTACAATATCAATAGCTCTAGTGAACTGAACATCTCCAGTGGGCTAGGCATTTTGTCTCATGCTTATACCAACTCTGAAAGAGAAGTACTGAAAGAGAAGTACTAACCCCTATTAGATTCCGGAAACTCCGATTCAGGCCATTGTATGCCTTGCTCACAGGATTCCTGGCATATCTGCCTGATTCCAAAGTCTTTTTCTTTACTTTGTTCACAGCTCACTGCTTCTCTTCCTGTATCAACTTGGGCAAGTCACAATTTCCTCTTTTGATAATACCCTCTTCTGAGATAATATGACCAATATAGGGATATGTGAGCTAGTGGCTCTGATTGCTTTGAAAACTTAAAAGTGCTTTTGGAATCAAGGGAATGTTTCAAAATACCTCTGCTACAGAACTGCTACTGCTCAAAATTTCACTACTAGACATTCAGTGTCAGGTGCGTCTCAAGTATCTTCTTTTAAAATGCCAATACTCATGAGAAGGAGTACTACATTACACTTACCTTAATATGTAAGTTTATCATTAGATCATCATATTTCCTCTAGAGAGAAATCCTAGGTAGTTGGTAAGAACTGAATATTTAAAGGGAAGGACAGGGAAATAAAAGAAAGTGCCCAGAAAAAAAGAGGGGCCCTGAAAATTTGCATTTTTCGAGGGCTGGTTCCACCAATCTCAGAAGCCATAAGCAAAAAATCACTCTTTTCTTCCTCCCCTCCATTTGATGTATTCATATTGATTCAATAAACATTTATTAAGCACTTACTATGTGCAAAGGGTTATGGGAGGATCCAGTCTCTGTCCTGGTGAAACTTACAATTTAGTTTTGAGTAGTTGATTCAGTCATCTTAACCTCCTTATTGGTACATGGCTTTAGTGTGTGTGTGTGTGTGTGTGTGTGTGTGTGTGTGTGTGTGAGTGCGCGCGTGCGCACGTTCACACGTGAGGGCATGCGTGTTTGTGTGTGCTGATGCTTAACTACATAATATAGATTATTCATAGTTTAGTCATTTCCGTAATTAATCATTCCAACATATTTTCTGCTAAAGATGACCGTCTTACACTCCTCCCCAAAACCCAACATGCTGAAATGTTGACTGCAACCTGCATACACACTTAAATTTAATTCTTGTTTTACAGAAGTAGCACACTGTCAGAATTTATCAAGTACTAGTTATGTAAAATTGCTCTTGGGGTAATTTTGTAGTAATTAGGTATATAAGAGTAATTAAGATTTTTTTTAATCTAATCATCAAACCTTGTATATAAGCCTGAATAACATCATGGCTGATACCCAAATTTATTCCTGATTATGAATGCTGATAACATTAGCCGATAATCAGAATAACATAAAATGTACTCTTTGGCTCATTCCTCTTGTGAGAATGTCACAACTTTCTTAGTGAAGACTATTACACTGTTGATTTACAATCACTCTCATTTGTCTTCCTGAGATTTCAAGGAGAAGTTGTGAAACATGCTTAACTGCGAAGCAATACCATTTCTAGACTTACTACTTTATTGTTTCACAACCTCACATATGTAGATGTGACCAAATTTCCTGGTGGGGTGGGCGGGGAGTATGTTTATTATCTCTACAGTTTTCCTTTAAAAAATAACTTTTTGACATTTAACACTATAAACTCCCAGAAATGAGATCAACTGTGGCTATGACCCATAGGACACTTTCTGGAAAGTACCATTGCACAATCACTGTAAGTAAACAGCCAACAACAGAGGAAGAAGTTAAACTTGTACCTACCACCCCATTCCATTTAAGTATCAATGCTCTGGGATTTCTTCAGCTTGGAAGCTGGCTTGGCTGGTTGGTAGGACAAACCATTTACAACATGTTTTATTCTTAGAGGCCTGTTGGTGGTTGGAAATCTTTTGTTTCCAGATGCATTCAATTTGAGCTGGGCTGACAATCTCACTACTCCATACTGAGGTGGGAAAATGCCATCATTGTCTGGGAGCTGACTGGCCTGCTTCTTTGGGGCCTGCAGGCAGGGCACGCTTTAAATCATGAGAAAGACAGCTTATGAACCCCAGGAGCCAGGACCAACAGAGAAGGCTCTCACTTCCCACTGCTGCCGCCTTGGTATCAAATGGCCCAGGCTGGATAGGCAGCTTCATGGTGTTTTCCTAATGAAATCTAACGACTGGACCATGGATGATGGAAATCTTTGAGTTGGCAGCTGGCAAGTCTAGAGGGGTGAAAATAAGAACAAGAAGTGGAAAGTATAAAAACCTAAGAGAACTGGATACAGGGACATAAAATGGGGCTGAACCATCAAAAAGAGGCCTCTAGGCTCTACCACTGATTTTCAGGAGGCAATCAAATCTGCGATAGTTCCATTTTACAGATTAAAAAACCATCCCAGAGAACATTTGGCAGACCACGAAATGTGCCTATTTAATAAACATTATTAACAGAACCTCAATTGTGTTAAGCACGGCAATGCACTAAATATCTGTACTCCCAGACTCCCTTGCATATGAGGGTAGCTATGTGATGAAGCTTGTGGTACACTTGTCCTTCACTCTTCTCCCTCCCCTCTGCCTGAAACCCAGCCACGGCACGTAGAATATCAGCATCCACATTGTAAACAGGAAGATGGGAGCCATCATTTAAGACAGCAAAGCAGAAAGCTGGGAGGAGGCTGGTGCACTGTTGGCTCTGTGGGGCTGCTCCCCCACCCCACACTGTTTATTGTTAGATGTCTTGTTATGCGAGAGGAGTAGACACACACCCTGGGCATGCTGCTGTAACATGATAAACAAATCCTGGAAAGTCTTGTGCTCTGCACAAATGTGTATTACAAATAACAAGCGCTTGGAAAACTAGGATTGGGACAGACCACTCAACAGTATGAACCCTTCTAACTGCAGCGGTGACAAAATAATCAAGAGGGAATTTGGGCAGCCAGTTTCGTGTGGCTAGAGGCTTCTCTGTGGTTATAAAAAATTTATGAAAATGTCGACTGGAAATGTGGGCTTGCAGGAACTGAGACAACAGGTGATGGAGCCAGCAGATAGGAAGCCTTGTGATCTGCCATTAGCTGAGCGCCGTGCAAAGCCAGGTATACACTCCCTGGAGAGTGAGCACCTGGGGTCGTGCTCATTCCACATTTTATTAAAAGAGAGCTGAAAGGGCTCCTGCCTATGCAGCAGCTAGGTTGAGGGCTTTTTCATTGACTTTTCTCACTATCCCAACTTGTCTTACCGAGGAAAGACTGTGTGTGAATAAACACAATTCCACATTATTCTTACATCATTCCCCTATCTACCAGTTGCATCTGAGTGAGCTGGACTGTTTAAGGCATTGTTGTTTGCGTGTTCTATACACGCAGTCCAATATAATCCCAGCAGTTAGGATGTCATGTTCCTACCTCTCCCATTCTAGTCTCTATACAATGCCCTTGCTGACTTTCCTAAAATACTAGGCTGGCTACTTCACTCAGTAGCACTACACTTTGCATGGCCCCAAGCCCCTTTAGGAGCTGGCCTTGCTGGTTCCTCAGCCTCCTCTCCCTCTGCTCCACAGCTTAACCTGGGCATCCCAGCTATATGCAAACTGCCTTTGGCTCTTCTTTCCAGGCATGTGCAAGGCTGTCATTTGTATTCCTGTCTGTGCACTTTGCTTCCCCCTGTCTGGAACGCCTCTTCCCACCTGTCCGACCCAATAAACTATTAATCTTCAAAACCCTATTCAAGGGCCGGCCCGGTGGCTTAGGCGGTTAGAGCTCCGTGCTCCTAACTCCGAAGGCTGCTGGTTCAATTCCCAAAGGGGCCAGTGGGCTCTCAACCACAAGGTTGCCAGTTCAATTCCTTGAGTCCCGCAACGAATGGTGGGCTCCGCCCCCTGCAACTAAGATTGAACACAGCACCTTGAGCTGAGCTGCTGCTGAGCTCTTGGATGGTTCAGTTGATTGGAGCGCATCCTCTCAACCACAAGGTTGCCGGTTCGACTCCCGCAAGGGATGGTGGGCTGCGCCCCCCGCAGCTAGCAACTGGCAACTGGACCTAGAGCTGAGCTGCACATCCACAACTAAGACAGAAAGGACAACAACTTGAAGCTGAACGGCACACAACTAAGTTTGAAAGGACAACAACTTGACTTGGAAAAAAGTCCTGGAAGTACATACTTCCCCAATAAAGTACTGTTCCCCTTCCCCAATAAAATCTTAAAAAAAATAAAAAAAAATACCCTATTCAAGAGTCACCTCTAGGAACCCTTCTCTGACAACCTTCCTCTGAATAAACTGGATGCCTCTGCTACCTTCTGTTATTGCATGTATCACAGTGCACTGATTAAATGACATTCATGCTTGCCTGGCACATAGAGTGACCAATAAACACTTGCTGAATTGAACTTGGCCTCTCCTTGATGAAGCCAAAAGCAGGAAGGTTGTGAAAATGCTGTTCTAGGAATTCCCATGGCATTCTCAGAGCCTAGAGTGAATAGGGCATTTAAAAAGAAATTATCCATTAGTACCATAACAAAATGTACAAATATCAACTCTCAGGCAACTAATCCAAGCAAAATTCTGAAGCTTGCCTGGGCAAGAGAATGGTCCTAAAGAGAAAGAAAAGGCGAAAGAACAAGCTTACATGATTAGAAAGAGTTGTCCTAATGTTTACATATAAAATAAAAGACTAAAATGTACCAAGAAGTTGCCTTGGAGATACCACCCAGAGACCCGTAAATTCTATCAACAATCAAACGTTAAAAGAAATGACACCTTATCCACCTTACTAATAAAAGCAATAGGAATAAAGTGTATACAGAATCAACAAAACTGTGCTCTGGTCCTGAGTGATTCACTAGGTGAGGCAACTTGAAAAAGCAGTGCTACTAATCTTTTCAAAGTATGCCTTTTATAAAACACTGCTCAATAAAAATATATGTTGAGCACACAATGTCTAAGCTCTGTATCAATTAGTCTGGCATGAAGAAAAGTCAATGGATCTCCTTTTCTTTTTCATCTGTAAGACCAAAGCCCCTGTGAGTTCAAACCTTCCAGGGCTCTCAGTAATGCAACAGCATCTACATACAAATATTAGGTTGGTGCAAAAGTAATTGCAGTTTAACAGGTTAAAAATAATTGCAAAAACCGCAATTACTTTTGCACCAACCTAATACATTTCCCCATGGACAGATATAAACACGTAAGTATTTAGTTTCCTTGCTTGGAAACACATAGATTAAGAATGTGGATTGGAAATATGGACCTCATAGTAAAGACACCTATGTCCTTTGCTGAGGCAGCAATGCCTAGATATTTTATATTCTTTTAAGTCTCCGTTCTCAGCTCTAAAAATACAGTGATGACATTTTTCTCTGACCTCTACCTACCGCAGAGAGCACAGAGAGGATAGGGGTGATGCTGCTCAGGAAAAGCCATGAACTTCTTGAATGAGAGAACAAATATTCACTGTAGCTCTCATGTTTACAACCCTGACAATGCTTGGGGCTTTAAAAATCCAGTTTGACTAGGGGATCTGTTACCAAGATGCTGTAGGATGCCATCCAGAAAACGAATCCAACCAAAGCTGACAGGTATGGCCAAGGTCTCTGCTCCTCTCCTTCCAAGCACTTGAAAAATATTAGATCAATTTGGTCAATATTCAAATGCTTTTGCCTAGGAAGTTCCAGAAAAACATTTTCAGAAAAATGCTTGGAGGAGGAAGGAAGGCTGTATCTGGATCCCTACCCCTTAACTCCTAGCCGTGGCCCAGTAGCTAATGCAGGGACACTCCCTCTGCAAGCGCGTCACAGCAGCCACTCGTCCATCTTCTGGGAGAAAAGTCATATTTCCCAATTTGCGTAACTACATCCAGATCTCTTCCGGAAAGGCTTGTCATATGTATTTATTTTTAGGGCTTCTGTGAGCAGTTTCTCATTGGCCATGGGAATTTTAATGGCCTAATGGTCTAATCCCAAAATCTCTTTCAAAACTTCTTTAGAAAGCAGAAAAAAGAAGAAAAAATATACCACCTATTATCCTACTACTGTGATAAAAAGAACAGGTAATGTTTGGGAGAATTTCCTTCCAGTTTTTTTCTACACATAGGTTAATTTTTGAATTTGTAAAATGTGTTTCACAGTTGTAATCAAAGAGTGTTATACTGCATTTCATTGGAACCATGACACCACTGACTGAGAAATGCTCCATTATTCAATACAGCACCAGACAGAAAAAATCATTGCCAATTATATGGTGCCACTGACTGAGCTATATTCAGATTTCAGTTAAAGTGAAGGTAAAAATTGTGTGTCTTAGGATAAATGACCTATATTCTGCATTCCACAAAGCCCACCTTCATGCCGTCCACCTCCTGCCTGCAGGTAAGGATGGCTTCACAGCTCAGGAGACCTGAATCTCCACCACGTTAGACAATCTCCTCATCCGGGGTGGGAAGCCCCCCTTAGAAGGGAGAGGGCTCTGTTTGTCTTTCTCACATACACATTGCTTTGCACATAGTAGGAACTCAAGAAATATTGCTTGGTTGAATAAATACATCATTAAAGCTTCAGAAGAAATTTACCAGCAGAAGAACGTAAACAGTACAACAGGCCCAAAGAATGGTGGAAGCCCAAGTTTTGTTGGTGAATGGGGGGGGGGGGGGGGGCTGTGTGACAAAAACTGGGGAGAAGGGAGACCAGATAGATGGAACTTTGAGCCAGAGGCACTGACCCTGGGTTTTTCAAAGTCATTCCCTTCCTATAGCCTGCCACTGTCTCCACACTGCCTCGTCTTCAGTTATCCAGGTCCTATGTTAATGTTCTTATCCAAGCCTCACTCAATAGCACTGCTTGACCCTGTCATCTTGGAAAATCATTCACACATATTAACACTCAATTTGAATACTGACTTAGACTTGCTTAGAGATACCACCTGCTGATTTCAAGTAACAACTCATATGAAGCAAATTCAGGAATCAGTATGACATTGATGAAGAATCCTATTTTTCAGAAGAAGCTGAAACACAGTCTAAATGGACAGTATTATCTTCTGCTTGTATAAAAAGGTCAGAGTGTCCCCAGGAAGTAAAAAGCTATGTATAGTTTGAGTCTATATGTTTGGCAATTCAACTTTCTATGGATGTTCACTAAGATATCTGTCTGAGTCAGCAAAATGGGTTTAAATAAAGAAAAGAAATTAAGCCAGATTTAGTTCTCCATGCACGTTCTGAGATAAACATAAGATTGACACATTTTGAAAACCATCATGTTTCTCTTACCTTCCATCGCTTTTTTTCCCCCTCCATGCACCTATCAAGTATCTATGTGTCTTTACAACATGTGAAGAACTGTGCTAAGTTCTATAAGAGAAATGACAAGGGGGCAGAAAATTCTGACCTCAGAAAGAAGTTTACACGTTAATGGTGAAGATAAGTTTCACTCACAGAGAAGTAAATTACCAGGAAGAGAGAGCATAAGTACTATCGGAAGGAGGCAAGTGATACGTAATCAGAGTTTAGAGCCAGGAGAGATTAAGTCCAGCTAGGAGATCAGGAAAGCCTTCAGAGAGGAGGTGTCATTTATTCTGGGTCCTGAAGGATGGAGAGGATCTGGGCATATGGGAATAGGGGCAAAGCCCTGTGAGAGGAGCGACATGCACGAGCAAAGGGCTCCTGTTGTTCCCTTTCACACGAATGGTCATGGTTTAGAAAAGAAGACGCTGTTGTTAGGGCATCTCTGTGACGTGTTAAAGTGCTGACTCGCTTAATGGATCATCACCTTGGGCTGACCACTTTGGGGTATCATAAGTCATATCATCTTAGGGTCATGCTGATGGTGAAATTTGAGAGGCAAGTCATAAAAGGCAAAGCCTGGCATATAACGGACCATTTGAAATCCACAACTGGTAACTAAGACACTTGATTAAAAACCACAGTACCACGTTGCTTTTCAAAACTCAAGGGACTGACGGCTCCTCACTTACCATGGACATGGATTCCATTTGGCTGGAAAGAAGAGTTTGTTTCTGGCTGATAAGACTTCAGGTGTGATCCTGAGAGCTGCTGGGGATGGGGAGGCTGTGTTCTCTGCATTAGAGAAGAAGGAGCCGGAACTCTCCGGGGGCTGATGTGGTGAGGAGATGGAGCAGACGGTGCAAACCTGAGAAAACAATTATAAACGGAAACATGAGGGACTAAAATCACAGGAGCAAAGACACTTGTCAAAGCCAAATTCTAATTTCCCATCCTGGCTATGTAACAGCCTGACAAAAGAGCCCTGTAAAAAATAATAATTAAGACTTTTGTCTCCCATTTTTAACCACTGACTTCTCAATTGAGATACTGAGGGAATGAAAGAGATCAACAAAGAGAAAATTGAGTCACAGTTTGGGTTTGCCAAGCTTCTTAAAATGCATTTCAAATACTCTAGGTTTGGTGAAATTAAAAGCACATCTTTTGTCAGACCGCTTTTCTGCTAATTTTTAAATCCGTTTGCATTTTAGGGGAAATTTGATCCATATGTTTCTGATTCATTTACACTTAGCTCATAAACATTTTGTTCTGTAAGACATATCTGAGGCCCAAGAAGTGTTACAAGTCTTTATTATAAGCCTCTCTAATCCTATTCTCTTTAAACAATACATTTTTTTGCCAAGAGTAAATTAACTTAAACCTCAAAGGTCAAGTGTGGTTTGAAATCCAGAACCCAAGAGATCTGCGGGGGTTCTGGGCTTGGCCAAGAACACTGCCCTGGGTTGACAGGAACACAACGTGGGACATCTTTTGCAATCACATGAGCCGATCACAATAAGACTATTGGTAGTTTCTGTGGAAAGACACACAGGTATTTAAATAAGGTGACAGCCACTATCTGACATATAGCATGAATACCTACCCATTGGTCTAACTGTAAGGGAGAATTGGCAGGATGGGAATGACTAGACGTAAAGTGAGTTTATACGCTCTAACATTGAAGGGAAGGTGTACTTGGGAGAACAATGTTAAAGTTTAGCAATGTTCACAGACTATCAAAATGGTACTCGAGTTCAGTAGAAGGCTTGCCAGTTCAGTAGGGGGCTGGCACAGTGTGGTATAAAAAGGAGCAGGGAATCCATCGAGGCAGTGAAATGAAGCAGCAAAATTATGTTCGGGAAAACTATACCCACAATGAATTGCTTTGTCTCCCCCAAAAAGGCCCAGTGAGTTAAAAACTTTCAATTAGCTGTTTCTTACACCTTGCAGAAAGACAGGCTTTGTTTTACACCAGGGGTGTCCAAACTGTGGCCCGCGGGCCAACTGCGGCCCGCAATCCACTTTTCATTGGCCCACAGCAAATTCCAAAAATATATTTAGTTTACTTAAATAAACCAGGTGAGGCAATACGTACTTCACCTTGAGTGAGTGGCCCGGCTGTTTGTGTTATTTTACCACATATGGCCTTTGGTGAAAACCATTGAAAAAAGTTAGGACACCCCTGTTCTACACTAACATATAGAAGTTGCCATCTGTGTATACCAGTTATTTCACAGGGACAAATCACCTCATTTTGCTAGGCTTTTGTATAGGGCCCTATCTGATTTAAAAAAAAAAAAAAAAAAAAGGAGGGTGAACCAGTCAAGTTTACAAAGTAATTTGCAATGTTCTGAGCCCGAATGTTTAATAAGGTGGAGCTTCTCCCTTTGTATTACAGCTATAAGAAACCATGGGATGAAATGCCATGTTCTTTTTTGCATTCTCCTTGTTGAGGTGTGAGGAAGCTATGTAAGAAGGTGATGCACAAACCAAGGAGGGAGGATTTGGACTAGATAACCTCTGGGGATAGAAGTTAGAGGACACTTAAACAAACTAGTTGTGTTAGGATGTCTGCTTCGTCAATAATTTATATCTTTGCTCTGCTGAAAGAGAATAATGAGTGTCCTGTGCCAATAAAATATATCTTTTCTAAGCACATCATCTTAATTGGAATTAGCCTAAAAGATGTGCTAAATGGCCTTGAGAGAACCCACAGCAAAAGAACACTGGTACTGCTCTGAGAACATCTAGTAAAAAACTCGTATGCCAGGATTCCTCATGCGGAGACTGTCTCCTTGGGGAACATGTCATTAATGTGTCTCGTAAGCCACTCTGAGGTTGTGGGACATGGATGAGGATTTGTGGGATCACAGACTTTATAGTTAGAGGAGTCCACACTACCACTCAACACTGGAATTCCTGGGAGTGAGGGAGTGAGGGAGGATTTGGATTGGAAGGCAACCTGCATTACTACAGAAATAGCCATCATTGGCATCTCAAAATTTTTTTGGGGGGGCGTGGGGTGGGCAAAGCAGCAAGATCTGTTGACTGGCTTCCTAATTATATATCTTCACTTGAGAATAAAAGATGCAACGTGCTCTAGATGGTTTTCTGGTCTTTTCTCCTGGTACTTCCGCCACCTTTGTTTTCTGTTGAGGATTGAGGGAGCAGAAATGTGTGGACTGGGCAAGTTGCAGTATGTAGAAGTAGGGTCCTAATATCATGCGCGCGATGGAGAACAATTTTCTTGCGTAACACCCGGCCCCACTGCACATTAAGTCTGACTCGTAAGTAGGGGTTTGATTAACAAAGAGTAAAAAAGGTGGGTGGGGAAGGGGAAGGAGGCAAAGGGTGTCAGCAATATAAAACTTGCTATTTTTATAATTTGGGGTGATGTGGCTATAGAGTGAATTATGATTACTAGCTAAAAAAAGGAGGCGTATTCAACCACTAAAAGCACAGAATTCATTTGAGCATTTTATGAGTCATTTAGAATGTAAGTTCTATATAATAGACTGTATCTGTATATAGACTATATATCTACATATAAATTATGTATCTATGTATCTATCTAAAGAGTATATAATTACATGCTAATTATCAATCATTCTTATCCTATTCATTCACACGAGTTCCAAACCCTGGCCATGACCTCTTGGCTCCCACATATTACTAAATGTAATAATGATGAGGAAGAAAGAAACAAAATGTGGTCGTATACACACCAGATTTTAGCATTGCTTATTTCAGAGACCCAGGGGGAATAAAATAATACCTACTGAGCCTTCAGCTAACTCTGTATTTTGCTTTTTGCTCATTTGGATTGGAGTTTTCTCCATGTTATTCAAATAAATATCATTATATGGTATAAAGTTAATACAATTTCAAAATATAGTATGTCATTCCATATAAATTATTAATGAAATTTTAAGTATAAACTATTCTAAGTATTCTAAGTAAATAGATGTATGCCTAAGGCAGTCTTTGATCTGGAAAGAAAAGAATTGGTACAAAAATTTTAACATTTACATGTATAGAGAAAAGATGAAAAGTGGTAGGACGTGATCGCAACTGTCCAGACAATTGCTAAGAACAAGGAAATAACAACTCGGCACTGAAAGAATCCAGTATTAAGAAGTGAGTGTGTAAATGTGACTGATTTTCAAGTACAGCACATAGAATCAATTTTGTTACAGCCTAAAATCACTACACAGTATTTTACTGAAAAGTCTCTCACAATCCCTCTGTTAATTTAAAATCAATTTTTATGAGCTTGGTTACTTGTTAACCAGCTCATAGTAGAGTAGAAATAGCAAATGAAAAGCAGGGCTTCAAGAGGCAGGAGAGGAGTGGAGAAGGTGAAAGAGTCCTACTGTTAAGAGAGGCCCACTGGCAACTCATAGCAGGAGGGATGCCAGAAACATGATTTCAAAAGTCAAAAGGACTCAAGAAACTTGAGTAGTTTGAGGCAATTTATTCCAGAAGCAACCAAACAAACAACATGCTCACTAACTAAACAGAAGCTCACTAAGTAAAACATAAAATATTCCTATTGTTATTGAAGGTGGAATGAATGTCACTTTCTTAGTGCCCTCAACTATTTTCCAACCTTGTTTTTAAACATGCACACACACATACCAAAATAAATACGGTCTACATATTCTGCCCAAAACAGGGATTTTTTTAAATTCGAAGAAGGTAAATTAAAAATTTTTATGCTAAAAGAAACAAACAACTTTGATGCTGAGTATAAACTGCAGTGATTTATAATTTTTCTCCTGCGGAATATCTCATTACTTTATTATATCAGGACAAGATGACATCACTCTAATTCATTGTGAGTTACAGGACTGTCCAAGAGCCAGAAGAGAGATGGTCTGAAAGTTTTCTAAGTCCAACTCTGTCCCCCAGCTGCTGATCTGCAGTTGACATTTCACAGATTTCATTCAACATAGCTTATCAGTCAGTCTCTTCTCTGGCCTTTTATACTTTTATGAAACAACAGAAAATTGTTATGTAAATATACAACAGACTGAAAAAAAAAATCGCTGCTTACCAGAAACATCACACAAAAGCAAATCAGAGAACAGAGTCAACCATTTCCACTCATTTAGTGGAGTTTATGTAACCTTAGCAGGAGCCATAGTTCAATGGCTTGCCAAAAAGGAAAAAAAAAAAAGGGGATGGGAGGAAACACGTTTTAAAGGGCCATAAAAGATGTTCTGCCAAAAAAACAACCCAAAACCTTAGAAAGGTTTCTGCAAATATTTATCTGTGCACATCTTAGATAATGTCTGATATTCGGGGGTATTTACTTGGTTATGCTCCTTCGTTTGTGTGACCTGCTCCTACCTTCTGTTGACACTAAGCTCCCCAACCTTACAATAAGTTGAGCCAGAAGCACAGAGGTTATCTTTCCTGCAAATGTAGTATTCAATTAGAGATTCTTTCACACAACAATAGGCCCCGATGGAGACAGGTAAAACTGGTGAGAATCATATGCAGAAAAACTGCAAATGGCAGGAGAAGCAGACGGATGTGCTCGGAGACAGATGTACTAGAAGTCCTGGGCTGGAAATCTGGCTTTGTCCCTTACTATAATAGCTGGGTAATCTTGAATAAATTACCTGACTTCTCCCAGATTCAATTTCAAGTGTAAAATAGAGATGATCTTGACTCTCACTGGGGATCGTAAAATCTGAGATAACATTTGTATTTATTCATTCAAGAAATATCTATTGAACACTGACCAAGTTTGTGGCACTGTTTTAAGTACTAGGGATAAAGCAACACATGACACATTTCCTTGTCTTTGTGGAACTTACATTTTAGTGAGGGGAGGTAGGCAATGAACAAATTTAAATAAGCAAACCATGTGTTGGGCTAGAGGAAATGAGTACTAGGAAGAAAAATAAAGACTGGAAAGTGAGGGGTGGTGATGGATTATGAACAAATTTAAATTGGGAAGTCAGAGATAGCCAAGTACTTTAGACAATGAATGTCTGACACTTTTTATATGATTCAATACCTGGCTATAGAGTGACTTCTCTCAATAGAATAGAAATTTAAGGTATCCCTGATATTAACACATACCCACTGCTTGAGGGTTATATAAGACTATGGTTCGAGCACTGCATTAGACCATCTATTGAGTTTGTTTGTGTGTTTTAACACTCCCCTCCCACCCTCCACCCCACATACCCCTTATGGTATGACGTGCCACAGGAATTATATTTTGTGCATGTGTTAGTACTCCAATATTTCTCTTTTTAAAATTTTCAATTACAGTTGACATTCAGTATTGTTTTATATTAGTTTCAGGTGTATAGCATAGTGGTTAGACATTTATATAACCAACGAAGTGATCCCCCTAGCACCTACCTGGTACCATATATAGTTATTACAATACTATTGACTACATTCCTTATGCTGTACTTTACATCCTCGTGACTATTTTGTAACTACCGATTTCTTAATCCCTTTACCTTTTTCACCCAGCCCCACAAACTACTTCCCATCAGTTGGTTATCTGTATTTATGGAGTTTTTTTTTAATTAAAGTTTATTGGGGTGACAATGTTAGTCAAGTTACATGGGTTTCAGGTGTACAATTCTGTAATACATCATCCATATATCACACTGTGTGTTCACCACCCAGAGTCAGTTCTCCTTTCATCACCTATGGAGTTCTTAATATAAAAAAATCTTAGGGCTCCTTTCTCCCTTAACTATTGAGATATGGAAATAAAGCTCAAAGAAAGTGAGGCATTTACTCAACTGGCTAATTTTCTAGTTCTCAGAGCAGTAGTTGTGGTCTTATGTAAGAATCTCATTTCTTGGTACTGGGTTTCCCAAAGGAGTATCCTGAGTTCATAAATTCATACAATCATAGAATGTTCTAGCTGAAGGGCACTAGAGCACCACCTATTTGGATGAGATAAAGTGGGCCCAGAGACATGAAATGCTTTGCCAAGTCCCACAGCTAGTTCTCCAGATACCACTTTATCCCAATAAGGTAAGATGCTTTCAATGGAGATGTGAAGCAAGGCAGAGAGATGGGCTGAGGGAGGATGCGAGAGGATTCCTGTGGGCATCTGAGATTTTGATCCTTATCACCGGGTGATGGGATGTATCAGCAACCTATTGCTTTTAAGAAACCTGACAATGGAGTCAGGTTTCCCAGTGTGCTTTGGTGAACCTGCTCAATTCTGAACTGGGGTTCTTGCCCAAGCTGGGCTTATAACTTTAGTCTTTCCAATTGGATAACTCCTTTCAAGTACTGCTCTTTCCCCTGTCTATGAATCCAAAGTATTTCTATGTTAACTAACAATTTCATTTCTTCAAGCAAAATTTACTTACTGTGTTGCAAGTCAAGGACATGTCATAAATGTGTCTTACTTTCCTTCATTTGTGCTATATAAGTAAGCAGTTCTAGCAAGTAATGTGGGACTGTGTTATAGCACTGCTTTGGGGCCTAACACTTAGAAAAAAAAGGTGTTTACATGACCCACTAGATTAAATGCTGGTTGATAGGTGCTTTCGATATTCCCCCCCTCCCCACACCACCATTTCCATGGGGGCTATAGACCTCACAAAGAAGGAAGAATGCATCAGAACAGCTTGTTTCATTGTATTCACATGAAAAATATTATTGATTTGCTGCCAGAGAGTAGAAATAATGGATACAAACTGGTCTATGGTGGATTGGGGAGGTCTTTTTTTATTCCCCAAAAGAATTGTGGGGTATCATCTGTGGTGGTTTTAAAATTTATCTGTGAAAACTAATCAATGAAAAATGGCTTTAGCAGTTGGCCAACTGCAGAGGGGGGAAAAAAAGCAATCCTTTTCAGAAGCTAAAAAGAAAAGCACAGTTTTAAGGATTTCACAACTGATTTAACATCTAAACCTCCCCTCCTCCCCCAATGATAATACCCCACTTTGTATAGCCAGACAGCACTCCATTTTAGTAGACTTTAGTGGTCTTTATAACGATTTATGAATCACTTCATGAATTCCTGGCTGATTCATCTGGGTGACTATAGTATCTACTTATACTTCCCTTCTGTCTCACAAAAGAGACAGTTGGACTCAGTTCAATCCAGATTTGTCCCCGAATGAATCACAGCACGTTACTGGGGGAACTGCAAATTGAATTCTGCTTCTGAGACAATCAAGACCAGCTTTCAGAAATGAAGAAACAGCCGCTGGGAAGTGTGGGTAATTGCAACACTGCTCATCTGGGCAGGACCAAAGCAGGCCAAGAGCTGTGTACGTCCATCTGAGGACTCTGCTCCAAACGAGTCCAAAAGGGAATCCAACCCCTGGAAGGGCTTAGTGCTTCTTTCTTCTTACAAGATTAACTGCAATATTAACTGCAAATAATTTATCATGTTGGACAAGACCAAGACTCAAAAATAATTGCTGAGCCTCCACAGTGTATGCCAAATGGAGGGCTATGAAGCTAGGTATATGATCACCAAGGTTTTCTGTAAAAGAAGATATATATATATATATATATATATATATATATATATATATATATATATATTATATATATATATATATATATATATATATATTTATATATATATATAAATATAAATATATATTTATATATATATATATAAATATATATATATATATATATATATATATATATATATATATATTTATATATATATATATATATATAAAGAAATAGAAACGCAGAGTGTTCTGGAGAAATGTTTCTCCACCTGGGTGTAGGAAGTCAGTTGTAAGTCAAGAAATTAAAGTAATAATGTCCAAGGCAGAGAAATATATTTTTTCTGGTAAACACTGAAATAGGGCCGAGGGCATCACAATAACTCTGTCCTCCCAACCCTCAGTGGAAATGAAACAGGAGGAGGGGAGAACATCCAAGATATGTTAAGAGAGTTGAACTACACAGGATACATTTAACCAAGAGCTGGAGGTTTTTGTGGAATATCTTGCCTACAGAATTGGCTGTGACTCCATTGTTTGTCTATTTCAGAATCTACGTGATGGGGAGAGAGGCAAAAAAAGTTTGATTTTGTCAAATCCTTTACAAAAAAATGTCAAGCAGAGGAAAATTTATCTAGAGTGGTCTCAGACGTTTGATGTCAAAAATTATGCCATGAAAAAATAATTCTGCAATGATATCACATCTTCAGCAGTTCTGAGTATGTCAAAATAAGGGGGATTAATTCATGGCTGTGTGGCAAAGGGAAGATTCTCTTATGTAGCATAGTCTTAGGCATAGAGGTCAGTCAGCATGACAGTAAAATGCAGATTTAAAAAAAATTCAGAAGAGAATGTTATGAGAATATCAGACGAGACATGGTAGAAAAGAAATACTATTTTTGTCTAAACATGAGAAAGGGAGGCATAGGTAGAGAAAAAATGACCCCTTGCATGCCTTTCTCATGATCTCAAACTGCAAACACCGGTTTCTTGACGACATCAGAAGAACTTTTAAACTAACTTCAAATGCAGTGCTCCTGCCAAGTATGGCCAGGTGCCTTTGAAAGGCATTGCCAAATGAGACCTCAAAAGTCAATAAAATTCATAAATTTGAAAAGAAACTAGCTGGGTGGTGGTTTGGTCAGTAATAACATGTGCCGTTCTTTGGCTAGAGAAATAAATTGGAGGAAACAGCATCTATTTAAAAATTCACAATTAGAGAGGGGCTCTTGGCTCTTACAGATAGAAAGAACATCAAATACCCGGATGTTTACTACCATTTTATATCTCCAGCACCTTATCCAGCACTATGCAACGATAAGTATTTAATAAATGTTGGTCATCCCTGTTGAAGAACTACTCTGTTGAATAGACCACTGGATCCAAAGACCTGGCTCCCAAATCGGTGCCAATGCTATTGTCCAGGTAGATAGTGCCTTTGTCCCATTTGTGCAAATGTCCAATTGGAGATCATATTTGCCCAGAGATCATAGTTTCTGTTTCTGAGGGGAGAACATCTTTTTCAAGGGAATGACTTTAATCATTTACTCTGAGGAAGATGATTGAAACAGAGAAAAGTTTCCTCCTTGCAACTAAATGGAAAAAACACCAAAGACTATTTCTCAGAAAAGGAAGCAAAAAGACCAATCCAAAGAACTTTGTTATGAATGAATAAAGAAGTTATGGTATATATACACAAAATGGAATATTATTTGGCAGTAAGGAAAGATGAAATAGGACCATTTGTGACAACATGGATGGATCTTGAGGCTATAATGCTAAGCGAAATAAGTCAGACAGAAAAAGCAGAGAACCATATGATTTCACTGATATGTGGCATATAAACCGAAAACAACAAAAGAACAAGACAAACAACTGAAAGAACAAACACTCATAGACACAGACAACAGTTAAGGGGTAACCAGAGGGTAATGGGGGAAGGGGGAGTGGGACTCTAGAAGAGGGTAAATGGGGTCTAATATATGGTGATGGAAAGAGAACTGACTCTGGGTGGTGAACACACAATGTGAGATATAGGTAACGTATTACAGAATTATACACCTGAAATCTATGTAACTTTACTAACAATCATTGTCCCAATAAACTTTAATTTAAAGGGAAAAAAAAGAATTTTGTCTTTTGGTTTCTGCTCACCTCCACAGTCTCCTGACCACTAATAAACACACAGTTCTTCACTTGCAAAAATACATGTAGTATCTTAGCAGCCAATTCCCTCAACTGTTCTGACCCAAGAGGGGAAAAGACAAAGTTGAGTTCCAGATCACACTGTTAAAACAATAAACAGAGGCTTCCTTTTGAACAGCCTTCTCTACGTCAGAGATGAGGCACTTCGTAATATGTGGATGTCTTGACTCAGGCTAGAACAGCTTGTGGGCTCTCACTTGGGGAATTCTGGCTCCATATGACTTGCTGTTTCAGAGAAAGCATATGAAAAGAACACACTGGCATATTTGAATAATGTAATGGCTTAGTTTGAACTCCATGTTGCTTCATGCTAATGCCTAAAGTAGAGGTTGCAAGAAAAGGAATTCTATTTTACCTCAAGCCTTCCTTGTTACTGTCATGACTCACTTTCCTGACTGAAAATCCAAGGGGACTAAAAAAACATCATCTTGGGCTTCACATGAGGTAGATTTGTTTGGAATGTGGGAACAAAATAAAGATGGCTGATTTGGCATTCAGAGGTGAAACAACTTTGTTGGCATTTAAAAAATATAGTTCCTTTTACAGACATTCTAATGGTTGGTTTGTGACGTGTGCTTGTAATTAATCTTAAAGGAAGAATTTTGTATTTTGCAATTAAACATACATGGAAAACAGTCTGATGTGAATGAATACTTGAACCACAAGGCAAGCTGTTTGGTAGAGTGCCACACGTATGCACATAACAGCGTCTCTTGCTTTGCCATAAAGTGACCCAGAGGAGAATGTGGAGATGGAAAAACAACAATCATCTGTTCAGGGATACGGTTACCTTTCCCAGAAATAATAAAGGAATCATAATCATAGTCCTTCCTTCACGTTCATTTATTCCACACAATTTCTTAGGTGCCCCCCTCTAAGTACTGAGGGGGAAGGGTTGTGAACGAGTTAGTTGTAAGCATAATGCAGTCTCTGCTCCTGAGGAGCTCCCATTCTAGTGGGATATAAGTAGATAAGTAAACAAGACAGTGTAATTTCAGGGCGTGTTAGACTTATGAAGAAAAACAGAGCAGAGTAAAGGAGTTCAGTGAGGTCGAAGGGGGGAATTTTAGACAGAGTGGTCAAGAAAGGGTTTTTTTTAAGAGGTAACATTTGACAAGACACCAGGAATGAATATACAAGTCAGGTAATGTTTCGGTGAAGGTACCTTTCAGGTTTCAGGAACAGCAAGTACAAAGGCCCTAAAGTGAGATGAGGTAGTGTTTTCCAGGAACAGTAAGAAGGCCAGTGTGGCTGGAACAGATTAAGCAAGAGGAGCAGTGGTAAATAAATTTGATGAAGGCCAGACCATAGCGGGCCATGCAGATTTCAAGAAGGACTTAGGCTTTTATTCCAAGTATGGTGGGAGAAGGGATGTGAGCAGGAAATCCTCAATGATTCGATGTACATTTTAAAGGGCAGGTCTTTCAGTGGAAGAAAGGCCTGTGTGCCTTGATGGGGTGAGGGTTGTGGGTAATCAAGACTGGATACGGGAGTCCAGTTAGGGGCATGTTGTAGTTGCGATGGGAGAGGATGGTGGTTAATTAGGCTTGGAGAAGAGGAGCTGACTAGGCTGAAATGTATTTGAACTCACAGAACATACAGATTAATCAGAAGTGACAGTATTTGGGAAAAAGGAGGAATCAAACTTGAGTCCTAGGCTTTTAGGTTTTTAATTTAGATTATTCCCCCCAGTGGAGCCACTCACAATCACTAGGTAGGTGAGAAGATAGTAACAGTATCACCATTTTCCCCATGTGTGTGACTACTAGGAGTATATCAGCATGGCATATTTAAGAAGCTGTTAGTAAGATGAGTATCTCTATGAGAAGTAAGTTCATTCTGAAGGTCAATAACCCAAAAGATATTTGCCACAGAGGATGAAGCATGGCTGTGGTCATGGATCAGTATTTAAGAAGTTTAAAGACTGGTGGGCTATTCTTCCCTGGAACAAACATGGAGAAGTACCAGAAACTTTTGACAGATTTAAAGAAAACAAATCAAAAAATGACCCCAAGTGCTTCCAATCTAAGACCCAAAGTTCTAATCTCTCCTTTCAAGGTTAAGATACTGGAATTTTCTGCCTCTTCACTGCTCACAGCATTGACATCATTCATTACATTCAGTGATTCTCAAGTAGGATGTGTGTGTGTGTGTGTGTGTGTGTGTGTGTGTGTGTGTGTGTATTGTTTTGGGGGGTGGATTTTGGATCCCCACCTCTCTTAATCTTGACTGTATGTGAAATTGACCACTTTATGGAATGCCAAACGAGGATAACTGTTTTCTGAATAAAAAGTGCTGCAGCCCCAACAAAGAGATATTCACAATCACGTGGCATTGTGCGACCATCGTATCCACAGACTCTAACAGGATGGTATAGATGCCAACATGCAAGCTGATAAAATTGGCTATTTGAGGTTATGTTTGTTTTTTGACCATGGCTTTTCTCAATGATTTCAACACTCAGGATTAATGAACTTTATTTTTAAGATTGACGACCAGTGTTTATTTGTCATCCTGTAAGTTTGGTACCTTTCTATACATGTGGGAAAGTGTCTGTCATATATGCTTGGGAGCAATGCTCACTGGGTAAACTGCAACTAAATTATGACACCCAGCAATGTGGATACCTCTTAACAATATTCCAGTCTTCTCTGATATAATAATAAAAGTGAGGCCAAGTTATTTCTGATATTAGAGCTCTAACGTTCAGATGTCCGTTACTTTATCTCTAGCATGGAGGTCATTGTTTTTTTTTTTTTTTTTTGATACTCAGTGACTCTTGAAAACCCTGGTATGCCTAGCTTGTATTATAAAATATAAGCTTTGAATTGCAAGGGACAAAACTGTCTTTTCAAATTGTATTAAAAACGAAAATAACATAAACCCCACTGTGCTGCCTCCTCAGTCTAAGATATACAAAGAAAAGCCTTGTCTATTTGAGGACTAGATGAACCATTAGTCCATGCTTTGTCATTTCTTCTTCTGTTGGGCACAGATTACATACTAAACTCTTGCCGGGTGGTTAACATCATAGGGAGGTATTTGGAATATATGCCAGCTCGCCAGGATATTCGTATTGGCTAACTACACAAATTCTTGTCCTCAAGATAAAGCCCAAACTCCTTAATGCAGTTCAGAAGGCTCCTCCCACATTTATCCCTGAAGCTCCATCCCTGTTCTCTCTCTCCTCTGACCTTTTGAACACACCCATGTTGCCTGGCCAGGTTCTATAGGCCCTCAGCTTTCCCGAGGACATTTCTTCCTCTATTCCTCCCTCCCCAATTTTGGGTTAAGTGATTTTCCAGCCCCCTGCAGCACTCTTTCATTACATCTGAAATTATGCTTGCTTGTTGACCTGGTTGGTTCTCATTAGACTAGACACTTTATGAGGGCAGGACTCCTGTCAGTCTTATTAACCACTATATCCTCAGTGTCCAGCATACTGCTTGGTATACAAATACTAGCTGAGTGAATTACTCAATAAATGAAGGAATCCAATGCTGATATAAATGTGATAAGCTTTAATATTTTATATGATGCTTCAGATTTTTATCCATAATCGCACATATACTAAAAGATTAAGAAAAGAGATGAAGAGGCTCCTGGTGAAGATGGCACAGTAGATAAACCCTGTGCTTGCATCCTCTTATGACCACATCAAAATTACAACTAAGCTGCAGAACAACCATCATGGAGAATCACCTAAGGTCTAGCCGAACAGAAGTCCTATAACTAAAGATATACAGAAAAGGCCACTATGAGACTGTTAGGAGGGGCAGAGACACAAAATGAGCTGGTACCACACACATGTGGCAATTAAAAATCAGGAGGTATATTTCAGCTGCAGAGGTTGCCCCTGAGGAACAAGGGTTCCAGCCCCATACCAGGCTCCCCAGTACAGGGTTTTAGTCCAGGAAGAGAAGTCCTCACAGCTTCTGCCTGCAACTTTTGCCTGTGAAAACTAGTGGAGGTTGTGGCTGAGTGAGACAGAGGGCTGCTGGAGTTTCAGGTGTTCCTTTTAAAGGGCCCTTGCATGGAATTACTCACTGATGGATTGACTCATGCTGAGCTCCTTCACTGGGGCAGTGGCTCCAAAGGCATCAGGGACATATGGGGAAGAACTGAATTTTCTGGCTTCAGGGCGAGGGATGGAGGGACAGCTTTCTCCCAGAAAGAAGTGCTGGCAGAATCCACTGTTTCTTTGTTTAGCCCTCCTTCCCTTACCTCTGTGCCCCCAGAATGCAGACACAGGCGGCTGCCATATCTGAGTCTCCATCAACCTGGCTAACACCTGTTGCCCTGCTCTGGTGATTTCCTGAGACCCTGCCCCACCCAATTTGTGGGCCTACTCCAGTGGCTTCCAGTGGCTTTTCCATATAATCTGTCTTGCCTCATGCTGCGGACTTTCCTAAAAGCTCTTAAAGGAGCACAAACCCCAAACAAGCAGTGATCTGACCTTGGTGTGCCTCATACCTCTTGCTAAGCAGCCACAAGCCCAGCATTAGTGGCAGCCATCCTTGGTTCACAGCTTAGCCTCTCCCAGTCACCTTTAAGCCCAGCACAAAGGGCAACCATCTGCAGATCACCTTGTAGCTCATACCAAGTGGCCTTGAGCAGGGCAAAGGCAGAGACTGATGTTGGCCTGCAACAGAACCCATTCAGGAAGCACGAGAACCAACACACATGGTGGCCATCTTCAGATCACACCAGAGTACCATGCACCCCACCTCCACAAACAATGCACCCAAAAGACAGACTGGGCAGACATCAGAGTCCTGCTAAAGCAAATCTTGCTCCATGGGGTCAGCCCCTGCACAACAGCTTCTCCACTGTAGTTACAGCCAGTTCTCACAACCAGTCAGCTGGAGGATCAATCCCTCCCACTGACATGCAAACAGCAACCAAGTCTCAACTAGAACAAGAGGGCACACTCAATCCACACAAGGGAAACTCTTGAGGATTCAGCTCAGGTGACCAGGGAGACTGTGCCGCTAGGCCTCATAGGACACCTACTACATCAGGCCACTTACTAAAACCAGGAGACATAGCAGCCCTACCTAATACACAGAAACAAACACACAGTGGAAGGCAAAGTGGGGAGACAAAGAAAAAATGTCTGAAATGAAAAGAACACAACAAAACTCCAGAAAAAGAACTAAATAAAATGAAAACAAGCCATCTACCAGATGCAAAATTCAAAACACTGGTTATAAGGATGTTCGATGATCGCAGTGAGAACTTCAACAAAGAAACAGAAAACATAAAATTAGAGATAGAAATCATTAAAAAAGACCTAGTCAGAAATGACAAATAACTGAAATTAAAAAAATACATTAGAGGGATCAATAGTAGATTAGATGAATCAGAGGATCGAATCAGTGATTTGGAAGATAAGGTAGCAGAAAACACCTAATCAGAACAGCAAAAAGAAAAAAAGAATCCAAAAAAAATAAAAAATAAAACAAGGACAGTTTAAGAGACCTCTGGGAAAACATCAAGAATACCAACATTTGCATCATAGTGGTACCAGAAGGAGAAGAGAGAGAGCAAGAAACTGAAAGCCTATTTGATGAAGTAATGATGAAAAACTTCCCTAACCTGGTGAAGGAAAGAGACATACAAGCCCACGAAGGGCAGAGTCCCAAACAAGATGAACCCAAAGAAGCCCACTCTAAGACACATCATAGTTAAAACGCCAAAGGTTAAAGACAAAGAGAGAATCTTAAAAGCAGGAAGAGAAATAAAGTTAGTTACCTACAAAGAAATCAGCTGATTTCTCAACAGAAACTTTGCAGGCCAGAGGGATAGGCACGAAATATTCAGTGATGATTTACAAGGACCTACAACAAGGATTATTCTACCTAACAAGACTATCATTTAGAATCAAAGGACAGATAAAGAATTTCCCAGGGGGGGGAAAAAAAGGTAAAGGAGTTCATCACCACCAAACCAGTATTACAAGAAATATTAAAGGGACTCCTTTAAGAAGGAGAAGAAATAAAAATATTAGAAAAATGAATAATAAAATGGCAAAAACTACATATCTATCAACAATTACTTTAAATGTAAATAGATTAAACGCTCCAATCAAAGACATAGGGTAGCTGAATGGATAAGCAAGTAAGACCCTTACATATGCTGTATACAAGAGACTCACTTTAGATCGAAAGACACATAGAGGCTGAAAATAAAGGGATGGGAAAAGATATTTCATTAAAATGGAAAGGAAAAAAAATAAAGGCTGTGGTAGCAATATTTATGCCAGACGAAACAGACTTTAAAACAAAGGGTATAACAAGAGGCAAAAAAGGACCCAGTAGTCCCACTTCTGGGTATTTATCTGAAGAAACCCAACACTACTTCTAAAGGACATGTGCATCCATATGTTCATTGCAGCATTGTTTACAATATCCGAGATATGGAAGCAACCTGGTATCCACCAATGGATGAATAGATAAAGACGAGGTGCTACATATATACAATGGACTATTACTCAGCCATAAAGAATGAAATCTTGCCATCTGCAACAACATGGATGGACCAAGAGGGTACTGTGCTGAATGGAGTAAGACAGAGAAGGACAAATTCCATATGATTTTACTTACTTATGGAACAGAAGGAACAAAATCAATGAACAAACAAATCAGAAATAAACTCATAGATGCAGAGAACATTTTGATGTTTGCCAGATAGGAGGAGGTTGGAGAGGATGGATGAAAAAGGAGAAGAGATTCAGAACTACAAATTGGTAGTTATAAAATAGTCATGGTGATGTAAAGTAGAGCATTGGAATATACTATCAATAATACTGTAATGGCGATGTGTGGTGTCAGATGGTACCGGATTTAACAGGGTGATCACTTCATGGGTTGTATGGATGTCTAGTCACTGTATTGTACACCTGAAACTAGTATAGTGTTGAAGGTCAACTGCAATTGAAAAATGAAAAAACAATGTTTTTAAAACAGAAGAGAGAGGAAGATTATGTGGAGAGGGAGAGAGAGAGAAAGTCTGTGAACGAGCTCAGTGGGTGAATACACCAACCAATGTCCCTGTTTGCTCAGAAAGTCCAGAGGAGAGAAGGACAGCAAAGCAACAGGCCTAGTTTTGAGCTGTTCACATGCTACACATGCAAGTAAGAGAGAATGGCGAGTACCAGGCCTGTAGTATTGAAGACCACAGGAAAGCAGCGTAGGGAACCCCAGCAGTGGATGATGGCAAGGGATGCTAAGCATTGTATGCACGCGTATGAATGTGTGTGTGTGTGTGTATACACCCACACTCACACACACACACACACACACACACACACATGTCAGAACAAGTATTGATTGTGTCAATTCATGCAGGTTACGTCAGATTGCGGGAACTTTCAGAATTGGGATCACCACTATCTAGACCAATGAATCAATGGGAATGATCCTTTCTTGGAACCCCCCACCTAGACAGTGGGAATTAGCAAGGACCTCCTATTTCCTAGGCATCCCCCTCACTGATCCCTTTCCCCTACCAAAGCCTCTTCAGCACCTACCACTGGGACATGCAGCCCGAGGCACTTTGGAAGTCACAAGGAAATTTAAGGTTCCTGCCCTCAAAGAACTAATAATCAGTCAGCAAGGTGACATCTGGGAAATGGTAAATAGATTAGACAGATAATTAGAACCAAGGGAGTTAACGGGAGGATTTGTATCTGTGAGCTATAACAGACAAGAAGGCTTTCTGGGTTGAGAACTAGCTCCAAAGACTAAGTAACAGTCAAGAATATGACAATAAGGGGAGTCTTTAAGTAGAGAAAGATTCTGAATTAAGATGCAGAAACCAAGTCAGTGAGCAGACTAGAGTGGTTTGACTAGAGCTGAAGAACCTGACAGTTGCAAAGATGTTAAATAGAACACAGGAACACAGTCGCTATCTCTGACCCCTTAGCATCCAGCAAAGCTACACTATGTTCCCAATGCTCAATTAGAAAATGACATCTGCGAAGACCAGCCCTGGTGACTCAAAGGCACAGAAAGAACGCACATACACCAAAGAACTTAGAATTCTAGCAATTCCACATCTGATATGAATGAAAAACAGTAAGACTTCCCATGACTTGATACAGACTTAAGAAATTGGCATTTCTTATTTGGTTAAGGTGTTTTGAAAACTCTCTGAAAAACAACTGTCCGTAACATTGTCTGCTGTTGATTCCTGTACGAGGTTATATGCTCCCCGAGGAGACCTTTCCTTAGTTTTAGTCTTCTATGGCTCAGAGGTGGAGCTCATAGGAAATCGTATACCAGTCGCTCCTCTAGTCAATCCACAAGTCCCCTTAAGCTCTGCCACTTGTACTATAGAGCACACCATGTTGGTGGCTCTCATTAGAATGGAGAGCAGCAACTGACATGTACAAGATGAACGGCACAAATCCAACTGACTTATTATTGGGATTGCAAGATTTCTCCATCTCAAAGAGGCACTTCTATCAATATTTTGATTTTTTTCTGGTCTAAAAGACATACTATGAAACTCAATGAATTATCATTTCTTAAGACACTGGGTTCCTCTTAAAGGAAGCCACTATTCTAACGTACCTCTGGCTTGTTCAACATGACATAGTAGTAACACACTACTTCCCATAGTAAGTTTAATCCAACATTAGGTGATGTGGTGTGATAGTGCTTAAATCACTGAAATGATGTGTCATTCAGACAATATTTCACAATAAAAATGGAACCTCATCAAATTGATAGTACTTGCTTTTATTTTGTTTTACGATGCTTAAGAATCAAAGAACCTGAGGCTAACTGAATAGATGTGGTAGACCTTTCCTGACTTCTGACAGTGACTCAGCTCATTTTATTAACAAGTTAAAGCTAAGTAAATTATGAATCAATGCCCACAAAGCAGGAAAAAATGCCAATTTCCCACTAAAAATCGCAAAGTGTGATAAACCTATTTCCGTTAAGAAAACTGCTAGAGTTTTTACTGGGGGATTTCCCAGGCAAACAGAGGCAAAGATATATAAACCAAAAGCGGAAAGTAAGCACACTTCCTCTTAGTGTTTTTATGCTGGACACTAATGCAAACACAGTGAATAATTCAGGACTGTTTCATGTCATCCTCCTCTCCAAACCTGATCGGAAGAGATAACCTTCCACACACTTGCTCATTCCATTTGGCCTGGCACAGGGATGGGGCATACATCCTGCGGGAAGAGCAGAGCAGCAAGGCAAAACGTCCACTTCATTCATCCAGCCACGTAAAGTACCACCACCTTCGCCTTCCTCTCTATTTTCCCTTCCATGATTATTTACACTATCAACCACTGTAATCATTTAACAACACCCTCTGGCTTCTAAACCTGAATCTCTCAGCCAAGCCAAGGTTGCCTGTTTTTATGTTAGCAGCAACAGCTACTGAGTGTCTGCTTTATGCCATGTCATATGCTACATGCTTTACCTGCTTTGGTTCATTTACTCCTAATTCCCTATAAAGTGCAAACTAACACTCAAAGGAGCTAAGGAATACCATTTCACCTATGTGGTTTTCCTGCCAAAAATGTTTACAAAGAATCTGTTTAGTACAAAACAATCAGACATAGCCAAACAGTAAAACATTCTGCAAAACAAAGGTCCCGAGTTCTTAAAAAACTGTCAGTGTCAGAAAGACAATAATAATGATGATGGTGATGGTAATTTTTAAAAAGCTGTGGAATTTCATTAGATTCAAGACCAAAAAGAAATGAGAATTGGGATCCTTGTTAGATCCTGGATCATAAGAAGAAAGAAAAAAAATTTTTAGCTGTAAAAAACATTGTTCTCACAACTGGGGAAATTTGAATGTTGATTGTGTATTAGATAATACTACATCAACGTTAAATTTCCTGAGTGTGAACATTATACTGTGATTTTGTAGGAGAATGTCTTTTTTAGGGGCTCTCTACTGAAGTAATTAGGGCTAAAGTTCAATGATATTTGCAACAATCTCTCAGATGGTTCAGAAACAACAGGCAACCAAAACAACAAAGGATCACAAGGCACAGAAGGAAAGACAAGAAGAGATAGAAAGAAGATGGCAAAATATAACAATGGGTGAATATGGGTGTAGGGTACATACGTGTTCACTGTACTATTCTTGAAGTTTTTCGTATGTTACAAACTTTCAAAAGAGGGAATTGAAAAAAATGAAAAATTACAGAAACAAAAATGTTAAAAAGAAAAACCAACCCAAGCATCAGGAATAGCTAAGGAACACAGTCAAACAATTAGCTACTGTAGGAGCAGGGATGTTGTTTTTGACTCTAATAATGGCTAAAATCTCTTATTTTACACATTTATTTTTTTAATGGCTGAGCACAAAAAGAAGATACATAGATTGCTTTTCTCTTGTAGTCTTATAAAGAGTCATTATGATTACTACCACGTTTCCCTGAAAATAAGACCTAGCTGGACAATCAGCTCTCATGTGTCTTTTGGTGCAAAAATTAATATAAGACCTGGTGTTATTTTAATATAAGAACAGGTCTTATGTAATATAATATAATATAGTGTAATATAATACCGGGTCTCATATTAATTTTTGTTCCAAAAGACGCATTAGAGTTGATTGTCCGGCTGAGTCTTATTTTTGGGGAAACACAGTAACAAGAAAAGGAGATGAATTCCCTTGTGTGTTCACAACCCAGAGTCAGTTCTCCTTCCATCACCATATATTTGATTCCCTTTACCCTCATCTACCACCCCCCTCCCCCTCATAGATGATGTAATGCAGAATTGTACACCTGAAATCTATGTAATGATGTAATACAGAATTGTACACCTGAAATCTATGTAACTTTACTAACAAGTGTCACCCCAATAAACTTTAATTAAAAAAAGAAAAAAGAAAAGGAGATGAAAAAGAAGAGGTCCCAATTGATAATTTCTTAGCTTCACTACTGTGAAAATTAATAAACAGAAACCTCATTTAAAATGGAGTCAGGAGGCTAGAAGAGAGAACTCTCATGCACATGTCACACAACGCACACTACTGACCCCAACAGGAAGAAGCATACTTTATACCTCTGACAGGAAGTGATACTACAGGATACTTCAGCAAGAGGAAAAAGATTCCTCCTTGCCCAGGAACAGTTCAGCCAATGGGAGACTGCCATAACTCAGCCAATTAAAAGTCACATATTTCGAACTTCCAGTTTCCTCCAATGGACTCTTCCTTTACAACAGCTCCTCCCAAGCCCACAAAAGAGTATTCTTTCCTTTGTTTCTCTGGACTTGCATGTGGATCGCCATTAGACTACATGTCCTGAATTGCAATTCTTTCTTGTTCCTGAATAAACTTATTTTGCTGGAGATATATCTGGCTCTCTATGTGTTTAAGGTCAACACTACCTTGTGGAGTAGGATTCTCAGCCAGGCAGAATGCAATGAGATGAATGGAAAGCCCATGGCTAATGTCATTTAAAACCCAACTGGAAATTAAATAAAATGCTAAAATGAATAAACTCATCTCAACTTACAGGAATACATCCAATAACAACAAAGATTGCCTGTCTCCAGTGTCTGTGAACTTAATACAGGGTTATAATTCATACTGCTTTGGAGCTGATCCTGTGGGAGGAGGCTTATCATTTGTAGGCACTTTAACATGTAAAGAGAACTGTTAAAATAAGTCTGACGTCTTCTGGTTTCTATTTCTAACTGGCCATGAGACACATCCACACAGATCTCTTACAACCGGCTAGAACTCAAAAAATCAAGTCCAATTATTATTGTTCCTCCTTTCTCACTCTTCCCTCTACGCAACACCCTCATTTCCTCCATTCTACACTCTTCTTATGTTTTCAATTTCTGTTAATGGCACAATTTTCCATCTTGATATCTAAGGGTGAAACTCGGGTAAATTTTGGCCTCTCCTCTTTACTCCACACATACACTAAAAATTAACACTTCTTCCTCTTGAATACATTCTCCATCCTCATGGCTTTGCCTCAGTTCAAGTCCTCATATTGCTCACAAAAGACTCCTGGACTAACCTCCTTCTTCTTTTCCCTACCTCCTGCCCCTGTTTCCAGCCTCAATTACTCTGCCATCTTGTCTCCTGAGTCCTTTCTCTATCACGATAATCTGATGTACTTGTCTCCTAATAAAGAGCCTATCATGGTTCTTACCTCATGTCATCAGCCATGTACACTCTGGATGAGCCTGAGCTACTGGGACCTTCCTCCAGGTGTCTATTTGCCCCTCCGCATCTCGTGCCTATGTTCCTCTTGCTGCCTTGGATGCTATTACCAATTTATCCATCTGGAGAAGACTTAGTCATCCTTCAGTGCCTAGATTATTCAGTCTTTCTTTCCCTCCCTCCCTGAGGCAGAGTTGGGGACATCCTCTTTGAGCTCCTGTGGCATCTCTATTACATCATTTAGTCAAACAGAATGACTATACTTTGCTTACATATCTGTCCTCATCACTAGTCCTGTAAGGGCAGGACCATGCTTTAATAGTCTGCAGAAACCAGCACAACGTCCAACACATAGCAGATTCTTATTAAATTAACAGATGTATTACTAAATAAAGGGGTAGGTATAAATATAAAAATATATGGTTTATTGTATTTAAAAAACACATTTTTAAAAGCTCATAGACTATGCCAACAATGATGAAACCACAGATCGCTGGTGCAAGCCAAGATGCAAAACTTTTATTCCTGCTGCCTATTCAACCCATTACTTTGCCCACCAAATGTTCAGTGCCCTAGGATTTCACGGGAGCCCACACAAGAACTTTCTGTCCCCCTGGAGGTCAGAGAGTAACCCCTAGGTAGGTCAACTGAGGCCAAATGACAAACAGAGAGGAGCATAAGAAGAATGGCAGGCTTTCCACATCACTGGAGGGTTGGGCAGTCCAAAGACAGGGACCAAAAGGTCAAGATTTAAAAATTTTCTCCCAGAAACTTTCTGAGGGTGGTATCCAACGTAAAGCATTCAGTGAACAGCCCCTTTCAGGTCACAGGATAAAATCCTGTGCCCTTCTATGCTATATTCTCAAGCTAACACTACCGATCTGTGTGCTGAAAGGTACCATCTTACATCTGGAAAGCATTTCAACCTGCGGAGACATTATCTTAAGATTGAGTCCCTGAAGCAAACTAAGGTAAGGTGGGAAAAGACAGAGATATGCTGATGCCTTTTCCCAGCTTCAAACACTTTAGTTGGCTATTGCCAATATCTTTTCATTTTTTTTCCCCATGGAAAATAAAACAGATAATGAGATATTTGATCCACGCGCTGTGTGTATGTACTTTTAAAATGTCACCTTTGGGTAACTCAACCCACCAATGGATTATTAATAAAATTCAGCAACTGTCAAAGCACTTCTCTGTGTGGAGGGAGGTTTGGCGGCGACACCTATTAGAAGACAGAGACAGATGGCCTTACCTCTCAGCTCCCGCGTCCACAGCTGTGAGTGGAGGTAACTGGGAGGAAGGGTTGTGGGGGCTCCCCTGTACATTATGTCCTGGAGAAGGGTGACTGACAGGATGCGGGGGTGGCACGGCCCCAGCAGCTGTTCCACTTCGGCTTGAATGATTGCTGGAGAAAATGGAAGCTGAAATCAAGGGAGAACAAGCATCAGACTGCGCCCCAAATGAAGCCCACATTTTTTAAATACCTAAGGCTGACAGCAAGCATATTTTAGGGGCGTGTTTGTTTTTCTCTTGATGGTTTTAAGGGAACAGTTCTCCCCTCGCTGGATATACACAGCTTTTGTTTCATGGTGGAACGGGTTCCCCAGTTAATGTGCCTTTATGGGCTGCCTGAGGAGCTCATATTCTGCTCGCTCCAGGTTGACATTCATGGTTTCTCATAAGCACTGACTTGCCCTGCCAGTTCCCTGTCTGGACAGTGTATAATTAGTCAATCTTGAAATGTTTGCATCTGGGTGAAGGTCTCAGGATTAGCACTTCGCAGTCACAGGGGCTGGGAGTCAGGTAACAGAATATTCGCTCTGCTGACCTAGAAGGGAGCAGCATAAGCCTTCTTCCTCTTCTCATCGCTGCTGCGAGCCTCTTGGGTCAGGCTCGGGTCTCTCTGTCACTGCTAAATCAATGTAATGAGAACGGAGCCTCGCCTGATCCTAGCACCAATGCAGGATCCTACACTCTTTCGACTTCAGAGTCTAACAGACCCCAGCCACTTCCCCAATGGCGTGATGGATGCATGTACTTGGTCTTCATCAAAAATGAGTCCTCTCCTAACACCACAAAATATGAAAAGGGGGTCTGAAACACACCGCTTGGAGAGTCCCTCGCTGTTGCCTATTATGACACAGACAGTGAGTTACAGCCTCATTCATAGGGGCAGCCTAGCCTTTGAGAACTGTACGTGACCTCAAACTTAAATATGTGCCCATTTAGATTGGCTAATTGGTCCAATGTCACAGAAGAAACTGGAGCTTGTCACTTTCAGAGTCTATCACCATCAGAGAGGCTCTCTCAGTGTCTGGAACCTACTCACTAGACATCTCATTATAGTGCAATCATACCAGCATCATTACGCTGACTCTCTTTAACTTCCTCCTCTATACAAAGCTGTGCTGAGCTCTGTGCTATCCCTGCTCTTTTTGAACTTACTCTACTGATATCAAAGAATAAATGGATTTTAAAAAAATAAAAGAAATCAGGCTAAGGATTAAGAAAAAGAAGCCACATAATCAAAGAGATTTGAGGGTTTAAAAGTTCAGGGAGCTGTATTTTTAGACCAGTACCACTTTTCTCCAACCTCTCCTGGATAGAATTAATACCCCAGATGACCCAGCCCCCCTAAGCTTAATCCAATGGAATGAGAGTTCAAGTACTTAAAGGAACATGGGAAGAGGCAGAATTACCATCTTCCCGCTCAAAAACTACTGACAGGGGTGTGATCTGATTTGAAGGGTTTATTTCTGGTAAGTCAGCATTGTGTCAGGTTAACTCTTGTCCTCAGAAGCCTGCATCCACCACAACCTTCCACGTCCTGAAGAGGTGGTAAGACTAGAAAACGCTTACCAGCTCAAAGAGGCAACACACAGCATCTGTTGTGCATCAGCCTCCAGAGAAGTTGCACATTTGCAAACTTGCTAGAGTCACCTTATGAATCACTACCCTCATTTATGCTCAGCTCGCCCAGGCAACCACAATTCTCCCTGCATTCCAAATAATTTTACCCACGGGAGAAGGCTGTTTGGAGTCACTGTGGCAATAGTTTTATATTGGTGTTTGTCAGCATGGTGCTTGGTGTTTTATATACTATTCCAAAAACTAATGGAATAATAAGAGGTCACAGAGACACCGTGGAAACTCAGCTATCGTTTTTTCCCTGCCTTAGTGTAGAAATGTGAATTCTCCTGCTTGTTTTGTTGTAGTTGTTGAATGTACCCATCACTTATTATCCCTTGGAGGTATTTCTGTATGTTTGTGTGTATCATAAGGGGAGCACTGCCCCTGATATTTACTAACCTACAGGTAACAGGGAAACCTGGTGTCCATGCTCTATGCTCTCCTCAATGGTTCAGTAGAAAATGGCGTGCTTCCCAGAGGTCTCCACTAGCTATATTCACCACATGTTTGCATGAACCACAATGAAATAGTCCGGGAAATTTGGTATTTTTTTGCAGCTTGCTGTACACTGAAAGCTAGGCCTAGTTAAGGGCCTCTCCTTCATCCCATTTAATAGCCAGGACCAGTCGTCCATCATCCATCTATCTACTCATCCATTCTCCAAGATTATTTTTTAATTCTACTAAAATATATTAAATGCTTACTACGTGCCAGCCACTCTACTATATGTGGGTCCTTGTCCTTGAGGTGGTTGCTGTCTAGTGAAGGAAATAGACCTCTATACGCCAATTCTACCCAAATACAAGACTTACTAGTATAGAGCATCAAACAGTGTTCAAAGCACTTTAACATACTATCTTACTTGTGGCTCCGCCATGTGCCCTAAGCTCTGGCCAAACCAGACAACTGACCACAGCTCGAATATATCATGACAATTTATGCGACTGTGCTTTTCTCTATATTGTCCTCTACCTTTGCTTACTTATTTTAACACTTTTGTTCTGTGTGCAGGGTTACTTGTGTTCTTCTCAACAGCCAATTATTCCACAAATAGTTATGAAGTACCTACTGTGTGGCAGACACTGAGCTAGGTCCAGGGATAGACTAGGAAACGAGATAACCTTGGTGCCTGGTATCTCCAACAGCATCATCATGTTGGTTTGCTAGACAAATAAGAACGAGCACAATCTACATGCTAGCCAGTGCAGTCCTCCTTGGGGCTCAATGAGTAGTTCAAGGCAGAAACATTTATCCATCAGCCTCTATTCCCCACTAGTCAATGGTTGCCCCAGGGTACACCTTTCTCACACTTCCACGTAGGCACATGTATCAGAGTAGCTCAAGGTTCTCAGAGACGCTCAATACCAGGGCATCAGAGATACTCGACGGCAGAAAGCCAGAGGGAGATGGTGCACTTGAGGGGAGGAGCTACCAAATTATGCTGGTGCAGCTGGTGCAGCAATGGAATAGGCGGAATAGATGCTAGAGAGGATGTGAGGTGGGGCATACAGCACTGAAGCCTTAGAAACATGCTGTGCTGAGGTCAATGTTAACAGACCAATAGTGAAACATAATCTACGGCTCTTCCATCCACTGCTACAGCCAGTGATGGCATTAGAACAGGCAGCACCCTTTGACTAAGGGCCCCACGTGAATAAAAAAGGGAAGGCTTTAGGGTTTAATTGAAAATATGAATTTGGGAAGTATACTGGACAATTTCTTACATAGAGCCTAAGAAATTATCTCTTGGCAAAACGAGGCTCATGACTTGCCCATGACAGATGGGATGAGAAGTATAGGATAAACTTTCTTCTGGTGAGATAACTTAGTCGAAGCTTTAAATTCAGTGTCCACACAGAACACTTTGCATGCAGATCCAGGGCAAAACTGCTGGCTATGGATGCTGCGTTGTGACCAATACAATAACCAGAGATTTAGAGGAAGGAATAAGAGACACAATCGTGGCTTTACAACATACGACCCATATCTCATAAATCTTTCTAATCAAATGGACAAAACTCTGAAGCCAGAGAGCTGGAGCTTCAGTAGGATTGCCCTTGGCCTCTACCAAAGAGCCACGTTTCTCAGAAATTGTCACTATGGCACAGGAAATGCCTTTCCTACTAACACTCCTGGGAGTTTCCAACTATATTGCAGTCCTACATCATCCAGACTTCCAACTTACTTAATACAGTCTAGGACTATTCTTTTACTCATTCATTCATTCCAACACAATTTCTCAGCCCCTACCTCTGTACCAGGTAGGTCCTCGTGCCTCTTAATGCGTGAAGTCTGAACACCTGCTACCATGTTAGAGTGCAACTATAAAGGTCATTCACAAAAGAAAAAAATTCCCTCCATACACACTCAAAACGATTTTCCAAACTCAACCAATAGGGCATATGAGGCCTAGCAATCAAAGCATAAGGAAGCGAACTGATTCCTCTAGAATCCAGGGCAATATTAACAAAACTGTTGTGATCAAATCAACCGGCACACACAGGCTGCCCACAGGGGCGGCCTTCTTTGTCTGGTGTCACCTCAGGGGTCACTGCTGCTTTCAAGGCTGGAAGAGGGCTTTTAGGTGGACCTCTAGATGGGGTTGATGACTGGCAACTGGAACAATTGATTAGGCACGGCAGAGGAACATATTGGAAATTCTTATTGCTTTTGTGATTAAGAGATGGCGGACTCCCTACGGAAATAAAAGCCTGGTCTTGAGAAGAATTCATGAGCTCTGCCTTCAGCCAAGGACCAGGAGCTGGCTTCCCTGCTGCTTTGGGCTTTCTCTCTCTCCAGGGCTTGGCTTACTGCCATCCCTCACCCTGTCTCCTGTAGAGGTAGGTGAATATGACTCATTTGGGCTTTATAATTTTGACAAAGCAGCATCTATTGATCTATATGGTCCCCAGATGCTCTCTCACTGGTTATTGGGACTGGGGGATTCTAGACTGGTGCCTTTAACCAGCTCAGGTTAATTTGGGTTAATGCAGCTCTCTCCACGTCCAAATGAAGAAACAATTAATCTCTCTTTCTAATGAGTATGGACAGGGAACCCTTGGGGATACTTCAGCTGTCACGTATTCACTGTGTGAATGGAGGGAGCAAAGAAGTGTTAGTGGCTCCATCTTGAAATGAAGCCCACTTGTCTCTGGCCCACGCCCAGGACCGGGAAGCCTACCATCAGCATTGCCTGGTGACTAAGTTTTCATCATTTCAGAGGACAGGGGAAGACTTCCCTTGCCAGGTTGAGTGAGATACATTAAAAACAGCCAATTGGAGGGCATACTCTTGTTGAAAACTGTATGGGCAGCTAGAGTCCTGTTTCTCAAGTTTTGATGTGCAAACAAATTGCCCGGATAAAATATTGATTCTGATTCATTAGGTCCTAGAGGCAGGAATGCTAAGGTTCTGAACGTCTGTCCAAGTCCCCAAGTCCCTAATGAAGCTGAGGCTGATGGCTCAGGGATTGCACTTTGAACAGTACTACAGCACATCTCAGCAGCATTTCCCCTTGTTGCTGCCCCACACCTCAGAATCAATAGTTAGCATGTGAGTACTTTGCAAACCTTTCTCCAGTTTCCTGACAAGGAACTTAAGGTCTAATCGGACTCCTGATTAGGTCACGTGGCTGATAAGTAGAGAATTCAAACCCAGGAAGTCTGATTTCAGATCACACGCCCCTAACCACAATGCTATATTGCCTCTCAAATGCAGGGTGAATTCAAGAGAAGGCGTAAGAGTGTTGATACTATATCAGAGCCCCTGGACCTTCATGTGCAAAGGCTAACTGGAGTCATTAGGTATTCTTCCTTGCCAGATACATGGGTAGCTTTACTACTAAAATGCTTGTTAGGATGCAGAAAGTATATTCCCATTTCTGTTTCTGCCTATCCTAAAAGCACCGAAGTGATCTCAGCATGAATGAGAGCAATTTTCCAGTTCTGAAAATTAATTCAGGCAAGAAATTAACTGAATTATTTGGTTTAGAAAACAAACAGCTGGTAGGAAATGTGCTTTTTCCCAAATAAAGATTTCAGATGCTTGTCAGAGGCATATCGATCTATTGGTGGGAAAGAAGGAAGGCAGGGAGGGGTAATTCATGAACAATCAGATATGTGCACCTGTTACCACAAGTGAACATGATGTCGCTGGCTCAAAGGCTGCCACCTCTGTCAATAATGCATGAAGAAGAGATTTGCTGTGCAGATCTGTTGCCACTGGGCTGTTAGTAAATATGCATTTGGAGTCATTTATAATTACTTAAAAGCCATAGTGTTGCTCTAATGTTGGGACCTTGAGAAACGACATTTAATGCTTGGTGGCTGGTACATGCGAGGGATGAGGTATGAGTTTACCAGTCATCTCCCGGGCAGTAGTTCCAGGGTCAGGGCACAGAGGAATAAGCTAATCAATGATACCAGGCTACGTTGACTTTCACAGATATATTCAAAAGAATCATAGGCCCCATTCAAAAGGTGAGCTTAACCTTGTCTTTCTGTCTCTTCCCTCCCATCCCTCCAGGAGAAATTCGTAGCTGGAAAGGATTCTGGGAACAGTTGAACCACAATGGAAATTTTGGTTCCTTTGGCCTCACCAGAAATTGGGCACTGGAGATAGTGTCAGGGTGGTTACTGAGAGAACAAAGCACATCCACTGGTGGTCAAATGGACTTGGATTTGAATCTCAGATTTACCAATTACTAGCAATGTGTCTCGAGCAAGTTGCTGAACAAAAGCTCAGTTTCTTCATCTTAAATAAGGATACCTCAAAGAATAATGAGGACAATTATATAATATATAGAGAACACTTAGCACAATGCCTGGACCATGGTTAAGTGCTCAATACACCACTCTTGTTATTCTTTGGCTATTTATGTTACTGCACTTATATAAATGATTACTGTTATTAATAAGCTAGGGAAGAGGAAGGCACATGTTGCTCCAAAATGGTTAATCTCCAATAGCGTGTGGCCTCTTACCTGAAGAGGCATATAAATATAAACTGTGGACTAGCATCATTTTAAAATGCAGAAGGGTGTATATATACATCATGCTCTCCAGTAATAAGCACTTTTGTTCAATTTTTCTAATGCAAGTTGCTATAAAGTGTGCAGGGCCTAAGAACGAATCCTCATAGGGTTAAAATGTTCTACTTATTTTGTATGAGTAATACACACCTTTGAGTTACAACCCATAATGCGTTTCAATTTAAAAGATAACATGTCATTTTCATGCATGACTGCACTTCGTTAAGGAGTGAAAATGGGCTGTTACTAAAATGTCAACACAACTGCCCCTCTTGAAGCTTAGTTTACCTTAAAGTAGTTTTACATTTTCAGCACTTCTTTTTGTTTGTTGCTCCAAGAGCATCAAGATCCAGCCATGGTTAACTTTCAGAATGCAAAAACAATTACCCTTCAGTCATTTTAAAGAAAATGACCAGTGCTGGAGTGACTGGAGTTTTGGTCCCCAAGAGTGAAAATTTAGGCCCCAACACCTTCTGCAGTTCTTTGTATTTCACCCTGGAGCAATTTAATTGCACTGTCCATTCAGTGGAAAACGCTCTCATGGGACCGAAATTCACAAACCAACCAGAGCGAGTTTTCTAACAAGGACAAGCCCCTGTCAGGATCACTTGGAAGGCTGCATTTGATACGGAGGTTAATTGGTGAATGGGAGGTGTCTCAGCTAACCCTTGCCTTGTTGCCTATGAAAAAAAAGGGGCTAGTTTTCCTTTTTCTTTCCTCCTCATGTCTGGGCATTTTCGCCCCTTCCCTTCTCTCTCCAGCAGGAAGGGCATCATTCCACATTCCACCTGTATTAGGGAAAAGTAGCTTCTTAAGGGTTTGCACAGTCATTTCTCTAATCTTTCCCTTCTCCTTGAGGCATGAATAATTTTAATATTGCCAATCCCTAAAAATCTATTCTCTCTGCCTGTCTTTTTCCCCCTCCTACTTTGCGGTGTAGAGTATCATTATCCAGCAGCCCTGATAAGAGGATAATGAAACAATCCCTCCTCAACCGATTGGGTGGCTGTCAGACTAAAACGACACCACCTGTACATCCCTGACATGCTACCCCAAGCTAATTGATGGCAAACAATGGTAACTGTCACCACTGCACTAAGACAAAGAAAACATACTCGTGTCACCTGATGGGTGAGCTACCTAGCAACTGATAAATAAATGTGTGAGGGAGATGTTCTATTAAGGTAAGAGAGGGTACATCTCTGAAGAACATGCCTATTAACTTTGAGCTTAAGAGCCCTGCTGTTCACTGGGGAACAGAAATAAATAAGGTAAAATGAGAATTTATTGATGTCTGCACAGTTACATGAATATTCAGGTTCTCTTACAAATAGATATTCCCATATGAGCTCCAAACTTCTATGTAGGCTGCCCAATTACATTTCCATAACATGCAGCTGGATTTATAGCCAGGGAAGAAGTTACTGGTGTCTGAAGGGGGATACATACTTATATGCCTTTCTGCAATACGCTGCTGCAACTAGAAGGTAATGGCTAAAGATATCCACGTAAACGCCAACGGTTACCATCAAATGTTCTGAAATAACAGACATAATTAACTTCAGGTTAGGAAAAGCTCCTGAAACATCTGCATTTCAGAACAAAGACATTTTGTTACAAGTAGAATGGCATCATCTGGCAGCTCTCTCAACTTCTCCGGGACCAACATTTCATGCAGCCCTCTCGTGTCTTTCCAGACAATGCATGGCAATCTAGCCTCAAATCTCACACCTTATCTTTCTTCCCTTTGCCTCGCAACCTATCTACTCACTCACAAAGAGTTAGTAAGACAGAATGTCAGTAAAATAATTTGAACAAGCCAACAACTCAGACTACCCTATGAGAAATTCAGGATTGCCTCTATGTCACGATATCTTGCATTTGGGGCAGCGTAGGAGAGCGTCAAGAAAGAAGAAAGTGGGAGCAGACCTGGCCACCCATTCCTGAAAGCTCTCACAGGAATGCTCCTCATCTCTTTCTTTACAAATGAAGTCCGACTTGGCAACAAAGCCCAAGTTTTAGTAAAAAATATTCAGTTCTCGAACTCCTCATTATTCATCCCTTAGCTATCTCCCACCTGTTCCATACTTACCGGAAAAAAATGTTTCCTCCTTTTCAGACACTAAGGAGGCAACCCCACCCATTCTACTTCAGGTGACTTCTCAAAACATTTCACAGTGAACGCTTCTTGGAAACAGATTTTTAGCACAGACAGCCAATCCAATTTTCAATGCTATATTCTTCTAGACAACTCAAGGGCTGATCTACCAACTCTGCACTCTGCTCAAGAAATCTCTCCCTTTCTGGCTCTGTAAAATGAGCAGCACCAGCCATTCTGGGGATCTTGGCTAGAACAGGGAACCAAAGTCTGCGATTATCAGGATCCCTGGGCAAAACTGCACAGATGATGGAATTGGTTTTGTTGTGACTCAAGAGAATCCCCTTTCTCTGTTTTCACACTTTGCCCACAAAGTAGACGCTCTTTCCATTTTGCCTTCAGGTGGTCAGGGTTACCTCCTAATGTGTTTCCCCGAAAATCAGACCGGGTCTTATGTTAAGTTTTGCTCCAAAAGACGCGTTAGGGCTTATGTTCAGGGGATGTCATACTGAAAAATCATGCTAGGGCTATTTTCTGGTTAGGTCTTATTTTCAGTTAAACACGGTAGTTGCTTACTCTCAAGATAAACTCTGATAAGTCACTCACGTGTTATCATGAATTTATGTCCCTACACAACCTTTCTCAAGGAATTTTTATTTGAAGTCTTTTCTCTGTCTTAGAATACGGGTCAGTCTTCAGTTACATAAATTTCAAGCATCCTTGTTGCTGGCAGCAAGTGTACTTTGAGGAACTAAGCATCTTTCCTGTTAGAATGTGATCAAATGGGTTCCTAAAGTTCGGTGTTTCAACGTTTTGTTTTACTCCTGGGCATTCATTTTTATCTCTACAAGACACCCAGATTTTAGAAACCATAATCCTTGATTTTCAAGGGTCTGAGATTCTCTCTCTTTTTAGGACAAATAGACCTGGGGGAATAAAATGGGGGCTCCTCCCTCTGACCTCTCTGCCAGCCCTGGGCTCATCTTAACTAGGACCAAGTCATGTCTGTCTTCTGGCAGCTTCTTCCTACGGGGAAACCACATCGGTCAGAGCTTACGCCCTTCCCACCATGGCCCAGGCTGCTTCTGCAGATGGCTGCTTGCAGTGTGATGATTTTAACCTGTAGTAATTCCATTTGAGATCCACTACATTTGAGATTCCGTGGAATGCCCCAGGGAGGACTAGCAGTGCTGGCCAATGATCTGGAGTCCAAGTGGTATGGACCGTTTCAACGTCACCTGTTTTCAACAGTGGGCTTTATATAAAAGTCTCTGAAAACCAATGGGCTGGAAGATTACTAAAGTATTTGCTAAATCTAAAATATTGAGGGGAACCAAACCAACAACAACCACAAAAAAACAACCAACCTGTACTGACAGACTTTTAAAACACAATTTGATCCAATATGTGCAAGCCATAAGCTTCCTTGGTTTCACTGAGTCACTGACAAATGTCCCAGTGGTCAGGAGACCTTCTCTGTAAAGGGCCAGATAATTAATATTTTAGGCTTCGCAGGCAAGAGGCAATGTCCTCAATTCTTTGAGCAAACAGTTCTTACCTAAAGCCTAATAGTCTTTTTTACGTTTTACCTTTAAAAATCTTAACGCCATCCTCTCAGGCCATGCAAAAACAGGAAGCAGGCAGGCCAGAGGTGGCCCAGGGTGTAATAAATTATCTGTTGCATGTTAACTATTAAGAACGATCATGAAAAGGGGACTGTTTCTGAAACACGGCAACTAAGTTTGAGGTAAGCAAATAGTCAAGTTTTCCTGACACCTTGGAGTATATTTTGAGATAAATGACATGGCCTAGAAGAGTCTAGTTACAGAATGACATCAGGAGGGACAGCGAGGCCTCAGCAAGGCCACGACAATGTCCGTACTGCTGTGCTGGCCGAAGCCATTAATCCTCCTTCTTCTTTCCTCTCCCTACCTCACCCTCACAGACTCATCCCTGGTAGGAAGCACATTTGTCAAGCAGGCACGCTGGCAATCTGCGTGACCAGCCTAAGTATACGTCAACTCTTCATGGCCACGGAAAAAGGTTTCATTTTCAGATCTGAAAACAGGTCTCGAATATGGGAGTTCTGAGTCCTCATCTTGACCTGAATTCCTCTTGGAAGGAACACTGTAACTCAGGACAGCTCCTTCTGAACTCCAAGTATGGAGTAGCACCCTGGACTAAAAGGACTGGAGAGAAAAGGTCCTAGTAACCTGTCACAGGCATGGACTTGGTTCATGAGTGATTCTCTAAGCTTTTAAGCAAAGAGGGAGGGGAAAAAATGAAAGGAGCATCTATGGGGCATCTGCCAGCTGCGGCGAGTGTACTGACTTCTTCAATGTGATGCCACTTAATCTTTACAACAGTCCTCGGGAGTCAGTATTGCCACAAACTAAACATCTAGTAAGTAAAGAGCCAGAAGTGGCGCACGAACACACTGGAAAAAGGGATGATTCACATCCTGGGTGGGATGGAGGGGGACAGTGCGATTTTCATCATACTACTGAGAATGGTGCAGAATTTCAAACTTAATAAATTGTTTATTTGTGGAATTTTTCATTTAGTATTTTCAGACTGCCATTGACCACAGGTAACTGAAATGGCAGAAAGCAAAACTGTGGTTAAGTGGGAACGACTATAATTTGTGGTACCTGTTCCCTAGCTGCTTTAAAGAACTGTAACATGTATTTGGATAAAAGCAACAACAATAATAGCTCATAGAGGCTGAACACTTACTATGTGCTAAGCATTGTTCTAAGGACTTTGTGTCTGTGTGTCATTTCATCCAGCAACTGATCTCAGGAAGCGGGGAATAAATGTGAGTTAGAGGAAGGAGTAACTTTTCCATTTGTAAATGTTCCCTTTGAGCATAGATTGGCTACACAGATGGTCAAGAGGGATTGTACAAAACATGGCCAATAATATGTCATAAGAACAGAGACACTAAATGAAAGATTACTTTTGTATAGATATAACCCCAAGCTGCCTTAGTATACTTCCTAACTATGGACCCGAGATCATTCCTTTACAATCACAAAAGCTCCTGGGGAAGGAACACTGTATCTCAGGATACAATGCATTGCATTTTCCATGAAGCGCATCCATTTCTCAGAAAACTCGATAAGCATCCTATGCTTTTTTCTATGCATACTGACGAGAGTTTATCCCCTTTTCAATAGCTAGTAGTGCACTTTCTGCCACCTCTCCTAGAAGGTGGAAATAGGACTTTTACTAAACCCCCAGGGAAAGGTTCCAATGAAGATGATACATGTGTGACTTCGTACGGTGTAGTTAGGTGTTAACAGACCTCTAGGGCGAGACACAGTTCTGAAATCAGAGCTTGTGGCTAGAGCAGAAGCCAGACTTGAACAGCTCAATCCACTGAAAGAACAGGACTGGAGTCCAGAAGCAAAAGCCCAGGTAGCAAGTACAAAGGGTGCCATGAAAGTGAGGCGAAAGCAGCCTCAAAATTCAGGTAGGAAAACTAAGATGCCAAGCAAGCAGCTGTAACTTCTGTTGAATCAACGGCTGCTGCTGTCAAAGCAGTGTTAACAGGGCCACACATGGCCAGGGTCATGGCCAGGGCAGCTGACGGAGCAGGTCATTCTTTGACAATGTTGAGGAAGACAGTCTAAAAGCCAATGCTCAGAGAAGAGTGCTATTGGTCTCCCAGAATAAGCCAATTCCAAAATGCCCTCTTTATTCAGTGCCTGAAAACGTACTCTCTCATTACAGTTAATAGTACAACATAACAAGTAATATCCAAGCTAATTCAGTAATGTCCCTCACATTAGAGTTTTATACTATCCTTAACATGTATTTTCAGTGCTCATACAAGCATAAAAAATGAACTTTCCCCAGGACTACAAACACCCTGAAAATGCCCACTTTCCTTTTTTCTTTATTCTTCACATGAAAGAGACACAACTACTTATTTCTCGCTTCCCTTGGAAGGTAACTCAGTTGAAGCAGCAAGTCAGAACTTTGGCCCATAACTTCCTAATCACAAAAAAATATGATTAGCTCCTCATTCCAGAAATTCTATCCTGAATTCTCTGTTGCCACCATGTTTCCTAAGACCTGTTTGGAGTACACGTCAAAGTAGATCCAATCTTTCCTTCTCACACCCCCATGTGAATACCAGCAAAATAACGTAAGATGAGGAAGAGGAGAAATAATAGTATGAAGACAAGCAAGACTTTGCCCAACGGTAACAAAGCTACAATCGCCCAGCTTCATTGCCTTCCTCTCCTCCTTGGGAGTTGTGGAATTGTTTTCACTCACCCACAAAAATATTTTTACAGCAAAACTTGTACATATTGTAAAACTGAATAATTCAGCTTAATCTTGCGTGAAAACTAACATGAATACAAGGGGATATGTGGATATGGAAAATTGAAGCACCAAATTAAGCAGCCTGCAAACATAAAAAGTCATTAACATTGGCTGCATACATACAAATGTGCCCTGGGCTGGCTGGGAATCGGAATTTTAATTTTCTTCAGTTGGGTGGTTGTAAGATCTAACTCTTAATCAAAATATGAGCAGTGCCATTATAAAACTGGTGGGCAGACACTCTTAATATTTATCTATAGGTTTTCTGCAGTGAGAAATGATATATACTACAGCGCAAATCTTCTTTTCTTCTTTACTATTTGATTCAGCTTTATTATTTTTGTTAATTATTTAATTGTAAGTACCAGAGCAGAATTATTCTATTTATCATTGTAAATATACAGCATATCAGCCACATCATTAAATTGTCTCGTGGATAGACTTCTATCACAATGTTTTCACATAAAAATTTTGCTCCAATTTTTAAATTCTTTTTCTTAAAATTCCACTTTCAGTGAGGTGTAATTGACATAAACAATTGAAGATATCTAAAGCATACATTGTGGTGATTTCATGTACATATATATTGTGGAAGGATTCCTACCACTAGCTAATTAGGGGCAATTCTTACTGTAACTCCCACCAGTCAAAATTTAGATCACATTTTGGTAGAAGTCACATTCCCACATTTTATGACCCTAGTGGTGGCTTTCCAAGTGTGGTCCCTTGAACAGCAGCTCCTAGTGACACCTGAGAACTAGTTAGAAACAGCTGGTAGAAATTCAAAGTTTTGGGACTCACTCAGACCGTCTGAATCAGAAAATCTGGGGGTGGGCACCAGCAATCCATATTTTCACAGGTCTTCCAGGTGATGTAATGCCACTAAAGGATTGGCTCAGGGCCAGGGAGGGCTAAATCTATAGGTTAAATGATCAGTTTATACAACAGAGTAGAATCCGGCTTGCTCCTACTCTCATTGATTCTCCAGTCCAACTTGGTGGATGAGGTACAGATGCAATACAAGAACAATACAAGAGTTTTACAGCGTTTCAAGGCAACATCAGAAGAGACATGCCAAAGATATTGTTGCCCAATGTTTCCCTTTAAATGGCTTCCCTAACCCCAGTCTCTACCTCCTTCTGTCCACCATCAATTTCAAGTGGTTCTGTCCCTTTTTCACCTCGGGTGAAATCCAAGCAAAGCCGAGGTTTTGAAGGTAAATGCAAGTAACAACTATTGCATTTTTTATAATGCTCTATGCCTTTTTAAGGACATTTATATAGATCATGTTATTTGATCTTCACAATTTTCCTATAAAGTTTAATCTATTGGGAAATTTGTGTGCCAATTTAGAACCTTCTAATAAAGTCCCTAAATTCACAACGACGTTTTGAGAGTAGACTATATGAGGCACTTTCAAATAAAAATTATTTCTAACCCCTACAACTCTGCAAGCTGTCCCAAGATAGCAAATATACTCAAGAATGTAGAAAATGTATTAAAAAATATACCATAAAATTACATTAAAATGAAACATTAACTACTTCACAAAGAATGTTAAATCCTGTATGAATTTAATATGGTGCTATTTATTACAAAAAGTGATGCTATTGTAAGAGAGAAGGCTTCATTTCCCAGTAATGAGGGTGAAGGCAAGGGAATGACAACATATGACTTCAAAAATTCCTGCTCTAAAAAAGGATTTTCCATCTACAATTCCCTTGAACATCTGAACATAACACTTATTCTTTTTCCGGAAAAATCTGAGGTTACATTCAAAATTGGGATAAGTCACCAGCTCCAAAACATAATTACTTTATAACCCAATAGAAGTGGTATCAATAAAATTCCCTCATTCTTGCAGATTTCCTTGCTTTAGCTGCATTAGCTCTTCACTTGGTGGGTGGTTTCTGTGGGACTCAACATCTCAGCCACACTGGCCTCTGTGATGTCTTCATGGCTAACACCATTGGTAAGAGTCATGTTTAATTGAATCTGTAGTACAGTTTCAGTTTGGAGGGAACCATAATTTTGGTGATCTCTCCTGGGACAGATCTTCCATAGAGCATTCTTTGTGGGTGAATGGACTCTGTTAAGACCAGACACTGGTCCAGGCTGTCCGTGATATTGCAGACTCACTAACTATAGGTTTATTGGCTTCTGTAGTTCATCAAGGGAGCTGACGAGACAATAGACACAGGTACTAAACCTCAAAAGTGGCATTCACACCTGATCTACCGGCTATGAAATACTTCTCCCTCAGATTATCCGAGAAATCACCTAAGTACGCAGGTTGGCCTGTCGCATTATCTCTCTGGAGTACAGAACTTCTGCACAAAAGGGCAGAAAATATAAGTGAGCCATTGTTGAGAATTGCTCATCAGCGTCCCGCCTTCCCGTTAGATAACAAAACTGCTTTCAGGTCAGTTGACGAGCAGACCTGGGGAGCCCCGGGATTTCCAAATAGTGGATTAGTAAACACCTCACTTTTAAAATCGTCAGCATGGCCTCAAGTAACATTTGGCTGCTTTAACATGGGGCATTATTTTCTTCCCCTAAGATAAGTCTTTTTGGATAATCCTTTACAATCAAACTCCATCATATCAACTGAAAAGTTTATTTCAATAAAGGAAGCCAACACAGAGGAGATTTGCAAGAATTTTATGTGTCAGAACTGCCATCTTCCCTGTTCATCTTAATGCTCTCCAAACTATCCCCCTCTTGTAATCTTACAAATCATTGTCTACTGCCCACTAAAAACTTCCATTTCAAAACCATGGCTTCTTCAAACCAGGAAGCCCACGATCCTGGTGGCTTCTAAGAAAATCATGGCGCTCATGCTAAAGTAGTTCTGATCCTATGCCCACACATACCGAACAGGTCTCCATCAAAATATTTTTTATGATAAATCAATTTACTAACACCTAAAAGTCTAAGTGCTTGACAATCATTAAACAAATATTTTCTCAATTGTGTGTAGCAGAATGTAAAGGGAATGACTCCAAGTACTTTTGCCATTTAGCCAAGTCTTAATCATTGTCAAATTGCCTTAACACTTAAGATTTTACATTTAACTAATTGATAAAGTTTCCTTTTCCTTTGGCATTTTTCACTGTTTGGCTTCTTTCCACGGTCTTTTAGCATAGGTTTGAAACTGAGGTGAACATGTACTCCTGGCAAGTGCGCTTTTAGAACTTTAAAAGGGAGGCTTACATTTTTTGTTTTCCAGTTTTTCTTCCTGCCTTGTTCTGATTTGGGGTTTGTTGCTTACTCAGCAAAACAGAAGGCATAATCAATTAAAAAAATAAAAGCAAGAACAAAGAAAATAAAATAGAACCTGAAGGAAGCAGGAATAAAGAAAGAAGTAGGGAAGATAAACCTTCATAGCTATAAGCTAACTCAAGAAGTAAAATTCCAGGAACAAAGTTAAGGAAGATGGCCACTTGCCTGTTTGAAAGGTTCCGATAGTCTCAGGAAATTCAAACCAATTTAAAGATGCTCTGCTGATACTGTGGCAACTTAGGCCTCTTGCCCACTATGGCAGCTCACTTGCATTAGCTGGAGGCTCAAAGCTAAGAGATTGAAATCTTTTTGAAGATCAAATGTAGAAAAGTATCAGGAATAAAAATAGGAATTGTTTGGGATAACAAAGCCATTTCAAACTAAACTTTTTAAAAACTAAAAACACTATCAAACAAACAAAAAGCGCACACCAAGACGAATGTGACTCCTAAGTAGTGTAACATATGTACACTACATATAGCAAAGGAACTAACGTTTTGATAGACAGAGGTATCATGGCTTCCCAAATCCATTTCCAAGAGATGTAAATGAACAAGACTAGATCATCACCAGAAAATACATTGGATGTTGGGTTATTTTTCAACTGATTCTGGTTAGCTTTGACTCTTAACACTTGTGTACCAGGTCTTTGGTAAAATCAGGGATTTATGAACTGAAGAAATCAGGGATTTATGAATTGAAGAAGTTATTCAGGCACTTTTAAACTGATTGTTAATTTAATGTGCTAAAATAAATGTTCACATATCAAACATTTGGCAAATCAAACAGGCATATAAACAAACAAAAGCTAATTACGCTTTTTCACGTATATATCTAATACAAAATATTTATGTGTGCTGATAACAGTGTACTTGGCGTATTGCATGTGTATATATGGACCTGTATCTGGAACCTCTGTAAGATTTGGTCAGCCATTCAAATAAGTTTTAATCTCATTTCCTAGGGTCTAAAATAGCAGAGGGGCTTTGTTATCTCCAAGAGTAAGCAGCCAGAGCAACTGATAAAGGGCCAGGGACACTGTGACAACATGAAGGAAGTTTTGATGACTGACCTTTCCTGAAATACCGTATTTGCTTAATGCCCTTTCTCCTGCATTTGGATCAACTGAGAACTGCTAAGTTTAAAAAGTTACACAAGCATGTCTTTCCCTATTCCACTGTTATGCATCAGTGAATTCTTAATTCTTTATGGTTTATTAGTACTTTTTAAAGGGGGAAAAAAAACACAAACCAGCCTGCTGCCAAAACCTGGCTCTGGAATCAGATGGGGGTGGGAATGGGATTTGCAATCCACAGAAAATAGAAAATTCCCATTGTCTGGAATGTGGAGCTAATGGGACTTTTGCTTTCATATTCATAGCATGACACTAAGAGCTTTCCAAATGTGAGGATGGTAACTAATTATATTTGCACAAGTACCTCACCATTATGAGTGGAAAATGCACAAAAATCCAAGCTAAGAAAGTAAATGAAAAAAAACAAAACCCAAAACTTCCTTATTGCATATTAATCCTTTCTTATTATTCACTACACACGTGAAAATTTCCCAGTACAGAGTCATCTATTATTCAAACCCAGGAAGCGGGACTACTAGTGCCATTCCATCCTGCCTCCCTCAATTATTGTTAACAAACAATAATGAACATTCTTACAAGTTGGTTTACTGGTGTGACATTTTTCTTAGAAACCTGGGGCTTCCTTTTAAAATGCAAACAAGACAATGACTGTTCCATTAAGAAATCCACATGCAGCCTGTTACCTGCTCAAAAGGGAAGCATTTCCTTTGAGTCTAAATCAGGTTAATAAATTTAAGATACCTGGGAGGGTTGGGTGCACTAAACTTTTGGCAGAAATCCAGAACAAAAAAAGAGCTAATGCATTATTTTACTTTGTTTCTTTATGAGAAGAAAACCAGTCTGCTCCCAAACCCAATTCAGAATTCAGATGGGGAGGTACGAGGGTAACAATGGGCAGGCCATTGATAAAGCGAAATAAAGGTGATCTTGGGATAATTTTTCTCATGCAAGCGTTCCCTTTAACTAGGGTGAAGGGCCTAGAGAAGATTAGTTGCTGTGGTGGGGTCTGCCTTTGCTGTCATTACCTGGATAGAGGTCAGGCCCAGGCCCAGGGGAGCATCCCACGGCCCCATCTGCAGCAGCGTCTCGTGGGGAAGTAGCCGGCTGCAGCGGTTGCACGGTGAGGCAATCCGTGAGCAGGTCAGGGTGGAGTTCTGCACTGGACCGCAACTAAGAGGAGAAAACAGAAGACAGATGGAAAAAGAAAGCTGTCCCTTGGAATACTTTCCTGGAAAGGCATCATGCCCTAAGGTTCAATGCAATTCAATCCACAAATATTTACCAAGCAACAACTATAGGTTAGAAACACTGGGATTAACAGAGTCAACACAGGGGTCAGTTTTCCAATCCGAATTAACACCTGGCAGGTGTTTCAGGAAAAATGTGGCTAGAAGTGGATTTGACTTTAGTCCTTGATATTTCGACTTCTGAGAAACCAACTTCTATTAAATTTCCTTTTATTTGCTCTGTATCTTATCAGAACTTGTAGTGATAACAAAAACAAACTCTAGTATATGTAGTCTAGATTGGAAAGTGCTTTTAAAATACAGCGATACTACTGTGAAAATAGCGTAGAGATAATTAAGAAATGTCCATTGATATTTGACAGCTATAGATTTTACATGAGGGGAAAATACACCAGTTAAATTTTAAAATATTATGGAGCACGATTAAAAGAAAAGCTAGTATCATTAGCAGAAATAGATCCCCAACAGTAGGTTACATGGAAACAAACCAACCAATTTAGATCTTTATCAAAACAAAACAAATTATTTATTAAAGAGTTACTTGTAAAAAAAATAAATCAAGTCATAAAACCATTACAAAAAAGTCTAGATGAAAAGTTACCTAATCTCTTTATGAAAAAGAATTTTGTAAGTGTAATTCAAATGGAAAAAAATCACAATGCAAGATTTAGTTACCTAAAAATACTTACCTTCTGCTTATATAAAAACATAACACCTTAAAAATCTAGAAATCTATTTGTTACAGATATTGCAAATAGTTATTATCTCCAGTGTTTAAAGGGCGCTTATAAATTGATATTGTCTTTATCAAGACAAAACTAAACCTTTAGATATAGGGCTAGTGTACACTTACTCATCCAACAAGTATTTATTGAGTGTCAGACACTCCTCTAGACTCTAGGAATACTGTATTATGGAACTTATATTCTAGAGGGGAAGCAGATGAACAAATAAAATATATACAGTACCAGATGGGCAAAAATGCTATGGAGAAGAGTGATGAAGAGAAGGAAGACAGTGAGTGAGGGGTGAAGGATGGTAATTTTAGAGAGGGGATCAGGGAAAACCTCTTGGAGATGGCACTTGTAAAAAGCCTTGAAAGAAGTGAGGGAGTGAGCCCTGCAGATCCCTGGGGGAAGAACCTGCCTGCCTTGTGGTGTGCCTGGACTATCTGAGGACTAGTGAGGCTGGAGTGGTGTCAGCCTGGGGCCTAAAGAAGAGGAATAGAAGATGAAACCAGAGATGGACACCACTCCAGAGAGGGTGCAGATCTAGTGTCCGTCTTTCCCTCTCCCCCCGCAATCAGATGACCAAGAAAGGACCTTCCAGAACATTCAAGGCTCTTAAACATTCCCTGGTCCAGGAATTATCTAACAGTTGAGATGGGGAGGCACACAGCAGAATCCCCTGGGCAACAATTGCTTCACCATGCAGTCCTTGATATGAAACGAACACAAGATTTTAAAAAGGGGAAATAGAAATGACAATAAACATGAAAGTGCTCGGCAGACTTGCGAAGAAATGCAATGTCACAGCTTTTCTTTAAAACTTATCAATTATCAAAACCTCTAAAAAATAATGGTAGTGAAGTTACAGTGAGAGAGGCATTCCTTTTTTTTTTTTTTTTGCACATATAAATACTTTATTACATAAAGTTCAGATCATAGTTTCATGTTTTATAACACATTTCATAAAGTTAGGATAAAACTTAGGTAACACAAAAAAGCTTATAAATGCTTATCTCTGGTTGGTGGAATTATTTTATTTTCATCTTTACACTTTTCTGGGTTTTTTTCCCCCTAAAATAGTAATGAGTATATATTTCTTTTAAAATCTGAAAAGAACAATCACTTTTGTTAAAGTATCTAATGCCACAGTATCTAGTCACCACCTTCCCTTTTTGATATTAAGGGGAGAGAGGCATTCTTAAACACCGGTGATAGGAGTATACATTGGTACAAACTTCCTAGATGGCATCTGGAAATATTTTTTCAAGACCCACAATTTAAACCATTTGATCACAGGGTCTGTCTTAAGGAAATAGCCAGAAGAAATGTGAAGGAAGATTTATACCCAATGCTCCCATGATAGCTCACAATTAGGGCTAATAAATGATCTTATATCAATTTGATAAAATATTATGCAAACCATTAAAATCATACTCAAGAAGATAAGAGCAAAACACAAAATTATATGTGCAAAATAATAAGTATATAAAAACACAAAAAAAATACTGCTAAGAAAATGTAATTCAATATTAAAACTGATTTTTGTTCCTAGCAGCAATCTCATGAATTTACTTCCTCTGCTTTTTTTTTTCTTTGCTTTTTTTTCAAAAAGTCTTTCCTCTGCTTTCCAAATTTTCTATATTCCAATGATGGATGGGAGGTGGCTTGTACCAATCCAAAAGCATCAATCATGTGTATCATTTCCAAACTTTCCATGCAATGATGCCAGGCTGATAGCTTGAAATTGATCATGGTAAGAATATTTACACCATGGAAATTGGCAAATGCTACAAATTGGGGCATTTTTACATGGAGAGCTGGTTGTTAACACTACAAGCACACCACCACCAATGACTCTGATCCACACTCTGATCAGAAAGAAACACACACACACACACACACACACACACACACACACACACAAGACATCAGTAAATTATCACTTATAGAGCAGTATTTCTTGGATCTCTAAAAGCTTCATAAAGAGACAAATGTCCAGGTCTTAGTCCAAGAATATGAAAATGACATAGTGACCCTAAGTATAGGGAAGAAGCATTTAACACACAGAGTGAATGACACATAATCATATTATAATTTCCGCAGTTTTGCCACACTGGAATCTCTGACCAAGACTGTCTGAGTTAATGCCTAGCCCTCTCAGGGTCTTTGGAAAGTATGTTTGTTATTTTGGTACTAACCTAACACATACCGCGCAAGAAAAACTGGAAAAAATATCAAGGCCTAGAATGAGTTCTGGTGATCACTTTTAATTTGTCTTCCATCGTTAAAATGTGATCTGGGGCCCACATGTTCCACTAGGCGTGGACATGAATGTGTCTCTGCTTTCTATTACCAACTACTCTAGGGTTTTACAGTTATCAGTACCAATGAGGTCTTTCCAAGGAATTTCACGGCCATGGTTACTCCTGGAGTCAAAGGCAGGCAATTCTTCCTTAGCTTCAACAAGTTTTCATGTTTTCCAACAGTGTGATTCCATACGACTTTGTGGGGAGAGTTAATTTGGTTTTCTCTGAGATTAGGCACGGTTCTAGAAAGTGCTTCTTAAATTGAACAAGCCTTGAGGACCTTATGCAAAATTTCCAAAGGAGGGCCATATGCGTAGAAACGCAGTAAGGATATGTAAGTATAGTATCCCTCTTGCCCTCCCTCGCAGATTATTAGACCAGGAAAGGGCCTTCCAGACCACTTCAAGCTCTTAAATATTCTCTATTGCAGGAATTATCTACTGGGTAAGGCAGGAGGGAACAGAGCAGAATCTCCTGGGAAGGATGTTTTTTCAATAAAACACAGTTTTATATTTGGAATAAGAAACCCAACAATTTAAATAAAATAAATTACATAATGTATATTTCTTCTTAGCTTCTAGGAATATAAAAGAGACAGAGGAAAATTTTTCAGTGGGAGATGGTCTCTCACTAAGGGTCTCAATGCACCAGGGTCACCTGCAGGCCCCTCACCCAGAGCTGCGGATTCTGTGGGACTGGGGTACACTTCTGACAAGTTCTGGGGTCATGGTGGCGCTGGTTGTCTGGAAACCATACTTTCAGAACCTGGTCTCTAAGAATCCTGATGAGGACAGCTAGATTTTTTTTGGTTATGAGGAGAGGAAACATTTTGTGGAAATAGAAAATTATAAAAACCAAATTGTGTTTAACACATGGACCTCAGGTAACCATTTCTTAGTAAATCTCTCTTCAGATCTCATAATAATAAACGGTTACATGAATTTATGTCTTAAAAACAAATTGGATGTATATTTTCTTTCCTAGGGATCAAAAAGTTTAGAAATTCCAATCCAGTTTAATACCTGCTCTTTGGAGAGAGCGAAGGACTTGCCCTTTATGGATCCCTTACTGCTCTTTATAGAAAGAAGTGGAATTTGAACCCACTGCTCAACAATTTGTCTAGTTTAAAGGGCTGCTGTGTCGGATTATTCAGGTTGTAATCTATGTAAATGGCACCCCGAGTTGTTCAACTCAGCTACCCTAACCATACCCTATTGTTTTCAGAGTAGCATTGGCTTTCTCTATGCTTCTTATTCATTCACTGAACAAATATTTCTCGGGTCTCAATCATATGCCAGGCACTGTTCAAGGGACCTAAAATATATCAGCAACCAAAACAAAGATCCTCACTGAGGAGTTGATGTTCAGAGGAGGGAATAAATAGTAAACACATTAACTAAATAAGTAAATTGTATAGAAGCTGGTAAGTACTATGGAAACAAGAAAAGAAAGGTAGGTGGGATTGGGAACGCTGGAGAGAATTATGGCCTTGTTGAGAATAGATATTCAAGCGAATACTTGACCAGTAGAGGAAATAAGCTAAATGTATATCAAGAGGAAGCAGAGTCCCAGAAGGAGGGAACTGCAAAGGAGACCATTGTGACTAGGGTGAGGGGGACCCAGAAAGGAGGAAATGAGGGCTGAGAGGTGGGGTCGGGGCAGAGCCTGATCACATAAGACCCCAGCCCTCAATGAACACTTTGGCTTTTAGCCTTAATGCCGCAGAGAACTCTTGTAAGGTCTCCACCATGTGTTTCCTGGGAGACTCATCTCATACCCTATTCTTATCCACAGCTGGAGAAGCACTTTGTACCCCCCTTCCTTGAGAGCCCACACAGGCTGTGAGGTATGGCGACACTGATAGTTAGTCCTGTGTGTGTCAACTCCCCTGGGCTACAGCACCCAATTATTCAATCAAACACTAGGTGTTGCCCTCAAAGAATTCTATAGAGGGGGGGTTAACATCTACAGCCATTTGACTTTAACGATTATCATCAACAATCTGGATGGTTCTCATCCAATCAGTGAAAGGTCTCAAGAGCAAAACACGGAGGTTTCCCTGAAAAAGAAGAAATTCCTCCTCTACACTGCAGCGCCAGGTCCGGCCAGAGTTCCCAACCCTATAGATTTCTGACTTGCTGACCCCTACGATCATGTAAGCCAATTCCTTTCCTGAAAATCAATGAATTTCTTCCTCTTGCTCTCCCTCCAGTGTCCCTCCAACTGGTTCTGTTTCTCTGGAAAAGCCTGCCTGATACAGATCTGTGAGAAGGCACTTTGAAACCTGCTGCCATAAGATGAGCATTTCGGGTCGGGAAGGAAAGAGCGCGATGCACGTGAATTCCCCCAGGAAGGGGCTCGGCGTGCACAGTCACCGTGATACACTTTTAAAGGCTGCACTGCCGTTCAACAAATACATATGAAATCCCTGTAGTGTGCTCACTACTGTGGGTCTCTCAACAACCTTATGAGGCGCACACTGTTGTGATTTCCATCTTAGAGACAAAAAGCTAGAAAGACACAGCTAGTTCAAGTATGTCAGAATCCAAAGTCAGGCTCCTTGAAGTTGTATTATACCAGCTCAAGAAATAATCCACCTCAGTATTCTCCTTTCCTCCACCACACCGTACACACTCACACATTTCCCCTTCCTCTGAGGACTTTTAAAAAAATGTATTTTAGCCATAAGCCTATCAGTTGATCTTGGTCTAGTTGGGGAAAGAGCAAAGGCTCCTCGGGTTCTCTGAAAAAGGTGCTAGCGCATCTCATTACTATTGTGTAGACTCAATTCCTTTCCTTGAAATCAATTTCTCTCCCTTCTTCCCTTTCTCCTCAACGGGTTCTGTTTCTCTGGAAAAGCCTGACTGATACAGATCCTATTAGAATGCACTGTGATTCCGTGCTACCCTCTTCCCCAGCCCTGGTGTGCCCCTCTCCCAGCTTCTGTGTACTTTACAGCCAACAGCTAGCAGCCCCCAGACCCCAACACACACACACACACACACACACACACACACACACACACGTGCAAGAGGAGCGAGTGACGAACCTGAGCTTCTTTGTCTTGAAGTGTGACAAACCCTGAGATTTAAGTTAGCGCTCCAGTGCTCCCAGGGGGGTCACCCCTGCCTAGCTTCTTCCCCTTCCCTCATTCCTCTATTGCATTCTCCTGGGAACACTTCAATAGCTCACACACACCTGAATTCTTGCTTCACAGTCTGCGTCCAAGAGTACCCACCTTAGTAAACATCCCCAAATTCCTGATTTGGTTCAGGAATGCAGACAGCCAATCGGCAGCACTCACAGGATGCCCAAACACACACTGCTCCCTTCTCTTCAGTACCTGAGGGGCCCCCGCATGCCAGGGGTACAGGAACTAGATGCTTAATGAAAGTGGGGTGTTCTGGAATATCATGGATAATACTGGAAGCGTAATTGTGGAGGCTAAATTAAACACAGACCCATAATTTACAAGAATAATAAGAATTCGAAGGGGCCTCCGATATCACTGGGGCCAAACCTTTATGTTATGCACAACCTTCCTACTGCAACCCCAGTAACTGGCTCCCAGACTTTGCTTGATTCCCTATAGCAACGGGCAACTTACTTCTTCATCTTGGCAGTTAGCTTCAATTTCAGACAGTTCCAACTGTCAGGAAGATTTTTTGCATACTGAGTCCTGATCTAACTCTCAGCAAGTATTAGGTTGGTGCAAAAGTAACTGCGGTTTTTGCAATTATTTTTAACCTTTTAAACCGCAATTACTTTTGCACCAACCTAATATTATGATTGCATGCATCCGTCTATCCATAAACCTGCAGTAGGGTTCATGGACATAGTAGGAAGAAATGAGACATCTCTGAGTCTCAGAAACTAATCTGTGCATCTTTGAGTGTTAATGATCCTGATCTTCAATGACCCTTTTTAGGGTTTAATTTCTACCCAGGTGCAAGTACACAAATTGGCTCCTTAGCTTCTGTACAATCTCCCATTATGAAATATTTGTTCCAAATGAGTTTTTCAACGTTAATAATGAAATCACCTATCAAGGCTGACAAGTTTCCTGCATTTGGAAATTTGAGCTGCTTCCGTAACAATGCAGGGATTTTTCTTAATATAGAAAAACAAGGCACCATCAATTGTGATTTTTATTTGTTTTTTGTTCAAGACTATTCTGTTAATGTTTATAAGCTCTTGAAACAAGAGACGGAAATTCTACTCCCATCATTTTCTCATTTCAGATATGACTGAATAATCATCCAAGATTAAGTGAGTCAAGTGGAAATAATTAGGAAAGGGAAAAAGGCCCAGATTCTTCCATTTTCAGTTCTATTACATTTTATTCCAAGAGCAAAGGCTTTCTGTTAGTCTGCAGTGAGACATACTTCCAAAGAAAAAGAGGCACAATCAAAGGCCTTTTGTTTTCCCTTCCTCCAATGAGCACAGTCTATCTAGCTCTGCATGTTTATGCATCACCTTGTAGGGATTCCTTTGTTCTCGAGAAATCAAATGCCACCATAATATAGTTCTGGAGAAACTCAGCCACAAGGAAGGACAAGTAGGATTTTTTTCCAGAGGGTTAAGGTTTAGTACCAGAACCTTCTTTCTCATCAAGCATTCTCTATGACACTTCAAACAATGTGGATCTCAGGGAATCAAGTCATTGCCAAAAGGCTTAAAAATAATTACAATGAATTAACCTATTATATTAATTACGATTAATTTCCAGTTGAATCTGAAAATTCTCTCTCTAGGGGGTTCTTTAGCACTGACATTTATGAAGTAGCATTGGCATATTATAAGTAATTAATCTCCAACAATCTGCTATCAAATTCGTTTTCCTTTGGGAATGACCCATTTACAAAGAGGTACAGAAATGAGAGTGAAGACAGAAAAACAGCATTGCAAGGAACCTCTTTGGGAACATGAGGTACCGTCCAATTGGGCACCCTGACCTGCTAGACTGGAGATACCTATTTGGTCAGCAGTGACTCCAAGTAGGTCAAAAATTGTATCCACAGCTGATCAATGAACATACAAAAATAACTGAATCGGTACATATGCTGGGGTGTATCTTAATAAGAGACATGAAAAATCAATGCCAGTGTAGACACTACAAAACTACTGCTAATTCAGTCAGAAATGATGCTTGATGGGCATTGTTCCCAGAAACACAATTTCAAACTAAAAAGGAGCTAGAGTTCAATATCTCATGTACCAACTCTACAGAAGTGCTGTCCAACAGAACTTTCTCCCATGATGGAAAAGTTCTGTGCTGTACTAATTCGTAGACAATAGTCACACGTGATTAATGAGCACTTGAAATGTGGGTAATACAACTGAGGAATAAGATATTATTTTAATTTTACCTAATTTTAATTAATTTAAATGTAAATGTCTGGCACTGAACTGCGTAGTATTACCACGTAACGTGGTGGCAGCTCAGCCTTTGTCTAAATGCCTTTGATGACAGGGAATTCATTTCCTTCCAACTCAGTGCCCTCATCGCTAAATAGGTCTCATCATTAGCAAGTTTTGCTGATGAACTGTCATCTGCACCCACTGGCATTTATTCCTCCCCTCTTCTCCCAGACCACACAGAGTAACTGCTCCCAGTATACTTTATAGTCCTTTTAATATTTGAGAAGCCTCAAAATGCTGTAGTAGTATAGAATTTCAGCCCCGAAAAGGGCTGTGGTTTAGTTTGTCTGCCCTTCATTAGCAGTTGTTGTTCTACAGGTTGTACATCGTTAAGTTTTTATATCGATACGGGGATACTTAATACCTAGGAGGACCTTGGGCCTTTTAGTTTGACAAACTGTGGTTCAACTATGGTGTGATCCTGGGCAGGTGTAGTCACTTGCCTGAGTGTAAGATGAAGGTAATAACCACTGAGTCATCTTCGTTGCTCTGAAAACTGAGATAGAATTCAGAAAGCACTTGACACACAGAAGTCACTAGAGTGTCAGTCCCTTCTCTCCCATGTACCATATTATTCTATTCACCACTTCAATTGCTCTTAACACTGGGCCTCGACGGCTATCATACCAATGAAATCTCAATACTAATACAGTGAACTAGCTGTCTGAGCATGGTGGAGTATAACAGAACAAACGTACCTTTTGTCCTAGACATTCTACCTCGATCGATGCAGCCTCGAAGACCCAATAGGCTCTTAAAAATCCATATTCTACTCTTCATTCATTCACTCAGTACATATTTACGGAGCCCTTACCATGCGCTCAAAGCTACGCTGGGCCTCACAGATAAAGGGGTGCACAGATAAAGGGGTGCACAGATAAAGGGGTGTACAGATAACTGAGTTCCTTGCCCTCACGGGATTGACAGTGTGGCTCAAATAAAACTTGCCATTCAGTAAAAATCCCTTGATCTTGTTTCATAGGTGATGTTCTTTATCTCTGATGGTTCTTTACATTTGGAAGATAACTTTTTCAAGCTCCGTTGCTATTTAGTGGTGCAGAATCTCTTGGCTGCATCTCACTTGTCTCAGTCACTAAGTTGGCCACCCCATGCCCCACCTGGGTGCCGCCATTCGCAATCTTGATGAGTACATTCTCTGGCACCAAAGATGTTAAACCTTTGCCCCGAAGTGAGCTCTCTCTAAAATTAGCCCATGCCCTGTTGACACTAAGCCATTAATAACCACTTAAATAACAGCTTATCCACAATATGGATCACGAAAGATTAGAGTGTGGGCTCTAGACACAAAATACCTGAATGTGAGCTTTCGTGTCCTTATTTAGGAAATGTGAGACAACCATGAATAAGGTGTTTAAGCATCCCTTTCACTCAGTGTTCTTTGTACAATGTGGATAATGGCACCTAACGTACAAGGTCATTGTTAAAGGATAACATGAGATAATGAAGTCTGTCACCAATACATAGTATGTAGTCAGCGGTCAATGCATGTTAATTACTATTCTATTACTACCGTTTTCATTAATGTCCACTGTAACACTGTAAAGCATTGGAACACTGTCTAACATGTGCTTCTAATTTCTTTTTTTCCTCCCATCCATTTTTGAGAAATTTTTCTCTTTTAACCGACCGCTTCCTTTTAGATGCCATAATGTAGCAATGTGACAAAGGGAAAAGAATAGGGACTTTGGGGACTTTTGATACAAGTTCAATATTAATATGTGGCCTGTGGAATCTCTTTAACCTCAAAAGGCTTCATCTTCCGTAGAATGGGGATAATAATGCCAACTCTAGGGGGTTATCACAGGATTACATGATATAACCTAAAGAAAGTGGCTAGTGTAGTACATAGTTCATTTTTTTTCTCTTCTCTAGAAGCAGAAGCTATTGTGATTATTCCGAGTAATACCTGTTAGAACCCTGGGTTCTTGCTTACCCTCATAAACACAGTCTGGGGCCAAACAGTGTCCTAATCAAAACTTTAACACCGTTTTGGAAGGTAAATGTCACCTTAAAATTATTCTACATCAGAAGAAGATTGCGAGCTGTGGACTTTTTGAAAAGTCCAAAATATATTAGAAATCAAAACCAGTAATAAAACATTTCAGAACACTTTGGGGATGTTGATACTTCATCTAAATGTCCTACTTACCAAATCTGTACCACTACCTAGCTATCTTGGACAGAACTGGGGAGTTGAGATTCAAAAGGATGTTGAAATGAGACAGGCACTCAGCTTGCATTTTTGTATTGTTAACCTTAGTGAAAACATCATTTTCCTCCTGAGTCAGTATTATTCTAAAACTGACACCAAGAATATTATTCTTTTTTTTTCTTCTGACTGGAAAATGATACATAAGTGGACATAGTTAAAGGTAGATTCAGTCTGTATCTGGAGGACTATCTCAAAAGCAGAACATTAAATTAAAGGGTGAATTGCTTTGGACAAGTAGAGAAGTATTAATATTAACATGGAACTTCACATGGCCATGAGAAATATGCTTCTTCACCCTCTGGGGTCTGGTAAAGGGGTTACTCAAAGCAAGACGAGGGGCGTACATCTATCGTAACTTCATAAATCCCTCCTGACACCAGTTCACTGCACTAATGTGACCACACAGATTCCATCCCATCCAGTCAAGTGCAGCATTTTTCTTTCTATTCAAATATTCTCAAGGTTTAATTAAAGCAGCCAGCTATCTAGTAATTACTTCCCTCCTCCATCTTACCAGCTCCTTATTGTCTGCTTTTGAATTGATTTCTGACTACAGCCCCTGCCTGTGCTATAGTGTAGGAAATGTGGGGAAAGACTAACTGCAGAAGTAATTTTTCCTTCCTTTCATTTAATTAAAATGGATTGTCTAAAAAAGATTTAAGGCTGATTTTTACCGTGCATGAGTGTTTGGACAATTTTTTAAACGCCTACTTCTAAAAGTTGAAGGCTGTCATTTCAATAAAGAGCACTTGCTTTCTGCTCTCCCATCTATCCCATACTCAACAGTCAGTTTAATTTTCCTCAAGTACACTGCTGACAATGTCATTCCCCACTTTTAAAGCCTTTTAGTGACTCTCCACCAAGCATTACCTACAGCCCAAACTCACGGGCTTTAACAGGCTGGCTCTCACCTAAGCTGTGTGACTTCATGTTCCATGTCTCTATCTCACACAGAGCCAAGACACTCTCCCCTAGAATCCTTGTTCATTCTCATCCATGTCTCATGCTGTGCTTCTGGCCACAAGCCCCCCCTCATCTGGACTCCCCTTTGCTCCAGACCCTGCATGTCTCCAACACATACTGCATATTCTCCAGGGTCCAATTCAGTATCACCTCTTTATTGAAGTTTTCCCAGGTCTTTCCATTCCAAAGTCATTTCTTCCTTTTTAAACATTCCAACAGCAATTTCTCTGTATTACTCTGATGGTACTTGTGGTTTTCTACATTGAATGATACTTATTTATAAAGTATGTGTGTGTGTATGTGTCACAAAGGACAAAAAAGCTCCTTGTAAATAGAAACCACATCAGTTTGATGATGCAAGCTAAAACAGTGCTTCTTTTCCCACCAAAGGTACTCTATAAATGTTTGGGGAAATGTGTGAACAAATGAATGAATAACAAATGACTCAATAGTTGTTAAGAATTCATTAATCCATACTTATTCTTTAGGGAAGCCCCTGAATACAGATAAAATCATGTCTTCACGCAATATGAGAGGAAAAAGAGAATGAGGCAGTTTAAGTATGTTGAAATAATCAACTAAGAATAAAACAGGAATTAGCCAACTGAAATCTTCACAGAAGTTAAAAAAAAGAAAGACATTTGGGGAGTTTATAATATTCAGTCCCCGTTGATGCCAAATTTTACTAGATAATACTATTCGCATTTGTATATTGCCTCTTGGAATGTGCAAATGAGCAATCCTTCCAATAGGAAATGCTAATTTGTTACATTTATACTTCATATCATTCATCTGGAAGGACTGGGAACAAATCCAATTTTCTACCTTCTTTTTAAAGAGTCAATGTCTAGCATATATTTGATAAGCAGAACACAGAAATTTCAAGCTGAGTGGGCCCGAAATGATATACTCGCACCCCCTTTGTGATAACCTACAGAGCCCAAACAAGAACCTCCATCTTTTGAGTCCTGGTTGAATAAATGACCAGCTGTAGTCCTGCTACCCTTGTCACTGCTCCAAGTACAGGCTTTAAATACTGCTCCAGAGCCTTTCCCCCCTGAGGTAATGCCACCAATATAAGTGCTTACCTGTGAGGTTATTTTTGTCAACACATAGAAGCATTATATGGAAGGTAATGTCCCGTCTCTCATTTGAGCATGGTATGTCTCAGAGTAATGCATATATCATATGATCTTTTGATGCTCTGGTGAAATGGAGCTCTTCTCTTTGGTTCATTGGAAGGGCAGCCTGGTTCAGAGAAGTTGTTTAGGGTGAAGCCAAAGATTGGAACTGGATTTCTCTAGTCTGTGGACTCCTGTATTCTATGCCATCTCTGCCAAAGTCACGTTCATCTTTACAATCTACTATTTCTTCTTTGGACAGACTTTGTTTTGTCTTCCTTATTATCATCCACCCCCTGCTGCGAACAAAAATCCCATCTCAAAAGAAATAAATAAAGAACCCACCCCAGAAATCTAGACTAGAAAGCCAAAAATCCAAGGGAAGCATGGAAGGATGATGAGGGCTGTCGGTGGTTGGTTACTCACGGTGCCAAGATTACACCTCAGTACTCTGTCCTAGACTACACTAGTCTTGCTGGTTCTGACAGAATGAGGAGAAAGGACACTAGCCCAAGATGAGGAAGCAGAAACAGGTGTTGTCAATGCTGCACATTGTACTCTAAGCTGGAGAACATGATGCTATTTTTCTTCCCCAGATGTCCTGCCATTGGCAGGTCTTAGCACGTATGCTTTTGTTCTCAAGGTCTGTAAGGAACTCCAAACTCAGTGGTCTGCGGTGTCTAACTCCACTCTCAAATGCTCTGGGCCTCATGTTGCTTGTCTGTCATCATTATTAGCACCACTTTGGAAGATGTTATGATTGGAAATAATTTCACATTCTGACACAACAGGAAACTGGTACAAGTTGTAGCTACTTCAGACCTCTGCAAAGAGACCTGTGCGCTGGTACCTTTTAGTCCGCTAGAAATAAATTTATCAGAGAAATATTCTTATATTTATGCTGAGGGAGGGAATAGTGCCAGAAAAAGACCTGTCTCCCTTTCTTCCCCAATAATTCTCCAAAGTAGAGCCAGAGAAAATAGATGTGCTGTAGAGTCAAGCAACCAACATTTTAAGCCAGTATTGGCGACATATTTTTGGTATGACTTTAAACAAAGAAAATTAGACATTTTACTTTTAATCAGAAATTAACAAGTCAGCAGTACTCCATGTAAAACAAAATCTTAGAAACAAAAAGTGGTGACCTTAAGAACTCATAATCTATCCCGAGAATTCTGTTTCACTATCCACAGAAACAAAAGCCCATGCTTTTTAGCAGAAACCCAAGATCTGCTAACAATGGAAAGCACACATCTTTGTAAAAACTCCCATAGTAATCAAACATCAAGGAAAGGTAGTATAAGAAATACAGGCAACTTAATTTTTCCCTAGTATTTGGAAGATCAAAAGAATATCTCTATTCTACCAATGAGACACCCCCCGTCTCTCTCTTACCTCCCCACTGGGGAACCAAGCAAATTCCTTGGGTTCTTATGTCATTACCACAGGCTGAAATGATGTAACAATAACAGAAAACAGGGGTGTCCCCCTGCGTCAACTCTCTAATCAGTTTCAAAGTAGGTTTTTTTGGTTCTCATTGACGCCACTCAAAGGAACTGGTCACTCATGGTCTCAAAAGTTTTACAACAAATTGTGTGATTAAATTCCTTAAACACGTCTGTCCATTACTAATCCTCTTTTGCCAACATCCCTTTCAGAGAAAAATTGCAGCACTCCATGGTGCCCGATTTATATTTCATTTTGAGAACAGGAAGTAAAGGGATTAAAGTTAAGGATTAAAACATTTACTCTTTACTGCATTTTTTTCTCCTCCCAAATGGCTTCCTGGTTGCCATGGCTACTGTTCACTGGTCCTTAACCCTGAATGCAAATCTTCTTGCATTAATAAAATATTTTAAATGAGACTTCACAGAAAATAATAGGGAAAGTAGCTTTAAGGTCAACAATTGCTCCTGAAAGAAGCTGGAATTTTTTTTTTTTTTAATCTTTTTTTCCCATCCTTTTATTGGTATCCTCAAGGGTAAAATTTAAACTAAAAGACAGTACAGAGACAATCTAAAGATACACAATGCAAAATCAGAATTATGCAGCAGAGGTACAATGAGACAGTGAGTTTGGTCATTAGTTTACAAACCACTGTTTGCAGGAAGATTAAGGGTCCTTGGGAATTTCTCAAATGTTGCAACACCACACAGAACATTTTAAAGGCAAAATGCACGTAAATGCAGTGTTGCAATTCCACATTGCAAATACCAGCCAGGAAATGAAAAACTGAGGCTTTCGCCACCACAAAGTTAACGTGACTATATCAATGTAAATATCACACAGCTTTCTAACCAAATCATTGGTGCTTCGTGGTGGCAGCATCTGCCCAGGGCTGTGGCAAAAGAGCCAACAGCCATGAACAGCATGTACTGTCAGGGCTCAAGATGTCCGTGTGCAGAGTGACACAGCGGATGCTGTGCTGGGTGTCGAAAAGAAAGAGTGACATTGACAAGTAAGCAAACACAACTGTGTTTGAGTGGTTCCTTTAAAATCATCCTCCTGACATTCATTTTAGAATATTATCTCCTATATTCCTTTAGAAAGCCAAGAAAAACTAAGGAAATGGAATAGTAAAACTCCATTTTAAGATCTGTTCTTAAAGTCTAATAGCAGGATGGGCTCCAGGATAAATTGTGCAGTGACTTCTAAAACACAACCCCATCCATTTTTTCTTTTTTTTCTTTTTAATGCTTCCTGACGCTTGGTTTTTCTCTGCCTTGACATCCAGTGGTTTCAAAATATTCCTTTATTTCCCAGAGACACTATTGAAGCTACCTTCTCCAGATCCAAGTATACTCATCATTTCTCACTTCTTCTGGTCCCATATTCCCATTAAAACCACCTTCCTTTCATAATATCCACAGAGGACAAGACATAGATGCTCTATTGATAAATTAATGGGTGTGAAGGGGCTGTTGCATTGTCTTTGCCATATAACAAAACAAAATTATATCTTCTGGATCTTCTGGAGACAACCCATAACTGGAGAATGATTGTAATAGTAGTGATTCTAAGCATTGTAACAGGCCAGTGGTACAAATCATTTCAGGTATAGGGGAGTAACTCCCAAATCAAACCATGAGATAACTGGTGCTACCCATGGACAGGACCACAGAATCTGAAACAAACATGGATGGAAATATTCAGAATTATATACAGACCCACAATGTATAGAATCATGTCTTTCAAACACCTGTGTTCCTTCTTTCCTTGCTTCAGTCATTTCTTTTGGAAACCACTTTTATTTCAGGATGATCACTTAGGGCCATTCCAGGGCAGGCTGGGGTTATTTGCTATTTGGCTGTTTTCGCACATTTGCAGTCAAGAAGGAGCATCAGGAACCTACTGTTGAGAGGCAATTCTCCACGGGTCTCAAGTTGCTCCATGTGTTAGGAGCAGCGGGGCTGACTCTCTTGCTGGACTATCTTTTTAAGGATGTTTCCATACCAAATAGCTTTTTGAAAATTGACTGGATTGTCTTTTCGTCCTGAGCAAAAGGGAGGTATGCTTATGTCCATTATGAAAGATTCAGGTTCCCTAAGCTCAGAATTTCCATGTTGTAACACAAACTATTGAGTGTGCAAGTGTCATCTTGTAGGATCTGGGACTTAATAAGCAAGCACAAGAAAATGATGATACTGTAGCTATGGTTACTGCTGTGAGTAATAAATTCTCCTTCGTCTCCAACCCAGGAAGCTCATGTCTTCTGCCAGTGTAAAGGAAATGGCGTAAAGCTAACTTATTAGTTTGTACCTAGGGTAAGATCTTAGACTCTTTGGCGTTCCTGCCACCTTCAGAACCATTCCTAGGATATGCAGGGCTCCGCTCAAAAAAAAAAAGAAAATGTTTTCTCAGGGTTCGGTTTATATAATTAATTTGAGTCACCTAAATCAGTATGTCAATATCACACCACAAGTCCAATCTCAAGTGATTCAGCTGAAGAAATGCCACATTGGCCAGCAGAAGTGATCTGCTCACCCTGCCGCCTTCTAGAAATTAGGGTCTACCTATAGGACCCCAGGATGACTCCATAGGCTTGTCCCAGGGCTTGTTAGGGTACCCAGTTGACCCCACATATGGAGTAGAAGGTGAAAGAATGCCCTGAAGGAGAGAAATGGGGGCTAGCACCCTTGTGTGTACCAGTCTGGGTACATGGATGGTACTGCTGGGCCAGCCACCAAAAGGGTGGGAGGGTTAGAGAATTTTGAGGAAGATACTCCAAAGCATGGAGCCCCGTAGGTGCAGAGATCCTCAGTCAGGGGCCCCACCACCATCTTCTAACACAAGGCCACTATAGAATTTCTGAAAATGATCCGCATGCCAAGAACTTGCTGACAAGTTACAAAATTCCCCATGTTGGAAAATCAGACATCCCATAGTAGGAATGGTAGCATCAAAGGAGGGCTAGAAGTCGAGTCAGAAAAACTCAGTTGGAGTAAAGTTCTACTACTGACTGAGTGTGCTTTGTAACGTCATTTAGCTTCTCTGAACCTTAGGTCTTTCATCTTTAAAATGGGATTATGATAATAATATAATACTAACCCTACAGAATGGTTGTTAAGATTAAAGAGGTAAATAGACATGAAAATGGCCAAGAAACTGTGCTCTACACAGGCAGTTAATGTTTATTATTGTGCTTCCCATTTCTTCTGAACTCTTATATCATAAGGGAAGAGAATAAAATGGGTAATTGCACCCATTATGTTATTACTGGATGTTTTAAATGCCAGTTCACCCCTTCTTGCTATCACTGATGGTTGAAGAGATATAGGTGACACTGAATTTGTGAGTGCTTTGCTGTGTTGAAGTCTCTGATCAATTTCAATCTTAATATCTGGGGTGTAAGGTAAGGTGGCTCATAATTGGAGGAGAGATGGGAGGTGGGGAAAACATTATAATGCATCAAGTTCCTCTGCTCATTTATGCCATGATTTAGGGCACCCTCATTTATGACCTGAAAATTGGAGAACTCATTCTGGACATATCTTTCCATATAAAGGAATAAGATTATTAAAACAAACAAACAAACAAACAAACAAACAAAAAGCAAACAAGTAGAGGAATGGATCGTCCCTGATTGCAATTTTGAGTACACAGAAATGAAACTGAGTGTGTATTTGCTTATGTACAAATGAGGAAATGTCAAGGATGTCCTTTGCACTGTCATCTCAAAATGCAATTTCTATTCAAAGTCCACGGTGGGTAAATATTATCTGAATTCCTATAGCTGGTGCTTGTGCGCTAGGCTAGTCCAAAGCACAACTGTGAAACGGCTTCTCATCTGTTGTGCTCTGCCACCTCTTTACCTATGTTTTCCTTTTCGAATCTCTTTTTTCAGAACCCAGTGATGTCCTTGCAAACCCTGTGTAAGGAAAACTCCTCATGGCAGTGATTTTTATTATATACTACAGAGTAGAACGAGTCAGAACAAAGGGGCCCCATAATGTGTTTATATATGATAGAAAAAGTATATGGAAAGATAGGTATCAGTGTTAAACCATTGTAATCAAGTATATCCCAATTCTGTTACTACCTGGCTTCTATATTTCCCACAGGTGACAGTGTCACATTGGAAATGTTAGAAAAATAACTGCTGGAAGTAGGGTGGGAGAGAGGAGAAAAGCCTAACATAGGAGAAAAAATAACCAAGGTTCTAAGGCTACACAACCTCTGCTACCAAAAAACACTCATAAATAGGATCATGAAAGTATGCTTTGAGAAAGTAAGAGATAAGGCTCAGAAACTGAAGAGAAATCCATACTTCACATTTCAACAAGGCAAAAAGATAAAGCCTAGAAATGCAACTGATGACCATACGGCTTAAACTCCATGCATGGAAAGTTTCTAGAAAGAATCGTAAGTTGGTGAGTAGGTCAGAATGAAGGGGGTCCATAGGAATTAGAAGAGAGTTATTGAGAACAACTAGAGAATCCTCATTTCCTTTTTAGCTACTGTTAAGCAAAAGATGCACATATAATGAACCTAAAACCCATCAAGATATTTAGTAAAGTCTCTCATGATCGCATTTTGGACAAGCCTGAGAAACCTGAAACTGATGATAGCCCAGCTGGATGCAGTCATAACTGGATGAGCCACTGTATCTAAGGATATTGATAAACAGAAATATGCCACCTGATTGTCTTGTCTCCTTTCACCGTAAATCCCTAATTCATCCCCCACGTTACCACCCTAATTATCTTTCTAAATCATAGATCTGACCACGGTCTGTGTTTAAACATCTTAACGTAGCATATAAGGCCCTTTAGCATTGGTTCCCTTCTCAACCTTTTCAACCTCAATACTTGCATCAATAGCCAATGAATGACATTGCAGGTCTCATATGACCCTAGTTGAAACTGCATTCTGTGGCATGAAGGAAATGGAGAGAATAGGAAGGAACGCAATCCATATGCTAAAAAATCTGAAAGCTGGGCACTGGGTAATAAAAAATTGTAAGAAAGTAGGGATATTAATGCAGAATTTGTACATCCATCAACAAGGTCATTAATGGAAAAGAAGAAGCATCCTTGGAAGACAGAACTAGAACCCTGTATGTGCCTGTATTATAGGAAGGTAGGTTTTTGACCTAATAATATAAAAAATGTTTGCACCTATTAGACTTGCTTAAACAACAAAAACAGAGATTGTCTTAAAAGTGAGAAAGCTTAAGATTTCATAAAGAAGCTTTATGAGTATCTTTTGGGACTTTCTTAATGTGATTCCCCATCTTGGTCTGCAGGGAGGATGAAGTTGCATTTAAGGACTCTTATAATTCTGATGGACTATAGCTGTGCCCACAGCTGGCCCTGTGTAGTGGCAGTGCAGCAAGCACCCCCCTCCCAAAAAGCCACTGGGGAATAACATCTTCTTATTCCAGTTAAAAAAAAAAACAGCCCTACTGAGGCAGCAACTCTCTGCAGGCATTTAACAGTTCACTCAAGAGTTAGCCCATACTCAACAAACAGTGGCAACAGTGAGCATTTCTGATGTCACATGACACTTTGCTATAGTTTATAAAGAGGGCTCTGGATAGTTGAGTGGGAGAATAATCTTTTGCCAAAATGTTCTGTGGAATGCCAAGATTGCAAACAGTATGTCAAGACTTAACGGACGGCTGGCTATGCATTAGGTGGTATTAACTAATTATGGCGAATGTTCTGTTAGGTCTTTTGGCTTGTAGGAAAACAGCCTATTACCTTTTGGCATCATACGTAGCTCCCTTTCCATTTCTGAACTTTCTCATTCCTCAGAAACAAACTAAAGAGAGTAGAAGTAGTAATAAAAAAATTCATCCTGACTCTATCGGCCAAAAAGAATAAAAACAAAATGGCTCTGAAATATTCAAAAGCACTAAATGTAGGTAAAATAAGACCTTTTCTTTATCACTATTACCACGATCACTATTAAAACATCTGAATCACAGAGATTTGATTCCACTTGATAACTCCAGTGGAGGCTTGTAGAAGCTCAAAGATCTATTTGTCAAATCCCCCTAACTTCTCAAGCAAGAACCCAACTAAACCAGTTGGTGCAGGAAAAAGCTCTCTCCCCCTTAGAAAATCCGTGCTATTATTTAACTTTCACCTTTTCAAACCAGTTTCCTGAGCAGAGATGGAAGACAGCAAGCCGTTTTCCTCTGTATTGTAACACCTTCTCATTAGCCCCACTCCTTGCCCATAGATACCTCCTCTCCAGGACTGAGCTCCATTTACCTAGTGCAGGACTATCATAAACCCTGTGCAAGCGTTTTCTCACTAGTAGCTACAATAAGCCTATGGGATTGCTGTTACTATCTAGAGTTCCCAAATGACAGCCTGAAGTTCAGAGATATTAAGTAACTTATCCAAGGCTGTGTCATTAAACCTGGTGATGTAGGGATTTGAATCCAGGCCCAAGACTCAGAAGTCCATATGCAGAAGAAATAAGCATATAACTCACAAAAGATGAAATAAAATAGCAAATAATTATAATAAGGAAATCAGGAGAGGTCTTCCATCAATTTAGAAAAGGCAAAATCAGGAAACAACCAAGGTCCAAAATGAGCATAAAAGTAAAACTCTTTAGCATGAAATACCCACCCATCTCCCATTCACAAAACAATATCAACAGGGAAACTGACAAATGGCAGGTATTACCAATCCAAAGACATGGATTCGCTGGGTAAGAATAGCCATTAAGACAATCAGTTTGGTGGAAATTTTAAAACACATAAACATGACTACAAAATGTGCCTCTTGTATGAAGAAAAAACAAAGTGGCTATATAAACAATTCATAATTATGCCATGATTTCAGTTTTCATTAATTGATTTTAAACAGCTAAAATATTTTTGAGATTAAAATAAATTAATGGAGGAATCTGGAGTAGAGAAAACCAACTTACTAAAATTTCAAAAACCACTAGTCTTCTTTCTTAGAAACACTTCATAGACAACGTGATGTAATTCTAGTAGTAATAGCTAAACTTTATGGGGCATGTTTAATGGGTTAAGCGTCATGTTAAGTGTTTTACTGTCATTATTTCATTTACTATGACATAAACACTGTATTAACAAATATCATATGATATAAACTTATGACAAAATGATTTAAAAGTTAACATGATGAACTTGTACGATTCTGTAAATTCTCTGATATATAATGCAAAATATGTTAAAAATGTATCCACTTATTTGCTTAAAGTATAAACTTCTGTTACTCTCTTAGCACACTGTCTAAATTACTTGGCATGAACAAATTTGCTTTGAACTGTCTGTCAATGTTATAATGAAATGGAGTGGGACCAGGTATATCCAATAATGAATTTCCTTCTGTTTCCTAGTGAATAATCAATTTGCACTAATATGAATTATACTTTGAGGTTCACCATGCCCCATTGTCATTTGGCTAGTGTCACCTTCAAATAAAGTAAGTTCAGTTAAAGTTTAACATAATGGATTTTAGTTTATGGGTGTGATGGTCAGTTTTGTGTGTCCACTTGGCTAGCTTCTAGTCCCCAGTTATGCAATAAAACAGTCATCTAGGGATTGCTGTGAAGGTACTTTTTTCAGATGTGATTTACATCTACAACCAGTTGATTTTTAATCCAATCAGTTCAATCAGTTGAAAGACCTTAAGGGCAGACTTGAGGTTTCCCTGAGGAAGAAGCAATTCCACCTGTGGACTGCTCACCTGATCCTCGAAGCTAAGCATGAACTCTGGTGCCATCTTGAATCTTCCCCTTCCCCTCACCCCTGACATTCATCCATCACCATTCCTTCTCCACTCATATTCATCCCAACTGCCACTAACCTTGTTCAGACCTCTACTAAATCTTATAAAAGTGTACACTGTCCTTACTGGTGCAATTGCTTCTATTTTATCTCCACTCCACACTTCAATTCACCATCTATACAATCAGTCCACTCCTTGTCAAAATGCAGCTTTATCGCCTCTGATTGCCTCAAGGAAAAAGAGTATATCTTACCATTTTTGTACACCCAAGGGCTTAGTAAAATACCAGACTCAGAGTAAACGTGTGGTAAGTAGGAGTCCATTCTCCAGGGCACGAGAAGCATAGATTCTTCTCAGTTGGGCAAAGTCTTTCTGGGTATTATCACTAAGCTGAAACAGTCACTAGAAGTCCTACACTGCTTTTGGCTCAATGGTCTTTTTGTTTGTTTTTAAACAGTTTTATTGAGGTATAACTGACACACACAAACACACACACACACACAAAACAAAAAAAAACCCTCCATATATTTAGTGTGTACAATTTGATGAGCTTGGACATATGCAAACACCCATGATACCATCACCACAATCAAGGTAACAGACATATTCACTACGTCCAGAGTTTCCACGTGTCCCTTTGTGGGGCTTTGGGGTTTGTTGTTGTTGTTGCCAAAGTGTCTTAATTTTAGAGAGTCAGTGAAATCTGTGGAGCCTATCCCTAGAAAAACAATTTTGCACATAATTTCTGGGATTTCATGAGCTTCCTAAAATCCATCCATCCAGGGAACCCCTCCCCCATTATGGTCCAAGGACCCCAAGTAAATGATCCATGAATAGAACCAAATATCACTGGTCCAAGTTTGAGTTTAATTGCCTCTGGTTTGGGTCTCAGCTTCCTTTCCCTTCTTCATTTGTTAGCTTTTTTTCTTTTTTGTACTACCCTCCAGCATCCATATGACTCCGAAAGACTGGATATACTAATAACTGAAAGATTACTCCGCCTACAAGAATATTCAGTTTTAAGGAAGGAAAATACTTCCAAGAACACTGTTGTTCTGTTGTCAGTCACACTACATTGTCTTGGATCGCAGGTATGTGATATAACAATGCTTTCTACTGAAATAGCTACCCTTTTACCTCTGAGGCCCCGTGTTTGCCTTTCAAGCTAGCTGTGAAGATGGAGAAGTGGAAAAACCAGGGAACTGTAACTTAAGCTAAGTCACGAAGCAATCCATGGCACTGCTTAAAAGAAGCCCATGCCTCCAGACGTCCAATTCAAACACAACTCTAAGGCACAGCCACCTGCCCAGTATCCACCGTGAAAAGTTTTTACATTAGGCTTATCCAAGCCCATGTGTGAAGTCACCCTGAAAATAAATCTTCACAGCTCAGAAAGCCAAGACACAAACAAATGGGAAAATATTGCCCATGGGTATCAAAGACAAAACTCAACTGAAGCTGAAAGGAAAGACAAGAGAACTAGCAGAGACAGCAGTAACTGAACAAGGGAAACGGCACTGGAGAAGCACAGATGAAGAGCGAAAACCTGAGAAGGCCAATGCTGAGCTATGTCATGATATTTTAGGACGTTATATTTAGGCAGCAGAGAATCTGAGCTAAATGCTTTTATTCCCAAATCATTTTCATCAAGAATCCACAAAATCTAATAAGAGAAAGGGAATGAGAAGCTTAGGAGGCTTCTGTCTGTCAGTCAATCAATCATAAAATGCAATTACCTAGGAACTAGTTCCAGGAGGCGGCTGTGTTCGGCTCTGTACAGCCGGAATTGCTCATTAAAGCGTGTGTCAGAGGGTCCTCATTCCTTACAGAGTTGGCCAGAGCTGTGCCAAACACACCTATTTTTTTTTTTTTTTTGGTCCCAATTAAGAATTTTCAGGGGGAATAAAAATAAAACTGTTTTGCCATGTCAGACCAAGTATTATAACGTAATCAAGAACAATATAAATACCCATAGATCCCCCTCTTGCTTTCAAACAATGGAACCTAAGACTTCACTCCTAAACAATCTCTATCACTCCCAGAGAAACTCCCAGATACCATGTTCCAGAAGTATTCTCTGCAAATTTATCACCGTATTTCTCCTACTATACTGAAAGCAAGTGTTTCCATGAATCTCTTGTTGGAATGAAATCTCCAGGAGGGCAAGTTCAGGTCTTGTTTTTAAGTCCTCAGAGCTGGAGCAGGGCCTCACCTGTGAACCACAAATGCTGACCAGCTGAGTGGTTTTTCTTAGGTGCAAGATGTAAGCTACGCATTTCGCTGTCCAGCATCCAGTCCCTCTAATGCCACCATGATGGAGGACAGACTGCAGAAAAGTGCGATTATAACAATCTAAGATGATCCTGACATCTATTGCTGTGCTCTTAGTTGCACTGGGTTCCTTTAAAAGAAGCTCAAACAGGAAGGTACAGTATTTTGACTTAAGCAGTACTTTTAAAAATTTTGCAGCTAATGCATTTTTCTCATTTCTAAAGTGGACATTTGAATGAATGTGTGTTCCTCACCATCTCACCTCAATAGGTCCCCCTCTTTAACTCCATATCAACTCCCTCACCATTTCCTTGCTTGCATTTAGGTGACTTATTTTCTGTTTATCTTTTCTTTGCCGTTGGACTTCACCAAGACAATGTGGCTCTATGTCTGTCTTACACACACTTGCATGTATGGGTCTAATCCAGTGCCTCACACATAAAAGGGGCTTAATATATATTTGGTGAGTGAAATAAATGAAATTCCTTGAGATTGTATTTCTCAAATAATTTACTGGCAGAGTAGTTTGATGAGACGCTCTAGAGGAAAAATAAGATTATTTTGTTGGCTAAGTAATTTTGAGCAATGTTTAATGTTATCTTCCTTCTGGAATATTGGTGTATTCAAAGCTCTGGGAATGCTTGAAGGAGGAAACCACTGAACATTTTTTAATTCAGCATTTCCCAAATTTATGAGAACAAAAATTTTAAAAGTAAAATCTAATGACATCCTGTGGAATGAGTTCCAAAGAACACAGTTTTGGAAACACTGTTTTAAGAGCTAAAAAATATACTGGGGTACTAGGCCCAGAGATGCTAGTATGCATTTTTCTGTATTTACAAAGCTAAAGACAACTTCTCTGATCTCTCCAGAAAGGAACACTAGCTGCTTTTCTCACTAGCTGCTTTCTCTCATAGAAAGCTGCCCCTGCCCCTCCACTTTCCCACCCCCAACGTGAGTTCTCAATTCCTTCTTAATAACTCTAATCACCATGTAGCATCAAAATGCTCTCAAAAGCATAGCTGGTTTTATATTGGACCTGCTTAAAATAGAATCCCCCAAAACAACTGGATTAAACTCTAAATCACTACTATAGACCTAGGGTTCGCTTGACTTATTTTTTTCACTAGTTATTATTAGTTACCATACTATTTTGAACTGAAAATATTTGTTTTACAAAAGCATATCCAGAGCCTCTCTTGAAATCAGTTACTGTTAACTGAGGCATCAGGATATTCAGGCACATATGTCTCACCATTGTTTTGAGGTGCAATGTAAATAATTTGTTACCAATTGTTAACAAGTATAGAACTTAGTGACTCACTTAATTAAAAAAAAAAGTATTAATGCTGTTTTAATGTCTTTCCTGTAATAGCATCACTCTTACTTGAATCCCAGTATGATTTCTTAAATGGAAGAGGAAGGGAGGGGAGCTAGCTCATCCTGAAATGATACATCCATGGTATGTGCCTATTACTGACATTCCATTAAGAGGTGAAATGATTTTTTAGTTTATTCCTGAACAGGGAAAGAAGGAAGGAAGGAGGGAAGGAGGGAGGGAGGGAGGGAGGGAGGGAGGGAGGGAGGGAAAGGAGGGAGGAGGAAACTGTCAACATCTGGGAAGGCCTCTGATTATGTACCCCACTTGTGCATGTCATATAGATGATAACAGAAAACAAGTGAAAAGTGAGTCTCACTAGCTCTTCTAATATATGCTTCCATTTAGGGAGATATATATATATATATTTACTTACTTTTTAAGATTCCAACAACTGCAAGCAAGGTAAACCTATGTGGTACTTAATGAAATTGTTTTTAGTTTTGAGTATATATGGCTCTGAACAGATTCCAAAGCATTTCCAGTTCTACATGAAAAAGAGTTGCATTAAATAGGCTGCTCTATTTTTGCCAGAAAGCTATACAGAGTTGTTCTCTAAGTAGGAAATATTAATACATGTTACATTCACACACTTTCAAAAGCTGTGCTTGGTTTATAACAGCTTTTGTTGAGGTCACAAAAGTGAAGGTCATCAACTACGGTGGGTCAAAGGTGAATGTTTAGCAAACATTTAAGGAATCACACCCAAAGTTTCGAGTCTTTGAGGAAGTGTGAAGTGGATGAAAGATTCATGTCATCTCTAACTTTTGGCCCAGCATTCTTTGCATTCTCTTTTAAAAAGTCCATTTCGATAACAGGCCAGAGTTGAAGGAAACCCCCCTGCTTATGGCACTTGCAAGGTGAAAATAAAACATTCTGATAAAGCTCACAGCCTTGAGGAAAATTTCAAGTGGCTTATTGCCTTAATTTTCTCTTATTTTGCCACTCATTATCAGACAGAACTGAAGGACAGATTCTGCCTTTTGCTCTGCAGGTTAGATTTTATGCTCACTGGAGACTAGCTAGTGACTTGAGTATTTCACTACTCATTTATCTGTGTAGCCCTCTATTTAATGGACTCAAGATCTGCAAAGTGCATTCGATGGAAGAAGTCTGTACATCAGCTGATGGGTTGTGTGTGGGTGTACACGCATTAGACAAAGAGAAAAGTTACTCCGTGCATGCGATGAGCCAAATTATCCCAATTCCTTTGTAGAAGAGTTTTTTTCCCCTCCTCCTCCTTCTTCTTTCTTTATATAGCTTAAATAATATTTATCTGAGATTTCAGGTTCTTGGTTTTCAGTAGGAGAAAACAGGTGTGGGGAAGGGCTACCTGCCCACGGCCAGGGCCTGGCTTATAAGACCTGTCTCTCCTAATAAACATTTGTCTTACGACTGAAGGGGCCTTGTCACTGGCCCTCATTTCAGAGAAGGGGCTCAGAAAGCCAGCAACATTAAGACCAAAATAATGTCACTTAGTGTCTGTGGGACAGGGGATTTTATAAAAGGATTAAAGGGAGGGTATATTAAATGAGTCCATGACTAACAGGGTGTGACAGAAAAGGGTTTTATTCTTTTCAACAAAACAATTCCCTAGGGGTGGGACCATTACTCCACTGTGCCTTTATCACCTTGGAATTTTTATGGTTATTTTTGATGAATTCACATTTTTGTAAAGGCTTTTTTGAAATGATGCCAGGTTTCCATTTTTAATTAAAGTCGTAAATAATCTTAATTCTGCCTTAAAAGGTTTATTGTTTCTTTCTTTCTTTCTTTTTTTTTTTTTTTTATTGCTGCCAGGAAATATTTCAAATACCAAGCCCTGATGTGAGTTAGCAATTAGAATCTCTCCAAGGTCTAGTAACAACATTGTACCATGTAAATATTACACACTGGCAGACCAGCACAAGGTTTGAAAATGAGAACTGACTGATCTCAGGTTTATTAGCACTGCTACTCCTGGGAGTGACATTTCCTCTTTTTACTGGGTGGAGCAACTTTCGTCATTTTAATTTCCAAAAATTAATCCATCACAGATCCATACAGGATTTTTAAAATCTTCAGGTTGACAACACAGGTTAAAATTCAGAAAGTAAACACAGTAGATTTGTGGCTAAGGACTAGGCAATGAAAGTCGGCCAAATCCAATTCAAAGATTTGCAGAAAACAGAGTATGCATCAAAAGCTAATCATTGGAGAGACTGTACCTCATTTTACATATGATAAAATTACGAGAATACAGTAATATTGACATTAGATTATAATACTGCTCCTTGAATGTGTATCCTCGTTATGTAGATTGTCTATTGAATGTTGTCTACAAATTGTCTATAAATTTATATATTGTAGTCTCAAAGTCTGATTTTCTTCTTAAATGAATTCTTTCAGACTCTTTCCAAAGAATTAATTAATTTTAAAAAAGAATCTTTCCCATAACAAAACTACATTTCCTGTATATAGAGGTTGAAGTGTACCATGTTTGAACAATAGAAACCACTAACATTTCTGAAAATATACATTATGTTTCCATACCTACTTTCAATGTCATATTGTTGCTTATATTTGTCTAGACATGGGACCTATATGCTGTCATGTCCATGACAGCTGTTACTATCTATGAAGGCGCTCTCCAATCTTATGATAGGTTTGCCACTGCCGTAAAACCTCACACCTTTGGGAATGTTGGAGGTGGAAAATAGTCATAGTTAGGGGGAAAACACTCTTGGCAAGAGGTTTTTTTGGTTGTTTGTTTTGTTTTTAACAGACACAGTCTATCACTTCAAGTTTATAAGTCATACACAGATAATGACAAAAACCATTAGGCAATGGGCCTGCTGAACACAGTTAACAGTATGCCACAAGAATATCAAGCATCTCCTTATAACTTTATTTATATTATTAATTCATGTAGGAGTTCCTTTGCTCTTTTAAAGTACAAGAACATATCCAATCCATGTCAAACAATCATCTATTGTTAATACTATTATCTGTTGGTAATGATCATCTATTATCAATTTACTGGGATTCTAATTAAAGAGACTTGACTCTATAAAATAAATGATTTTACCAACTGACTTACAAGAGTGGGTATACAATTATGAATATCTATCGTATCTTTCTAATTGAACATTTTTCTAACTCACAAGAAAGAGGTCAAATTATTTCCATATATGAGCCCTCAACTGGCATTGTGCTAACTAACATCTCTCAAGGAAGAAAAAGCTCAAGTAACAAGAAGCCATGAAAGAAGGGAAGATTCTAGTGAGCTAGAAGTCATGGTGACCTGAAAACCATGGCCATGGGTTTCAATCATTTGAAGTAAGTTGAGTCTTAAACTTCCCTTAAATTTGTTATGATGGGCCCTTAAATGAATCTGGTACCAATCTAAACCCAAATGAAATACTCAAAAAGCCAAGATCAGGTCAACATATTTTCTGCCATCATTAGAAGAAACATGTTGGTCCCAAAATGTACAAACTCAATTATTAGGAAATGCCTTGAAAGGTATTAAGCTCCTCATCTCTTGAGATGCTGAAGCACAGCATGGCCAACCATTTGCTGGAGATCTTATGACGTCAGAAGAACAAGACAGGTGGGTTGACTGGTTGATCTTTAACATTTACTCCAAATCTGAGATACTATGATTTCTATGAACTTTGAAAGATGCATTAATCCCTCATTGATGTCCAAGTAATTTTAGGTTCAATTCCTTTCTCAGATTTTCAAACACAGTACCTATTAAGAAACATGTTTTTTTCTAAGTTTAATGTTACGAATGCTTCTATACACGTACAACCTCATGCTAGAGATTCACTTACCTTGTTCACCAGAGCTAAACTGATTTTAGCCAATTAATATTTTATGAAAAAGCACGTATCTCCAAAAAGGATTTCTGTTGCTGTTTTCCCCTATTCAATTTTCTTATTATTTGGATTTAATTTCCATAATAGTCTTGTGTTACTTTCCAGTTTAGGTAACTTACACTAATTTTCTGATTCCTATTATACTAGCTCTCCCCAGAAATTCATTATCTGGCTATATTAGCTATGCAAACCATAGCCTTGCTAATACAGGCAAGACCTTTGAGATACTGAGCGCCTGGCTCCAGACAACTGCGATGAAGTGCGTATCGCAATAAACTGAGTCACAGGAATATGTTGGTTTCCCAAACCATATAAAAATTATTTTTACACTACATTACAGTCTATTAAATGTGCAATAGCATTATGTCTAAAAAATGTACATACCTTAATTTAAAAATACTTTATTGTTAAGAAATGCTAACTATCATCTAAGCTTTCTGTGAGTCAATCTTTTTGCTGGTGGAGGGTCTTGTAAAAAACACAATATGTGGAAAGCACAATAAAGCAAAGTGCAATAAAACGAGGTATGCCTGTATTTCACGGAAGACTTCTCTCATCAAAGAGTCTAAAACATGTTAAACCTTGAGAAGTATAAGAATCTTCAATGCCCTGCAGAAGCTCCCAGTACTGAAAGAAGAATTTAAATGTACTTTTTCTGGCTGGATAACTTCTCTTTTAAGATTACCTTTTTCCTTGCTTGTTGATCTTTGGAAGAATGTGCCTTCACATGCTTTCTTAGGGAACTTGGGTCTGTATAGCGTTTGGTGCATCCTGGAATTTGACAAGCATAAGGTTTCTAAATAAGAAAGAAAGAGAGACATAGCTGTGGTTAAATCATAAAGGTAACTGGGGAAGTTACTCAAAGACTATTGACTTCAGACCATGAACTGTTAGCAACTGACTGATGTGAAATGCTGGGTAACACTTGGGCATTTTATTTAGAAAGCCAGTACGTTTTCATCAAGGCAAAAAGGAAAGTAAGCTTTCAAGAAACAAAGAAATGGCCTATCTTTGATGATTTTTAAGAAACTGCTATAGAGTGCACTCTTACCAGGAAACCTCTTGTAGCATTTCTTAATGTAGAAATTATTAGTAAGCATCTCCAGTCATACTTACAGTTATGTTCCCCTGAAAACAATCTTTGGTACTGTCAGAAACTAGGAAACACATATTCTTTAAGAGGTCAGGTATAAAGAAGCTGTAGAAAAGTCCAGAAAAGACTGGGAATGTTTCAGAAGAAACCTGATTCAGAAAGAGAGAGGGGGAGAATTAAAAGGGAAAATTAGTAGAAAGTGAATAGGAGACAGCAGGTTTCAAACAACAGACACATGAAAAATCAGCCAGAGACACATTAACGTTATTATTACTTGGGCTAAACCTGGTGCTAAACCTGGGTTATGTAAATAAGTCCTTGGCTGAGCGTGATGAGAACACAAGTTTTGGCTACTTCATTCCCCCATGCTCCTGAGATGTGATGTGTGGAGCCTAAGGCTGAGTCTAGAATCTTTTTTATTTTTGTATCTCTCGTGATTGGTATACGATAATTAGGAATGAACGAATGAATGCACTACACTTCGATTCAAATTTTAGCACCGATTCCTACTGTAATTAACAAAAATCACAGCAAGGGTTTGAGAGTATGACTTTTAAGTTGTGAAATAATAAAAAAACCTATGTTTATTCTAAGAACTAAAAAAAAGTCATAACATTAACTGTGTTTATAAGATGTAGTAACAGTCACTCATCTACCTAGTATCTCATCAGATATGACAGCTGTGCCTACATGAGGCGAAATGTAATGAAGAGAACTGAAATCCCATCTCTAAATAGGATTTTTACTTTAGAAACTTGATGTCTTATTGACAAAAAAAAAATAAAAAATTCAGATTTAAAAAAATATTTTGTTCCTGTTTTCATGTGCATTCTTGTCATTTTGCTGACCAACATCTATGTGGATTATATTATTTGCCCTGTTGAAAGTCATATTTATGATTCACTTTTTCTCTGCCATTTTTGATTCCAAGAACAAGGAAAAATCATGAAGGTATAATTTAGTTTGACACTCCCAATTCAAATGCTAAGTTTGATTATCTAATGTATTTGTTCATTGAGTAACTGACTGATTGATTGAATCGCCCAACAGTTCTTATGCTTCGATGATGTGCTGAGCATTTTGTTACATATTAGGGATGTAACAACGAACAATGGATGAACCAGGCTCTCAATATCTCAGTTTTTGCAAAACAGTGAACCAAATATGGGTTGAAGTCATCTGCCAATGAGTTTCCACTGGGTAAATAAAGGGTTTTTTTAACCTGGAAATCTTTTCTGGATTCACACGTCTTTCTTGCCCTAGTCTTCCTTATCCTGCCCTGGCTTTAGGGGAGCAACCAGCCAATACTACGTTGTGACCAACATAAGCTCATGTCTTGTGCATTACAGGAGATGTTGCAAGTAAAAAGAAAAATCTTTGGGCATATTAACATGTTATAGAAATCCAAGCCATTACTATTACCATGGTCACTAGTATTTGGGTTGGAAAGGTAAGAAATGGGTAACGTCATTCTGTTATTTGATTTTGAGATGTTCTTAAAGAAAGCTTGAATTCTCACCATTCCTTCCAGCTGGCCTTTACTCTCTACCTGCTGTCAGCCACCTGGGATCAGTACGCCCAAATAGCAAAGTAAGGGGCTGGTCTGGGTTGTGCTGGTGTGCTGGTCATTTTCTCTCAGACTACCTAAGCTTTAAATGGCATGCTACACTTCACCAAACTGTATTTTTCATTATTTTTAATCTGTACTGTAAAATTACTTCCGGTTTGAATACTAAGAAGCTAACAGAAAAATAAATTAATAAAACTGTTCAGCGTTAGAATTATGAACTCAGCAATCTTTAAGGGAAAGCCATTTTTCTGTAAGTAAAGAATCCATTTAGTTGAAGAAAGATACTTTATGCAAAATTCTGATGGCATTAGCATGGAGTACTTAATAAAAGGGAAGGAGCATCTAAATTCAAGTAACAAATTCTTCAACTACAGTTTGCTTTATGAAATAAATGTTTATTTTCTATACGATTTTAAAAGAGTTTACCAATTTGTTAACCACAAAAACAATTTAAAGGGGAGGTAGTTTGGATCTTAAAGGAAAACTGACGGTTTTAAAAGATTTACTAAAGAAATTATTTTTAAAAATAAAAATAGCTGAGTTTTAAAAGCTACTGCATTGAACTGAATCATAAAATTATCATCTTAGGTAACTTTCCTCAAAAGTTTTAAAAAGGGATATTTTTTTTAAATTCCAAAATGATTTTAGAAAATGCTCTTAGTTTGATAAGCTAAAATTAGCTCAAGCAAAGGAGGATTTTGTAGAATTGTTAACACTTAGCCTCACAATAGTTCTTTCAAACTATAGATAACTAGCTAGAGTAGAAGCAATTTCTCAAGACAATCTTGTCTCATGAATGTTCATTCTTCCATGATAAAGTTTAATGACAAATTGAAAAAATTTATTGGATTCTACCAAGACCATTTTAGACATACAAAATAGGGCATTTTAACATAATTTATTCTTTCTCCTACTTCTACCTTTAAAAAATACTGCTATTCACCAAATTTATTCATTTGATATTCTATTCTGTTGGTCCTAAAATCACTGAATTCAATTCAGCTAGAGCAGAAAGGGTCCATCTCACACCCACATTACTATAATTATATTCCAGATATTTACTAGACAGGCAAACCATCACATTTATGTATATTAGGAGATAATGTTGTTTAGAAGGGTTACGTGACATATAGCTAAAATGACATATCAATATGACTAATAGAGACTAATATAAAAGTTAATAAATATGTCAACTATAACATCAGAAGAATCTTAAATATGTATGAGAAGGTATGTAGAAATAACAGTATCTTTTCAAAATTCAAATTCTGGTGTAGTTTAATAATAGACATCAGAATGTTAACACTGAAAAAGTACTGTCATGAATACATTATTTGCAAGAATGTAGATTAAGAGATCTGAGATGTGTATAATACATTTATTCTAACGTCTTTGTTAAGTGAAGTGAGATTACATATAGTCTACCTGGCCTCATGTAAGGAAATGGCATCAAAACCTGAGAAATGCAACAGAGGTCAATCAACCTAACTGAGAAAATAAAAGAGAGAATCCTAGAAAAGGTATTTGCAAATGAACAAAATGTTGCAGCATTAAGAGGGTTAAGGTGTAATAATGAAAATCAATTGTTCTCAGAGGATTTATGTCAATGGATATGTGGCCGTCAACACATAGAAAACGTGATGAAACTGAACCCTTGGGAAAGAGTTGCTGTTTCGTTTTAGATCACTTAAAGGTGAAAATACCAGGTGGTTTTCAAAGCAAAAGTCCAGATTCACTCTCCAAAACCATGCTAGTTTTAACCATTTTATGTCAAGAAGAAAAGAACCAGAGTTAGAAAAAAAGAAAAAGGGCTTCCTATCTCAAGCAATAGTATATATTGTGTATCTTAGTATATCTTGGTATTTGAATACTTATTTTAATGCCTAATCTGTAATGGTCATTCTCTGTACTAAAATCTATGACATAACAGCCTCTAGACTGCCTTTGTTTTGTACACAGAGGGAAAGAACCCCTTTGTCCCAGGCAGTTAGTTGTAATATTTAGGATACTTGTGACAACAGAAAAGTGAGGAAAGAGCTAAACAGAGCCTCTCTGGCCCTTTACCCGGTTCTATTGCTGCCCTTGGCATTGCCCCTATAACCTGCAGACCATAAAGCAAACACTTTCACCATCCCACTATCAAAGAGGCACTTCCTCACACCGGGGCTTTGGACTGGAAGTTGGAAAACTCCTGCCATTCTTACAGTGTCCAGATGTGTCCTCTGGTGCTTGGCACGGTCACTGGAGTTACTGAATGCCTTCTGACATCCCGGATGCTGGCACAAATATGGCTTCTCGCCTGTGTGACTCCGCAAGTGAATCTTGAGATTTTCGAGCCTTGAAAAGGCCTTCTTGCAACCTTCAAACTGCAAAAAGAAAACAATTTGGGGTTGTTGAGAAAGACCTTGAATGCTTGAGTCTGAGGGACAGAAAAAGAAAAGTCCTTAGTTTGTACTTAGCCTAAAACAAAAAAATAAAATGAAATCCAAACAGTAATACTACTTCTAAAAATATCCATATGTTTATGTGATCTGCATTTTTCCACTGAATATACATGCTACTTTGTGTACCAGAGTTGGGTCCCAAACTGATTTCTGTGATTACTTATGTCAGAGAAAATTCACTGTGAGCCATCTGGCTCCGTTAATAAAAATACAGTAATGCAAGTCTTAAAGATTTATTGAAAAATTAACACACTTTTCCATTTCCAAATTGGTCTAAATTGAAGGAATCAGGAAGGAAGAAACTTTTCACAACTAATAAACTAACAAGAAAAATCACAGCGATGTATGAGAAAAAAGGTGAATTGAAGACCCAAAAGTTCAAGATGTAAAAGGCACGTGTCTGCTGAATTATTATGGTCATAAAGTTCCTTAATTGTATTTTAAGGGGTTTTGTACTCCCAATAGATTGACCTTGTTGACATATAGGGTGATGCCAAACCTAACGAGATAAAGTTTTCAAATATGCTTTCAAAAAGGTACTGAAAGACAATTCATTCAATGCTAAATCATTTTTCAAATAAAGTGATGGTTTTATTTTTATTTTTTTAAAGAAATTTTGTTGCCTCGTTCAATACGACAAGAATTGAAAGTGAAAGACTGAAGATTTCAAAAAATGCTTCATTGGTTTACCAATAATATTTATTGACGGTAATAGTTACTTAATGCCTTCTGGGGGCAAAGTATCAGCTACTGTTTATTAGCTGGTCAAAGTGGTTCTAATCCTTGAAATGCCAACCTAATAAAGAAAATGTGTTACAGAAAGCCTATAAATGAAGCATAAAGGTGAGATGGGCATTTATCCTTGAACTCTTTCACAAAATTTTAATCCATTTGAGTTCCCTCTGCAACACACTTACAAATATGGAAAAACTAACCAGAACAAAGCATAATATGTTTAAAGCAAATAAGAAACCTTAGAGAGGAATGTGGGGGGGGGGGGGGAGGGGCTGGATACAACAGAATATAAATAAAGAAGGTAAATTCAAGATGGCTTCCATTCAAAATTAGCGGGTATAACTTAATCTTACTACAAGTAATTTCATAAAACTCTGGTTCTCTTGCTTCTTACAATAGATGATGGAGTACACTGTTCACGAAGGGGGTGATCCCGAGATGGCTAGGTTTTGGTGACTTGAATTTTCATTTTTAAGTAAAGAATGAACTAAGGAGAAAGAATAGTCAAGTATATCATAAATCTAAGTTGTCCAGATTTTGCATGCTGGGATATTTTAAGAAATTTTAGAAAGTTGCACTTATTTTGATTGAGAGTTATACATGTTTCACAGACATATGTTGGTTTATTTCAATTTTGATATTTTGCTTAAAATAATTTTGGTGTTTTCCTGATTTCTATTTCACATAAAAATAAATATAGCCTGAACAGAAGATGATTGCTGACGAAGCCAACTACTTTTTCAACAGAGTGAAAGATACAATGCCATGTCACTAGAGGGAGAGAGGAGTTAAGGGGCTTATTTTTGGAAACAGGTTTGCAAGTGGGTCCTAAACTGGAAAAGAAAGGGGCTCAAAGTTAACCCCCAATTCACAGTTAAGAGGCCTCTGCTGACCAAACCTGTTTTTAAGATTCTCTCTGAATGACGACTCAGAGCAAACTCCTGGAGCTCAGTTTATTTTATTTGGAATCACTTGGTGGACCACACTTAGGTCTAAAATGAGCTTGTGGTTTTGGACACATCAAACCTGTAGCCTAGTTCCTAGCAAGGCTCTTTTGTAGGGTGGACACCATATTGGGGCCAGCTCCAAGGGTGCGTACACAAACCTGGGTAGGTCCCAGCACCCACTTCCTTCTACAGTCCCCAGATCTTGGTAAGAGAGAAGGCTGCATTGTTTCAACACCAACCAGAAATGGAGAACCACTTGAGAATATACTTGCGAGGTTTCTATGAGTACCGGACAAAGAAGACCCCTGGATCTACCACAGTGTGAATAAAGGGATCCCAGACATGTGCTAGAACTAATTCAAACTGTCCACTGGATCAGACACTAATTGGATGTACGCTAGCATTTCCAAGGTCTCTCTCGTTAAATGTCCAAGTAAATGTGCAGTAAAATGTCCAATTAAAAGTCAACTAACTGTTATTATTGCTGTTAACAGAAGAGATGATCAAAGACCCAGGGGCTTGTTCCATTCCAAACAAGTCAGTGAAAAGTGAATTACATCTCAGAATATCCTGACCATTTTTAAACAGCAAAGATGGAGGAAAATATGAGCACTCAGGCTGAAAAGGACAACAAAGAGCTTATCTGTAAAATCATGAAAATCTAGCTGATCGCAGATGTTTCCTCTGTAACAAGCAAGCCAGGAGACAAAAGTATTTGTAGTGCTTATACTAGCATAGTATTTTCAGAAATAAAGATTAAGAGTGAAGGGGTTATATAGATAAATGCAAGAGAAACAGAATTTCATACACTCAGGGGCTTATAATAGATACCACACACTCACTCTCATTGAAGAAATTCACTTGAAAAAACCATGAACCCCAAACCAGTAAAATCAGGCACTGAAGAACCGACAAATGGCTTGGTGGGGGACCCTACCACCCAACCTACCAGGTGTGTGCAGGGTGCCATACCTGACTGAACTTGCCACACTAACAATTCCGCAAGAGGAAAGAGGTGCTGTTAATTTCTCTAATGGTGTCTGGATGAAACAAAGCAAACAATTCTGTAATGAATCATTATCATTCATTATGGGAATAACCCTGTAATTCAACACAAGAATTTCCTCTCCCTCAGGCAATTCTACGCTTAGATTTATATGTTCAATTAAATGCAAATGCATTAAAAATAAAGTAACACATTTAGGTTTAACTACAAAAGATTGTTACAAAATACACCAAAACTGGATGCTTTGGGTATTTGGGCAAATGGATGCCTGTTTTCCTTATTATTTTTTTCATGTTTTCCAACTCTTGAATGTGTGAGTCTTACTTTTGTAAATGAACATCTACACCTAGACAAGTGAGAACCATAGGCATGTTTCCTTGGTTTGGCCAAATGTTTTCTCATCGAGGTTCCTAAAGCACAAGGTCCATTCTGAGATCTAAGGTCCAAGTTGTCACCTGACTGCTCCTGCCACTGCCACCAACCAATCCCCACACAAAAATGGCCAATATCCTAATCTCAGGTCTTCTTTTACCTGGACTGGCAATGGAACCAGGAAACGAGCGTAGGACCCAGTGTCACACAACTGGGTCACCAGGCCTGAGGTGACCAGTACTTCAAACACAGGCCCAGTCTGGGGAAGATGACAGAAAAACCAACCAACCAACCAAACTCTCAGAATCCAACGGGATAGCAGAAAGAGGAGAAATAGAACACAAAAAGAGAGACAAATGCAGGATGGTAATGTGGGAGGGAGTGATGGTGGGAAAGGGGTCTCGTATACATTAATAATTTTATTTAAGTAACATTCTTTTGTTCCAAACAAATACTGAGTAAGCTCTATGAGGATGGTGCTATATGTTAGTCATTGGAAGGAACAGATGAATGAAACTCAAACTTTAGTCATGGGAAGATGGAAGCAAGGTCAGTGTGTATGTCCAAGCAGGTCCTATAATGAACCTTGAGCAGTGATTCTCAAAGAACTGGTGCTGGACCAGCAGCAGCAGCGGCATGCCCTGGGAACCTGTCAGAAATACAAATTCTCTGGCCCCACCCCAGACGTACAGAACAAAACCCTGGGGGTAGGGGCCCAACATTTTAGTGTTAACAAGCCCTGCAGGAGATTCGGATCCTACAGTCCCAGGGGAGTTTAGGAATGCCATTCATATTGTAATCACTGTCGCTTTTCTTAAGAAAATTTCCTGACAGAAGTAAAGTGTCTCTAAATTCACCCATTTTGACTGGGACAACAGTCCTATGGACTAGCAGCAGCCCTGGACTGGAAAGCAACATCTCCATTCCAGGGTTAAGACGGAGTTATCTCCACTTGCACAGCAAATGGGACAAAATCTCAGAATGCCAATCTTGTACTAGAGATTCTTTAAACTCCAGATTGTTTAATCTGCTTCCAGGCAGATGTCTGGTTCTGAAATAGGTATGTCTGCAAGTTCCCTCAGTGACCTCCTGACCAACAAAACGTCCCACATTTCTAGTGCCCATTACATTCCCCTGTTGAGAAAAAGCACTGGAGGGGAGCCATGGTTTTCCACTTGAACATTTCAGTGGTTTTACAGACACAGACAAGAACTACACATGAAACTGTAAGTCGCAGCACTTTAAATCTCATGGGTTTTGAAAATACTGCATTGCATGAAGCCTCACTGAGAAATCTCTCCTTAACTCTGAGGCTGTTTTCAAGTAACAAACTTTAATTAAAAAGTGTAAGTTGCCTCAAACCCGGAGAACCTTAGCTTGCACCACTGCTAATTTAGGAGATTATTTCATATTTAAAGGATTACAACTGGACGGTAATCACCACCTATATATATTGGCTTGATTACAGATTGTTGACATTAAGTGGCATTAAGACGACCTTTGAAATATTACTTTCCCTTTCTATTAGACGCTTTTGTGTAAGGTTCTGAAAATGAAAGGCTCATTAGACACTATTAAAATAGGATTTATTCCATATGTGTAAGCAATAATCAACTAGAATATTACTCCCTCCCCTAATCAGCTCCTCAGAGTGCTAAAGAAGCACAAGTTCATATTCAAAGCAACAATAACAGCAAACCTTTCCTGATCAGGTTTCTATACCATCACTAATGTCAACAAAACCCAAACAGAAAGGACTCTATGATGCAGGACATGCTTTTTTAAAAATGTACATCTGATTTCATTTAAGTCTCAGTGTTTATGATCCTTAGAAGTACACATTTTTAGTTTCATCAGTTAAAACCAATTAATCCCATCAGCAATGGCTGATGCTATGATACGATATGCTGTGCAGCACCCAGAATTGAGTGATGAGTTATATGTTAGTTTATGTCTTTTCCATTTACAGCCCAGAGACAACAGAGATGTGAAGGCATTGGTGGAAAGGTCAGCAAATATTTCTAATGCCATGGATATAGTCATGGCGACTTCCATAATAAACCCAAGAGTTCAAGTCCACTTGGATTATGGACATACCTGCAACATGTGTCAATGAAAGATTGCTTCTCCTAGGACTCAGAAAGAGAGGACCAAAGCAACAGCCGAGGGCCACTGCACACACCTGAGAAGAGGTGAGAAATCTGACTCACGTATTTAGCAGAGATTTAGAGTTTCCTTCTAGGACTGTGCTCCTCAGCTTTATGGGGCTCGTGAGTGACCTCAGCTCCTTGTTAAAATGCAGATTCTGATGCAACAGGGATGCAGTGGGGCTGAGATTTTGCATTTCTAATAATCTCATCGGTGAGTCTTCTAAATGTTGAATGGTCAAAGATTACACTTTGAGAAGTAAGGTTCTTGGGATCATTCAACTACCTTTAGGTTGAAAATGTACAGTTTGATGAGATTTTATTTTTAAGAGATAAAATAAAATAACTACAGCAAGAAGAAAAGAATAAAGAGCTTGCTTTTGATGAATCAAACTGTGGCAGCTTTGTCCTTAAAAGTGTGGAAGAGTAAAATCTAATTTTAAAATTTAAGTTGAGAAGATAACAGAAAGTGTTGTCTGGGAGGGAAAAAAAGCAGAAGAAAAGTCAGAAAAAAGGGGACAAAGAATCAAAACAGACTGCAGAAGCACACTAGGGCCATCTGATTTTGTTTCTTCTTCAGTTCCATCCGCATTTGGACATATGGTTCGCCTTGTGCCACCCTGTGGTTTCTGTTCCCAGTGCATCCTTATTAGAACGGGATGCTCCAGCAAATCTTAATATTTACTGCATCAGTTTGTAGAAAGTGCTACATAAAGGGATAGAAAGAAAATAATGTAAATGTTTCGAAGCTTTTAAAAAGTATCCAGTTCATGGAGTCATTACACTGAGTAATAGAATTCCTTCCTCTCCCTGTCTCAGAATAACAATTCTGCAGTGAGGAAGACAATAGTGCAGTGTTCTCCTTTGTGATTTTACTCATGTTTTTAGTCTAATCCCCCTTTTGTCCATAACAAGACAACATACCCACAGAGAAGGAGTTTCCATGTTTCTTTTTGGTTGCTAAAAGGTAATATCTGATTTTATAGTATTTCAAAGGTTCTACCCAGAGGAATAGTGGCCTCGTTGGAAAATTATTTCAAGCCATGGCAGGGTTACCCCTGCCATGGGTTAATCTGAGAGTTCTCTTAACTTCAGGGAAATCAGTGCACCCCAGACTGCTTTTCCAAAGGTTCCAAGTAGCTAAATAGATTTGCGCTTGCATTTCTGACAACAGCCTTCAAAGTCTCCCTGCCCTTTGGTTTGAGTGGGGCAGCTGGAGGGGGAAGAGACTATAACGTGACAGTTGGGCATCAATGAATTACCCAGTTCAGTGCATGCCACGCATCTGGCGTTCTGAAGTGGCCTATAGTACTCATTTATCCAGAATTGCTGGAACTATTTAAAATTTTGGAGATTTAATATAAAACCCTTTCTGTAATATTTTCCTAACCCATCATAAAGAGATCCCAGTTACTGTGCTTTTCCTTGTTGTTTTGGAGTACAAAATGAATCTATTATAATAACTAGCTCATAAATACAACTTCCCTGGGTGGTTGTGCGTCTTGTTTTTGATTAAGAAACCTGTATAAAACCAAAGGTTACCTAAGTGCGCACTATGTATGTGTTTCTTATTGGTTTAAGGCAATTTGTTGCTTTTTAATATTTTGGGTCATGGGTAGCAGTTGTTCCTTAAAAGGGTACTCTAAATGAGGTGACAATAAATGAGGGCGAACTTAGAAAAACGAAAATGGAAAAAATATTTTTGAGAAGCCACATGACAATGTAGAGAGAAATATGTTATTTCTGTGCCAACATTTGAACCATATTAAATTTTTATGGAAATTATGAAGTGTCTGGTTTATAACAATTGAAAGGAGCTGGGACAAATGGAACCTCATCATGGGCATTATATTTACAACTGGAAAAAAGAATACTTCACAGTGCAACATTGATATTTAAGATGTATCACATGGCCCTTTCCAGTTATTCAACAAATATAAAGTATCATATATTATTCATGCCGTTATCAATACAATGCCAGAAAACTACAGTTTTAAGCAAATTATTTCTGTGAGTGGGTAAATAATAATAATTTAAAAATGAGTTGTTTGGGATTGTTTAAACATAAAAAGTTTTGCCTGATTTTTTGTTGTTGCTGTTTAGTAGTATTGATTTCATGCAACCGCACATATACACCCACCAGAGCATGTATACTTAGGAGGTTTACAGTCAGACCTCTATAAATGCACTTTGATTACATGACAAGAGAGCAGGTATATTTAAGCTATGTAATTGGCCCTGCATAAATATATCTAAAAGCAATCACATTATTTAATTTTATGTATCTGTGTTTCTGGTCACCACGTAGCCAGCTATATTTCCATATACATATATCCACACAAGCACAATACTTCTAGGAAGTATATATAAGCATACGTATAAAAGCAACTGTCAGATGTTTTGCTACTCTGCATTAAATAAAAAATTTTCAAACGCTTTTAAGTACCAGTCTATATATTGGGTATTGACTTTCTTGCACATTCAGCATTTTATTAGGCTCTGTAGATGACACAGAAGAAACTGCAGGCTCAAACCTACATTTCCTGCATTCATAGAACATTCCAGGAGAATGATATATACCCAGAAAAACTGTGGACCCTGACCCAGCCTGCTCTAACAACTCTCCCCCCACAGCCCCAAATAATTTTCTACATGTTAAAAGTGAGGAAACTGAGAGAAAATGGAGGAATCATCCTTTGGATTTTAGGCATTATTTTTGACATTCAAAAAAAAAAAAAAAAAAAGTCAGAAACATCCTCTAAAGCTCGGTTTCTCTAAAATGTCTCTCAAGTTTCAGAAGACAGAGAGAGATAGATGAAGTAAAAGAGAACTAAGTAAGCAAAAGGAAAGGAGCAGTGGAAAAACAAAGAGAGAGCGACTACAGATCAGAGCAGGGCTTAGCATATATATGCGCAGGCCTGTCCCCTCCTCTCTGTCCTCTCACCGCCTCCCCCGGGCTCCAGGCCAGTCCAGGTGCAGCTCCTTAATGAAGCAGCGTGCTCCTACTGGGCCCTGTGCCTCTGCGTGTGTGACTCGCTGTGCCTGGTGACATCCTACTGATCCTTTAGCTTGTTGTCACCTCCTCTGTGGTGCTCCTTACCCCCGCCACACACCTTGCCCACTGCCTCCCTAACGCACAGTTACACTGATTGGATTGTTTGTCTCCCCGACGAGGCTGTGAGCTTTCCAAGGACAACGGACTCAGTCTTATTAATCTTTTTACTGCCAGCTCTGGGTACAGGGCTTGGCAGATACTCAAGTGACCGCAGATAATTTGCTAAATAAATGCTAAACAAAATAAACAGAATGAACTCTTTGTACAAAAGCATATTGATTTCCGACACTTCCTTGTGTAGTAAGTTCATTAAGGACTTTTCATTAGGTAGGGCCAGTTACTATTTATGATGCCATCAAATGGTCAACATTGCAAAAAGCTATAAAACGCATTTATGGGTTTTGCTGGATTTTAAGGTTCTATAGAAATACTGTAAAATATATTTAATTATTTTAACTCTATGTGAGGAAACAATACTAATAACAAACGGGTGTATTTTTGTGTCTGTGTGGATGAGATGCATTAACCTCTTTATTGATGTTCTGAGAAATTTGTAGCAACACTAGTGAAGTGAGTGAACTATTTTTCTTACCACACCCTTTTCTAAACTTGAGCTAAACATACACATGACCCATTGGGAATGTGTTATTAGCAATAATTCAAGACACATAAATGTGGGCCTTCTTCATACATAAAGGAAAAGAAACTGTTTTAAATTGCCCTTTAAAAGTTGAGCTAGTATGCTTCTCAAATATGCCAGGAAAGAGCCTCTCATCAGTGTCTCATGCAAAGAAAATCCTATATAATTCCAACATATAATCATGCCTAGCCCCACAGCTTTCTGTGCTGAGAGTCAAGGGGGCTGTAGCAAAGCCTTGGTTCCGCCTTTCCCACTCGCAGTGGACTGGCTGCCCTGTAACTGTCTTTGACCATAAAGATAAGAAATGGCACTGCTTGCCTTTAGTTTTATTAAGAATTGGCATGCTTGCTTTAACAGAACCAAGCAATATATTTATTTACTATGGTGTTTTCCAAAATGATTGCTGAATTCTGTCATCTCTTGACTGAGAAACTGTTTGCGGGTTGCAACAGAATGTATGATAACATGCATATAGCAACACAAATCTCCAAGATAAACTGTTTAAGTCAATTTGCTATCATATAAGCACATAGGTGCAAATACGTGCATATGCACTTGTGAATATAGCCATGGGCACATGCTTTAACACTTGCACACATATCCCACACAGATTCTGTAATAACTGTATGTGTTTAAGATCTGTGCACAGGGGTGTAGAGGCAAGCATGAATTTGCCAAGAGAGAAAAGGAAATTTACACACGAAGAGAATAATTTACCATAAATTGGCCCACACTGAGTTTATTCCAAAAAACAGAGTGCAAGATGCCAAATTTTTAATGGCTCTTACTATTCCAGATCTGGCCCTGACAAGCTTTGGAAGGGAAGCAAGTGGGCAGGAAAGATGGGATTAAAAAATTATATATCTTAAGCTTTTTCACTTTCAAGTGTAAAATTTCCACCACTCTGACAGGAGGAAAGAGAGCGGCAGGGATATTTTCTTGACACTGTGCTTTTCTCAACAAAAAGCCGTCGATTTTCATTATGCATTGCTTAAATATAAATTCTGTACTTGCTAAAAGTCATCTGTGACTGGCTGCTTAAAAAAAGAAGCAGATATGAAAATAACGGAACTCAAACCTGGCATTAGCCCTGGCAGCCATTACAAAGGTGTGAACTCAGAGTGATGCCTTCCGGCAGCTCCACAGTCCTAGGATTGACAATCTTTGGTGACAGCCCACACTGGTTCATCAAAACCACTCACTCATTTGCTTCCAGAGGGCATAGCTTCCAGTTTTCTTTCTTTCACAGCTGAGCTTCTCTGCATGTCTTTCCCATCACATGCCTGACAGGCACATAGCAAGTGCTCAGAAAACCCTCCATTTCTTCCACTTGCTCTTCTCCATCCCCGTTCTGATTTTAAACTCTCTGCCCTCTCACTGAGCCCTTTTCCTTCCAGGTTGTTGAGGGAGTTGCCCTCACATCTTGCCTCTTCTTCCGATATGCCCATGGTTCACCCGTGGGCAACAAACTGTCATTAAATCCATTAACTCATTCCAGTTATGACCTTTTCGGTTTTGAGACCAACAGGATATTCAATCACTGTATAAATGCAGAGTTTGATCCCTATAATTATTAGAAAAACGTTTTGGCTAAGAATTGTAATCTCAATCCCCTTGACTATTCTATGTAATGCAACTTCCACTCCTTTCTTTGGAACTTCGCTCCATTTATCACAAGAATGATACATAGGTCTACATAAAATTCTACCTACCATGTTTCCCCGAAAATAAGACCTAGTTGGACAATCAGCTCTAATGCCTCTTTTGGAGCAAAAATTAATATAAGATCTGGTCTTACATTATATTACATTATATGAGACCCGATCTTGTAGTAAAATAAGACGGGGTCTTACATTAATTTTTGCTCCAAAAGACACTTTAGAGCTGATTGTCCAGCTAGGTCTTATTTAGGGGGAAACATAGTACAAGGGTCAAGTTCAGGGTGAATGTGGACCATCTCAGATGTTTTAATTTGATGAGAACATTGGTCTATTGTTTAAAATAGTTGGCTTTTTCGTTGAATTTAAACTATGACTATTTCTTATTCTCCAAAGAAATTTAAAAATGAGTAAAATGTGTTGTTTCTAAGATATGTTTCTTCTTCTTTTTTTTTAATCTCCTTGGCCATCTTACAAAGCCAACAATCCTGACGTGAAAGTACTTAGCACACTGTAAATTCTCCATAAAAGTTAGCCACTATTATCATCATCTTTTACGCATTCAAATTATCTAGCATTATTATCCCAGTTTTACAAGTGAAGGGAATTGAGGCCTAAAGAGGGTAAGCTACTTGCCAAAGTCACACAGCTAGTAAGTGGCAGAGCTGCAACTAGAATCACAGCCTTCTGGCTGGTATTTAAGCAAGTATTTCATCCATGCACCCCCAAGAGAATATTACTTCTGAAGAGTTAAAAAAGATAAAGAAAGAAGCGTGTCTTGGAAGGAATCCAAATGCACTTTTTTTTCTGTTTCTTTACAAAATGAAAAATATTAGTGGTTTAAATTCACTGTAGCCAATAGGGTCAACTCTCCTAAATTATATCAATCATTCTCACCGAAGTCTGAGCATAGAGTAAAGTCATTAATAATAACTATTGTGAGCCTTATGTTCTTGGCATAATCTACCACTTTACTAGCTGTGATTCTCAAATTTTAAAAAAAAGTGGTATACATTTGTAAGCCACTCAGCTGCTTGGGATGCTTAGAAACAAATGCAAAGTGAGACCTGGCATAAAAAAGTCAACTTGAGTATTCTAGAAGGACCTCAAAGCTGCATACTCAGCCGATGAAATACTCTACAGCATGAAGCCTTACTCATTTCATCAAATGAAGGGGGTCCCTGAATTTACTACCAAGTTACCAACTGACAAAACTGGCTCCTTCTTAGATGCATACTTGGCGAAGCCTTTCTACAAAGTAATTTTACTTATGGAGGAAAGAAAGATGTCTTACAAGTTCCCATAATCTAATAGGTGCGTGATATATATTAGATGGTCAATAATTTTTTTTCTTTTGTTTGAAAACTGATTGACTGAATATTTGCCTAAATATTTGTCGTAGCACTTCTAATTCCATTAGAAGCAAAATTTCCAAAGAAAGAAAAAACAATTCATTTAACTCTTTTCCTTGGTTGGATATAAGAATCCAACCTATATGGCATCAGAAGGCACATGGCTATCAATTGTTGAACTTGGTCTAGACTTCTATGAGCTCTGGCCCTACTGCTTATTCAGTATCTCCATACTGATGGATCACAGGCACTTCACAGTAAATATTGCAGCACTTAACAAGGACTTTTTCCCCAACACAGAGTCTTCACTCCCTGCTCTCTATTTACCCAGCAGTGTAGGCCCAGAGTCTGGAAGTAATCCTCGACATCTTCCTCTCCCACACATCCATTTCTGATCTCCGAGTCCTCAGAAGTCTATCTCAAAAATGTCTACATCTCTCCATCAACATCTGATCTCCCTTAGTCTAAGCCACCATTCTCTCCTACCTGATCTACTTCAATCATCTCCTAACGGGTTACCCCCATCCACACTTGCCCCCACCCACCATCTAGTCTTCACACTGATGCTAGAGTTATCTTTTGAAAACTACAAATCTGATCACGTCCCTCAGCTGTGTCAAATTCTTCAAAGGTTTTCCATTGGTTTTTGGATAAAGACCAGAGCCCAGTTATGGTTTATAAGATCTTGCTTGATCTGGCTCCTGGTTACTTTTCAACCTTATCCTCACCTCACCTTCCTTCCCTCTCATTCCCTCAGCTTCAGCCACACTGATCTTGGAGTTCCTCAAAGGTGCCATGCCCTTTCTCACCTGAGGGCATTTGCGCATGCTATTTCATTTGTCTGGAAAAATGTTTTCCTTCTATTTTCCTGGTTAAATCCTATTCATCTTTTAGAGCTTAGCTAAAATATCCCCTTTTTCAGGAGAGCATTCTCTGTCCCCAAGCTTAGGTTTAGTCTCCCACGTATATGATCTTATAGCATCCTCAAGGGATGTGAGCTCCTTGAAGACAAGGGCCAGGCTGGTCCTTTTCATGGTGCACTAGTGTGCACCGTAAGCTCCCAATGCAGATTTGCTAAATTGACAAATAAGTTATTATGCATTAAAATGCAAGTTTTTTTATTTTTTATTTTTAAACACTTTCTTTTCCTCCCTCCCTCCCTTCTTGTCTTCCTTCCTCTTTTAAAAACTCTGTTTCTAGGGCTCAAACTCCACTCAGAATAACTGTATACTCATACGAACTGTGCTTGCTCTAACAAACAATAGAGAATACCATGTTTCCCCAAAAATAAGACCTAGCCGGACAATCAGCTCTAACGCGTCTTTTGGAGCAAAAATTAATATAAGACCTGGTCTTAAGTTATGTTAGATAAGACCCGGTCTTATAGTATAATAAGACTGGATCTTACTATACTAATTTTTTCTCCAAAAGACACATTAGAGCTGATGGTCTGGCTAGGTCTTATTTTCGGGGAAACACGGTTATAAAACATGAGTAGAACTTAAAGAACAGACCCTCAGGTCTGGAGAAAAAAAATACTTGTGAAGCCGTCTATAATTTCTAAGTGCTATATGAAATGCAAATGTTTTCTAGATTCCAACTGCACACACAGAAATATCTCAACTCATTTTGACAAAGTTATCCACCAGAGAGATGAATAAATAGCTTCACTAAATACATATGGTGCAATTATACCCAGCAATAAGTGACAATAGGTCTTGCTTTATACTATTCTAAAAATTCAAAGCTCAATTATTTCAGCTGCTCAGTAAATAATATTGAAAAGACGTGGCAGTAAAGCAACATAAGAACAGACTGTATTAGTAAACGCTAATGATCTCTTTACGATCCACAGAGCCACTTCTTTTTCTTCTCAAGGAAAGAAAGCTTTTTGTAAATTAAGAAGAAAAAAAAAAAATAGACAACCATGAGCTATAGCCAAGAACAAAATGAAAGCAGGGAGCACTCCTTTTGATCTTTCAAGGGTAGTATTTAGTTAAAGAATGTATGCTGGACTACAGAAAAACATGACCAGAAACATGAGTGTCTGGGACCTGAAAAATACAGTTGTTGGCAGCTGGCCTTTAAAAAATATATTTATAAGAAAAGAAAAAAAGAAAAAAAAAGAACCTATCTTTATAGCTCCAATTTTTAGGGCTAACTGGCACTGACTTTAATGAAAGGGGTCAGTTTCAGACTTCTTTTTAGACTACAGAAGCACTACAAGTAATTGGTATAATTAGCAATTCAGATATGCAAATCAAATTCAAACTTAAAATGACTGAGATGGAAAAGCAACCTCAACGGGAAAAAGAGAAGGAAAGAGAGGAGAGAGAGAAGCATGGAAGCAAGAACCCTGGCCCTTTTAGACAATTAGAGGTCAACTGAAGTGTGGCTGAGCACTGCTGTTAAGACAGATGGGGACTGACCACTTTAAGACAACCACAGTGAGGGTGACAGGGAAACCAGGAAGCTGCCTAGCCACACACACGTCTGTCCACCCAGCCAAGAGAATTTGCAGAATGACAATCAACAAGGCAGATCTGGAACTATTGCCCTATTTAGAGCTCTTGTTTGCATGCTCCCTGGATGTGTGGTGTTTATTATTTTTCTAATTTGAGCAAACCATGTAAGCTTTTGGCACCTCAAAAAATAAAATCATATGACCAGTAAAAATGTTTATTTATGGGGGAAAAAGTTAGGTCAATGGCATTGGTTTCCTTTTTTACTCAGCTACTTTACTTCTGGAAATGGTAATCTACCTCACTGCTCTTCTGCCTGTCTGGGATCCACCCACTTGAGGCCCACTGGAGAAAGAAGCTTCCAGAGGGCAGCACCGCCATGGGAGATGCCATGCCCTCTCTGATCTTCCGGACCTGACCGGGCTCATCAAATCTGCACTGTCTTTGCACACTGCATTCTTCCTGAATAATCCCTTACTTATCTGCCATTAAATAAAAAGGTCAGCAATCATCTGCATGATGGTTTTCTCCCGAGTTCTGCTTCGGTCTTGTCCATCCCTCTGTTTCCAGAACCTAGCACAGTGCCTAGAACATGTCAGGTGCTCAACGAATGAAAATGAAGAAATCTGGGGTTGATGGGCAATATTAGGTCAGATCATCCAAATGTAAAGCTACTGTCGATCATCATGAATTCCACGATCAAAACTCAATTGCTGAAAGTTTATCAAGGAATTATTTGTATGGAGACAACGTGCAAGACCTGACACAATCATGTACCAACTGGTCTCCTAGGACAGTGTTGCTCAGACTTTAGCGTGCACACAAATCTTCTGAGGAATTCACTATGAAGCCAACTTTGATTCAGCTGTTCTGGAGTGAGGCCTGAGAATCTGTATTTCTAAAAAACAAAACTCCTAAGAGATGTTGCTGGTCCCGAGGCCATGTTTGTATAGTAAGGCCCTCGGTGTCAAATTGACCACCCAAATACAGCTTTCCTTACAGATGAATCTTATTTACTTTGTGTTTAAAAAAAATCACACTGTGATTATTACCTAGATGGTTCTTGATTTAGACAGCCACACAGATGTCTGGTTGGGGAGATGAAGAATCACCATTTCTTGATTTTCTCTGGCACTTGCGGTCTGCATTACATATATTCTCTGGTAAACTCTGCATATCATTAGGAAATTTAGTAATGTCTCTATTAACCCAATGAAAGTTTCACTTCCATCAAGAGAATTTGGCCAGGAAAAAAAAAGAACTTGGATTTTCTATAGGACATCCTTTTTATAATAACATCTTTTGAGAATATTTGTCTTTGGTTAGTTCTTTGGACATATTAGTACATATGCAGCACTTAGGTGTTGATAAAACAGAGATGGTCCTCTTTATTAGGATTTCATTCAATTTCTGTGATCGATGCTGCACAAATCTTTCTTTCCAGCCGTTTCCAAACCATTGTGGAAAGCCTGAAACAGGCCAATGGATATTGATATTTTGATCTTTTATAACAACTTTCAAATCTATTAATATTCAATGATTCTTTTGTAAAGTGACAGAGTTTGGGTTGTTTCCTCAAATAATGACACAATAATGCAGACATCTCCCGTTGGCAATTTCTGAATGTCTCTTTGTACACAGTCTTGCCTCACCCCACAATGCAAAGAGCTGATCCATGTTTAATGGTTTTTCTATGGATTTAAGGTAAACAGTTTTAAATACCTTTTTGATAACAATTCTTTTGCTGGTACTTGATGTGACTCTCCTGGAGGAGTATTGCTGACAGTGATTAGATTTGCTTATTATGTGTATTCCTCCACACACACACACACACACACACACACACACACACACGCATTTGCTGAAAAAGTCAACATGTGGCTTTATGTCTGTAGTATACCAATAAACATATCAAAATCCAAATTTAGAATCCTAATTCACAATACCACTTTTTTTCTCTTCTTTACTTGGAGTAAATTAAATTCAGTCTTTGTTGGAATGAAATGTAAAATGAGTTTCACACATACATTTAACACTAATCTGTTCTCCCTACTTTCATTATGCTTTGAATTTCTGTGATATGTTATATTCCAGGGACTCAATTTACTTTTATAAATATTCATTGATTTTCCCCCTCATCTGCATTAGTGCTGCTAAACATTCCCTCCATCTTTCATTTGGAGAAACTGAGGCACCAAGGAGGAATCTAAGGGTTGAATTAAGGGATGTCACTTAATACAACAGTAGAGCTGAAAATGTGACTTAGAAGCCCCCTCTGATAAAGAGGCACCCCTCCGCCAAAGCTCAGAAATAATGGTACAATGCTCAGGGATTAAATCAGAGGTAGCTTGCTCCTATTCTAGGCACAGCTATGTTCCTTATTTTGTTTCTTTCCCTAGTACAAAGTGCAGTAACAGAATAGCTGCCCTGTAGTTAAAGAGAAACGATTACAGAAAAGAACAGTTGGAGAAAACAAGGCAAAAGTACTTGGATTTTAGTCAGTGGGAGTCCATCACAGTAACTAATGGGCTGAGAATGTTTCTATTTTTTCACCAAGTAATCCATATGCAAATTTCCTGCAGTATTCAATATGCACTTCCAAGCTCAGTAAATGTTTTCTATTCTTTGCTGCTTAGCTCTCTCAGCTTTTTCCAATTAGGCCCTGTTTATTTAGGAAAAAAGAAAATGTCTAAAGAAAGGATTAAGCTCTGTATCTTATGGCGAAAGAATGAATATTAGAAATTCTTTCAGGATCTAGAGGATGCATTCTTTACTCATCCTCCCCGCTGGGGTGGGTAATGAGAATAAAGTAAACGGGGGATGAAGCTTTTTACTTCATTTGGTTTGTTCAGCTGAAAACATGCCTTTGACATTCTGGAATTAAATCCAAAATTCATGACAATTCAGACAACAGTGCACATGGAATAAGCCTGTGGGTAAAAATAAATAAATAAAAGAGAGATGTGAAAGCTCAAAAGACCCACCTGGTGAGCAGAAGTTCTTTCTGCAAAAGCAAGAGAATTCATGATGTGGAGGGGACAAGGGGCCATGCTGGGGAGAGAAAGCATAAATGGCAGTAGCTAGCCGCTGTGTCAAATGAAGATGACCCAGGAAGCACAGTTGTAAATCAGAGACGTCTCAAAAGCATGGCGTCTCGGGAGTATTGAGGGAAGATAGTAAATGAAAGTCAGGTCTTTCCATTTTCCATCACTACACCCATGAAGACATACGGTGTTCTGTTGGTCTATTTTAAATTTAAATGGAAAGTGGAAGGTTATTTTGTACTTAATCCTCCACCACCAGCACTTGAATTCCATAGAAAATATAAGGACAAAGGTGTCATGAGCCAGAGGAGGAATTTCTGCCACTGAGACTGGCCTGCTTCCAGAGGCTGTTGTGGACTTCACACACACACACACACACACACACACACACACACACACACACGTAAAATATTTTACAAACTTTGAAGCCTCACACCAATGAAAGGAGGGTCATGAGCAGTGGTTATGGTTGGCAATAGATTAAATAACAGGAAATATCCAAGATGCTTCTAATGTCTCAGAATAGATTTTTAACAAACAGAGTTGTGAAGCCTGAACAATACCAAAATGCCAGATTAATTTTCTCTCCCAGCATTTACGGACTCACAGCCATAGGGGAAAAATCACTGATAAATTATATTTAAGGATAGAGCGTTTACCTGGTGATTGAATAATATATCGGTTTCTTCAAATCCCCACATTGCATTTGGTTGCCTAAGAGATAGAGCAGAAAGCAGCAAAATCTAGGGAAAGTAAGGTGTCAAACTAATAAGCAGTGAGAAGTGTCCCTTAAATGGCAGTTATGGAAAAGAGGAGGGGACCTGAATTAGTATAAATACACAAGCCAGTGGCTAGGACAATGCCCTAGTCTGCTCCCCCTGAATTTTTTTTTTTTTACTACCATCTTTATATTTAGAAACAAACAAACAAACAAACACACGTCTTCAACCTTGGTCAAACCACCTCCTTACACTATCCATGAAAAAAAATTGTGGTGGTTAAGTTACCCAACTTAACAATTTATAAAAGTTAAATTCTATTCTTCAACGCAGTAGTTGAAAGGGAAAAAAATCACCTTCAATTGCTTTTTTAAATTTTATTTTAAGTTCTAAGATACAGCAATGCTCTCAAATTTCTTAACTCTCAAGCTCAGAGAAAAATAAACTAAACAGAAGCCTGCCAAAAATCCAGGCTGACTATTAAAATGTTACAACCCAATGTCCTGGGTTTGAGACGATAGTTGGTATCCAAATCAACAGAAATGTCCTGGACCGAAGCCTTCAGATCACCATGGAACAGGCTTTGATGCCCTTTGTCTAATTCTGTGGAGACCCAACCCTCAAGTGGAATATTTTTGGCCTGTCAAATAAAGGCCTTTCCCAGAAAACCAAAGGGCTTGGAAACATTGTGCTGATTCTCAGCCCACGCTGAAGTAATGCAACACACTGGATCTAACCTCCAGCTTTAGAGTGCACCAAAAGACATTACATGGAGTTTTTTGGTTTTTTTCTTTTCCTTTTCTATTGATCCCATGGACCAGTTATATATTTTTTCTCCTTTTATTACCAAAGTGGCTTCTTCCTGAAGCCAACTTTGACTAAACCCCAAACAGTAATCCCTGACAGAAACAGTTTAGTACATGCGAGGGCTGACCACGCCTTAACAACTTTTCATGTTTGATCTTTCACTTTTTCTTCTGCAGCTTCGCTGATGACAAGAGTGCCCACGAAAGGGCAGATTTCTGCCTCAACTCTCAGGCACATCGATAACGAAAGGAACAATCTACACAGGCAGTCACAAACTGATGAAGCCCTCGCATCTTTCCTGACAAATCGTCTAAGAAGTCCATCCTTGAGAACTTGCCCTGGAACTCACAGCATGGCATAAACAGTGGGAGCTAAAACCTGCCAAATCTCCACTAGGCCTCTAAGCCACCTGTCTCCCGCAGTGCCATGAAAAGGGGGGGGGGGGGGAATCTCAAAGTGGTTCCATATCTATATATCTGTTCTTTCTTTGAAGGTATGGCCTACGGGTCTCAAATGAAAAAGTAGGATAAAATCATCATCCAACAGTGGGTTGGGCGTCCTTGCCTGAGAGGGTTTTACACTGACTATACATCAAACCTGTCTTATTTATGCAGTAATCAATGTATTTGGATTGAATAACACTTCTCCAGTTTGGCTGCCTAGCCAATTAATGTCTGCTTTCACCTTTATAATTAGCACACTTAAAAGAAGATTGTAAAAGTTGCTACTGGGGGGTGGGGGGGGTGGGGGTGGTGAGGGGCAGTGAGGAGAAGGCTCTGAAACTGTGTGCATGAGGAAGAGACGCAGACTACAGGGAGTTCAAAGAGAACCACGAGATGGGATTTGCATACTGCAGGCATGTCAACCAAGGGACTTACTGAGCCGCCCTAAGGACATCCCACCAGAGTAGTACTGCCACAGAAAATTAGATCTTCACACAAGAGAACTGTGATTTTAAGTACAAGTCATGATTAAAACCTTGCTATTAGGTACATACATATAACACTGCTCTGAAAAAACAAAGAAATCTTAGCGCTGACAGACTTATTGGTGAAGTTTCTTTAATTCTCATCCCTAGTCTGGCTCGGGTGCATAAAGAAAAGAGCTTCTTAATGTTTTCCCTTTTGTCTTAAAAACTAAGCATTTACATCATCTGCTCAGGTCCAACAAAGACTCACAGCACACCATAGATGTTGCAAGACTGGGCAAAATGTTCTGCCTGAAATGCCCATGTTGCAAATCAGGCAGCCTCTCGGGAATGGGAAATAAGGCCCCAAACAAAGGGATTATCATGGTTAATGAATCAGACCTTCAGTGCTGGAATTCTGTGGTAGCAAATGCTACACTCTTCAAGTTCATTATGAAAAGCTGATTGGTAATGGAAAGTGTGACTGACTACTCCACAACTCCAAATCACCGATTTTCCATCAGAACGTTGCAACACTGTCTTCCACTCCCTGGGTTCCCTATAAATGTCTACCATACACAACCAGCAAGCCCTTAAGTGAACAAATACCCAATTCAGGGTTTTCATGAATCTTCATGTGCTTTCCCCCACATGTAATAACAATAAGGCTTTCTGAAAATAAGGGGCAGAGAAAGAAAACATCATTTTATTGAGCATCTAATTTGTGCCAGGCCATGGGTCAGTTGCATACACAAAGGTGTCCCAAATTAATTCTAGTTTTAAAAAACATTATGAATCATTAGGCTCAGTTTATTAGTGAAGGAATGGAGGCTCCAAGAAGTTAAGCAACAATGTCCAGAAGGAACTCGCATTGGGACTAAAGTCAGACTGGTGTTAATGTGCTTACAAAGCCCCTCATTCTTTCCACTCTACTCCGATAGGCCCAGAGTGCTTAATGACGACTCTTTTTAAGCACAGGGCCCTGTCTTATATGTCATTTAGTCATTCATTTCATAAACAGCTGTTGGGCTCTAACTCTAGGCTGGGGGCTGTGTTAGGGTCTCAGCACATAAAGATAAACAGGGTTGGGGTCCTTGCCCTCAGGGAGTTCACCCACTATTTGGTTAGGTGGGCATGGAAACTAACACATGCAATACCATGTGCTATAATAAAAGGCACAAGCAAAGACAGGGATGGACTGTGTGAATCTGGGATGACACCATATAGAAAGTCACTTTTCAGATGGGTGTCAAAGTATGAATAGGTGTTCAATGTATAGAGTAGGCACTTAGGGAAATCCAGGCAGAAGAACTATCACCGGCAAAGTTCTAGAGGTGGGAAAACAGACAAAACAGACAACATGCCGTGGGAGCAGGCTGTCAGAGAGTGGCAAGAAGTCCTGGGTGGTTAAATAAAGGGTAAGAGGTCAGGGCTAGGCTGTGATAAAGACTGTGGAAAAGCCTTGAGCCCCGCTTTGCACTGCACATATCACTTTGTGTTCAGAAGGCACTCTAAAATTATGGGCTTAAACAACATGCAAACGAGAACACAGCTCCTCTGACTAAAATGCTCATTGGATTCCTACTGTACTCGGAATAAGACCTAAATTCTTCTTTGCAGTTGGCCAGTAAGGCCCATGTCCTCTGCTCCCTACCACATCGCTGACCTAATGCTCTCCTTTGTCCTCACAAGCACTCTAGCTCCTCCCCCTACGCCACATAAAGCCCTTCCCACCTCGGGGTCTTTTTCTATAGGCTGTTTCTTTTGTGCACGAATTCTGCCTCTCCCTCTTCTCAATGCTGGTTTCTTCTCCTCAGGCCTCAACTCCGTTATCACTGCCTCCAAGATGTGTTGTTCTCTGACCACATTCTCTTAGGTGGTTTAACGGCTCTCATGGGTTGAACTGCGTCCTCCTCACAATTCACGTTTGAGTTCTAACCCCCAGTACTTCAGAATGTGACCTCATATGGACACAGGGTCTTCACAGACTTAATCACGTTAACATGAGGTCACTGGGCAGGGGAGCTAATACCATATGACTGGTGTCCTTATAGAAAGGAAGAATCTGGATGTAGAGACTCACACAGAGGGAAGACAATGTGAAGAGATAGGGAGACGGCCGTGTGACTATGAAGACGGCCATCTACAAGCCTAGGAGAGAGGCCTGGAACAGATCTCTCCCTCACAACCCTCCAAAGCCATCAACCCTACTGAGACCTTGATTTCAGACTTGTAGCCTCTAGAACTATGAGACTATACATTTTTGTTATTTAAGCCACCCAGTTTGTGGTTCTTTGTTATGGCAGCCCTAGAAACATGCATCGGCCACATACCCTCTGTGTTTCCTCTATAGCACTTACCACCATCTGGAATCATCTGGCTTATTTCTTATTTACCTATTAACTGTATCTTTACATGGAGGCAGGGGTCTTTTCTTGCTTTGTCCATCTTCTTCCCTAACACCCAGAAGAGCCCTGGCATATAGTAGGTTCACAATGATATTTTTGTTGAATAAGTTAATGAAAAGATGGTGTTTTGGGTGGGCTGGTAATTGATAACTTTACTTAGCATGCATTCTAAGGACCTATGCTTGTTCCCAGGGCCTCCCCACCCTGGGCAGATGAGGGGGAGCTAGCGGTGGTGCACCAGCAGAACCCGCCAACAGTGAGATCAGCATTATCCACTGGTGCCTGACAAAAATTCTCCTTTTGCTCTTTGCCCAAGTTCTTCGTACGCACATCATTTGAAAGATCCAGTTGTTTCTTTCAGTGTCCTGATGTCCCGCCAAACCAAATTTGGTTGATTGAAATATAGCCTGTTGATGCTTTTGTAAGGCTAAAGAAGTGGATGGCAACCTTCCACCCCTTTGCTGAATGGTGTAATTGGCCTGCCAGAGAGAATTGGGGAATTTTAACACATTCCCCATTTGGCTGAGCTCACCAATTATTCCCCAGTTGCTATCAGAGCCACAGACTTTTCTTCTTTGGGGTCATTAAACTTGTCAAAACTAATTTGTCACCACAACTGCTGACCCTCATTGCTCTGACAGCAGCACAAGGATCACCCTAAATAGGCTCCTGCATTACAAGAAAGTAAATGGTTCATCAGAACCCACTGTGCTCTTGCTGTACAGCTTGTAATGGCCTTCTGACCTCAGAAGATGTGGCAACAGTATCCCAGCAGTGACACAGGTCTCAAAACCCATGTACTAATCACACTTGTGCTACAAAAAGAATATATCAGTCAGCAAGTAAAACAAACAAATGCTTGGAATACAAGTTTGAATCTGGTATGTGACAAAAATATGCTATTCTTGGGCTTCGACAAAAATCCGAACATATTTCATGTTCTCCCCATGCAACCACCCAATGGAAGTCAGGTGGAATTAAACATGCCATAAATCATGGCTACCCAATAAGCCAGTCAGAACAACATTCTTTGAAAGTTTCTTGATTGTAAATGCAAAAATATTCCAAAATCAAGGTTGCCAACATTAAATAGGAAGAAGGAAACTTGCTGTGAGGAAATAGTGTTCCGTTCTGAAGCAGTACTTTGTGGGCTCACCCATATTGAGAATAGTTACTAACCATGTGCTAGAGTTGGCAGGTTTAGTGGGTCTACATGCAAATCTCTGCACAATCAGACAAAGGTAAGAACAGTCCATTAATTTCAAAAGAATGAGGAGATCTTCAGTGCCTGCAAAGCAGGCAGCATGAAAAGTTGCATTAACTCTTTCAGGTTCAAGGGGACCAGTTAACACAGGAACGAATGAAATCTTCTGAAATAAAATATGACCTCAATGTATGTTGATATAAACATGTAATATGAAAACAGCAGTATCCAAGAACTTCTGTTCTTTTCTTCTTAAAGAGATTTAACCCTAAATATAACTGAGTTTAGAACAATGGGCTGCTACTAAATTTTCCTGGATGCAAGAGATTCGATATGATAACGATTGTACATAATAAAGGGAAGTTGGAAATAGCTGATGATGCCCACACGCATGTCTCATTAGTTTCTTCCCCAGAAATACTGATTTTCTCCTTTTAAAAGGGGTACAGATTCCCTAATGAAAATTAACACTGTAAGTATACAACTGGAAAAAGGATTAAATGCTTTGAAAAAAGACCAAGTCTTTGGTTGTTTACTTATATTTATTCAAACAAATCTGATAGGCTCATAGTTGGTCACTGATGTCATGCTTTTGAACAGTTTTTTTGTTTGCTTTCAGTTTAAGAACTGACTGTAGGATGGATTGAGAAGCAGTGAGGAGGGGAGAAACCAATAAAGAGATGGGGGGAAGATGTGAAGGCCCGAATTTCATGGGAGCCTCAGATTTAGCTGAGTTCTAATGATGTCACAGTTTTTACTCTAGCTACAGGAATCCCCCACCCCAAGCTGCACTTTCAGCGAAGAGTAAGCTAAAAACTTGGCAAATTTCGTAGTAACAAAGTCCTGAATTGGCAGCCAAGATCTGGATGTGAATTTTAAGTTGTTTTCTCCCCAAATGTCCAACAATATCTGCTGTGATTTAAGAAAGGGAAAAAAGAAAGATTTATTGATGTATAAAAAGCCACATTTCAGAGTTGCCAGTGCTAATCAATAACTGGAATTTCACAAAAGACCATGTTAGACTCAGTAATGAAAAGGACACACATATAAAGGCAAGTATAATTACATGGTATAAATAAGGAGAGGTTGCCAGAGTCTGCGTGTTGCCAAATGCCTCAAATATTCATGTTCTTTGAAAGACTTATTTTTGCGTCTATGGAGGATGAATAAACCTCGCTGAAAAAATAAGGCTCTTCCCAAACCTTTGCTCATTTCTGGAATTGAACCCTTTTGCAGGTTCTGAAATGTTTAACTTTGTTTTTCATTAATTTGACATGTTCACACATCCCCTGCACTTCTGGAGCTCTGAACAAAACTGGCAGCACAAGTGCTGGAATAGCGAGGGAAGGACCGCTCCTGCAGGGTTTCTGGCCCTGCTGGGGATGTGCTGCTTGTTCTCATAAAATGTGAGGTCAAACTCCGCACCCCTGTGAAGACTGAGTTATCGCAGGAAACTGGAGACTTTTTGGTGGTTGGCCAAGTGGGATTCCATCTCCAAATCCTTGGTGACTCAGCCAGAGTTAAAGTCAGCTCTGTGTTCCTTGGGACTATCCTTTAACACAGACATCAAATAGGAGGGCACTGCGGCATAAAGGCGGCTTCCTCCTTGAGCAGAGGTTTCACAGCCACAAAGCAGAGGGGCCATTTAAGAGTCAACTCCTGCTTTCTGGCTCAGCTGTAGAAATACAGGTAAAGCAAAAGGGTGGTATCTTTTCCAACCCAGATTGATAATATTGTTGTGGGGATTTAGGAGGTAGGGGCTGCCCTTGGGGAGAAAACCAAGGACAACATTTGCAATAAAGAAAGACAAGCCCTTTGGAGATAATGCATGGAAGGGCCGTCTGTATCCCCTAAGTCAGTTTTCAGTTTCATTTCTGAATCTGATTGCCATGAAGCTGCAATAAACTGAACACGATATCCCACTGGTAAATTGGGTCCTTTTTCTAACCTATGAGAGTCCATGAACATGCATGTTTTAAGTAAATAACTGCACTGGTACCGTGTTTCCCTGAAAATAAGACCCAGCCGGACAATCAGCTCTAATGTGTCTTTTGGAGCAAAAATTAATATAAGATCCGGTCTTAGTTTACTGTAAGACTGGGTATAATATAATATAATATAATATAATATAATATAATATAATATAATATAATATAATATCTGGTCTTATTTTACTATAAGACCAGGTATAATATATAATGCAATGCAATGCAATGCAATGCAATACAATACTGGGCCTTATATTAATTTTTGCTCCAAAAGATGCATTAGAACTGATTGTCCGGCTAGGTCTTATTTTTGGGGAAACATGGTATAGTAACTGGTAGAAGTTCCTCTGAGCTGGAGGCATTTTCCAAGCAGAGGATGAAGAGAGAGTGCTGGGCTACAAAGTTATCACTGCTGGCCTCAGCCACCGACTTCAAGGAGTGGGCGTATCATGCACCAAAGATTGATGGGACTAATTTACAGAATCATCAGCAAAAGCCATGTATCTCCTCAGACTTCATATAGCCTTTTGTAGACAGAAAGATAAATCAGAAGCTCAGAGCAAGCTCATTTAATTTTCACCTGACAGCTAGTAATAACGGAAGCATCATATAAAGGTTATGTTTCAATGAAAAAAATCTATTACTGGGCATACAAAACACACTTGCATTAATTACATTTTCTTTGCACTGCATTTGACAAAAGGTCAAGACACTACCCAAAAGGGGGTGGAGCATAGGAAGAGAATTCTATTTATTATCCGAAATTTTCTTTATCTAATTCCCCAGGAATTCTATTGCACAGTCTGTAATTAGTAACTATGCTTAATTAAATCTGATGTTCCAAAGATGACTAGCCCAAAATATTATCAGGCATAGAACAAGGATCATTTATGTTCCAACAGATGATGTTTCTGTATTTCTAAAATTGCCTGTGTCTAGAACATACCTTGCCTGCCATACTGGAATATTTGAAAAGAACAAGGGACAGAAACAGACTCTTTTCATATTTTGTCTTCACAAAAGATTATCAGGTGAAATGATTTATAACAGACACTGTCAAGGGCCTTGTATTTTCAGAATTTCTGGGTAGCAGTGGGGCATGAGGGTGAAGTAATATTTTTAAAGGAAATTATGGTGCTTCAACTTCAAAAGTTGTAAAAATTGAGGGATCTCTTAAAGCGACAAGAGACTTTTCCTTAACTAAGAACTCTTCAGCAGGGTACGAGGCTCAGGGTATGGTTCCCTCTCAGAAGTCAGATACAAATAATCCTATTCTAATCTTAGTTCTGCTAATTAGCCATTGTGTGATCTTGGACAAATTGAAAAACAAAAAACATCAAAATCCTCTGAGGGCCACAGTTTTCATGCTTGCAAATGAGAATAATATTAATAAATCCCTCCTAAGGTTTAAGCATCACAGGATGCTTAAATGCACACAGTATGTACTCAAAAAATATTATTTTCTTTCCTAAGTCAATCACTATAATCCATTGGCTTTTAACATTTAGTCACATGCTATGTTTTAATCATCAAGAGTTATAAAAGCTCTGAAGAAAAATATTCAAGCTCCCTAACCTCTGGACCAAACATGTGGATGGGAAGGTCAGTGCAATGGAATAAGTGGCCAGAAGACGCGACTTTCAGGACCAGCTATGTTCCTACTCTCTGTAGTGGGCAGCACATCCCTCATCCACCAAAGACTCACTGAAGAGGTACGAGGGTGATGGCCAAGAACTACTGGCTGCCAACCCTTCCACTCCCACCTGTGCTGTTTACTTGGATCCTAGGAAATGGAGGGATTTGAGAGAACATAGGGTATGAAATACACCACAACCTCATATAACCATGATCACTGGGCATACACATGTCATTGTATGTCAACACCCTGCTCTTCAAATTGTCTTCAGACCAGCAAGCATCAGCATCACCTGACTCCTTGATCCAGAATCCCAGAACCCATTCCTACTGAAGCAGAACCTGCATTTTAACACAAAACCCAGGTAATTGGCTTGGGGAAACCCTCTTTTAAAATATGAAATAGTGGTCTTCTCCCTGTTCTTAAGACTTTAGCTAGAGTATAAGCTCCAAGAAGGCAGCGATCTTCTACTTTCTTAAACACAAATACATCTCAAATCACTAGAACAGTGCATGACACACACTGGGTGCTCAGTATATAACTGTTGAATGAGTAACTAAACAGAACTGATAAAATTCATCAGAGTCTAAATAAGATAATGGCTTTCTTCAATGCCATCCTGGGAAATGACTACTGCAATCGGCAAGAGCAAAAAAGTTGATTCAATTAAATGCAGAAAATATTTGTTGAGCAAATTCCAAGAATTATGACTGTAATAAATCGAACACATGTTGGGGGCTAAAATTGACTTTACTGAAGCAAAGCTTTTTTTCTCAGATAATGCTAATTAATGATATAAAAAAAGATGTGCCATGAACTGCTTTAAACATTTACCCCTTTGAACAGCTTGATTGAGTTATAATTTACGTACCATAAAATCCACCCAATTTAAAAGTACAATTCAGTGACTTTTTAGTAAATTTACTGAGTTGTGCAACTCTCACCATTATGCAATTTTAGAATATTCTCATCATCTCAGTGAGATTCCTTGTGCCCATTTATAGTTAATCTTTGTTCCCACAATAGCTTCAGGCTACCTCCAATCTATTTTCTGCAAAGAACTGACATTTTGAGGATTTCTCAATCAAGTCCATGGTTGATAGAATACCTGCAATTCTTCCTGGGCATTTAGTAAAGAACCAGGATCTGTGTCTGCTAGTACTTGGCTAATCCCTTCACTTACTATATGCACAGGAAAATTGTTTTTTTTTTTAATCAACTTTTCTTTAAAAGTTGTCTATCCTACTGAAATACCAGTATTATTATATATGAATTAATGTACCAGTGTATTTATTGCTTCATTTGTTATAGGGGCAGAAAAACAGACACAGCCTGAATCCTCAAGTTACAATACGTCAACAGTATAGGCTGTGATGTGCTATGAAGCAGAATGTGTTAAGAACTACATGAACTGACTTGGAAAAATGTCCATAGTACACTGCTAAAAGGAAAAAGCACCGTGCTGAGAAATACGTATAGTATGATGCCATTTTGTAAAAAAAAAAGAAAAAAAAATCACAAGTATGTGTATGTTTCTATGTTTCTATATTTCTATAACCATCAAGAATGTACAGACATGCACAAAACTGTTAGCACATATTATTTTAAAAGGGAGGGTAATTGGGGGCAGGAGGTGAAGAAAATACTTTGTATGTTGTTGTGAGCAAATATCGCTTTGCAGTTTGAAAAGAAAAATCCCATACATTATATCATTAAAAGAATAATTACATTTTCCACGAACTCAGATTAGCTTCCTTATCCCTCCCTCCTCACCATAAATCTAAATTCATATGGTCTTACCAAAAGCAAGGGCTGAAATGTTATGTGGGTTATGGAATCCTCTGGGTTATAATTTAAGAGGTTCCAAAACTGGATTTCAAATTTACAGAGCTGTTGTAAGGGGATGAAGACCTCAACACCATGGTTTATCATGCAGTGGGAGTAGCACCTCCCCCTTATTGGTTCTCAAAAGTCATTCCAACTAAATAGAGCAGCAGAGGAAAGGTAAGTGCTCAGGCTCACTGTGGTCCTGAGCAAATGATATACATAGTCCGACAGTACTCGTCTCGATACCCATTCAAGTCTAATTAAATATGACGGAAAACTTATCAGAAAAGCAACGGAAAAGGATTTTAAAAAAAAAGGAGATAGCATTTTCACCATCACAAAATGAAATAATGATTATACGTACATATGAAAAACACATATTTGTAAGATAAGTCTGCGATAAAAAAGCTTCATAGAGGTACATTTGCAAAGATGTTTGATTAAACTACACAAATGATATCTGGAAGCTCACTGAGATGCTGTGGTTCTATTTTTTTCCATAGGTAAGATTTTTTTTTTTCCCTTTTATGAACTTTTGTTGAATCTTGTTGATTTCAGCACTGTTCTTTTTAAATTAATCTTTTAATTTAAGCATTACATCCAGGAAACCACACAAATGATATGCACACAGCTCAATTATTGCAAATTGAACACACTCGTGTAACCACCACTTAGATCAAGAAATATAACATTTCATCATTATTCCTAAAAGTAATTCAATCTTTAATTCCAGGAAAGAACATCTGAATTACCAAATACATTTGGTATATTTAGGCAGTCATTCCATCCATCGGGGTTTAGACTAGGCTGTCTGGGTAAAATTTAAATATGAGTGAGTGAGCAAATTTAAATATGACTCCACAGAGTCTAGAGACAAAACATCCCTTGGAAAATGTGTTAGGCTCCGTTAACACAGCTTGCCACAGGTCTTTTCCATTGTATCACAGGACAGACTGTCAGGACCAATGACTTGTCAGTGTTTGAGTCACAGAACTCAAGCCAAACCCTTGACTCATCCCTGTGTTCATTTTTACCCCTAAGCTTCCTTTGTCACCAAGGTGTAGTGTAATGAAATGCATGTGACCCGGCAAACCGAACAGAGCCTCACTGTTCAAAGAACGTAAAACAATTAATTTGTCAGCACAAAGTGAAGACTCAGAAGGCTGGAATATCAATCTCTTTTTCAATCTGTTATTCTTTTTTTGAATAAAAGGTTGCTTAAAATCCACATTCAGGTTAGAAATGCAGAAGTTCAAAAGTGAGCAGACCCTGCCTACTCCCTATACCTGACAAGAAATCTTTCCAAGGAAGAAAAGGTCCAGGGAAACGATTTATTAATGCCCTAGGTTTCCACTCAAAGTAGATCCTCTTTGGGTCTTGCACATACCAGATACACAGCTATTTCTCGATTTCATCAGCATTGATATAAGGTCATCAGAATCAGTCCCATGAAAGCAGAGATCTCAAGAGCTCTGGAACATTTTGTGATTGTTGCTTATAGCAAATGGTGCTTTTTAGCTGTGCTGAAGCTTCTGACAGCCCAGGATAGCTGTTTGGTTCTTCTGGAGATCTTTTCTTCCCAACCAAACAGAACGACTGTAAAGGACTCAGCTTGCTGTGTATGAATTAACCAAAGTAACCTGGGTCCTTCGTTTTTAAGTTCCATGCCTGCTTTGTTAGAAGCCCAAATGATTGCTCCTGATGACTGGAAACTTAGGCAACGAGCACCTCTGTCCAGAAACTGAGTAAAATTCAAAAAGGGGCATTTTCAGGGTGTACTGTCAGGAAAGGAAGCAAAGTGAAGGGCTTAAAATTGATTCTGTTATTTCCTGTTTCGGGATATGTCTTGCAACTTTGTGGATAAATGCTACCTATGATAAAATATTTTATTTAGAGTTGTACAGTCATTTTGTATTCCAAATGAGTAACATGCGCTGCAGTCACACACCCTCACTCTTAACCAGGAAGTCAGCAATTTAGTTTTAGATTTCATCTGTGTTTAAGTGCAAAAAGCTGGCAATAGGTAATTTAAAAACAATTATTAAGGGTGGTTTTCGGGGCTGGTACACATATATAACCACCAAAGAGCTGGCACAGAGCCTTTACCTTCAGTTCTGCTTTTTCTTAAAGTGGAGAGTAAACAAGACCCTGGCTGTTTCACTGATGCTGGTCAAGATTTGGAACTAGAACGATCCTAAGTACGATATTCTAATGGTGAAAAAATGCAGAAGTAATTTGATCTTACAGTCCTCACATTATAAGGAGATAAATAGTTTTGATTCTTCTTTGACAGAAAATTCTGTTAATTTGTGGAACATGGAGTCCAAAATGCAAATTTTCCTCTTTCCTAGTCAACTTGGGGAAACAAATGCATTATTTGGAGATGGAGAAATCACAGCGTTATCAACCTGAACGTTTGTCACAGCCATCTTCTTAAAATATTTAGAAATATTAGATCACCAGTGTTACATCTTAGAGCAGTGATTCTCAACCAGGGGTGAATTTGCCTCTAAGGGAATCTCTGTCAATGTCTGGAGATGGTTTTAACTTGTCACAACTGAGTGTGAGTGTGTGTGTGTGTTTGTGTGTGTGTGTAAGGAGGTGTCCTGCTAGTGTCTAGTTGTAAAGGCCAGGGTTACTGCTAACCATACTTCAATGCACAGGACGGCCCCCAACAAAGAATTATTTGGCCCAAAATGTCCGTAGTGCTGAGGTTGGGAAACCCTGTCCTAGAACATGGTGATGCAAGATTATTTGTGGAAGCAGAAACTGAGATCACTTTGATCACTGAAATATACACAAAATCCTCACTCCAGTCAACACAGTTTAATTTCTTTTAAACTTCTGAGAACATGTATCAAGTAACCACCCTAGTGTGAAGCTGGCAATTAAAGAGAGAAGGATGAGAAGATGAGTATTTCCCAGTCAGGTAATGAGTTCAAAGCAGGTTCAGAGGTTCAAAGTTGTCTGTATTTGCTCTGCTATATGTCCTTGGTCTTCTGGGATAAAACTGAAAAGGACAGAAAGAAATGGAGGGAGGGAGGGAAAGAGGGAGGGAGAAAGGGAAGGGAGGGGAGGGGAGGGGAGGGGAGGGGAGGGGAGGGGAGGGGAGGGGGGGAGGGGAGGGGAGGGGAGGGGGGAGGGGAGGGGGGAGGGGAGGGGAGGGGCGGGGAGGGAAGGGAAGGGAAGGGAAGGGAAGGAAAGAGGAGGAAGGAGCACCACCACCAAAGAATACAGCCATGGTGAGGTAGCCAAGTTGCTCCTCTTCAGGTGAGGACATTTGGGGACCTATTTTAGATCCTTCTGTCCACATGAAGACACTAACCACTTTCTATCTGATGTCACCCACATCAGAAGGAGCTTGGGGATGAATTCCATTTTGTGTTTTAACAGTGCCACTGACACAAAGCAAGATTGGGTCATGGTAAAACTGACCCAGCATGAGAAAATGAGTCATTATCCGATGTCTGTGCAGTCATCATTTGCACCTAAAAATAGCATCTTTCAGAAATGAGAAAATTCTAAATAAGCCATTTGGGAAAACTAATAACAGGTTTGTGAACAGGAGAGAAATGGAAATGAAAAGAGATCTATCACACAACGAAGATACAGATACAACGGACGTGCTCGGACCCTGTTGACACCATGGGTGCAAAGCTGGATCTAAACACAATAAATGAATCTGCGGTACACATGGTAGGTAGCATGATAGGCAGGAGGTTAAACGATGGGCCGACAGCAAATGCTCTATTTGATGTATTTACACATACGCCAGTAATAAACGTTCTTTGAAAAGGATTGTCTTGTATTTAACTAACAATGAAATCCAGTAATTATTAAATTATGACATCCAACTCCAGCAATGAAATCCTACTGCATTTCAGAACGCTGGACTATTAATACCGCTGCCTTCTCCGAGTTGGAAAGAGACAAGCTGATGTACATTTCACCCTTCTCCTTCAAGTCGGCCACGGCCAGTGGAAGCAGTCCTGCAGTACTGAGGGTGCCGCTGTTTGGAGTGGCGTCTGTCTGACACCAAGAAAATACTTGAGAAGCAGGCATGCCCCTGCCATCTGTGGTACAAGTATAGGCTTTGGTAGGACACTTATCTTTCATATAGCATACTGTAGTGGGTTAGTATTTCACATCTTCAGCAGTTTTCATATCTAGATTAGAATGCCATAGAGAGGGATTCCATTCTCTGCAACACTGAACTTGTACATAATTTACAAAAAAAGTATTTTGGTTTTGATGTGGGAAAGATGAAGTGAATATACCGCCTTAAAAAAAAAAGAAAAATTCCAATACGGTTGTGAGGCTTGAGATTCTTCTCTGTTTTAGGATGAAATTTAAACATGTGACAAACCATTCCAACTCTTTATTCCTCTATATAATACAACTTTAAACTTCCCTCATTTTATACTCTGGTTGTTCATTACCTCTGGATTCTGTGAATGAGGGGAGTGGTGTACAGCTCAGTTTTGGAGGGCATGTTAGCTTCTTTAGGCTGCAGGGCCTTGTGGTACAGGTAATGATGTCCCAGACAGGGGGCTCCCCAAGGAAGCATGAGCTTCTCCCTCAGTATTTGGGGCTGACAAACTTCCACCTTATTTCTGGTTTCCTGACTGAAGTTTCAGAAAGGCTTCCTGTCTGATTTCTGGTAATTCTCATGGGGTCACTGCTCAGATGAGGTATCTGTTAAGTGCTTTTCCTTGTCGAATAATATGATATGTAGGGAAGGAACCCTTAGTACTTGAGGTTAATTACTATTAGAATATTCTTCCTACCTGTGGGTGTAGCTTATACCTTTACTGGTATGGGTAAGTATATATGCATTTATTTATTCCTCAATTTGTTTCAAAAATGATTTAAGAGAGACTTCACTTATGGAAAAGCAGATTTTGATTTTTGTAGTGTAATAATTTTTCCCTAACCACGTTTCAGTGAGTCAGGAGTGTTCTGGAGAATTCCTGCTTCTGACACTAACTGCAAGAGTTAACCTAACTGCAAAGTTTGAGAGCACCATCCTCCACGAAACCACCCTCACTTCTGATACCACCTGCAAGTTTAGGGGGGTTCCCCAAAACTATGCTCAGATTTGATAATTTGCTAGATGGACCCACAAAACTCATTGAAAGCTGTTATACTCATGGTTATGGATCATTCAGAGAAAGGATACACATGAAAATTATCCAAGGAAAGAGACACATAGGGAAGAGTCTGAGAGGGTCCAAATAGGAAAACCAACCACCATTGTCCTCAGAATGTATTACCCTCCCTGCATTGATATGACACAATCTGCACAGAGTGTCACCATTCAGGGAAGCTTACCTAAGCTTTGGTGTCCAAAGTTTTTATTGGGTCTCCGTTAGGTAGGCATAATTGATTGATTGATTGATTGACTATTCTCATGGTTGATCTCAGCCTCCAGCTGGACTGACATCACAAGAACCAAAGCCCCCACCCTAATCTTCTCACAGTTGGTCTTCCTGGAGTGGCCACCTCCCTTTCTAAAGAAGACACTCCTATGAGGTATGAATCTATTATTACCTCCCAGAAGCCAAAGGCAAAGGAGATCTCTAACTGGGCAAGGCCAAGTTCTTTACTGCACAAATAATTTACCTGTTCTTACTGACCATACCAATCCCAGTCTATTCCTCTTACTATGATATTTTACTATGGGAATATTTTCCATACAAAACTGTTAGGAAATTTTTAAATGAGAAGCCAATTAAATCCAGGAATGGTAAGGGGGGTGGGGGGTGGGAGATGAGGATAAGGGGGATCAAACATATGGTGATGGAAGGAGAACGGACACTGGGTGGTGAACACACAATGGGATTTATAGATGATGTATACAGAATTGTACACCTGAAATCTATGTAACTTTACTAACAATTGTCACCCCAATACATTTAATAAATAAATAAATAAATAAATAAATAAATCCAGGAATGAATATCTCTGATAACATAAAATTACGAGTATCAAAACAAGAAGGCAACCTCTACATAATAGTTAAAAATAAAGTAAGTCATGGAAGAACAACTTGAAAAATATACACCATTTCCAACTACGAGTACACAATTAAGAAAGGGAAAACAAAAGGTTTTAATATTTTATTTTTGTAAACTTTTACATGTTTACTTTGCAGTTGAAAGTTAACCACATTTTTGTATTGTAATCCATCACAAGCCTCACAGACCTAGATGACATTTCTTAACAGAAAAGAAATTTCTTGTAAAAATCAACATTTTATGAGCTCAGATCACTTGTGATTCCTGTAAGTGCGAAAAATAAGTGGACATATGGTACAAATTCTCACTCAATTCTACTTTAGTTTGCAAGTGAGATGTGTAAAGCTCTTCAAGACCTTCATTTTCCACCATACATGAAAACAGAGTAAAGAGTTCTGGATTTGCACCTTTTTTTTTCTTTCTCAACATGAAATTTTATGAATTACGTACAGTGGCAGGTCAGGAAGTGGGTTTGAATAAATTAATGAATGGTTTCCACTGCACTTAACAAATAGATGAATATAAAAGAACCATATTTAATTTCACCATTTTTCTTTTTTATAATTAATTTCTGATTCTGGAACCTCCCTGTGATGTACAGCTCCCAATGGAGTTTGCATTTCGATTCAACGAAAGTTTCTGGATTACCTTATCCACACATATAAAGAAGTACTTCCTTCCATAAAGAATACCTGCTCCACTTGAAATTTGTGTTTCTTAGTGATTTTAATGCAGTTAAGGTACTGAGTGGGGGTAGAAAACTTCCCTACAGACACATGTAGCGTCTCCTAGTCTCCTGAAATCAATCAGCTCCATTTGTGCCTTCAGAGGAAGCAATCGCTCACTATTACAGAGGGTTGGGAGTACATGGGGGGAATTTACAATGAAACTATTACGAGTTTAAAAGAACAGCATTCATATGTTTTTTCCACCTCAGAGGTGTTACAGACTGTAGATTGCAGCTGAGGGAAAATTAAGGCCCCTATTTACACATTTCACAGTACCTGTGAAGTTGAAAAAGAAATGAACTCAGTTGCAAAAGTATGCAGTTCGCTCAGGCAATTTCACTGTCTTAGTGTAGGGGAAAATGTCCTTTAATGTCATCAGCTAGAGAAAGGCGAATACTCAGGAATCAAAAAGCAGCCAGAAAGGTTAATGTGAAAAAGAAAAAGAAGAAGAAAAAGAAAAGAAGAGAAAAGAAAAGGTGACAGGCTTAGAAAACATGATAATGCATATGGAGGATGAGGAAGAAAAAGGAAAGCCTCCTCAATCAGTGATTCTCAGGTGGGGTGGGAGATTAAAATTTCCTGGGGTTTCAGAGTAGTTTGAAAAAGGGCATTAAATGTTATAATCTCATCTTCTGAATACAGAAAAATATCTTTCATTTCTGTAACACAAACCTTGGCAAGTCCAGCTGTATGAAACCTTCTTGGCTGGTGGAGATAAGCCAGTTTTAACCCAGCAGCCAAGAAGATTCTCAACAGGAGAGGGAGTGGGAAGTCAGAGGAAGGAAGTACAAAACAAGTACACCTGAGGGCACAGAAAGGGAGGGGAGGGCTGGGGTTGTGTGGAAGTTTATCAAAAGAGGGCATTTCACTTTAAAAACCTGAAAAACATGGTCCCAACTTATCTGAAAAATATTATACTTTTAGAACCCTATTCAGTAAGAGCCCTTACTTGGGGGCACCCATAGGGGTGTCTGACATTCTGGAATACAGTTGACCTCTGGTACCTTTTGGAACCTAGTTGACCTCTGGGTGGGACATTCTTTTTTTTTTTTTTTTTTTTTTTTGCATTTGCTTGGCTTCTCTTTTTTTGAGAAGCTCAAAGCACCTTATAGGTGCTTATTTTTTAAACTTCTACAAGTGTGTAAAATAGACCAGAAACCAGTAACATTTAAGGTTTTACCTGCCTTCTTCCAAAACAACACATTTCCCTCTCTTTTATGTCTTTGTTGTGCATCTTGACAAGTCTCACAGATTCACCAAGAAAAAAGCTGTCATCATGTAATGACCCCACAAAAAACATCAAGACATTCAAACCGCTCCACAGCCTGCATTAACAAATTGCACCTGTCAATAAGCATTGATAAATGGGATAACTATAAGTGAAAACCGCTAAGGTAAATCAGTAACTTAAAAGCAAAACAATAACAACAACCAACTCCATGTAGGTGATACACCATAATTCTGTCGCTGGCTCATCAGATTAGCAGTCCGTCAGGCACTGTTGGGCCATATGTGTATTTATAAATATATCTGCTAATGTAAAGGTCGTGCTGCTCACTGCTCAGGGAAATCAGGCACATTTGGAACCATCCTTAGAAAATTTTGGTTTCTTAAAAAAAAAAAAAATATTTTGACAATTTGTGACAAATGCAATGCTGCCCCCATATGTTTTGTACTATTTAAAGGGAAATGACATCCAGTTGCCTTCACATCAACACGTAATTTTTTTTTTCCTTTTAATAATGAAGCTAGGAGATGGAAAGAAACGAGGTTACCTTCCATACATATTTTTAAAATATAAATATCTTTCCAAACTTCCTATTTCCACACTCGCCTAAGAGGATAGAGCTTCCAAAATTTGTGTTACTGTTCACAACATAGGAAATAACAGAAAACTTTTCTTCCAAATTGGAGGACGAAAGTGGAAAAATAACAAAGGATGAAAAAGTGATGGTAGATTCTCACCATGAAATGCAGACTTCTGCCCCCTTGCTCATTTTTTCTGCTCGGTAATTCCTCCCTCTTTTCTGGGCATGGAGAGGAGAAGGGCTCTGCTTAAATGTTACCCTCTGCCAACCTCTAGAGAAATCTTTAACGAATTAATTTAGAACATCCAGACACCTCAATCAGGACTGAGAAGTAGATCAGAAGGCTGTGAGATCCAGAATCCAGAATAAACTTTATATACTTCACACTCATCTGCTTGCAAGCCACACAGTCCTTTAGAACCAACAAAATAACAAGATTTCCCCATGGCATAGAAGCCATAAACTCAAACACACACACACACACACACAAACAAACAAACAAAAAACCCCAAAACACACTTGGATGACATCTTTGGTGGGAAAAAAAAAAAAAGAAAAAGCTTCTGATGAGAGGGAAAGAAAGGTATGAAAATATTTTGAGAGAATTTGTTTAATAGCCCAGCAATGCCTTCCATTCAATTTAGCCCTCAAATCTGAATAACCATGACAGATGGTTCTTGCTAGTTTTTTTTTTTTTTTTTAAAAGAGCTAAATTTTCAGATAACACAGCCTTCTGTCACTTACTCCTCACTCTAAGGTTTATGTAGTTTGTTTAACAGGTTCTGAACTGCGGGTTGTTCACTAGTGACCAGCTCTTACTTAGTGTGTGCAGAATTCACACCACTTGATACCGTATACGCAGCAAGGGGGGAGTAATCTTGTCAGTTTGGATGACCAAGGACCTTGACAGGCCACCTCTCCCCAACCCAGGTATTAGATTCACATTCTACACACAAAGCAATGTTTGAAAAGTAAAGGCAAAGGAAAGCACTCAGCCCTATCTGCCTTGCCATTTCTTTGTAGCAGAATAAACTCGTATTTGATGCTATAATTACAACCCTAATGGACACAATTTATTTTGGAGAACTGAAGTTGATATCCACTACTGCTATTATTAAAAAGACTAATGAGAACTGCTCGGTAAGAAAATAAAAGATTTATTGAATTCCTTTTGGCACCCGGCACAGCTTAGCAATTTTGAGAGCCCATCAAAACAGCAGATATACACCCTGCTCAGATGTGCTGTACGGGATGTGAGCTAGGTTTCAGATTTTCAATAACAAATCTGTCACTCTGATTTTAATTAGATGGCTTAAAGCAGCTACATCAATAATGGCAGAATGACGGCTCAGTTCAAAGATCATAGAGATGTTACTCTACTTTAATAGTTCTTTTATACAAGTACATATTTCAGAAGTTTGTGAGGCATTTCATCTTGACTACCCCTTTCACCAAAGAAGAGGAAAACATATTCCTAATTGAATTGAACCATGAACACTAACAGTCATCACCATTTCTACGCCAGGCTGTTGCATCCAGCTGGTTAGGAGGTCTCATTTCACACTACGCAGCAATGAAATGCTGCTAACTTTTATTTGTGAGTGTAAAACAGTAATATTTCATGACAGCAAAAGGCCAGTTCACGCTGCTGGGTGCACCCTCCACTGGTCTAAACCTGAGAGACAAATGGCTGTCTGGTCTCAGTACTGACAAATGGGCCTCTCTTGTGAAAAGCTCGCAGGAGAGTGGCGGGAGCACGTGACCTGGGTGGAAGGTGGAAGCCCGCTGGACAAGTTCCCACACGCAGCTGGGAACACTCCTCAGCCCAAGAAAGGGTGAATGGTGACCTCTGAGAGAAAAACTATTGCCAAGGCTTAGCCATTTCTTAAAGGGGTGGGGACATACTTAGTTATCATTGTTATTTCTTTCCACTGATTCTCATTACACAAATAAAAACGTATTGATTGAATACACTATAAAAATATGTTGCATAATATATATATATATACACTTTTCTTTAGAAAATGAAATCATGCTCTATATACTGTAAGGTTTTTTGCTTTAATAACGTATGGTTATTATCGTCCCATGTCAATAAATAGCCACGTGCCCCATAACGATGTGTCCCTTACCAAGAGACTACATATACTGCAGTGGTGGTTCCATACTATTGTAACAGAGCTGAGAAATTCCTATTGCCCAGTGATGTCACAGCATCTAACTCATTCTTCACGTCTGTGGTGAAGCTGGAGGAGACAAACTTCATCAAAGTATAGCACATACCATTATGTACAGTACATAATACTACTGATAATAAATGACTATGTTACTGGTTTATGTACTTACTTTTTATCATTAAAGTGTATTCCTTCGACTTATTAAAAAAAAATTTGCAGTAAAACAGTATGCCATGTTATGCCAGCAGCAGCCTGACACATCTCATGTTTACTTCGTTTCTTGATTGCATCATTTTCTCTTATGCCTGACTTAATCCTGTGTTGTTCTGTAGAATAACATGCTGTACAGGTTTGTGGCAGTAGGCTATATCATATAGCTTAAGTGTGTAGTAGGCTGTACCATCTAGGTTTGTATAAATGCTTTCTATGATGTTCATACAACAACAGAATCACCTAAGGATGCATTTCTCGGAACATATCCCCAGCATTAAGCAACACATGGCTATTTATTTCAAGAATCATTTTTAACAACTGCATAATGTTCCATTGTATGGGTTATCCATACCTCTTCATCAATCCCCTCTTGTTGGATATTTAGATTGCCTCCAGTTATTTTACAATGATATGTGTATATGTATACATACGTATCTATACTAATATACAGTACATGAACATGTACTCTCTCTATATGAACATGTACTATACACACACAAAAATGATTATTTAGAATAAAGTATCTTAAGATAAATTCTTAGAATTGGAACCCCTAGGTCAAAGTATCAGTATTTTAAAATACTTTTGCATCTAGGATAGCCACTGTTTTAATGCCTGAGCATAGAATGTTTGTTTCAGAAGCACCTTCTCCTGGATCCGATCCTGAGAAAACCCCAAAGTTGCTATTATGACTTTCACAGCATCATATTAATCCATAGTTCTAGCTCTACTTCCTCTACAATGGTGTTTACCACTCTCCAAAAAACTGTGAACATTCTCTAGACCCAATCCCTGCAAGTCATCCTGTTCTGATGAACCCTCAAGGATGAAGCCACAGTTACATTGACTCCCCACTGGCATGACTGACACTGACTCCTGCAATAAATATCTAAATATCACATGTTTAGACTAGAGATCAAGACCTTCACGTCAGCGCCATTTCATTGCTCTGCATCAGTGCATCAGCACTGCCACTTTTCAGTGTATCTGACCTTGGGACAGCGACTTATCTTCTACATGCCTCAGTTTCTTAAGTGTTCAGGTTTCCTACTCCAGGAAGCCTTCCTGGATCTCCCATGTCTGGGATAGAGGCCTTTCTCTGTGTTCCCACAATATTCCATACTTTACCCAGCGCAACACTTGACACACAGTTCAATAGTTGTGTGATTGCCTGCCTTTATGCAAGACTAGACTATCAAAGCAGGAACCATATGTGTCAATATTGATCACTACTTATGCGCCATTCATTGAAAAAGGTAATTACTGTGTGCCTACTTTGTACCTTGCTGCTGGGATAGGGCAGAGAACAACAGAGAAAGCCCCTGCTCACATGTGGCATATATTCCCGTGGGGGAGGGGCAGACCAATAGCCAAATAGGTTAATATACAGAGTGGCAGATAATGGGAACTACTATGGAGAAAAATAGAACAGAGTAATGGGACAGGGATGCCAGAGGTGGGGGTTGGGGTTGGGGTGGGGAGGACTTGCTGCTTAGAAAGCATGGAGTCAGAGAAGGTCTCCCCGAGAAGGTGACATGTGAAGAAAGACTTGAAGGATGTCTACAGTTGAGAGAGGCCAATCCCACTTCTTTGAGCAGCTAGCTACTTACTCTTGGTTTCAGACATGAATAAATATTTTCTTTAATAAAAGGGATCTGCTGCTTAAAAAAAAGAAAAGAAAAAGGATTTTTCAAACATATTCCTTAGTGTAAACAGCTCTGTGCTAGACACTAAATAGAATCTTCAACCAGCATAATACCCCAAACAATGAAAGCTTCTGATAGGACGTTCTTAAGTGTTGACAAGCAGCAAGGCCCAAGTTCACGCTGAAAGTGGTACAGCTGGGATCAAAATCGTTGTCTGCTACCTTGAGAGCTCACATCTCTCCACTCCGTCCGAGATGTAAGCTAGATTAGTAGCCTGCCAAGTTGTTTAAATTCAGATTGGATGGAGCTCTCACATCTCAGGCATTGTTTTGTTCCAATTTCCCACATGACCTTGCTGTGTGTTTAGACACCTCTGACAGCCCACCATGAACATAACCTAAAATTATCTTCACTTTAAGAGTTCACACTGATTGTGCTCTGTAGGGTCAAAATAATAATTTTGCTTTTAACTATCAGAAGGTATTTTAATTAAGATTTCTTCTCAAAAACTGTAGGCAATTCTAAGTCAATACAAAGTGAATGTTTTTTAAGTGTGCCTAAAAACTACTGCTCCTGACCGGGCTGTCTACATCAGATCATTGACCAATTCTACCTTCTGCTCTTCACTGCTTTTCTTCTTTTTTCTCCTGCTTGCTCCCCTACTTCCAGCTGCCAGCAAGTCAGATAATTAAATGCCAAAGTAGTGACACTTGGCATTTCAATGAGCGCCCTGTATTTACTACACGGTCTCTCTTGACAGCCCTCCCGCTCAGCTTGCGGGCAAGCTCTCTGCTGCTCTGCCGAACTGAAGCACTCCTTTGTTGCAAAGCTGGATGAACGGAAGAAAGATGAACTCGGGCAGCAGCCCAAAACTGAGAGGAGGGAGTCAAGAGACTCCCCAACATCTCTCCTTGCCACCTCTCGAAGCTTGTGTCCTCAATGCAATTAAACAAGTATTTGTTAAGACCTTAGCCCTCTGCACTCAGCCCTCTGCTGGGATACTTTTAAAATGGATTCGGTATTAAAAGGAACAGGACTTTAAGTTTTTATTTCACCAGGTACAGCCAGGATACTGCACCATACATGACTGGAAGGTGATTTCACATTTACGGCTCACCCAATTTTATATGAAAGTTATTCGTCAGAACAGAAGTAGACACTGGACATGAAAGTTTGACTCTAGCTTCCACGGCTGTAGTTTAGGCTTTGGGAGAACTGGAGTCATTCAAAATTTGCCTTTTCACCAATGGTATCACGTGTTCATGTCGCAGCTTAGCATTCACTGCCTTCTGGAAGCCTTCTCTGACCCAGTTAGTCTGGGTAAAGCACCCTCCTAGGTGTTCTGACACAGCCAGCTTCACGTAGTCCTAGACCATACGCGCAGAGGATGGGAACCAAGTCTCACTCACTGCCATGGCCCCAATGCCATGTATAGTATCTACAGTGTATCAATGGTACAATATACAATTCCAGTTAAACTGCTTTGCAAGTTAGATGGTAAAGTAGTCTCAAGTCCCTTTAAGCTATATTGAGCTAAATGTGATCCTGAAATCATCAATCATCAATTAGCAAGTCCAAAAGAGTTGCTATGTAAATGTCCTCTTCTCTTTGTTTTTCCCATTCAAGAAGGCAATTCATGGATTACATGCAAGAAACTGGCTCATGAGAGCTTCTGGGGGAATCTTCAATCAGTAACCACATAACGGTTAGTCTGAGGCAAGAACCATCACATCCCTCTGTTTATCACTGGTGCCTTGAAGAGTACATGGCAGTTAGTAGATGCTCAATGAATATTAGTGAAAAAGTGAATAAATGAGCAACCTGAAACATGCTAACCACTACCCCAATAATATTTACTCTGGGAATTTTATTTTTGAGTGAAATCAGTTAAGTAATATGCAGGAAACTGAAACATTTTTAGTGGTACCACCCACAACATACACCTCATTTTCCATTAATAAACTTCTGCTTCTGGTCAAGATGGAGTAACAGGGACCAGATTCACTTTCTGATCTGAAACACACACACACACACACACACACACACACACACACACACACCAGGCAAAATACATAAAACAACACTTTTCAAGACACTGAGCATCAGGCAATGAAAAACAGGGATCTCCAAGAGAAAGAACAAATGAGGTGAGACCTAGAACTGTCCCCACTTGTCGCCTTGAGAAAATGACCAGGCAGCACCACAAAGAAGAAGGATCCAGGCAGAATGCAGTAGACTCCCTACATTAAGGAACTAGAACAAGGGGATACCAAGGCAGCTAGAGTTTATAGGACAGAGTAGAGAAACATGGGGAAAAAGAACATGCCATAAAGAGAATATTTGCAGAGGGTTCCTCTCAAGTATTCAGCAAAGAACTGATAAGAAAAGCACAATGCACATGAGTCAACAACCTGAGTGCAAGGAAAGCACCAAGGATTAAAGTAAGCAGTGCTGGCACTCACACAGGGCAGGGTCCCTGTTACTCCTACCAGACTGGAAAAACTCGGGAGTCCACAGGCAGGACATTGGGTAGAGTGCTCAAGACAGTCTGCCTCAGCCTGGGGGGAAAATGAACCACAAACTGAGCACTGTTCCAGAGCTGCCTTACAAGTCATAAAAGTAAGACCTGAAGGGATCAAACTGCTAAGTAACTTAACTACATCCCAGACCAAAACTCAAGACGATGTCTAGGAATCAAAAATAGGAAGCAACCAACAAGGTAAAATTGACATTGTCTTTTCTCCAATCAAAAGCAGGGATGCAAAGAAGCAGGAAAATTTGACCAACAATATAGAGAAAAACCAATCTGGTTTTGCTGGACTGGTAACTGACACAGCTGTGAGAGTTAGCAGGCAAAGTCATTAAAATTCGTTGTTAAAACCGTATTCCTTATGTTAAAAAAAAGTTAAGAAGATACATGGAAGACATAAAAAAAATCAAGCGTCTACAGATGAAAACTACAATATTTGATAAGAAAATTACACTGGAAGGAAAGCAGATCTGACACTGCAGAAGAAAAGATCAGTGAGGTTAAAGACAGAGCGTAGAAAATATCCAAAATAAAACGGACACAAAAGAGAATTTTAAAATATAAAGAGTTTTTAATTGGATGCCAGATATGTCTGGCTTCAGAGCCTGTGTTCTTCCTACTCTGTCATGCTACTTCCAGTTCCACGTACTCAATGACACCCTAAGTGCTGCAATCTGACTTCGGGGCTGAGGTGGCTTCTCAGGATGGTGTTTACTGTGAAGCCCTAAAAGGGGAAAAAAAAAAAAAAAAAAAGTGTGCGTGTGTTGGGGGAGGGGGGAGCAGTCTGTATTTATGACCTTTCCTGTACAAGTATCAAATCGCGACTGAAAAACATGAATAGATGTGGAGGTGTGTCCTGAGTTAAAAACTCAGTCTCATGTGGGTAGATTACGGCTAAAGGGATTGGGCACTAGGAAAAACTACAGCGGAGCAGAGAGCTGCTTTTACACAATAAATCCCTGTAAAAACACACCAAGTTCTGAGTTTGCTCTTCACATATCAGTATGGCCCAAAGGCATCTGGAAAATCAGCATCTCATGAAAAATAAAATAAAGGTTTTAGTATGGCCCACCACCCCACACATAAACTTTTTTTCCCATGAAAATAGCTTACATTAATATTGTGGTTAGCTCAACTACCTTTTTTTTTTTCTTTTTTCTTTTTTTTTTTTTTTAAGGAAAACAAGCTTTGTTTCCTGTCTCCTTTCCCAGAGCACGTGGTGGGCTCTCTGGGCCCAGGGAATGGACCCAGCCTCAGTTCCAGCTGCTGGCACTGAATATTTGGCGTAGACTAACGATGATGGTTTATCACCATTAATTCATTCAACCGCTCAACCAAGGAATGGCACAGAATCATCAAATCACAAAATCCCATGATTGGAAGAGATATTAACAGATCATCAGCCCATCTATCATTTTTAGCTTCCCAATATTTAATCTCCTTTCCTAATTCACCTCAAGTTCTTTTGGGAAAATTAGTTCTTCATGAAGTATTATATGAGTACCAAGAGAGGTAAATGCAGGAGCCAGCCGCTCCCTATAGAAACCACAAAAACCAGTTCTGCCAGGGGTCGGGCATGTTATCTATTAAAAGCTGGGCCGACATTGGATAGTCTCCTCTGGGCACTGCATTTTGAGTTAAGTGATTCAGTTGTTAAATTGGTTAGAGATTATTCATGATAGAAAAAGTGTGCTGACCAAAATGAAGACTCACTGAAAAACTCAGACAGATGCCTCGGATTCCACTTAATCCCATGCATGGTCCTCAAGCTCCCTATCGATCCTGTGAGCCCCCCACTATCTTGCCTTAGTTTGCTCACTTTTAAACTAGTTAATAATAGTTTTTACCTCAAAGGACATTATAAAAAGGAGTTAATACATATAAAGTGCTTAGATCAGCACCTGGCATCCGACAAACAATAAATGTTAGCAATTCATAATAATAATAACAATAATAAATAATAATGCTATTATTTTCTGTTATTATACATCCACTAAATGGCGGAAACGTCCTTACCACATGAGTTTATTCAGGATCACATGCTATTTACTATATTTCAAAGGTGTCATTAATCATATACAAATTTAGGTGGGACTCAGCTTAAGTTTGAACTTTCTAAGTTAGGGAGACGGATGCTTACACAGAGAATCCACCGATGCCCGGAAATAGTACGCAAAGCTGCGTGAGTGTGTGTACGCATATGCTTCTGTGCATTTGGGGCTGGGCTGGGAGGAGTGGTCCAGAGCCTTCATCAGAGCCCCAACGCCATGCCATCCGTACTCCCAAAGAATGCACGCCATTGTTGTAGAGCTTCTGGAGAAAGAGATAAGATTCCTTTTGACCTTACTAGGGCTCTTCCAAAATCATGGGACAGGGCTTACCCTGGAAATAGCCTCCATGGCAGCAGTCGTTCACAGTCAATTCCTTGAGCTTGCCCAACATTTCAAGAACTTGCAAGATCCCAAGGTCAAGGGGGAGGGGGGGTGCCTAAGGGGTTGGTGGATCAACCGAGGGCATGCTGGCAGAAGGAGGTAGCCAGCTCTGGGTATAGGCTGCACCACCATCTGTGGACCAAGGAAAGAGCTCCTCCCTTTCTACTCTACTGCAAGTGGTCACTTTAGGGTTGTCCATGAAGAAAAGCAATGTGAGAGGCTGCATTTCTAGTACAGTGAAGGTCCCCCAAAACTATTTCTGGATTGATTAAAGCCCTGCTGGCAGGTAAGGATATAAGGATAACTTCACTGTTAGAATAATGTGACATGGGCTAGGGGGTGAAAAGATGGTGGATGAGAAAGCCTTACTTGAATCAGTATAGGGTTCAAAATGAAAGCTATTTGGGGCATTTTTTAAAAAGTTATCTCTTTTGCACATGTTGTCATAGAAATCTAAAAACAGAGGACCATGGCTGTGCTACTTTCACATATTCTTTTACCCTCTCTACCTCAGTTTCCTCATCTGTCAAGAACGGCATCTGTGACAATCTCTTAACAGTTCTTTCAGCTCTACCATTCTGAAAATAAGTGAGAAAAGGACTATTTTATACACTCAAGGCAAAACATTTTACTCAGTGTCTATCACAGTAACCAGGCCTAAATTACCACTAATCTAAAATAGAATAGAATAGAATCCAAATTAATGAGTTTTTATAGCACGAAAAATCTTCAGGGTAGGCTCATACTCTGGCCACCGTTCTAAAGATTGAACACAGCATTAGACCCATGAACAAACACTAAAGGAGGGAAGGCAAAGATCGTGTGTCATCTTGTTATGTCAGATTTTAAATGATCATTGAATATAGGAGAGAAAAGCTGAAAAAATTAAAATTTCATTTGTAAATAAAACGGGCTTTCATTATGAAAACAAAGTCTGCAAATTTTAAAGTAATTTCATATGAAATTCCCCTCTTCATTACAAACCCAGACTATGTCACATTGACCTCATCTGTTGCTTAGGCAAAGTGGACAGAAAAATGTGAGAAGGGGGGAAAAAGAGAACAGAGCCTCTTCTTGAGGAACGTCTGGCAATCCAGCTTCTGTACCCAGAAGTTGGTTCTCTGCATTCTCGTCAATCAGGGACGTGGTTGTTTGACTTTTGGAGGTTAGCCATGCTTCATACTCCACACTGGGCCTTGAAACTGCCTAGACCTGGCAGACGTCTGAAGTCCAAATGTTTTTTCCAAGACCTTCCTGTAGAAATCTGCCCTTTTGAGAGGGTCTGGAAACCAGTCCTTGACTATGTCCAACCCACTGATTTCATCTGCTGTTCTCTAGTTAGAACTCAGATTTAATCTGCCAGCTATTCTTCAGCACACACACTCCCAATGACACTCCCAATTTGGGTTAACACAAAAATAAATGAATAGTAAAACACAATTAAAGTTTCATTATATAGTTAAAGGCTCTCTTGACTAAATCAATCAGTAAATAATTTTATGCTTCTGCTGTTGCTAAGACACAGTGAATATTAGAGGCCATGAAAGCATCCCAAAGATGCTTTCAGTCCCTACCTTGAAGGAGTTTATAATACGATGGAGAGGGTAAGAGAGACAAGAATTCATAGACTGTGCAAAGCCCTTACAAGGCATAGTGGGTTTGACAGGCAGGGCTGGTTGCTAATGAAGAAACGCCTCTGAGTGGAGTATTTAGGAAAAAGCACAGTTCAGGGGTGGTGACTGGTGGTGCACAAGAGGGAGAGGGAGAAGAGTCAGGGACTTGCACATTTTCTAATTTCAGAAACTAAGAAAAGGGTGTTGTCCCTAATAAAGGAGAAAGGAGAGAAACAATCAGGAGAAAGAGATTCTGTTTGGGACTTTGTCTTTTGTATATACCTATTGGGAAACCAAGGAATCTTTCTATTGGGCAATGCATGTGGGGGTGAAGAGGGTGGATTCTGGAGTCTGACACCCAAGCTTGAAGCCCTGGGCAAATTACCTATCTTTTTAGGCTTCAATTTCCTCATCTGCAAATGGAGATATTAACACTTCCATTACATGGTTGCTCTGCAATAAGGATTCAATTAGATAGCACCAGTAGGACGCTTCCAGTGCCAGCTGCATAATAAACCTTAAATAAATTCTCTCACCATCAGCCTGGAGCTCGAGAAAAATCTCCAGATTACAGTTCCGAAGGTCTAAAAGGACACGCAAGTCATACCCATTACATCTCCTGCAAACATCCGGTATCTGGCCTCGTGAAATGGACATGCTATCGCTCCCTGAGTGTTTGCTTCTTCTGCTGCTGAAGCATCTGACCAAGGCCTCTCCTAAGCTCCCCTTCACTCTGCTCCCACCGCACTCCCCACCGCCACACAGGCCTTGAGTTTTCAGCACCTGCCACACTGGCTTCCTCACATTTCTTACCGCCTTTGGTTTCTTGTTTGTCTCAAGAATTCTCTGGAAAACAAATGTGATTCTATCATTTGACTACTTAAAAAGCCTGCTTTTTATCTTTATTGCTTTCAGGAGAAAAGTCTTGAGGCAAATCCACGGAACTGTCACATTTCCCCTTGCTCACCAGTTCCTGCCATGCTCTGATGTGTAGGCCCCCCTATTAGCTGCTTCCTACATATGCTGCACCTCTGTGCTTTAGCACGTGCCACTCCCTCTACAAAGAAAACACTTGTGTCCACCTCTGTGCCCTGGGCCTAACCTGCATATCCTCAAAGACAGAGCTCAAATGTCACCTCCTCAGCAAAACCTGCTTAACTCACTGAGACCATCACTCCCTCCTAATTCCAGATCTCACATGGGCTGTAATTCAGAGTGCTAGCCCATTTAAAAGCAATCACGCTGGGGCCAGGTTTCAGATACTCATCAAGGGAAGCCCCCCAAAAGCCCCATTCCTCTGAATAGCAAATCTGAGATGCCTAATGCACTGCTGCATGAATGGAGTTCCCTCTCTGCACAGAAAACTGGGATCAGCCTTCCGAATGGGCTATGGGCTATTTTCATTCTTCCTAAAGAGCACGATATCATTTCTCACCCTGAGCTTTCCTGTGTAGAATTGTGTGCACAATCAAATCGCCCTGATTGCTACTGGGAGCCAATTCAAGCTAGTCAATGGTGGAACATTGTTTGGCTGGACTCCTAAGCCCAGTTAGCTGCATAAGCGAGGCTTTGCTTTTTGTTGATCTTTTCTTCCTAGTCTTTATTTTAATATTCTGTTTGAGGCTTCATTTGTGAATAATGTCATTCTTCTGCAGCACAGTATGTCTTAATTCTCTTTTATGCACACATTTCTGTAACAGGCAGCATCCCAATAACATGAAACATCACTGAACTCCTGCCGTTTATACCTGACACACTATTATTCAATACGAATTCTAACAATCTACCTTTGGGGGTATGTTAAGAGTCTAAAAAATTACATGTCATTGTCACCATTCAAAAACACAAATGAGGCCATAGAATTAAGCCTCTTGATAAATTATCAACATCTAGTTCCAAGGTCTAGAGGTTTATGTATCACAGCAATTGGTCAGAGAAATATCTCCAGACTCCAGGGAATCAGAGCTGCTATTGTCTTTTGGTCCACTTGCGCCACTTGTGCCAACAGTATGCTATGGGCACACTGATTCCCAGCATCCCCTGCTTTGCTGAGCTGGAGACCACAGAAAGCCTGGCTTCAGTGCTGCCATAGCCTGCAACGAGCGTGAGCTGCTTCTCGGGAGCAGGTTGTGTTCAAGATTCTGCTTGACAAGATGATGTAAAGGAGGCTATAAATATGCCATTGGTTCCTGGTGCTGGAAAATTCTCCCTGACGTGAGAATGGTGTTTCTCACTGATGTTGAGAAAAACCATTTCAGATTAGCGTCAGGCCAGCTGGAGTTTGATGAATCGCACAGTGAAACTCTTGGGTAGAAGCTCCCCGCCTGTTAAAACCCTCAAAGGAACCTGTGGCTTTTATTTGGGGACTCTTAACCCATTTTAAGTAACCAATTCTAAATTATTAGTCTCTCTCACAACGCAGCAAGTTCCATGGGGGCGACATCTCAATGTCTGTTGGTTATAGTCGTATTACTCCCGGTTATTAGCAGAGGTCCTCACACCTGGTAGGCGTGCAGTAACTACCTATGGGATGAAAAATCCTGCAATATACCCTTGCTTTCCTTTCCCCAAACTCCTTCCACTACTGCTGTCCTCATGTCCTCTCTATCCTGCTTCACGGAGAGAATATAATTAACCCCAGGCACCTATCGCTGGTCCCAAGGTTGAAAAATGCAATTTGAATACTTACCTTGTTGGCATATTGAATAAAAAATTAGCCGAGTTAGTGACAACCAGAGACACCACACTGAATATTTTCGCCTTCACAGGAAGTACAGCGGTGGTGTCAGGAGAAAGGCACAATGGAAAGCAGGAGCCAGTACTCTCACTGAATTGACAATTTCATAGGAAAGAGGAACGTGAAAAATTACAATCTGTAGGTATGGCACACGTAAAGTGTTTAAATGATGCATAAAGGACTATCTCCAGGAAACAGAGATATAAGAGATAGGAAAATTATTGGTCCGGTGTATCTTATTAAAAGTTGCCTGGCTTAAAACTATTTTACATTAGAAATTTTCATGATTTAAAGGGACCAAAATTGATTCTGATGAGTAAGGTACAATCTCATTACTAATCCTAAATCTCTTGAATTTCAAGGGCGGGGGGGTCCAAGAATTTATCTCCTCATTATTTAAATCCAACTTTCCTTATTTCTCTCCAGCGCCTCCAGTGAGATTAGGGAGATGGGGCCAAATTAATGTCGGTTCTTCCTCCTCCTCAATACAGAGGCTCTTTGGAGGCTGGGTCTCCCATCCTGGAGTCAGCATTCCAACCTGTCAATGCCCAGTGAGCGCCTGTTACCAGGCACACCTGTGCCACCACTTGAGTGACCTCAAAGAACAACCTCCTTCCTGTCCTCACACAGCCCACAGCGTTGTTGGGGAGATAAAATTAGATCATATGAAACCCAGAGAGAATAATTCCATGTTGAGAATTAGGGGATTACGATTAAGGCAGTGGAAGTTGAGAGAATGGAGATGACAGGAGATCAGAAGGGTCACAAGGAGTTAGGACTGAGTAAGTTTTGACCCATTTGTTAGGACAGGGAATAAAGGAAATAAAGGAAAGGTTACTTCCACCGAACAGACCCCTGCACAAAGGTGAGGGCTGGGCAGGCACTTGGAGTGTGTAAGGGTTGGGGAAGGGTGAGAAGTGGCCTAGCTGCAGAGGAGGAAGAGGGGACACAAGTTAAACTTATAGAGTGGGGAGTCAAATCCATTTTCAGGATCTTCAACAGAGACTATAGGCCCACTGTGGAATTACATCTGGAAAGAAGACCTCTCCCAGTGTCCCTCAGGCCTTGACTTTCATCCACACTTGAAAGAAAAAGAGTCAAAGGTTTGTAGGTGACACGTGGAAACCTATGCATTGTCAGTCAAGGAGGCCAAAGAGCTGGTGTCCGAGTCCCTTGTGAGGGAACTGGAAAGGGGCAAATAAAATGAATGACATTGGTTAACTAGAGAGGGGAAGGATCAGCAGACACAGAATTCAATCCCAGAGGTAACATGCACTAAAAAGGAGGGGCAAGGAATCAAGGAGTCAAACTCCCGAAGACCTGGTATTTTGCTGAGGCTCACTTTCAAGTGGCTGCGACAAAGCAGAATGAAGCCCGGGGACTTTTGTCATGTTTGTGTAGATGCAGCTCTGCTTCCGAAGAAACATGAAGAGCCATTTGTCCATGGTAGGGCTGGTTGGGAGCCAACTTATCATTTTGTCACTTTACGAGAATATTTACTGTCCTGGAAATCAAGAAGTATGTAAAAACTAACCTCACCTGCTCCTTCCCAAATGTGTTTTCTTGACAGTTAATTCCAATAATTGTGTGGAGCACTTTCACGGGGAGGCCTTGAACTCTTTCTTGGGTTATTAACACAGCCGTGCAACAGAGGTGCTGCAGCACTAAAATCCAAGGCTATCTTAGCATCCCCTTGATGACTTAATGAAGTTGGTACATCTCCCCAACACTGAACAAATAAGGAATTCAAAACCCATTGCATGAATGGTTGAGTGGATGGGTAGACAGATACATGGATGGATATGAGCATATTCATCCTTTCTGAAGGTTTTCTAACCAGAGACTCCACAAGGGAATGATGCCATCCATGATTTAGGACACACCTAGGTCCAACTCAAGAACACTGGACCTTTGAACTACGATGTGGCTGTCTGGTTTTCTGGGGCTATGGAAGGCCTCACACATGGCTAATACTTGTCAGGAAACATCTTCTGTAATATCACCTTACCAGGCAGGTCCAGAAGACTGTAACCTTTGTGGGTGGATGCCTAGCCACTTGCTGGTAAATTTATTTCACAGAAGGACATTCAAAAACCCTGAGCGATATCATAAAAGTTTCTGGAGAGTTTTGGCAGGTTCTGAGCATGTCTCCCACAGAGGGATGGGGGGGACTCATGGAATAGCTTTAATCTTATTCGACCTGCAAAGTAATTGCTTATACTTTTAAGAAAAACCCTGGGTTGGTCTTTCTGTTTTTATTATGCCTTTACAGAATGGCACATTTTAATTCCTTTGTTGTTCCCATGTAGTGCTATTGTATTTACTTGCTAAGGCAGCGAACGGAAAAGAACATGACATTCCAAAATGTACTCTTTCCCATGATTTGCCCTTCCTCTAGCAGCATGGGGTACCTTTACTTCATCTTTTTTTTCTTACACAGCTGCATAAATTAAGAAAGAAATCATCTGACTATACTGTTTCCTTTTGTCTTTTTTTTCCTCCTGCATCTTAAATACATCCCCCACCCAGGATGATCTTGCACGGAGACTGCATCTCGCCCCTAGGTCCCCCTACCCTAGAGCAGTCATGCTTACTCACACCAGGCTCTGCACAGCTTGCTACAGCTCTAATCATTCCGACTTGTACAGATCAAATAGTTTGCTGCATACTACAATGTTTGTATGTCTGACTGCATTCCTTTTTTAACAAGTGACCTGTGAAGGAAAACAAAGAAATTTTGGTTTTTGTTTTTTTTCTTTTCATAAAACTTGGGGCCCTTTATGAATGCAGGAAAGATGCTCTTTATTAAGTTTAATATCTAAATAAGCACAAACTAATACATATATTAGGTTCTTTCAGTTTCTGGTCAGTCAGAAGGGCCATGCCTAGAAACAGTAACATATATCCAATGATATATTTAGCCAATGGATAGTTTCAAACTCTTTTCTTCACCAAAACTTTACTCAGAAACAGAAAGGAAATTGGCTTGCTTAACTTTCTTTATTTTCCCTGTCATCTACAGAAGTCTTCAGGCAGCTAGCCAGAAAGAAGGTAGGACAACCAAGGCCTAAATCACCATAGGTCACTGGCTCTTAAATATCTGCAGGAATAATACAGAATCCAAACTTTCCTGAATTAGAAAAATTAGAGTCAAAATTCAAGTGAAGGGCCATGATTGAAGCTTTCTGGGCTAGTAAACAATATTCTCTTCTCCTGGGTACATCCCTATGCACAGAGCTTAACTCAACTCACAAACATAAATCTTCTTCACCATTTCAGTTAAAATTGGGCATAATTCATTCTGTCAAAAAGGAAATGCCACAATTTTAGGGATCATTAATTACGAGGTACTTATTCCTGGTACATGGATATTTAGGTTCAGAAAGTATATGTATGTTCTTCTCCAGATTATCATCTTCTACCACAGATGGTGTGGCTATGCAACAGCTACTATTAGAGGTTCACTTTTTTTTTTTTTAATAGAATGTGTCAACTAGTAATAGTAAGAGATTTTTCAAATAAAAAAAATTAGCAAAAAAAAGCAAGATTTGATTTCAGGTATGAAATCTGAAACTACTCAGGAAATGACAGGGTTTATTGATACGCAACACTCAACAGAAGCAGAGGACATCTGCATTAGGGGTATTATGTACAAACCCAAATAACGATGCAACAATTTAGTTCTGTAAAAATTATTTCTTAATGTTTCCTTCTAGTTTTTGCCATTCCCAATTTAAACTAAAACTTTAGAATGTTACTAAAGTATAAACTGCATAATTTGTTCTACACATATCCATTCTAAATTAATTTGTGGAGAGAAAAAAAGAGAAATAAATCAGTCATGCTAATGAAAAAAAAATTAAGTGACAAACTGTCAAGAATAATGCCACTGAAGGAAAAATGAAGTCTTCTTTACACCCAGAATAACTTATAGAAACTTAAAATACCAAACATATTCTTAATACTTCAGAACCCCTGGGTCCAGTGAGCAGGGGTATTTTGTACTTCTACATTTCAGGCTTGTGCTTTACCTGTCAAGAGAACCTTTGCCTTTTGCTAACATATCACCGGAGCAAAGCAGAGCTCAATGTACCTTGGTCAGCATTTGAGGAGTCCATGAAGACTGGGAAATGGAGGCTGTGGATGCTGCTGCAGATAATTTGCTCTGGAGCTTTAATGATTACCATGAGTGAAACTTTAAGTACGGACTGAAACTTCCTTGTGTGATAATAAACTGTTCTACCCCCCATTCTGATCTGTCAAGCAGATTTACTGGAAACTATGCATAATTAGGAACTTATCACTAGTAATCCCACCATCTGATCTTTCTTCCTCAGTGCCATATGTATCATTGAGTTTCCAACTTATGTAAGCTGTTCCTCAGAGCTAGCTATATTTTGAGGCACAACACTGGTCTCCCAATGAAATATTAAGTAAGTCTTGAGATCAAGGACAATGTTCAATAAAATGTGATAACTGTTCGATAAGGTCATGCCACTTTCATACACCAGGAAAAAGCTTCAAATCGGTGGGTTACTCACTCACATGAGGTCATCCAAGTGGAACAGCCATGCTCCCCACTCCAGCCACTCTGTGGCCTGGGAAAGGGGGAACCGAGGACATGGAAGGATGTAAGGGTAAGCAAACAAGGAACACACAATCGGAAGCATGGGGGCCTGGGTTAGCAGATGACTACAAGTCAACCTGGGTGGGCTCAGTAGTACAGACAACAGAGGATAGAACTGATGAACTTGAGGACAGAACAAAACAATCCATCTAATCGCAACAAAAAGAGAAAATATGCTGAAAATATACTGAAAAGGCAATTAACAGAGCCTCAGGGACCTGTGAGACAATAACAAAATAGCCAACATTCTGATCATCAGAGTTTCAGAAGGAGAGAAGAAAGTGAAGCTGAAAAAGTATGTGAGGAAATAATGGCTGAACTTCCCAAATTTGCCAAAAGATACAAACCCACAGATCCAAAAACTCAGTGAATGTAAACAGGATGAACAGAAAAATCTGCGCTAAGACACATCACACATAATTAAAAATTTTTAAATTAAAGATAAAGAAAAAATATCGAAAGCAGCCAGAGAGAAAGGATACACTACTTACATGGGAACAACAATTCAAATGACAGTGGATTTTTCATCTGTAACCACAGAGGGCAGAACAAAGTAGTTTCAAGCTGAACTGAAAGAACTGTCAACTTCCAATTCTATATCCAGAGAAACAATCCTTTAGGAATGAAGTGAAAATGAAGGCATTCTCAGATGAAGAAAAACAAAGATTTTGATGACAGCAGACCTACCCTTAAATACTAGCTAAAGAAAGTTCTTTGAACAGAAAGGAAATGATAAAAGAAGAAATCCTGGAGCATCAGGAAGGAAGAAGATACAATATAAAAAGTAGAAATATTGCTACACAGAATAAATTATCATTTCATTATGAGTTTTATAAATCATATCTGATGATTGAAATAAAAACTGTAATACCACCTGACACTCAAGACAATGATATTTAAAATGGGGAAGGTAAAGGGACCTAATAGAAATGAGGTTTCCATACTTCACTCAGAATTTATAGGAAAAGCACAGGCCCTAGAATAGCTAAAACAGTCATAACAAAGAATAATAAAGTGGGAAAAATCTCTCTATTTGGGATTAAGGCTTACTGTAATAGCTATAGTAATTAAGACATATATAGTAACCAAGTATGATACTGATGAGGGAACAGACACATAAATCCATGGCATGGAATAGAGAACCCAGAAATCAGCCTACACAACAAATATATTCAACTGATACTTGACAAAGGTGCAAAAGTAATTCGGCAAAGTCAGTGTCTTGAAAAGTGTTTTATGTATTTTGTCTGGTGTGTGTGTGTGTGTGTGTGTGTGTGTGTGTGCATGCACACACATGTGTGCATGTGTACAAGAACCTACGCAGGTGTTCTAATCATATAAAACTTCACACACACACACGAGTACATTTCTGTATTGTTTCTCACAAATACATGTAAATCTACAATTATCTCAATAAACATGTCAATGTAAAAAATGTGAACACTATCACAGTGTAAATGATGAAACCAGGTAACATTTCTCCTATGAAGTCAATTTTCAAACATGGCGTGTGTCAACTAAGGCCAGGTGCACAGGTGTACATCATGGAAAGGGCCTTGGGCAAATTGCTTTTGTGCATAGTTTTCAGTTAATTATCATTGAAAAGTCACTGCTCTATAAAGAAAGGGGGAGGAAATGTTACATTCAAGCAGTACTAAAATCCGTCAGGAGGACGGATGCTAGTAAACATCCTATCAGTCAATTAGCAATTACTGATACCAACGGGTCTTAAATTCCAGACGGCAATGATACAACCATTTTATTCGCCAAAGGTTGATCTACACCTGGCGTAGTCCCTGACTCATGACAGGCACTCTGTATAGTTGATCTGCAAATGAGGAACAAATTCACCCCTAAAACAGTGTAGCTAAAAGGAAGTTCCTGCCAACTGGGAATTCACAATACTCTGGCTCTGTGGGTCAAGTGGGAATTTCCTGGCATCCCGACCGTTGCCTACCCCATGCTTCTCAAAGGCTCCCTTCAAAATAGCCCTTGCTTTGTACTACACAGAAAAGTAAAGGAATAATTGATTCCTAGGGAAACCAGGAATAACTAACCCGAAGCTGTCCGGCCATAACGCCAAAATTAGTTTTCAAACACCCAAACGCATCCATGTTTAATATTTTAAAATATGTTAAATCTTATACAAATTAAATTTCATGCAAATTCAACGAGAGAACTGAATTTACCCATCTGTTAAAAAAAAAATTAGGTCCACCCTAGGTATTAAGCATGTCCCAAAGTTTGAAATAACAGGCGTAATCAACAAAGGTTCTTTGAAGGATGGAATGTCAAAGTTTGAAACAGTTTTGTTTATCAGAGAACCAGATTGATGTTTATTGATGTAGAAAATTAGGGCAATGCAACTGGAGAAAAGTCTCAAAGTATCTTTACCCCAACTAGCTCTCAAGCAGAAGTAGCTCCCAGCGTATCAGCAGAAGCAGGCAGCTCCTGCAATCACTCCTGTGGAGAGGGTGTTGAAGACAAAAAGGAGTGGCATGTCAGACCTCTTGCAAAAAGGAAGTATCAGCTTTTAAAATTGAAGGCATTTGATAGAGATGCCTTGGAGATCAGTGCACAAATTGGTACATCAGTAGCCAACGTTACAACATGGCTCCATTCGGAATTTTACTTCTACCTTCCCTCCAAGACTCTTTAATAAAAACGCAAAAGAGTTTCCAGATATCACTAGGTTCAAATCTGCAGAACGATTAGATTTACTTCTGCTCATAACTGCAAGGGATAGCAAAAGTAAAACAAAGTGAATCGGGTAATTAAAAAACCTGAATGTAACAACTAAAATTATAATTTCATTTGAAGGTTTACTATGCGAAAACACTTAGAAAAATTATCCATGTCCTGGAGTCTGTTAACTCCACTTAACTGTATATCTTCATCTTCCATACTTCACATGATGATGAATGGAATTATTGGTATTTTCATTTTTGTTTTAATTATATTTTTATATTTTTAACTGTGGCAATATATTATTATCATATAGTTCTTCACTACTTTAAGGAGTTCAATTTTCAATGAAATTTTATTGTATCTTAAGGCCAGTAACTTTTAGAGGAACTGCAGTCAGATTTTATAGTGTAAAGTCATTGAGAAAATAGAACTCCCAATTGAAAACCTTGCTTTGGGGTAGCTTTGTCTGTTCCTGTCACAGCCACATCTAATGATGGTAGAATGTGGACATTCAGAGGACAAGAATAGTGGCATTCACTTTCATCTTATACGGTGCCTAGACTGATGCTTAGTGTAAAAACCATGTCTTCTAGAAGTATAATTTGGGGGTGAAAAGTCATTTTGTTTTCAGCTATTCAACATGTAAAACTGCAAAACCAAAGAAAAGGAATCAGTGAAAAGTAGTCACCCATGTATCTGAATGTTAGTTGCTTCGTTAAAAAAAAGGGGCTACAAAGAAATGTGTTTCCTTGTTAAAGGCTCTGTTCTGCTGAGAAGTATTCAAGGAAACTGCATTGCCCTCTTTCCCCATGGGTAAATGATGAATGTATAGAGGTTCTAAACCAAACGCTTCTCAAAGGAAAGGAAGAGATGCTTATTATGGTATAAAGCTGATAAGAGTATCAGCCCAGAAGTTAAGTATGAATCTATTTTTTTATTATTATTAAGAAATAAATAGTATTAAAGGTTGGTGTTGGGCATATTCATTGTAACTATTTTCTACTTTTGGCAATTTTTGTGAATTTACATAATAAAAGTAAAAAAAAGTTAATAGTGGATTCACTGTCTGTAAATGTATGCCCACTCTCTAAATATCATTCCAGGTTTAATTTAGCTGATGTAAAAAAAAGACCAGACAGCGTGATTCCCAATAATCTCTACTCTGACTAATTCCGATAAGGTTAAGCACTTTTATTCCCTAGGAGGTGCCACACCAAATTGTCTTTAGTTTGATGTGTATGAGGAGTGTCCACTTGGGAATAAAATCCTCGGCAAATCCTTGCAGAGTGTTTTCTGTGTGTGACGCAAAGCCAACCGGTTAAAGCTCTCAGTAACGCTGGCTGCCAGTGTAAATCGCATCTTTCCTGGCTTCACACGTGAGCCAGATGTTGGGGATTTTCTGAGCTACAGGATCGTGGGGAAGGTTTTTGCATTTCCTGTGTTCTCACTCCAGCTCTCAAACTTCAAGATTTATGGCCAGTCAACAGTGTCATGAACTGGCCTGAAAATATTCCCAGAGTAAAACCCATTGACAATGCACGTCACTCTGCCATGGCTTCATACCATCTGTCAGGTCAGGATTTCTTTGTACTGCTTCTTCCCCCAGCTGTTCTACAGAAAAGCATTAAGGCAGGCGTAATCTTTAACCTTCTGAAACCTGCAATTCAATGCAATCCTACTACACTTCAAAACACAGTTTATTTTCTTGTTCCCAGTATTTTATGAAATTATGGTTTGTCTATCATGGACAGTTTAGACATACATAAAAGTATGAATGTACGTGTATATTACAAGCATGTGGAAAAATATCCCATTATCTCACTATCCCTGGAGAACCCACGTCATTTTCATAGGACAATTCTAAGGACAATTCCCTGGGATCCTGATGGATGTCTATAAGCCATCATAAGCATGTATGTTTCTGTGTGTATGCAAACACGTATTTAAACATTCATGAATAAAATGACCTCTGAGTCATATACCTTATTTCTGCTCACATACCATAGGCCAAAACATAGTCACATGGTCACAGTAAGGTTAAGTTAGGATGTCAAGGGCTACACCCTGCACTGTGAGAGTGAATGAAATACGAAAGTTGCCATGTATAACTTTATAAACATTATGTGAACTAATAGCAGCCCATTATAAAATGCCACATTCTATATGATTCCATTTATATGAAATCCCATAAATGGCGATGGGGTTTCTTTTTGGGGTGATGGCAAATGTCCTAAAATTAGATAGTGGTGATGGCTGCACAACTCTCTGAACACACTAAAAAATCACTGAATGATACGTACTTTAAAATAATGAATTTTATGGCATCTGAATTATATCTCAATTAAAGCTGTCATAAAAGAAAAAAAAATTGCTCCAGTTCAGAGAAGGACAGGGAAAATTTTCCTTTCTCAACTGGCATGGATAGAGGGAACACCCCTCTACCCCAAGAATTTAACATCAGAACTCAGCCCTTACGTGAGCTTCAGCCTGAATTCATGCTCCCTGTGTCTGTAAAACCTCCAGCTAAGGATTTAACCTAGAGCAGCACCCCCTCACCCATAGCAGAAACAAATGTAAATAATCCTCTCTGTAAATATCAGCCTCAAAAAAAATTAAAAAACAAACATTCTATTATAAGTGTTTTCCTCATTATTAAATATTCTTAAATAACTTTGATGGCTGCATAATTTCATCAAATGATTATACCATAATTCATTTTACTAGTCCCCTACTGCTGGACATTTAGGTTGCTTCCAAATTTTTTCATTGTAAATAATTTGCTTTACCACATTTTAAAAGTATTTTGACAACAGAAATACTGGCTTATTTTTTCTGAACAATCACCTCCATTCTGTTTCAGCCCAGCCTTCTTTGGAGCAGTAGTTTTCAAAGTCTAGTATGGATCAGAATCATCCAGAAGGCTTTTCAATAGATTTCTGTACCACCACCACCCACCCCCACCCACAGAATTTCTAATTGAAAAGGTCTTGAGCCAGACCTGAGAACTTGCATTTCTGACAAGTCCCGTGGTCTAGACCACACTTTGAGAAATACTGTTCTGGAGAAGTACCTGCTGGATCTATAAAACGAATGCAGTGAGTGGTTTCTCGTTATGGTCTCTTTAACTTTCCCATTGAGAAATAAAACCCTGGTTCAATTGCCATTTCACAGCATAGTCCATGGCCTGGCACGTGCCCAGGTGCCCTCTTTATGTTGAAAAATGTTTGATAAATAAGTAATGCTGGCAGGAGAGACTGCAATTTTGACACCTACACCTCGATTTGGGATTCATTTTTCTCACTCAAGATTTGGCAAGTACATGTCTTCCTTAAGGTCAGACTGTGAAAATATACTCTGACTCACAAACCTAGTTTAAAATACCATAAGGAGCAAACAACTATTTCCATTACTAATGAGTATTACATATCTTCATTTTGAGTTGTTTTACTTTGCCTGTGTAATGAGATCTAAGTATTTACACAGGATTTGTTCATTATTATATAAATAAACCATCAGAAATAAAAGTTGTCTCCTTGCCACTAGCCTGTCCCCGATGTCAGCCTAAGCTCAACACTTCCATATATGTTATCTTCCTAAAAATCAAAACTGATTCCCTGTTTACTTCTGACCCCAGCTATACGGCAAATGAGATGTTCAGAGAAATCAATTCTGATGCAGCACATCTAAAAATAGTTAAAATTTTTAAAGAATATCTTTTTTAATGCATGTCTGACCTGGTAATAGAATAAGTGAATGCTTTAGAGGCCAGAAACATACAAACAATCAGAAAACCCCAGCAATCCAGGGTAAGCAAGAGCTGGGGACAGTCTGCTAATCCACCTACCCCAGATCTTGGCTTCCAAGTGGCAAAGTGGGGAAGAAAAAAACAGGCACACGTCCAGATTTGGATGTTGGGGTGGGGGAGAGACAGAGAGAGAGAGAGAGAGACAGAGAGAGAGAGGCGCATTCATGGCAACAGCAAATGAACTGGGAAAAAGTATGTAAATGAACCTGACCTACAGAGTGAGACAGTGAGCAAAGATGACCTGACTCCTGATAAAGGCGAAAAAATGCTGCCTTATGAATTCCTTATCACAAACCTATACTGGGATCCTGAATTCATATTACTTGCATGATTCAAACACCCCAAAGCTCATATTTTAGTTTAAAGTGATATTGAGTTGATAGAGTCTCTAAGTTTTGGGAAGCAACAGAGGCAAACACTCCCTGGAAGAATGCACTTTCAACCTAGGCCTCAAAGCTTTCCCAAAGATCAAATTCTAAAGAATGTGAGCTTAGGGCCGGCCTGGTGGCTCAGGCAGTTAGAGCTCCATGCTCCTAACTCCGAAGGCTGCCGGATCGATTCCCACATGGGCCAGTCAGTGGGCTCTCAACCACAAGGTTGCCAGTTCAATTCCTCGAGTCTCGCAAGGGATGGTGAGCTCTGCCCCTTGCAACTAAGATTGAACATGGCACCTTGAGTTGAGCTGCCTCCCAGATGGCTCAGTTGGTTGGAGTGCATCCTCTCAACCACAAGGTTGCCGGTTCGACTCCCGCAAGGGATGGTGGGCGGCGTCCCCTGCAACTGGCAAGGGCAACTGGACCTGGAGCTGAGCTGCGCCCTCCACAACTAAGACTGAAAGAACAACTTGAAGCTGAACGGCACCCTCCACAACTAAGATTGAAAGGACAACAACTTGACTTGGAAAAAAGGCCTGGAAGTACACACTGTTCCCCAATAAAGTCCTGTTCCCCTTCCCCAATAAAAATCTTTAAAAAAAAAAAAAAAAAAGAATGTGAGCTTACAGTAAAAATTTACCACCAGGTGATAGGCAGCAAAAGTACTCAGCAAAAATTACAAACTACAGAACAAGACCTGAAAAGATTATCAGCTATACAAGTACAGAAATATCAAGTCTATATGTATGTTTGAAATGCTTTAAGAAATAAAAGAAAAAAACTAATGTATGACGAACCAAATTATAAAGATTTACCAGGCAACTTTGAAAAATAAAAACTACTTCTAAAAATGATAGATGCAATGATTAAAAGTAAAAATTTAATTTGAGTTAAGTAATAGAGAAGACATGTTATAAACTTATTTCCCTTTCTTTTTTAAACAAAAGGTGGCATATGATACACACTCTTTTGCACCTGCTTTTTCCTTTATTTTACTTAATAAATACTGTGGCTATCACACCGTAACAATTTATAGAAATACTCCTCATGATTTTATAGCTTTGTAGTACTCAGTTTATGGATGTACCATTGTTATTCAATTAGTCTCTGTAATTGAACATTTGGGTTTCCAATTTTTGCCATTAGAAAGAACACTACAACAAATAACTACATTTATGTTGCTTCCTATTTGTAGAGGTGCTCCATAAAGGCAAATTTTTAGAAATGGGATCGTTAGGTCAAAGGGTAAATAAATCTGTAAGTTTGTTAGCTATCATGAAATTCCCTATCATGGACTTCGTTATTTTGCATTCTCACTAGCAATGAATGAAGAATGCATGTTCCTCTATACTGTCCAATAGAGTGCGTTCTTAGCAAGGTTACATTCGTATGCACCAGCAACCAATAATTTACAATGTAAACTTTCAAGTTATCCTTTATAAAAGTAACAACAAAAAGCTATAACATGCCATGGGGGAAAAACCCTAACAAGAGTTGTGTGAGATTTTTAAATAAAAAAGTATAAAACTTTACTGAAAGAATTTAAAGAAGACATCAATAGAGACAATGCATATACATGGATAGGAAGACTCACTATTGTAAACATGTAAATGATACTATAATTTAGTTACATATTCAGTAAGATTTTAATCAAAATGTCAATAGGGTTTTCGAAGGACCTTAATGAAGTTATTCTAAAATCTATACCAAAGAGCAAACAGCCAAGAAAGAGAGGCTAAGACAGGCTGAGAGAACTAGGCTGGGGGATTTGCTCTATCAAATAACAAGATTTAGTCGTTATGTAATTTAATATTTACGCATGGGGATAATAGACCACTGGAAAAGATTAGAGATCTCATAAACAGATCCATTCATATAGGAAACCTGATATATGACAGAACCAGCAACGCAGATCTGTAGGGAAAATATGGGTTATTTTAAAATGCTGCTTGAACAACTGATCATCCAGAGGGGAAAAAAGTGAAAATAGATTCTAACTCCCACCACTGAAAAAAAAAAAAAAAAAGAAACTCAAATAAATCAAAAATTTAAAAGTGAAAGACCAACAGGTTAACACATTTAAGCAAAAAATATAGGATAATATTTTGAAGACCATAGGTAGGAAAGGCACCTTAGATAAAACATAAAGACACAAACCATAATAAAAAAAAAATGATGTTTAACTTGAAATTAAGAATCTTCATCAAAAGATGCTAAAGAGAATAAAAATCCAAGTCACAAACTAGAAGACAACCCCCAAAGGAGAGTATCCAGAATAAATGGAGGGCTCCGACAAATCAATAAGCAAAACACAAACAATCCTATTTAAAATAGGCAGAAATAATTGTATTTCACAGAAAAAGAAATACAAATAGCCAATGAACATACGAAAAGAGGCTCAACCTTATTAGTATGCAGAAAAATGCAAATTAAAGTTCTAGTGAGAGAATATTTTAGCTCCGACAAAGGGGCAAAGATTAAAAAGTCAATTAAAAAATTGAACATACACATACCATGACCCTGTGATTTCTTTCCCGGAAAAATTCCCATATACATGCCTCCAGTAAACACGTATAAGAATAATTTAAAAAGCGCTCTTCATATAATAATAAACTTGAAATATCCAAATATCCATGATGTTAAAATGGATAATTAAATTTGGCATAATCATTTAATAACTATTACACAGCTGTAAAAATCAGTGATCCATAAGTCCACAGATGAACATGGATAAATCTTCAAAACAATGCAAAGAGATATAGAAAATAATAGAAGAAATGCCTTCAGTATGATTCTATTACATATACTTCAAAAGCAGTGGAAACCAACAATATATTTTTAGAGACACATATACATGTGGTGAAACTTTAAAGAAAAACAAGAAAATTATTTGTATACTACTAAAATGGTATTTTCTCCTGATGGGGGGAGAGGGTGAAGGAGACACAGGGAGATTTTCAGAAACATAATCATCTGTCTCCTAAGCTCGTTGTTAGATTCATCAGTGTTACTTTATTTATTATCATGATCATTTAAAATATACATAGGATTTTTCAGGCAAGATGGCGGAGTAGGAAAACACTGTGCTTGCCTCATAGACTTGTTCAAAGGATTAAATTAATTATACATGTAAAGGGCTTGGGCCATTAAACATTAAGTACTATATAAATGTTACCTGTTATGATGATGATTTTCAGTCAAACACTGTAATAGCAAAAGAATCTTAAAATAACCTAAACACCTGCCAAGAATAGAATAGCTGGATTCATGACGGTACATTCATATAAAAGAAAATGATATCGCCACTGAAATACTGAAATATATCTGTATGAGCTGCTTGTCCAAAAGAGAGAGATTGTACATATGTCAGGCCAAGAATCTATGAGGCTCTGTAAAGTTTTTCTTTCCTTCAGTCATCTGTTAGCCATTTGTTGAATTAGTATAGCGCTACTGTGGTCTGAAGTGCTTTAGGATGAGTGGAAACGTGAGACAATGCAAAGATTAAAGTCCTGTATTTGCACATGGACATAACATGTTTACAGACCCACATGGGTCCTTCCGACCTACTGCCTCACTTCTCAGTGTGTAGCTATTATGGGAGGGAAACATGTGAGCCACCTTCCTTTCTTCCCTACTTTCAACAGACTTTCTGGAAAAGCTGCCAAAATAATTTGGGAGAATGCATGTTCTCCTGCCTGAATCTACAGTGTTAGGCCCTTTGCTGTAAATTCTCTCTTTCACTCTTTTTGCCTGACAGGTGAACAGCAGGAAAGTGCCATTTACAGATTATTCTGAGCACTGGCTTTAACTAAAGTTAGTCATATGATTCAAGAAAACTGGAGTATTTCTGAATCACATTTAACCATACGTAGGGAAATTTTGAAAATAGAGCAAAGGGGAAAACCAGTTGATGAGAATATAACTTAGCTGTAGGCCAGATGATAAAAAATATGTCATTTAACTCAAGTTATGCCTGGAGCATATTACTGAGATGAGGAATATGGGTGACCTAGGAGGGATTGTGGGTAAGGGGTGGGGGAAGGATGGGAACCAAGGCCATGTTCCTTGACTACCAAATGCCTGGCACTTTGTATGAAGCCAATACTCAGACCAATCCTATGAACTAAGAATGATCATCTCCCTGCTGTTGATGAAAACACTGAGGCTTAGAGGGCTTGAAAGACTTGCCCAAGTTTATTTAGCAGGAAAGTGATGCAGCTTAGATTTAAAACAAAGGTTGGCTATTTTAAAACTCACGTTCTTTCTTCTAAAGCTCAAGATTTTCAGCTAAGAGTTTGTGATCAGATTTCAGCAATGGTAAAGACTTAAAAGGAGGGATGAGGGAACAGATAGGAGGTCTATTCAAAACTCCGAATGGTGTTCCTTAACCCAGAGAAACCCTGAAAGGTGACAGATGCTCCATAAAGGCTTTCTGGATCCAAGCTGCTTAGGGAAGAGGCAAAAGTTACAGCCAAGGCCCAATGTAATTTAGGCACTTTGTCATTGGCAAAAATGAGATGATAATACACCAGTAACCCGAAGCATTCCTGGGACACACTTGGCGTTCTTGTGCATGGGGAACAAGCCTTGAGAACAAGAATCCAACTCATCTTCCTAGAGAAAAAGACTATTGGGAGAACAGCTCAGGAAACTAGCCTCACACCCAAACACCCAATGGGTCTGGCACTGCTGGTTCAACCCTGATTCAGTCTGGTGGGTGCTGCCCTACCCAAGGGGCCCCTTAGAGAGAAGGGGCATCCAGGATTAGGGTGAGCAGTAGCAAAAAGCCCTGGCTATCTTCCTTCTGATTGAACAGTGAAACAGCCAAGATCTGAGCTTTAGATGGTGACTCCACCCCTCCCCACCCCGCCAGACTAATGTGAAAAGGAAAGTCCAAAGCTCTCTGTATCCCTCTCTCTCTTCCTAGTTCAAGGACTCCTCCCTCACCCCAGTGCCAACTGCACCCCTCTCCCTGGGTGTCATCCCCTCAGTTCTCTGCCACAGCTAAGAGATGTATCAATCCAGGCTAAGACAGCAGTTAAAAAAGAAGTATGTTGCTACCAACGCCTGGGACAGCTGGAATTTCAAGAGGGATTCAACAAAGATTTAAGAAAATCACATAAAGGAACTAAAGACATGACTACCTACTGATAGAATTTCAGATACTATGAAAAAAAATGGATGATACATACAAATCCTTGCGTGTATATGTGGGCAGACATACACACATTAAGAAAGACAAAAAAGAAAGATAACATACACATACATAATTTAAAAAGAATGTATATCCAAGCATGTAATTCAAAAAGTATGCAAGTACCCTTCCTCTGCAGGGATCCAGACTTGGGTGGCAATCACAGGCTTCTCGAGGTTACTGCCCATCTCCAATTGCCCTTGGGGTGTCACTCCAGCCCTCTGCAAGATGGCTGGCACGCTAGGGACCAAAGTCCAGGCTTCTGTCAAGTGTGCTTCTCTCTTGTGCACACCAAGCTCCATATCCTGCCCCCTCTACACCTCAACTCCCACTTGCCCAAGGAAAGCCCTTAATTTCACAGTTTTCTTAGATTTTCTCTATCTAAACTTAACAAATCCTCTCAGTTTCTGGAAAGCTCATTGACGATAAAAGGCCTGAGAGTGTCTGAGAGACGGCTTGGCTTAGTTTTTACGTATGTGGCTGAGATGGGTGTGCGATGAGATTCCTGATGATCATTTCCAGAGGCCAGGCACAAAGCATGATGCTTGGATCACAGTAGACCCTAGAATTTTATTGGTTTAGTGGCTCTGAATGGTTCTGACGGGACAAGTCCAGCATTTTAGGTAGGCTCAGAAGTTGCCATCAGCCTCCAACCTGAGCACCTATTTAGACCACTGTGGCTACTGCCTTTCCCATTCTATTCCTAGGGGGAAAGGGGGGCAGAAGCTGTCTATTCAAAATGTTCCCAGTGAATGTTCAAAACCTAGCCCCCCACAACTAAACCTCCCTGGATAAAAGAGGCAGGGCCTGCAGGATTCTGTGTGGGTAACTCAATCTTCAGGTATTCCTTTATGCTGAACTTGACATCTTTTAACACAGGGGGAAAGGGCTGATTTACATGGCCTGGGGTGACTCTCGGAGGCCTCCATGTTCATCTCTCCATCTAGACTGTGAGCAACTCACAGATGTGTTCCACATGTTTGCTTATATGAATTCTGTGACATAGGCAAAAGGCCCATAGGCTGGAGATCCAGAAGAATCAGACCTTGATCTAAACTCCCTGAACTGACCTCTAAAGCTGCAGACATTTCCAGTTGGAAGAAACTTTAGAGGGGATGTTCCAACATGTACATTTTATAGGTGAGGAAGCAGTGATGAGAAGTGAGGTAATTCAATCCTGGTCATGCATGTGACCTAGCAAAGTCATAATCCTCAGCCCAGTGCTCCTTCCATTGTAGCATCAGAGCTCTTGATGGGTTAGTATTTGGCAGTATACAAGGTGTTTCCCTGTTACTCAGAAAAGAATGGACATTTTGATAAATCTCATAGACTCTAAGTTAAAACACGGAGTCCGTCACTCTCAGTCTCAGTTTATCTGCCTTCCTCTCGTTCTCTCTCTCTTCTCTCTCCTTCCAGAGCGGTTCCAGAATACCATGTGCGAGAGAAAACAACAGAATGGAAATTGCTCATACGGAGCATGAGGAGGCTGCCCACCTCCCTCACACAGCCCGTGTGCAAAGACAGCCCCTCAGCTGTGCCGCACACACAAGGTGGTTCATGCTCTTTGTTTACTGTGACAGCTGACAAGCCAGCTGGCACAAATCACTCCTCGTTTCCAACAGAGACACCACCAGGACACATGTGACAGGCACCAGCTGCCGCTCAAGGAAAGGGTACCGTCCTTGCTGTGCAGCAAGTTGCGGCCTGTGGCCCAGGCCTGGGCTCTGTGGCCCTCCATGGAGCTTCCGAGCAGAGGGCAGAAGTGGGACTAGCTCCGTGCGGGGCATCTGTGGGAAGTGGGTGGCAGCACACTTATTCTGGCTGGGTCACTGGGGCTATGGCAAGAGCCAAAATTTGTCCTAATGCTCCCTGCGGGTCTATGTTATATTTGGCAGAGGAATGGTATTTCTGGTCAGAGCAAGGAAGAGAAGGAAGAGGCAAAGTGTTGCATCTAGAAAACGTTCCAGGTACCACCAGAGGTGTGGGCTGAATACTAAGGGATCTGGCAGTCTCAGGTCCAAGCAGGGCCTCCTGTCCTCTACCCTCAGCCAGGTCTACCTGGATTCCCTGCACATGGAGAAGCAGTCCCTTGCAGAGCTGAGGGAGTGGTGAAGGAAAGGGTTCTGGCTTCCCTAACCTAGGGCACAGGACACGAATGGTAGACACCAAAGAGCATGAGAAGCCCTTCTGCACCCAAGGTTCTTCTGCCAACCTGTTCAGCAGAGTGTAAAGCAAGGGTTCTTGACCTTGGCATCGATGATGTTTTCGACTGGATGATTAATTCTTTGTTGTAGGGGGCTGTCTTATGCATTGTAGGGTGTTCAGTAGCATCCCTGCTCTCTCCCCACTAGACTCTAGTAGCAACCCCTCCCTCCACAATTGTGGCAAACAAAAATATCTCCAGACATGTCCCCTGCCCCGTAGCAAAGCTCCCAATTGAGAACCACTGGTTTCAAGGTCAAGAGTACAGACTCAGGCCCCAGGATGCCTGGGCTCTTCCCAACTTTGCCCCTTCTAGATGGGTAACTTTGGCCAAGTCATTCCATCTCTGTGCTTCATTGTCCTCAGTTGTAAAACATGAGGATAATAACAGAATCCATCTTATCAGGTGGTTCCAAATGTTCATTTATTTCATACATGGAAAATCTTTAGAATGGTGTCTGGCCACAGTAAGCATTGCTCTCTGCAGAGAAGCCCAGGAAATACTCCATTCCTCCAGGATCCCTACCTGGTGGGCTCCAGCTTAAAGTCTACCACTGAGAGGCATCTATATGCAATCTCGAAAGCAGAAGAGGAGAGACCACTGTTCTCCTCGGAATGGCACACAGAACCGTGCGCAAGAACAGAAGTGAACTTTGCCTCAGCTTCTAGACTGTCTCCTACAAGGCACCTGTCCAAAAGTTCAATAGAACGTAAGTTCCTGTATGAAATCCTGTCCTGCTTAAATCCCTTCCACCTAGAGAGGATCCTGTTTTTCAGGCCAAACTCTGATTAACTTGATCGAGATACTAAAATTTACCATTAGGAAAATGTTCCTGGAAATAGTGATGCATTGGTATGTATGTATTATGTACGAGTATGCATGTATTTACAATAGAACTTTTCTTTCCAAAGGAAATCCCCAAATATAAAACAGGTGAAAGTGGAGCTACTCAAGGTAGATAAATGTAGGGGGAAGAAGGGATGCCCAGGTAGTTTACCACTTGCTCACATTTCTTCCCCACACACGTAGAATCCTAAGACTCTGAAAAACCAAGTTTGCAAATCCCTATAGTAAGAGAACAGTCCTACATATATACCAGATCCATGCACAGAAAGTGCTCGAGTTTGTAAAAAGTGTTCCCACAGCCAGAGAAGAGAGCAAGCAACCGTTGATTGACCATTCCAGAGAATATGGTTTTTCAGATACACTGTGCCTGGCCCCGGAGAGAGAAGGGCCTGAGGAAGGAACAGGTCTCGTTCATCAGGGAGTTCAGAGTCAAATGGCAGATGAAAACAGAAGCAAGGCCCAGGAGACAAGGAAAGGATGGCAGCATGTCTTGGTGAGAGGCACGTGGCATTTGGTGGCCTGTGAGTGTCTTTGATCCAGTGAGCAGGGTCTCAGCAGGCAGATGCTGGGCTGTGCGGTACAAAGCATTCTGCCCGATTCACAGGTATGAGAGGGAGCCCACTCACAAAGGGTCTAGATTATAAAGCTGCCCAAGCAGAGGAGGTAGCCAAGGACCTGGCGTCCCATCTACCTAGTTAATAATGTGTTGAATTGCGCCCAGCCTGCCGTCTCTAGTCCAGGCAACTTTACCAATTTGGAGGAAGCTGCTATGTGATCATTATTTTCTAATAACTTTTGGTAAATTGCTTTTATCTGATGAGTTTGGTTTGGGAGGGCCTGATACCTGTTCCCATATTTCATTTTTGTTTGCTATGACTCTCATGAAACTCTAAGTATGCATGGGAAATTGGGCCTATCTGCTTTTAACTTTTTTTATTTTATTGTTTTGACACACCCGCCAATAGATTGGTCTCTATTTCCAGCACTGCTTTCAAAAGTCAGATTTTTATGGTTGAGAATTCTCATTAAAAATGATTACTTTTGGCAGAAGTCAGAAAGGTGACAGGAGAGAAGGAAATATTAGAGGCACTGAGTTTTTTTCTTCCACTTGTAGAAAGCCTGCCTGTAAAACAAACAGCATGGGAGAATTAAATACACACACACACACACACACACACACACACACACACACACACACACACACATACACAACAAAACCCTCCTAACCTTTATATGCATCACTCAAAGCAATTGCCTAAGTATGGGGGCTAACCCACTGTCCGTATTACCTGTTCATACCTATTCATTAGGCTGTAAATCCTTTAAGTACAGGGCAGTGTTTTCCACAACTCTGAACTTTCTGCAGCAGTCACCGCGATGCCTGGCACATAGGAGCACTGGTAACTGCCTCATGAATAACCAAATCAATGAATTGCCAATAATTATTAAAAGAGCGTAAATAAAAGTAACCAACACACATCATGGAGACCAAATGCAAGAGGTACAAATCTAGACAAACTAAATTTTTTTTTGTAATTATCATGTTTATTCTTTTAGCTGTGTCATGGGAAAAAAAAAAAAAGAAGAAAGGTTGATTATAATTGCTAACTCCCCTCTAATAATTCTCTAGAGAAATTGAACATATAAACCTATCTCGATGCTTCTATTTAGATATACAATTCTGAGGGCACTGAGATTCATGTTTTTTAATGATCGTGTAAAAATATTCTTCCTTACATTTTTGGGAAAACTGCTACAGTCACGTGCCGCCTAACGACATTTCGGTCCACGACAGACCACATACATGACGGTGGTTTACCATAAAACCTAGGTATAGAGTAGCAATACCACCTAGGTTTGTGTAAATACATGCTGACGTTCGCACAATGACAAAATTGCCAAAGGACACATTTCTCAGAACATACCCCCATAATTAAGTGTGCATGACTATACATCCCTTTATGAGCTTTCAGGAAATGTGGGGGCCTGGTGGGCTGCAGTCGCCATTTCTCTTGACTTTGTCTTCTTCCAGTACTTGTTCACATGTGGGATCTTCAGCTCTTCCAGATTTCGTGCACATGAATAGAGCAAAAATGCAGCTGTCCTTTGGAAATCTTCGGCTCTCTGTGACTGTTTGCATTGAGTGTGACGACACCTGTGAACTATTTGGGGTCCTCTGATGGCCCTTACTGTCCCACATTCACTGCCCTCCAAACAGGTGCACACACTTTTCAGAGGACGAGGCAGTACAGACTCTAAGTGATGGCCCTTAAGACAGCTTACAAATTTAAAAACCACCTCCGCAGCAGATTCCATTTCTTCCTTGTCTCTTTTCTCTTTTGATGATGATTATGATTTTTATTCCCAATATCCAAGGAAGCAGTAACAATTATGTTAAGGCTCAAAGTACACTTTCTCATGATATAATCCATTTTCTCTCCTTGGAGATTCATTGTTTCCTTCTAATATGATTGATGTACTTAAATACGTTAACAGGAATAAGATACCTGCCCCATGTACATATTTATACATCTGTCATCTGTATACAGGGCCTGGCACATAGTAAGTCCTTAATAAATGTTCATTTAGCTTCTCTATCAAATGCAGAACACAGGAAGGCTCAAGACCTACTATTCATAGCTTGTTATTTTGTGGATATGAAATATTAGGCCACCTTTTCCTTCACTTTTCTAGTCAGTGCCTGATCTCCTAGTGACCAATGGAAAGTCTTAAGTTAGGATAAAAGAGTATGGAGTCAGACCTGCTCCAAGGGTTAGGATAGTCACAGTCCAGCCAGGTAGGGAGATGCAAAGCCAGATGACTCAAGTATGAAGGGGCAAGCCAAGGCGGATGAACAGGGGTCCAGGGAGGCATTGATTGTCAGCAATCTGGAGATGCCCAGGCCTCCGCACATAGTCAGACAGATTGTATTCAGCACAGGATGCCCAGGGACGATGGGAGCTTAAATCCCAAACAGACGGGGTGGGGTGCCTTTTACTTCTTCATGCTAAAGTACCATAGGGGCTCACTATGATTCTGAGAGCGCCAAGGGCAATGAAAGGCAGACACATGTGAGGACAGAACAGACATGGGGCCCAAGAATCAAGAAGACCTCCATTCAGACTCAACGTATTCTCCCAGCCAGCAAGCTTTCATACATGCCCTGCTGGTGGCAACACAAATGCCTGATTTGCCCTCATGAATCCGCAGCGGTTCTGAGACTCACATGAGGCGTACAGAGCTGTGAGGATGAGAGCATAGCAACACAGGAGGCTAAGTCACAGCATCAGAAAACTGACAGGGGGATTCAGAAATTGTACTGAGTACAGTGTCTCCCCAGAAGTCATGTCCACCCAGAACCTCAGATTGGGACTTGATTTGAAAATAGGGTCTTTTCAGATGTAATTAGTTAAGATGAGGTCATACCGGAGTAGGGTGGGACCCAAATCCAATATGACTGGTGACCTTATAAAAAGAGAGACACAGACAGCAAGGGGAAGGAGGCCGTATGAAAACAGAGGCAGAAATTGAAGTGATGTACGTAGCTACAAGCCAAGGAATGCCAAGGACGGCCAGGAACCACTGTTAGGAAAAAGCATGGAAGGACTTTTCCTAGAACCATCACAGTAGCACGGCCCTGTTAATGCCTTCATGTCAGATGTCTAGCCTCCAGGACTGCGAGAAAATAATTTTCTGCTGTTCTAAGCCATTCAGTCTATGATATTTTCTTATGGCACACAAAAAATTAATACAGAAATAATTTAGTCCAGGGCCTTCAAAGTACATATGTACACAGTGAAACCTAGATGTGCATGACAATCCAGTGTCATGGGGCCAAATTCTGACAGAGCTGGAACAATTCAATCATTTGCTCACTTTTGTTCATTCATTCTTTCAACAAACATTCATCAAGCACATTCTCACTTAAAAGAGGTCATGCGCATTAGAGAACAGGAAGATAGACATCTACTTTATAGAACTTTCATTCTAATGGAGCTGACAGATAATAACTAACTACATAATCAATCATTTAATTACAAGTGGGGTAAAAGCTAGAGAGAGAAATTCAGTGTCCAGTTATGAGATCACACACATGATGGGGATTCTGACCTAACCTGGAAATTAGGTAAAGGTTACTTAAAAGTGACATTTGAGGAGAAATCTAAAGGGTAAGTTAGAATTGCTTTACCATGCCATGGAAGGGTATGTGTGCAGGCATGGAATGAAAGGGAATTTTGAGGGGGTAAGGAGGTACAACTGGAGAATATTTCAGATAAAGATTCTGAACTTCTCCTCAATCTTCTTTCTACCATACTGTCTTTTCTGAGAACTCATACAAAAGCAAGATAATGTCATTGTCCTATCACGCTATGTTAATGAGATGCTAACCACAAAATACTTATAGCCTAAAATGACAAAGAACAATCTCATTTGCAGCATGCACTGAACTACACATGTCTACCCTAGAAATATTATGATTTTCTACCTAAAGATAGAAAATCTGTCTCTTTCGTGAAGCTAAGAATACCTCCCTCCCAATTTCCCCACTCCATAAATGACGTTATGTTTTTCCCATCTACAAAGAAGTTCAATAATAACAGATTTTTATTCCACAATAAATAACCAATCTGGCCCTAATAAATAGGAATTTGGTAAATACTATACAGCTGATAATTTCTGTTCCAATTATACATGGTTATCAAATTCAAAGGTGGTTTTGTGGTGTACCATAAAATGCATGGTTCGATTTACAACCTTCCTGCACATAACTTCCACACATTTCTTCTCTGGTTAAGATACCAAATGCTAATTCCAAAAATGGGTCATATTTTCCACTTGAAGTTCATTATATTCAAAGTAAACTGATTAAACTGAATGACTGGCTGACCCCAAATACCCGTCACCCACAAAGTCAACGGCCACATAACACCATCATCCAAAAAAAGCCTCAAACATCTGAAGCTATTTCATAGGGATTGAACCGTGAAGTCAGGAAGCATCAGATGCTACTGAAATTCCCATTATTTCTGAAAAACATCTCCTGGCCAAACTGTCTAATTTTCTTTCTACAATGGGACCTTAACTTCTGTGATACCTTTACTTTCTCAATTCTACTTCACACTAAATAAAGAATTATATATTACTAAACAGAATAACGGGACTAAATGAGCTCAGCATAATACGTTAGGCCAGAAATGCCAACGGGGCATTTTAGAAGATTTCATGTGACATGACAATGAGGTTCCCCAACACTGAAAAAAAAAAAAAAATGCAACTCCTCTGCCTTGAGATTTCTGAGCTCTGAGCTTGTTTGCAAGAACTGCCTTTGCCCACCCATCCCATCTCATTTGGGGAATGCTCTGATGTTTGCCTGCAATTGCTCTGTTCTGATGCTGACTTGGAAAAACTCCTCCACATGGATGCATTCAATCACACAGCATTAAATGAGACATCTAAGGATACTGCCACTCACCATTCCTGTCATGTTTTCTCAGCCCTTTGAGGACGGCACTGTTGTGCAAAACCACTACAATCCCATTACCAGCTGGCATATGATCAGATGATAACTAAAGTGAACACACACACTTAAACGGCACAAGGAACGGCTGAGGTCTCATTCTTGGGTGATGCAGCCTGAGATTTTCTGACACCCGATCCACAAGCTGAACAATCACATTGCAAATGCTTTCAATGTCAAGGAACAACCATTCAGTTGGCCCTCATGTGCCTGTCATCTGGCCCTGAGTGCTTCTGAGAAAGGCAGCTTGGCCTTTCTTCTTCTCTGAAAACCTTTTCTCTTTCAAAACCCACTAAGTCGTTCCAGTCCTCTTCCCACCGCACCCCCAATCAGATGTCTGTGAAGACCAGTTCTTATTAGGGGCTGGCATTAAGCTTGTCTCCGTACAGTGGCTAGATGTTTGCTTGGAAAAATGAAGAAAGATGCTGGTTTAGTTCTAGGAAAGTAATTATAACCAGTTCAAAGAGTTGTCTATCCCGTGACCAATCTTGACTCTGCAGCAGGAAGCAGCAGGCAGTATGCACGTCTTCAACCAATAGGTGATGCAATATGGGTGCTGGGTGCTATGAGACACACAGGAGATACACTGTCCCTGCCTTCAAGAAGTTGACAATCTATTTGTGGGCACACGCATGCACACACATGTAATACAAGGCAATATATAAATGTAATATGAGGGATAGAAACAGAGTGAGGACAAGCATTTGGAGAAGGGAGAAATCTCCGTGGTCCCAAAAGTCTTCCCAGAGTTTGATCAGAAAGACACTATAAAGAAGGCTAAAATTTAGATACACAGATCTGAGTTTGTGGGGATTCCCAGTATGGAAGTGTCACCAGCAAAGACAAAACTGTTAGAATTAAGTATCAGGATGACTGAATCTGTGGAGAAATCTGAGAAGGTGCAGGAGGAACATCCCCCTCCCCCCCATAAAAATACTTGATTACAGTGAATGCTTGCTACACAGTGTCCTCTCATCAATATTTAAGAATAGGTGCTAAGGTCAATGAAAAAATTCAGCAGAAACTGTGTGATTGTTAAGGTCAATCATGCAATGGAAAATTAGCAGTAAGACCAAATGGACTGAAAAGTAACACATTTTTTACACATGGCTGCTCCCCCACCAACTAATGGGACAGGCTGTGACCCTGGGCCCAGTCCCATCCCCAGGAAATTTATTTCTCTTTAAAAAAAAAAAAAAAATATATATATATATATACACACACACACACACACACACACACACACACATACACATATACATACATATATTTTATTTTTAAATTATAGTTGATGTATATTATATTAGTTCCAGATGTTCAACACAGTGATTAAACATTTACATAACTTACAAACTGATTACACCAATAAGTCCAGTACCCATCTGACACCATACTTACTTATTATAATACTACTGACTATATTCCCCATGCTATACCCTACATCCCCATGACTATTTTGTAACTACCAATTTGTACCTCTTAATCCCCTCCCCTCCTTCAACCATCCTCCCAACCCCGCCACGCAATTTGGCGACCATCAAAAAGCTCTCTGTGTCAATGAGTTTGTTTATGTTTTGTTTATTTATTTTTTTCTTTAGATTCCACATATAAGTGAAATCACATTGCATTTGTCTTTCTCTGACTTACTCCACTCAGCACAGTACCCTCTCAGTCCATTCATGTTTTTGCAGATGGCAAGATTTCATTTTTTTTTATGGCTGAGTAATATTCCATCATATATATATGTACCCGTCTTTATCCATTCATCCATTGATAGATACACAGGTTGCTTCTGTATCTTGGCTATTGTAATGAACGCTGCAATGAACATATGAACACACATGTCCCTTAGAAGTAGTGCTTTGCATTTCTTCGGATAAATACCCAGAAGTGGGATTACGGGCCCTTCTTAGTCTCTTATTATATAGGCTTTGTTTTAAAGTCTATTTTGTCTGGTGTAAGAATTGTTACCCTAGCTTTTTTATTTTTTGTTTGTTTTCATTATCATGAAATATCTTTTCCCCATCCCTTTACTTTCAGTCTGCAATACTTTCGATCTGAAGTGAGTCTCTTGTAGGCAGCATATGTAAGGGTCTTGTTTATTATCCTTCAGTCACCCTTTGTTTTGATTGGCGCATTTAATCCACTTACATTTAAAGTAATTGTTGATAGAGATATAGTTATTGCCATTTCATTATTCATATTTTTTATCTATTTTCTCCTTCTCTTCTTAAAGAAGTCCCTTTAATATTTCTTATAAAACTGATTTGGTGGTGATGAATTCCTTTAGCTTTTTCTAAAGGGAAGCTCTTTATCTGTCCTTCGATTCTAAATGATAGCTTTGCTGGGTAGAGTAATCTTAGTTTAGGTCCTGGCTTTTCATCACTTTAAATATTCCCTGCCAATCCCTTCTGACATGCAAAGTTTCTGTTGAGAAATCAGCTCAAAGTCTTATTGGAGCTCCTTTGTAGGTAACTAACTGCTTTTCTCTTGCTGCTTTTAAGATTCTCTTTTCGTCTATAACCGTTGGCATTTTAATTATGATGTGTCTTGGTGTGGCCTCTTTGGGTTCACCTTGTGTGGGACTCTCTGCCCTTCCTGGGTTTGTATGTGTATTTCCTTCAGCAGGTTAGGGAAGTTTTCCATCATATTTCTTCAAATAGGTTTTCAATTCCTTGCTCTCTCTCTTCTCCTTCTGGTACCCCTATGATGCGAATGTTGGTATACTTGATGTTGTCCCAGAGGCCCCTTAAACTATCCTCATTTTTCTGGATTCTTTTTTCTTTTTGCTGTTCTGATTGGGTGTTTTCTGCTATCTTACCTTCTAAATCACTGATTCAGTCCTCTGCTTCATCTAATCTATTGATTCCCTCTAAGGTATTCTTTACTTGTTATTATATTCTTCATTCCTGACTGGTTCTTTTTTTATGTTTTCTATCTCCATTTTTATGTTTGCTATCTCTTTGATGAAGTTCTCCCTGAGATCATTGAGCATCCTTATTACCAGTGTTTTGAACTTTGCATCTGATAGATTGCATGTATCCACTTTGTTTAGTTCTTTTTCTGGAGCTTTGTTCTGTTCTTTCCTTTTGGACATGTTTCTTGTCTCCCAATTTGATTGCCTCCTTGTGTTTGTTTCTATATATTAGGTATGGCTGTTATGTCTCCGGTCTTAGTACTGTGTCCTTATGTAGTAGGTGTCCTATTGGGCCCAGTGGCACAGTCTTCCTGGTCACTTGATCTGGGTCCTCCAGGTGTGTCCTTGTACGGATTGCTTGTGCCCTCCTGTTGTAGTTGAGCCTTGGTTGCTATTTGCATGTCACTTGGAGGGATTAACCCTTGAGCTGATTAGTTGTGAGGACTGGTCATGACTACAGTGGAGGAGTTGTTATGTAGGGGCTGAACCTATGGGGCAGAATTCACTTTAGTAGGGCTCTGGTCCCTGCCCAGTCTGTCCTTCGGGTCTTTCTTTTATAGAGGTGGTTGGGTGGTGCTCTGGTGTGGTCTGAAGGTGTCCACCAGGTGTGTTGGTTCGGTGGCTTCGTGGGAGGGGCTATGTTGCAGGCCAAGGTCAGCTGCTGCCTGTGCCCTGCCCAGGGCCACTTGATATGAGCTACAAAGTAATTTGCAGATGGTTGCCATTTGTGCTAGGCTTGGAGGTGCCTGGTAGAGGCTAAGCTGTGAACCGAGGCTAGCTGTTGTTAGTGCCAAGCTCAGCAAGTGGTAAGGGGCACACCGAGGTTAGATGCTGCTTGCTTAGGGATTGTGAACGTTTGAGAGATTTTAGGAAAGTCCGTAGCATGTGCCATGACAGACCATTTGCATGGAAATGCCATTGGAAGCAGCTTGTGTGAGCCTGCAAGCTGGGTGGGGTAGGGTCTCATGAAATCACCAGGGTGGGGCGGATGGTGTTAGCCAGGTTGATGGAGGCTCAGATATTGTGGCCGCCTGTGTCTGCATGCTGGGAGGGGCTAGGGCTCAACAAAGGAACAAGAGAGCCTACCAGCACTTCTGTCTGGGAGAAAGCTGCTCCTCCAGCCCTCACACTGAAGCCAGACAACTCAGTTCCTCCCCATATGTCCCTGGCGCCTTTTGAACTGCTACCCCAGTACCGTAGCTCAGAGCCAGTGAGTCTGCCACCAAGTAATTCTGTGCACAGGCCATTTAAGCAGAACACCTGGGACTCCATCAGCCCTCCATCTCACTGAGCCATAATCTCCACTGGTTTTCACTGCCAGAAGTTATGGCGATCTCTCTTCCTGGTGCTGGAGCCCTAGGCTGGGAACCCTTGCTCCTCAAAAGCCTAGATATCCCTCCCAAATTTTACCCACCACATGTAGGACCAACATGTTCCATGTCTCCACCCCTCTTACCAGCCTCAAGTTGGCTTCTTCTGTATAGTCTTAGTTACGGGACTTAAGTTCAGCTAGACTTCAGATGGTTCTCAATGATGATTGTTCTGTAATTTAGTTGTAATTTTGATGTGGTTCTGAGAGGAGACAAGCACAATGTTTATCTACTCTGCCATCAAAACAGAATCTATTTCTAATATTAAAACGTGGTACATCTCAGGGCTGTGGGTATAAACACGATTTTTTAAAACTTTTAGACTGAAAGTGAAGCAAAACTCTTTCAATAAAGTAATCACAAGTTTCAAGTGTATCCTGACAGGTCAGAAGGAAGGAAGGAAAGAAGGAAGGAAGGAAGGAAGGAAGGAAGGAAGGAAGGAAGGAAGGAAGGAAGGAAGGAAGGAAGGAAAGGAAAAAGGGAGGGAGGAACGTATGAAACTGAAGTAAACTTGGCTACTTGCTAGTAGCCTCTGTCATGTCTTGATAGGAGGGATGAGGGTTAGAAATAAGTTCTAGGCTATACTTCATCATATTTCCTTCTCAATTACACAAGAGCTGTCTCTGGCAGGCAGGTGATGGTGGTATGGAGACCAGTCCTCAGAATCCACAGCTGAAAAAAAAGTCACTGAGGAATGGTAGAAGATGAATCACCTCTCTTACTGTTTGTATATGAATTAAAGAAATACTTGGGGTGTTCTTTCTAAGATATAGTTTATCATCTTTGAATTAAATTAAGCCTGTAAAACATATAAAAATACAGGGGGCTTCACAGGTTCTTAGCTGTAATTAGTATCTTGACTGGGATTATGGGGCTTAGAGAAGGGAAAAGCTGACATGGGCAACTTAAAGAGTAGTTTCAAATCAGAAGAACAACAGCTCTCAAATTATCTTTGACCTAAACTCTGGGATCTGACACTACCCTTGGTAACAGCTCTGGCCATGAGCCCAATCCCCTGGGAGGCAGGCATATACACTTGGAAAAAGAATCCCCCCAGTGATGCCGATATATATGCCCCTTGGGAATCATAGCAATAAAGGGGTAGAATATAAATGGCAGCAAGCTAACGAGACCAATTTTCCTCGACTAGAAAAGAAAGATCAGTATTCTTGCTTAGAGAACCAAGCATGAAGAACTTTTGAATGACATAGTCCGATGTTCAAATTCCAGCTGTCCTACATACTTATGTGTGTGTCCCTTTGGGTCTCAAATTCCTATCACAGAGTGAGGTAATAGCAGTTACTTCATGCAGTGGTCATGAAGAGCAATTGAGGTGATGTGAGTAAAGCACCTAGCAAAGTGCCCCTTAGTTGGCAGGTGATAAATGCCTGTTCAATTCACTTAATGCAGTATGAAGTAGGGAGGATAAGAATTAGGTGAAAATATAATTTTGGCTCTTTGAGACGTTAAACTCAATAACAAAGGACAAAAGCTTATACAGGATGTTTAAACAGTGCTTTCGCAGTTGTGACTTCTTTGTCCCTCACCAGCATCCTTAGGAAATATGAGGACGTAATAATGGTCCAGGAGGTTCAGTCATTTGCCCTCACATCATAGATCTAGTAAAGCAAGAGAGGTAGGGATAGACCCTGCATGTGGATTTATTGGATTACATCATACAGCCTCTGCGTTTGGCCACCTTACCACCCCGTATATATTTTCTTCAGTGCTCACACCATAAATTTATTCACTTGGCAAATATTTATTGAGTGCCCATTATGTGCCACTTGGATCCATTAGTGACTAATGCAGCAAAGAACTCAGGGAAGGGACTGAGAGGAAAGGCCAGCAATAAGCCGGAGACAAGATAGAGAAGTAGTAAGTGAGTACATTCTATAGCATGTTGTTAGTTAGTAAGTGCTATGGAAGAAAAGAAAGACTAGGGCAAGGTAAGGAGAATCAGCAGAGTGGAAAGCAGGGAAAGGCATGGACTGCCATTTTAAATAAGGTGGTAAGAGTAGATCTTCTGGAGAGGATAACAAGCCTTGAAAGTGGTGAGAATCTGTAGATAATGGGAAAAGAAAGTTCCAGATACAGGGAAGAGCCAGTGTTAAGGACGCTAAGTCAGAAGCGACTCTTGTGTGCAGGGGGAACAGGAGGGGCCCCTATGGCCAGGGTGGGGTGATGGGGAGGGAAACAAATGGGAAGATCTGTTTGTTTTTAAGACCGGCATCAAAGAGGCTTATGTGCTGTGAGTACACTGCAGTTCTTCCTCGCAAGGGCTTGCATTGCCAAGGTCTCTCAATCCAAGCATGCCATTGTCTAATCAAATATGTATCATACCCAAACACCTGGTCAATTCGAGGGACATTTCACCAACCATTCTGTTTAGTATTAGAGACACCTAATATTTTAAAAAGTCTTTGGGACGGTACTTTCTACCCTTGAAATCAATCAGGCTGGCTTTATGCGCAGTCTAAGATCCTTAGGAAGAATCACACACCACGTGTGTATTTAGTACCACGGATTCTGCCACCAAGCTTTTTCACCTTGGTTTTAATCTTGAGCCTTAATAACTTTTCCAATAAGCTTGAGCTTCCAGTTATGAGATGCTTTTTTAGACTTCTCCCCAGTCATTTGCATAGTGTCAGATTATAAATGTCTGTTATTGTGAGAATTAGTGCAGAGCTGCACTGAACAAAGCAAATAATTAGCAGCAGCACACATGGTGGATTTATTTCAAATTCTCTCTTGCTGTCACCCTGATAGAAGCAAATGATACTGGTCACGCATCTCCTGATCACAGCCACGGTAACACTCACCACAAATCAACTTCCACCTGCTTGCAGTGCCAAAAATAGAGCATCTCTGAGATTTCTGTACTCTAGAGAGAGTAGTGTGCTGCAGGGATCGAAAAAGACACATGTGATGCCTCTGAGTCTGTTACCTAAGCATTTTACTGTATTATATATAGTATATGAACACCATACTTTCAAAGAACAAACCTGAATTACTCATTCTTATTCAAAATGATTTATAACATTTCGTGTGTAGTTTTAATGCAACTAGGCAAGAAATTTCTCTGTGTTCTTTGTAAAACCTCTCCTCGTCAAACAGGTAGAGACAGGATTTTATCCTACTCACAGTCCACCTTCACAGAATACGGTGGCTATGGCGATCTATAGCTTCAAATCTGCCTGAGAGGAGGTAACTTCAAGCCATAGGTAACCTCCCATTCTTTTGTGCTTTGCAAATGCAAACTATCCACCGTGCCCTAGTCAAATTTCCTGTTAACAATTGAACACAGTTAGAAAGTCATTTTTAATTAATATAACGTAACACTGCATTTACCATAGAGAGGCTATTTCCTCATTCCTAATAAAGTACACAAGGGCCCGGACTCTATCCCTGAGCTATAAGAAGCCTCTGGTTCTGTATCAGGAACAAGCCATTGAAGGTGCCTGTACCTTTTCCTGAATTAAGTATGCGAACAGCTGCACTTCACTCCGGTAATTCACACAGCAACTTTTGAATCTTTTCCGTTTATCTGGAGCATGTCTCTGTAATTTGAAGCTCTCAAAGCAGTGATCCTAGTGTACTGCTTAGCCAAGGGGTAGGGATTGAGCACATACAATCACAAACAAAACATGTTGAACGGCAGCTCCATTGTTTTTTTTTGTCTGCAACGCAGCTTAGGCACTTCTCAGAGGATTTACTTAAGACATCTGTTTAAATATAACAAAGATGGTAACAACTTAATGACTTGCTATGCCTGCATCTTGTGCTAAGACCATTAGATGGCATTTCTCATTTAATTCTTACAGCACCCTTCGAAAATGCCACCCACTACTATCATCCCCATTTCACAGATAAACAAATGGAAGCCTCAGAGAGGCTGAACAACTCATCCATGTCACACAGCCAGCAAACAGTACAGCTCAAGCGCCTGTGCTTGGTTTGATCCCTATATGATTGGAAGTCACACCATTCACATCTCAGATTTTTCCCTGTTCTGAGAGGCTATTTTATAAGAGCACATTTCAGCATGCATTTTCACACACACACACACACACACACACACGAATCCCCCAACATGGTTTTACCATTTATGTAGAAAAATTAAACTTTCCAACATGTACATGCATACGCATTGCTTGGTGGCTGTATTTAGCAAAACTGCCCCAACCTGACTACTTAAAAAGTTAAACATATACCTACCAAATGACCCAGACATTTTACTCCTAGGTATCTGCCCAAGAGAAATGCAAATATATGTCCATGCTGAGGCTTGCACACAAATGTTCACTGTTGTTTTATCCACAATAGTCAATAACTGGTAACAATCCAACAGGGAAGCAGATAAACAAAATGTGTTGTGCCCATAGAATGAAATACTACGACTCAGCATTGTAAAGGAATGAGCTACCGATACGCACAACATGGATGAATATCAAGATAATTACAGTAGTGAAAAGCCAGACGCAAAAGAGTACATACTGCAAGATACCAATTATCTCAGATTCTGGAAAATGTAAACTAATCTACAGTGATAAAATCCACATCAGTGGCTGTCTAGCCTCACAGGCTGAGAGAAGAAAGGATCACAAAGGGACACGAGGAAACCTTTGGGGGTGATTAAAATGCTATGTGTATCTTATTTGGAACAATGATTTCATGGGTGCATATAGCTGCAAAACACCTTGAATTCTCTTTTTAAAAGGATTGTAATTTATTATATGTAGGTTATATCTCAATAAATTTGAAAGTAAATTATACAGGTTTATAAAGGAAACCATTTACATATTGAACTCCAGTTATCAAATATTTTTTAAAAATGTACTTGACAATTGTTGAAAGTGCTCAGTCCTCATCCGGTACAACATGTGGTTTGAGCTATCCATGTTGTTTTAGATTCTCAACTCCTGGTTGTCCAGAAAAGTTCTCATTTTTTAGCTTGTGTTTGTTCTACGCAGTTTTCAGCACAGCCCTAGGCCCTGCCACTGTGCAGAACATTGTGTCTGAACCTAACTCCATTTTGCTATTTTTCATTGCTTTCCAAAGAGATCCTGGGAGCAAAACCTAGAGTGAACCTTCCAACTTGGCCATCAGACCCTAAAAGAGTGTCACCGAGGAAATGTTTGCATTTGTTCCCAAGCATATTAACACTGCCCAAAACTCAAGACTCTGGGTGAAGTATCACCCAGCAAGTAAGTGTCAGAATTTCTCCAAAACCCTCTTTATATTAAGAGACATGTTAGATCGTGTCGGCCACATAGGCAGTATAGCCCCTGGAAGCCATGTACAATCCTGAGCGTGAACTTCAGATTTTCTACAAGACAAGGTATAAGTGTCAAGGAGGTGATGAACCTGAGTTTAGCTCACAAGAATTGAGAGACTGAAAATATTCTCAGCTCTGGATGTCCCAGCTGCCACCGTCCTTTCTGTCTCAAAGAGACAGAAGCCTTGAGCATTAAAACTACTAGTGCTGTTTCACTAACCCTCAATGAGATCAGTACCCAAACTGAGAGTGCTTACAAGCTCACATAACAATGTGATATTGCTGTGATGTATAGATCTCAGTGAACAGGGTATAGACCAGGTCCGGTGTTGTCAAATACGTGTGGTGAATCCAGTCATAGCAGTAGGACCATGTTTCATGTACAATGTTTTAAAATGTGAAAAGAAAAAAAAACTAGCCCTCCTCCACACATGGTTTGAGAAGCATAATTTTACAGCATGGCTTACTCAGTGAGGGTGAATTTTTCCCAAAGTGATGATGGCAAAAGCCAGAAAAAGAGGCCGCTCTCTATTATCCAGTCAAATTCATGCAACTCCTAGCCTGCCTGGAGGTATTCAGACGGAGACTATAAAGTGAAATTAAATAATCCTTCTCAAAGAGGATGTTTATCAAAAGTGCTATTTCCCTTCTAATTAGTATCATGGCTGTACAAGCTGCAAATATGGTTGTCATCATATCAAGAATTAAAACGAAGGTCATGATAACGACTATGTGGATAGAATTAATTTTTTTCTTTCTTTCCTTTTTTTCTCTCCTCCCCTCCCCGCCCCCCAACCCCTGTAGCACCACACTTATTCTGGAATCGGCCCCATTACTTTTTGGAGTAGCAAAGGTCACAGACATATGGGACTGTTCCCTGTGGCCACTGCTTAAATCTAATTAGGGTAGAATTAAATGAAGCCCAGGAAACCCTGTCTCTCCATTTCTCATGTTTTTCCCAAAGATTAGTTGGTAGGGAACTCAGAGTATACGACAGATAGGCTGCCTCACACCACACAGGGAGTGCTCCTTATAAATGTGGCTAAAACTATAGAGACCCAGAGGGGCAAAAATGGAAGCCAGAACTTGTGAGTTTAGAGGCAAGATTACTTTATGTTTGTTCTTCCTTCATATCTCAGCTACTGTCAGTTTCTCAGACAGCCTTCCTCAACTTTCCTGCTTAGAATGCTTCTTCCTGTTTATCACAGGTACCGTGTTTCCCCAAAAATAAGAGCTAGCCGGACCATCAGCTCTAATGCGTCTTTTGGAATAAAAATTAATATAAGACCTGGTCTTATATTGTTACATTATATTATATATTATACCCAGGATTATATTACATTACACCCGGTATTATATTATATATTATATTACACTATATTATATTATACCTGGTCTTATATTAATTTTTACTCCAAAAGATACATTAGAGCTGATGGTCCGGCTAGGTCTTATTTTTGGGGAAACACAGTATTATATATTTAGTCCTGTGATTCATTGGTGTCCATCTTCCCTACTGTTTGGTGAATTCTATAGGCAGTGACCATGGCTGGCTGTTCTATTCTCAGCACTGGGTCCCTAGCACTTAAGCGCAGTGATGAGCCATAGAGCACACACAAATACCTGCTGAAAGAAGGGATAAATAAATAAATAAAGTCTCTAGGTATTAGATCTTAGCATCTATACAATGTTTTGGCCCATGTTTCTAGACAGAAAGATAAAATTAATCATGAGTCTCACATAATTATTAAAAATAATTATTAAAAACAATAGTCTATGGGAGGCTTTATTACCAACCCCAAAGGAAATTAAAATTCCTAAGAATTCAGGGATGAGAAAAACACCGAGAGTATATGAATCAAGATTGTTTCCCATGGAGTTTTGTTAATGAAACAGCTCTTTTTTTTTTTTTTTTTTTTTTGAAGTAATCAACCGAGAAAGAGATTTGGGTTGTTCTATATTGAAGTTAGGACAAAATGTGGCAAATAATTTTTGAAAGCAAAAGTCATGGTAGAGAAGAACAAATTGTGTACAATACCCTTGTCTATGTGTTGGGTCAATTCATGATCCCAAGAACATTATCCATTGCAGATAGTGAAAACCTGAGACAAGATGGTTAGCCTGTTGAAACCTAATCCTCAGTATGATAGTAGTTGAAGGTGGGACTCTTGGGAAGTGATGAGCTCATGAGGGTGGGGCCCTCATGAACAGGATTAGTGCCCTTCTAAAGAGATCCCAGAGAGCTCTCTGGTATATTGCTATAGCAGCCCAACTGCCTAAGACAGCCTACAAAGGCTTTCTTCCAACATTAAGATTATAAATGCACAAGTACTTTACCAAATAGGTCCTCAACATTCCTAGAGCTAGAAAGTGTCCATTTTAGTTGGGGAGAGCGGGCTTTACCCAGTATTTCCTGAGAAAACAGTAAGTCATTAGATTTGCTGTACAACAGTCTCAATCATCATGCTCCATAAACAGAGGTCCATTAATTTTTTCATAGCAAATACGTAATTACTTTTACCATTTTATATCTGAATAATGCTTTTCTGTTAATATGAAACAATGATTTTACTCAGTTTTATTACTATGCATTTAAGTATGAAAGCTCAAGAAAATCTATTTATTTTCAATTTCTTCACTGTCTTCCATTTTCTAAAAAACATTTGAGTTGGCCCCAAAACAGTATTACATATAGTATATATTAATATTTTATATGTATCATATAAAATACACACACAAATAGGAAACAATTTGTATATATAATGTAGTTCAAGTAAAATAATACAGTAAAGTACAAATAATTTTGTAACAAATATACTTCCAAACCTTAAAGAGCCCCCCAAATAGAAGTGTTTTAATATCTATTTTCTTTTAACTTACTTATTAATTTTTTAAAAGTTAAAGAAACTTTTACCAATATTATTTCATCCATTCAAATTACCAGGAAGAAAGAAGAGGAATGGCAGAATTATTACTAATATTTGATAAGGTACTGTAAATATTATCTTATTTAATTCTCACAATATCCCTTCAAGATAGGTCTTGTCACTCTCTTACAGAAAGAAACAGAGAAAGATTAAGTCACGGCTGGTAAAAGGTGGGGTTGGACTCAAATCTGGGTCTATCTGACTCCACATTCCATGGATTCTTAGGCATTGAGGATGCATGTTATTAGTGTGTCACGCTGGCCTGCAGGTGGGAGGAGGGGTCAGCAGGGAGGCTTGCGCAAATCTCAACCCTGCCCTATCTTTCTCTCCACAATAAACGTAAACTAAACCTTGGATACAAACACACACTTGATCTGCTACACTGTAATCAGTTCCACAGTATGGTATAAACAATCCACCCAGGATACAACTTTAGTAACCTGCTTAAAAGGACACATCTATTTAACTGAACCACGCTTCGCTTCCTCCTTTTAGAGTTGATCAAATTATTTCAGAAGATTCTGAAAGATCTATCCAAACAGATCTTGAAGCCACAAGAAAATAGTGTAAATCAGCAGTTGCTTACAACAGTTTTGCTAAAATAGCTCACAACTGGTTACACTACAATGCATTTCCCATTACCACATGGTAAAGGACAACCAGTTCATTTGAAGGTTGAAACACTTTCAAATTGCCCTGTACAATTATACTATCTATCTATCTACCTCTCTCTCTCTCTCTTCCACACCCCCGAAATTTGAAAATTTGAGGCTCTTTCTTGTCTTTCAAATCTATTGTTCAGTTAATCTGCGCATGCTGGAATATTCTAAATTAAATCTGAGCCGAGGACATGCTATATTTTGTTTCTAGCTGCCAGAGTGTGAATGCCATAAATAACATGTACTATGCTTGTTCTGTTCCTGAACAGTCTGATAAGTTCATATTGAAACCATTTCAGCAATCACATTTGACAGCTCACTAGGCTCCTTTTCAATCCAGCCTCCCAAACAGTCCATTATTCCTGCCAGTTTCCAGGCGGACTAGGCATTCAGACACCAGAGTCTAAATGAGAACAGCCCTGGCACAACCCTCGCAGGAGAGGTACGCTCCGGCTAACAGGCCGTCAATCTGTCAGTAGCTTTTAAGATTCCTCAGCCTTGTCCAACTGAAGGTCAGCTCAGCACTGAGAGGAAGAAGGAACCCAGTAGGGGGGAGTCCTGTCAATTCCATTGCAGGGACCCATCTGCAAACATAGGACACAGCAAACCAGATCCACTAGACCAGCAGCCTAGCACTTGCCTTCCATTAAATAAATCGTAATTGAACATCAACTAGGTCAAAAAGACATCATGTGCTGTAGAGAACTTTGAAACCAGGCAGCTCTTTCCAGGCCAATTCCTGACTCCATACACACAGCAATATAAGACTGCCTACATTTCGTAAATTTTCTGTGATTCAGTTTTTCCATCTGTAAGATGGGGTGACTACATCATTTCACAGGGCTGCTGTGAAGATCAAATGAGATGATGCATTATGTAACATAAAGCTTGACCCCATAGGAAATACTCAATAAAAAAATCAATTCCTTTCCTTCCTTCTCCCCTTATCAGGACTAACAATTTCCCATTTTTCTCAAATCCTACAGCCTTTATTTTAAAATCAAGAACATACAGGGTAGTAAGGAAGAAGCTGGGTTTTCTCCTTTTTACTTTTCAGTAAAACATACGTATGTACAGAGAAATAACATTTATACAGAGAGAGTATAAATCATAAAGGTACAGCTCCCAGAATTTTCCCAGTGACACACCCATGTAACCCAGATCAGGAAGGAATATAACCAGCCCTCCAGGATCCCCCTCATGCCCAATTCCAGTCACTTCTGCCCCAACAATAGCCTCTTCCCTGAATCTCAACGCCATAGATTACTTTTGCCTGCTTTTGAGTAACATTTTAATGTTGACACATACAAATGGCAAATGGATATTTTACATGGATTTGCAGCTAATGAGCTAAGTCAAAAGGATAGAAAGTTATTAAAAATTGCATTGACAGCAGCGAAAGTATTATAATAAAGGTGACATGTTGTGAAGACTGGGATGGGTGCTCTTCTCTCTTATTCTTTACCTACACATTGTAGAACCGAAATGAGAAAATCTTATACAGTCAGATGCTAAGTGTAGTACTCGACTGAGAAGACATAGTACAAGATGATGACGAAAGAAGTGTGTTTTATAGAAAGATTATTTAACTTTTAAAGTAATTGCCAGCACCCAAATTTAAAATACAAATTAGTAATTTCCCCAAAATAAACCTAAAACTTAAACCTCACTGAGCATCCTCAGTACCTTCAAAACTATCATTCAAACCCTTGGGATCCTTACAAAACAAATTTTAAGAATTCTCGTCTTAAAAACTGCAGTGCTATTTGCCCCTCGGGATTAGCAATTAGACATGACCAACAGATCTTTTCTCACTAGACCACAATGGGTGCTCCCCACCATTCTTGATGGTATAACAGTGAGAGTTCATGTAACTCACACCCACCAAGGGGTTAACAGCACCTATAGAAAAGCTAGAACAAGGCAAGAAATGTCTGTTTCTTTCAAGTATGCCACTACAAAATGTATCTTCGTCACTGACATTGTAGCATCATGTACTGACTGATCAAGAAATTGCTCATAAAGATGTTCAACATCATTTGTCATTTGAGAAATGCAACTCAAAACCACAATGAGATACCACTTCAAATCCCACCGGGATGGCTATAAAAACAATGGAAAATAACAAGTGCTGACAAGGATGTGGAGAAACTGGAACACTTGTAATGGGAATGTAAAATAATGCAGCTGCTGTGGAAAATAGCTCACCGAAAAGTTGAACATAGAATTACTATATGACCCTGCAATTCCACTCCTAAGTATACATGAAAAATGACTCCATTTATATGAAATATTCAGAATAGGCAAATGTACTGCATGGCACTGAATGGTTAATTTTACGTTATGTAATTTTACTTCTATTTTAAGACTAAAAATAGAATAAAGAAAAAAAAAGGGGTGGGGGGGAAAGAGAGACAGAAAGAGAAAAGAAATCCCCCAAGAGGTATAAAGGATAAAGGTGATGAGAAAACAACCAAGCAAGTCAACTGAGAGATCAGTTAGAAATTGCTCCAATGGGTCCAATCCCTTTCTTTTTGATGATACAATAAAGGTTTGAAATCATTCTTCAAACCATTATTTTTCATGCCAAAATATAGGTGGCAAGAAGCCTAGACTCCAGCAGGCCAGGAAAGGCCTGGCAGGTACAGAGAATCTAGACAGGTAGGAGGGTGAGTTTAGCAAAATCTAAAGAACTCAGCAGGTCCTCTCAACCTTGGCAGGAAGGATGGGGCATCCAGGAGGTCAGACGGAAGCAGAACAGGAGTGCTGAGGGGCTGCATATCTAGGGAGAGCCCCACCCTCAGTGCCTACCATCATGCTAAGACTGCCTGCTAGGTTAGGCGTGAGGACCCTAAAACACACATGTTCACTGAATACAGAAGGTTTCAAAAGTGCAGAGGAACACTCAGAGCAGAGCAAGAGGTGCTGGGTTCAGTAGAAGATTCTTCCCTCCTTCCACTTGGTATCAGCCCCAAAGTCTGTATCCTGCTGGGAACTTCGGTGCTCACTAGTCTAAGCACCAAGAACCAACTTCTATTGAAATCTACCAAAAGCATACAATGTAAAAAGCATTTCATCTTATTTTCTTCCTCAGAGGATAATTGTTTTATATTCCTTCATAATTCTTTTATAATAGATTTTATATTCATTTATATGCCTTTTAAATCTTATTTTCTAAAGAACTTTCCCGCTGACAAACATATTTAAAGATGGCAGAATGGCCCATAAAACAAACTAAAGGTGAGAACTATGCACCAATATGGCAGTCGAACACATCTGAGTACTTCTAATGTGTATCAAGGAAAATAAATGTATGCAAAATATCAAGTGATGAAGGGATAAAAGATCTCCCTCTGTTGAGGTCACAAGGCATCCTCCCGTTAGACCTACCCTAACATTTGGAGGACGGGGCAAGAGTACAAATGGAGGCCCACATATCTTATGCTATGAAGTATCTGCTCACCGCCCCGTCCAATTCAAGACAAGCAACTTCTGAACACAAGATGCCCCCAGTCCCGACCGACAATGGCATCATTCTCCTTTTAAGTCCCTCAAAGAACCTGAGACTGAATTCTTGCAATTCTCAGGGCTCTGCGCTAGAATGGAGTAATAATGTCAGGAGAGTGGCCCACACCCTGACTTGCCCTCTTCTTTCCACCTCAGTTCTATCTTATACAAGGAGGGGCCTTGAACAGGTACCCACAACAGCTGCCCCTTAGCCATCCCTCCAGACCTGGGATGTACGCACTTCAGGTGAATGCACCTGAGAAGGAGGCCAGAGAAAACCCCAAGAGAAGGAACCAGGCCATTTGGGCAGGGAATTCTAGGGCCCCAAGCACCCACAGCAAGGTCTAGCAAGAGGGGGAACAGCACCTTGGACCTTGTCCCACAAGGAAGGGAGAATACGGAGAAAGGCCAACGTGGGGCCTTTCAGAGCTGTGCTCCCCAAAGTGAGCTCCATCAACAGGAGTGTGGACACCATTTGGGAACCCTCTAGAGAATCCCAGGCCCCACCCTAGACGTAGGCTGTCAAAATCTCTAGGCAACTCCTATGCACATTCAACCTGAAGTATGCGTACGAGCATGGGGCCCCTTTTGTCCAAATTGAAGGGTGATGCTGTGCCCAGCAACTGTCAATTCCTTGAAAATACTACTTAACCAACTTCAAAAATGAACGCCAGCTATTTCAGATGCAATAACATCTGCATTAATCTGCATGACAACATAAGGACTTGTTTAATTCCCCAACAACTCAAGCAAAGAATGAAAGAAAACAGGAACGACATGGGTCATATCTAAATGTCTGGGTTCAGGCTGAGTCAGAGTTTTTAAAAATTGTAACAGATCCCTAGAAACTTCATTAATTCTATCAGGGCATAATCAGAAAACGAGTTAGATACTGAGAGAAATCTGGCTCTATAATTAAGAGTAGGATTCCACCATCTAATTATTACATTTTCAATTAAAGCTGAGCTCTTGGTATGTTTTTCCCCTCTTTCTTGAATTAGCAAAGACCTGTGAGCATGTTCAGAGCAGGGATATGATAATTAGAGAGAGAATTTCCCAATAAGAACACAACACCTGATAATTAAGAATGTTATAACAATTCACTGACTCTTTACAGAGACCCTCTCCGGGTGTTAGCTGCCCTCAGGGATTCACCCAGGGCCACACCCCAATTTCATCCCAGCTTGTCACTTTTGCTGCTGCTTTTGCAGGCTGTCACATTTACTAGTCTTCAAGAAATAGTTTGGGAAGCCAAGTGACACTGGAATCGCTGGCACTCCCTTTTCCAGTAATGTCCGCCAGTCTGTCCTTAGGGGCACTTTTACGTCAACGAGAGCACTTCTTGGTTGAAGAGTTTAGCAGTCAGTTCCTCACACCCCCGAGTGCAGAAGCTGGTCTTCAGACTCTGAATGTCCCTGGTATCCTAACAGTGCCCTCCCCCTTCACCTAGTGGAGAGTGGGGCCAAAACACAAATGTTTGAGGCTGCGTTGGGGGGGGGGGGGGTATCTTCATTACTTCAGATTTTCTGGCAGCAGCAAGATGGTGCTCGACTTCACCAGGCTGCAGTATGGACTATTATTGCCAGGTGAGCCTGGACACTGCGGCTCTAAATATGTTTTGAGAAATCCATGTTTTCAAGAGAACTGCAGATGAGGAGATAAAGGAGAAATAAAACGAGAAGGAACAAGACCAGCCTAAAAGTATTAGGAGTAGAAACGATCTCTACAGCTGCACAGTGTGCCAAGCACTTTCCAAACGTGCATGTTCTCCTTCAGTCTTTACCACAACCATTAATGGCAGATGCTATCTCCATTTTACAGGTGGAAAAATGAAGGCCTGGATTGCTCATGGAAGATGACATAGCTAATGAGCTGTGATTCAAAATCACATCTAGTCAACTAAAGTCAAAGATGTTGACCAGTGTATTAATATATTATAATAAAACCAGAAAAGACTCCAGAAAATCCAATCAGATCCCTCCATGTTGGATAACCTCAACATATCCCAAACCTACCTTCTAACTTTCTCCTGTTCCATTTCCTATCTGCCTCCTAGTTCAACCTCCACATCTGGCCAAAATCTTTTTAATTTCAGCTCCCATATATTCTCCATTTTCTACTTTTCATTTCTACTGCCACTGGCCTAGTTGGGGCTTGGTCACTTCTCTTGTTGTTACAACAGTGCCCTAACTGATCCGCCTACATTCAGCCTGTTGCTTCTGTGACACAACCTTCACCCCAGTGCCAGAGTGAGCTTCCCCATGCAAGGTCAGGACACAGCCCTTCCTCAGAAATCATCCTGCTTCCTAAATGGCATGGTCTCGTAGTAATCTCCCTGTTTTGCTGCTGTTTAGTTTTCTCATACTTGACCCAAATGATCGTCTCCCTGTTCCACCCCTGAACACAAGTCCATAACTTTGGTGGTGGCTCAATCCATTCCCTAGGGCTGAAATGCCCATCTCTTTACTCTTCTCCAATCAAAATTAAATCCGTCCTGCAAGGCTCAGTCAGGTGGAATTTCTTGTCACCTTCCCGGATCCCTCTGTCAGACTGAGCCTTTCTTTCCTAGGGACTCCCCATACTGACTGCCCTTGAGCTGCCTTTATTTTATTCTGTAGGTGTTTTACTTGCGTGACTCCCCTGCTAGGCTGCAAGAGCCAAGGTCATCTTTATAACCACGGTACCTACAATGCTTTTCACAGGGAATTACCATCTGAAAGGAAATCTCAACTGAGCTTCCTTTAGAGTTACAGGCTTTTTTCCTCCTCCTCCTCCTCAACAAGAATTCTGGAATTGACTATATTTCACGCTTTGTTTTTGTTTTTATCTGGCGAAGAACTAGACGTCAAATCTCTCTTTATCCTCAGGCCTTGTCCTTATTCTAATTTCTATCTTCGCCGATCTTTGTTTTTTACTTTCTACTTGTATTTTACTGTTTTATGTTTCCTTGAATTTACCTCAACTTCTATGCAACAAGATGGGATATAAATAAATAAGATGAATAAATAAAGAGTAGGTTTTTGAAAATGACTGACAACTTGGATTGAAAGTAAAATTCCTGTTGGGAAAGCAGTAGAAAACTCAGCCCAAATTCATTACAGTTTTTGTCAATAGCCAAAAGGAGAGGTTGTAAGACTGTAACTAGAAAGCAGTTTGCTCTCTGAAGACTCAAAGGGTGCTAACAATGGAAAATAGGGAGGGACTACTCTGAAAACCTGCAGCCTTAAGCTCTGAGGCCCACATACTAAATAGATACCCAGTAAACAGAGCATTACTTGAGAATTTTTTGCCTTAACTTGGACTTTCCAAATCCATTCCCACCATGATAAATGATTGCTAGTTGTTCATGGGGCAGAGTCAGGAGAAAAACCATGGGTGATACACCAGGAGCAACTGCAGAAAAGCCGGTATTTGGAGGAACGCTCCTTACATTGGAGTGTACCCACTGACCTCAGGAGGGGCTGGAAATAAAAGAGCAGACTGCCGTGGATTCTTGTTCCTAGCAGATTTACTATTCTACTTGTAGCTAAGGCAGAAAGAAAGCCAGATCTGAAGCCACGGCGCTCCAGGTTCCAATCATTTGTCCCCAAAACATACTATCCAGTTTACTTGGGGAAAATCACTTACTAATCCGAGACTTAGTTTTCTCCATCCAAAAACAGGAATGCCTATGTCTTCCTTACTGGGTACTTTGAGGATCAAATGAAATGACATGTGAATTTGCTTTATAAACTCCTCATACACAAGTCTGTTCTTTTCACTTCACAAAGATTTATTGCTATTGAGTCCCAGAACACCAATACAGAACAGGCGCACAGATCACACACTCCAAAATCACAATAACCTAGAATTTAAACTCCAGTTCTTTCATTTCCTAGTTTGGTGACCTTGGGCAAGTTACTAACCTCTTCAGACCTCAGTTTTCTGATATGTAAAATGGGATAAGAGTGCCTATCTGACAGGGTTACATTAGGGTTAAACTGGATAACCTTTTATCTAAAGAAATACCTGGTATATAATCAATGTTATACACGTGTTTAATAAATATATCAATTGTGACTATCACATAAGCCAGGTCCTATGCTGAGTGCTGCAGGGGGGAGGCGCGCGCGCACACACACACACTTGCACAGAATAATACCATGTTTCCCCAAAAATAAGACCTAGCCAGACCATCAGCTCTCATGCGTCTTTTGGAGCAAAAATTAATATAAGACCCGGTCTTATTTTACTAAGACCGGGTATAATATAATATAATATAATAACAGGTATATAATATAATATAATATAATATAATATAATATAATATAATATAATATAATACCAGGTCTTATATTAATTTTTGCTCCAAAAGACGCATTAGAGCTGATGGTCTGGCTAGGTCTTATTTGTGGGGTAACACGGTAGTGGATTCTGGCTGAACTTTCCAGGGCGAGGCATTCATTATCTTAACCTATAAACCCAAGCAATAGGAAATAAACAATAAACTTCTCAGGAGTAGAAAAACAAGGGACAACCTTAACAAGGGACCCATAGCTGGAATTCTCCTGAATTTCAAATTTCAGATTTTCATCCTGCACTTGTGGTCGCTTAATTAATTTGTAGTATCTAAGAGTTGCTGTGATTCATTTATGCTCATGAAATGTTCAAGCAGTTTTTTTTAATAGCATTTATTTAATGAACTATTATTATGACAGCTGTGGAGAAATTTCACTTTGGTGTTCAGGAATATTTTATACACACCTTTCAGCTGCCCACATTCAGGGAAGACACAAAATCCAGGAAAGGCAAAAAAAAATATCACTTTGTTGTATAAAACTTTTACAAGATCTCTCATCCGTTTTTGTTAGCTCTGTAGCTTTTTATTTTTGTTTGTGTGTTTGTTTGAAGCGGGGCATTAAAGAAAGCGAAAAACATCTTTTCCCTCTTCCTGTTCACCTGGCATGGAGGAGGTAACCTGGTAAAACTTCAATGAGGCCCAAGTAAATTTCATCACTCTTGGATAATTTATTTTGTAATTAATCAGGAATTTTATATGAGGATGATTAACAGCCGGCCATAGTCCAGCTCTGACATTCTAAATATATTATTCTATGATTGACTACTCCTTTTGAAGTGCAGCAGAAAAGTTGCCCAACTCTTTACCAAGCTCCAAAAATCTTCTGTTGACACAGAGAGAAACCTCTAATTACATGAGTCACTGTAGTTTTACAACTGAATAAACTGTTAACTAAATTGGAAAAATTGTCATCAAGATGATAAAGGCCAGTCTGGAACTCAATGCCAAAGCACTCCTGACTTGTACCTTTCAGAGAATGACCACTTGAAAAGAGACTGACGTCTGGAAGATCAAAAGGTGAAATCCAATATGCTTTCCCACGTCTCAATAGGCTGCTTTATCCTGATTAAAAGGAAAAGGAATTTCCTGGGCATGTCCCTTTAAGGTTTTCATTCTAGGAGTGGGCATGAAAATCCATTCTGTAAACCACTGTGCTAGCTGCTATAGGGCTGATGACCAGCTCTTCAGCTTGTGATAGTTTGCCCATATGTATTCAATTCTCTAGTTTTCTTTTGTTCTATCTTTTTCTTCCAAGTTTACATTCATATAACTTCCTATAGGCATCCACCCCGCCTTTATATGCATTAAACACTATGCATACAAGTATTCTGTCTGTGGAAACATCAGGAAGATGGCACAATGGACCCCCACATAGCTCTGATCACCTGATTTTCTCCCTCACTGATCTCCAAGGTAGCCTAATTTACACAACTGAGCAACTGCCTCATAACCCCTCATCTTCCCTCACTGTGAGCCTCGGGTAAAGCTGGAGAGCCTGCCACAACATTAGGAACCATCGATCTCTTACAAACTCATCAGGGAAATAAGAAAACTGACCTAAGAAGCTTGGGCAACAGACCTTACTCACATTCTGCTTTTTAGGGGGAGTTTTTAAGAAGGAACATCTTAAAGGGCACTTTTTACACCGGGGTACTCTACTTTCTTAATACATATCCTCTGGAGGTCCAGTGTAATCATTTGGTAAAGTATTTTTCCATATATTAAAATTGGTTGTGAGGACTAAAATTCAACAACTTAATTGAAAAAAATTAATTTCCTAACAGCCCAACCAATACAGTATTATTTAGCCACTGAAGGGCAAAACAGAGAAGCTACCAGACATTCTTTCTTGGTATCCAAACAGCTGTCTTTCCCTCCTCGTAACCCTGAGTTACTGACTGTGGAAGAAGTTCACGTTTCACTGCAGCAGTTCTGAGCCCACAGAATACACATATCTTCTCAGATCACAGGATAGCAGACTGGAGAGGGGCTTACAGACTGCCTGGTTTAACTTCCTCAATTGTCCACGCCAGCAAGATGAAGTCAAGATAAGTGAAGTGACTTGTCTAAGGTCGCAGCTCTAGCTAGTGCCAGAGCCTGGACCGGAACCAGTACTGGCTTCCTGGTCCAGTGCTTGTTCCCACCACTCTATTTATTAAGACATTTGTTTCTTCCATCTCAAACGATTTTAGAAGATGTGAGTGTCAAGACGCAAGACAAAGGCAGGCAGCCCTGTTTCAAAGGATTCCACACTGAGACCTCCTTGTTTAATTGAATGACATCCTGTGGTCGTCCTGCAGAACATCCCCCTGCATAGCACTGGTACTTATTGACCAAATATTTACCCATTAACGCCTTCTTTATTGCTGGATGGATAGTTATTTTAATGTGAGATATAAGCAGGGACATGTTAGTCATAGCCTTGGTCTTCAAAGAGTTTGAAATTTCTAAAGCAAGACAATCATGTTTGGAAATAACATGTTTAAATATGGAGCTTTGCATCTCCCAGGTTAAAAAGAAAATAAACAAAAACCAAAAAGTCTGCTACATTGAATAAATATATAGTCTCCTACTTCCAAAGATTTTGTCAAAAATTAATTCATTGTTTGAAGATGGTTAAGATTTCGAAATTAGCTCCCAAAGATTATTTCAATAACAAAGTTACAACATGCTACATTTGCAATGAAAATGGAAGAAATCCCCACTAATGGTATATCACCTAATAAGGGTAATCTGAAAACAATGAAACTCAGTAAGAGGTGTTTCCTTAACATCTTTAATGCCAGCAAATGAAAAGCAGATTCAATAAATAAGGATATGGAAGGCATGTGAAATCTGTGAATGGAAATTCTGAGGATTATTAAGGTTGAAACAATGACAGAGTGCCGTCAACAGACCCAAGTGGGCTATGAGTTATGGAAGTGGAGAAAGGAGAAAGCAGAAGATGAAAAGAGGTGAGGGAATAGGGATGTCTGGTAGGCAGTTCTACAGCTGCCATTGGGTGGTGCTGTTCACTGGGGCTGCTGTGCCGCTGCTCCTCAGGTAGGAGGGTTGACATGGAGTCATCAGTAGTGCTTCTCCCGGTGGTTCCTGGGCTAGCAGCGTCAGCACCGCCTGGGAACTCCATTTTATTTTTTTATTTTATTTTTTTATTGGGCAATATTGGGGAACAGTGTGTTTTTCCAGGACCCATCAGCTCCAAGTCAAGTCAGTGTCTTCAAGTTAGTTGTGGAGGGCACAGCTCACTGACCCATGTAGGAATCGAACCGGCCACCCTGTTGTACAGAGCTCGCACTCTAACCAACTGAGCCATCTGGCCGCCCCACTTGGGAACTTTTTGAAACGCAAAACATCGGGTCCCATCCTGGACCTAAGAAATTGGAAAGATTTCTTCCTCAATTTCTAGTCCTCTAAGTGATTCCAATGCATGCTGCAGTTAGAGAACTACTGGTACCGTGTTTCCCCAAAAATAAGACCTAGCTGGACAATCAGCTCTAATACATCTTTTGGAGCAAAAATTAATATAAGACCTGGTCTTATTTTACTATAATATAAGACTAGGTCTTATATAATATAATGTAATATAAAATAAAATATAACATAAAATACCAGGTCTTATATTAATTTTTGGTCCAAAAGACGCATTACAGCTGCTTGTCTGGCTAGGTCTTATTTTCGGGGAAACACGGTAGTCAGTTATGTGGAATAAATAACAGCAAGAAGCTTTCATTACACAAGGTATCTACAACTCAGGCAATCATGTCATGTCTTACTAGTGCCTCTGCACTTTAAAGCACTAGTTCTCAAATTTGGCGGCACAGTGGAATCCCTGGGAAGCTTTTTTTTAAAAAAAAAACCCTGATGGTCCAGTTTCCCCAACCCCCAGATTCTGATTTAATTAAAATTGGGGTCTGGCTAGGGCATCAGGATTTTTAAAGTCAGGATTCCCCTAATATGTAACATTTCAAAACCAATGTTTGAAAGAGCACAATCTTATTCTGCACTGAATCTTGAAAATCTTATTCTAGACCCTCTCCTCATGAGTGTATGATTAAGCTTGTGCTTCATAACCTAAGTATCAGTGGGAAACCCAGACCACTTGAGGTCTGCTTCCCATCAGCCAGGATTTCTTAACCGGGGACAATTCCCCACCACCACCACCAACCCAGGGATGTTTAACACTGGAGACAATTTTGGTTGTCAGAACAAGAGTGGAGGATGTTTGCTACTGAAATTTAGTGAGGAGAGGACAGAGAGAGTACCAGACATCCTACAATGCACAAGACAGCCCCCTACAACGAAGAATTACCTGGCATTAGTGCTGCTTTTGAGAAACCCTGCTTTAGACAAACCTACCTTTTTTCTTAAACCGTTTTAGATCTTGCATCTTGGCCTGGGTGGAATAAAGGACGGATCTACTCCACAGGCACAGCCATTTTGACTCACTTCAGCCTTACTAGAGGCACCCCGCCCCCCTTCTTGTGAGGGTGTCTATGTGAGGTCACCAGGTGCCTGCTCAGTTACGAATAAAACTGTGCTTTGCTTTTTTCTTTTCGAATATGGTTCTCTTTTGCACATGCTCAGTTGCTCAGGATACCAGAGGGAAGAGAGAATGAGTGGAAGGATTTAGGTACCAAATCTCACCTGACAGCCTAGCACTTCCCACGTCCAGTCTTGACTCTTCATCTGTAATTATCCAAGTTTTAAAAATTATCAAGTCCAAGGGTAGGCAGAATAGAACAGGGACAGGGTCCAACACACACTAAACCTAAGTGATCTGCATTCAGACAGATGCTGGGAATTCGCTGCTGGCTAGTTAAGACATACCTCCTGCTGAGAATAAACTGCTAAAGAGCTCGACACTTACTCGTCTGTTTTTATTTTTCCTAAAAAAATGAGTGGAGCATAAAATCTCTCACCATCTACTGTCTGTTTCACCCCAAATCTTCATTCACTGTTCCAAAGATTTCCACTCTGATTCAGAGCAATTTATGTCAGCCCAGGTGTTTCAGGTTGAAATATTTGGTTAATTAACATCATGCTGCAAACACTCAAAATCACTTCAGCTGACACTAGAACAGAACAAAACTCCCCAAAACAAAAACCGTGGGGAAATACAAACAAATGGCAGTATTCTGTGAAAAACAATATATGATTTTGTGACAATAAAAGCAGCAAGAGCTTTCTTGAATTAATCGCGTTTCTGAAAAATGCTTTTCTAAAAGAAATTAGATTGTTGAGTTTGAGTAAAGACTTGAAAGTACACATATTTATAAGAAAAATGCAGCTATGTGCCAGGATGCCAAATCATTAGTATTTTCTGGAAAAGAACAAAGGTGCGGTGAAAAAGCAGTGCAAACCCCAAGAGTGGCAATTTTGGAAATATCAAAAGAAATGGCTATCCTTCTCCTGAGAACTAAACATGTTTTTTCTCCCCCAGTTTCAGAGCCACAATGCTCTCAGCTGCCGTTCTCTTTGCACTTACGGTCCTCCAGCCCCCATCTCTCCCCACAGCCCCACTTAAGATCCCAGTTTAAATCCTGCATTTTAATTCTCTTAAACACCCATTTGTGCCTTTCTTTCTAATCACTTTGAGTAAAACTTCACTCCTTTGGAAAGGAGCCTGAGGTGGTTCTGTCAGAATTAATTGTGTTTTGTTTTGTTTTTTCAAGTATGCACTGCAGTGTTGAGAAAGACATGTAGTTTTTTGTTTCCTTTTGTTTTTGTTTTGAGGCAAGGGTCTGCGTTAGGTGCATTTGAGTTTTTGGTGTATTTTCTTCTTTCCCAAGTACTAAGGAGGGTAAAGAGATGGTGGGGAGCCGCTCTGGCTTGAGCTTTCCTTGGACTCCCAGGTGTTACTCTGGTGTGGCTGGTCTGAGGTGAGTAACAGGCTGAGACGCCACCAGGGTCATTTTGCAGGTAGGGCTGGGGAGGGGCTATCACGTAAGAACTTAAGGAAAGAGGCAATCAGGCCCACGGGTATGGTCCCAAATGATGCCTCAGTTACTACAGGGCTAGGAAAGGGGTGTTTAGAATACAGGATTTTGTCTGTTACTCAGATTGCTCCCAGACAAACCTTCTCACCCTGCAAGTCCTTGCAGTCATAGGCTTCTGAATGAAGCCTGAAGAAATGCAAGGAAAGACCTGTTTTCCTGCCGTGTATGAGCTATTGCGAACTGACACAGTACCTTTTTAGGAAAATATAACCATGTGACAAAAGGGAGAAGAGAATCTCATTTAAGTCAAGAATAAGATGCAGCTTCACCTGTGATCCCAGAAACACAATACAAATTTGGTGCTTTTGGGGGCTGACAGACTCTCCTGGACCAAACTTTACAAGGCTCCTCTGAGCCCTCTTGTCAACCAGGTCTCATCTTGGGGCGCTGCCTTTGGCTCGTCTGGTCCAGTTGTAGCAAGACTCCTGCTAAGTATTTTCAGCAAGGATTCCCCCCACCCTTGATGTCTCCTCTTAGGAATTTTCCATCCACTCACCCCCTCAACCTGGTCCTTGGCTATGAATTCCCACGTGTCATTGTATTTGGAATTGAGCCCAGTTTTATACTGGCATCTCTTTGCCTCTACTGCAATAGTGACTGAATAAAGTCTACCTTCACCATTTTAACTAGTATTCAGCTCTGGTCCTCTCTGACGGGGCTCCCAGTTATAGAGGCTGCAGAAGCAACACAGCCTGGCACCTCGTGCACCGGCCAGCACCCACAGCCAGCTGGTGTCACCAACACTGGAGGGCAACGCACTGGGCACTGTCCAGAGCACAGGTAAAGAGGAAGAAGCAAAGGGGGCAGACTTCAGCAATAGGGGCCAAAACAGAAGAGGAAAACTGGCAGACACCCTTCAGTACCCCAGAGAAGTTGGGAGACCTCCTGGAGATGCCTGGCAAAAGGGAGGTGAGGGAAGCGTCTACTCAAGAGGAGAATGGAGCTCCTACCACAGAATAAAGTCTTTGAAACAGAGTGTGGCTCCTAACTCTATCTGCAAAAACCTCCCACTCTCCATCCCCTAGAGCCACGTTCTATAAAATAAGCATCACATTTTGTGTAATGATTATATGGACCTGCGCCAAGACTGGGAGACACTAAATAATCATTGCCTCTTTCCCTTAGGAAAACAGCACCGAGTCTCTCTCTGGTCTCTTATGCTTTCTCTCTGGATTTGCATCTTCTGCTCCTATTTGCCAGGTCCTCTTCCCATTTTTCAGTTAAGGTCCTTCAGAGTGAAGGAATTGATTGGCTCATCTCATCCTTGTGTGGAAAGAGCTATCTGCTGGCCAGCTCATGCGCTGGCTGTCTTTGGGTCAGGTGTACGTACGTCTACCACCCAATCAGCTGTGTCTGAGCCACAGCCAGGAGGAGGAGAACATGGCAGAAGGTGAGCAGTTTTCCTCGGTAAGAGACTTAGGGCCTGACAGACACTGTGATTGCTCAAACTACTGTCAAAGAGTTAGTGACATGAGCAAGTTTTCTCATACCTGTTTGAAAAGAAAAGCCAAAACCTCAGGGTTATCCAGTTCTACGAGGACAAATATGGATTATTTAATTTCTCGAACTCTTTGAGTAGATCCATTCCTAGATTATTTCAGACACCATCTTAAAGGCCCCCATGGACAAGAGAATGGGTAAGAAACAATCCACAAACTACCATAGGTGAGGCACAGTTTTGACTGAGCCCAAAATATGGGTCAATGTAAATTCTGAGGTAGAGAAATAAATGAGTCAGTAAACTGTTTGGTAGTGCAAGAGTAAAAGACAAGGCAAAGAAATGAATTGAGGAAAAAATAAATAAATTAAGCCTGAGATCAGCTCCAGGGGTCGGGGGGGAAATAAGAAAAAAGTTGAGACCTTCCTTGACTTAGGGCTGGGGTGGGGGAGTCATCGAACTCCTCCCAGTACAGCAGTAGCCAGATGGCCCAGTCCCTAAAGTTGTCATCGATTTTCCAATTCCAAGTCCCGGACATTTCTTGATTCAATTTTCTGTTTCCAAGGAGCTATTTTTGCTCTTCTTGCCACCTGTATCCTTATAATAACCTCTCTTACTTGAAGAAGCCCACTCTCAAGTGAAAGAAACCAAAGCTCACACTGGGCCTTTTGCATTTATCATAACTGTAAAGCTACATGAAGATGAAGTGTGCTGGACATTTTTTGCTATATATATTTTTTTCTTTTGTACATGCCATGCAACAACTTGGGAAAGACGTTCTGATCCCAACAGCCAAGGTCTGGAAAAAATCAGACAATAGGCTTAAGGTGAAATTAAACACAGCCTCGGAATCACAGCCTAGATATTATGAGTGCTTGCAGTAGAGATCAGTAATGCTCCAGCACCGTCAGAAATCTTTGAGTAATAGTGGAAAGTGGAAGATGTGCCAAAAGCTGGGGGACTGGTAAATGTCATTCATGTTTCAAATTGAAAGAGAAGGTGGATTCAAAAAATTGTATAGAGGTCCCCTTGGGAGATCTTGGGAAAAATCAAAACTGGATTGTTCGTGAGAAGCCAGAAAAAAACACAAAAAACAAAAGAGACTGCAATCACCAGGAGGCAGCAAAATTTTATTCAGAATTGGCCATATCTGCCTAAGCTCACTTTTCCTTTTGATTATACCGAAATACTGACCTCAACGATGCATTTCACAACGCATTTAATGATATTCTTATAATGGGGGGGTAAGGGATATACAATTTAAAATATAAAATGTGCTTAAAGTTGATATCCACCTCAAGAGAGGTTTCTAGCGGCTTGCTTCAGAACCTGAGCTTGTGCAGCACAATACTTTCACATGAACTTGAATGAAGATAGGAACAGTGAGGGTCTCCCCATCAAATATTTAGAGATCACGGTGCGGAGAAAGGTCGCTAATACATCAAATGGCACAGTATGGAGCCAGAGAGGTTTGGCAAGCATGAGAGATGGGCTAGGTCTACAGGACCCAACATTATCTAGTGGGTCCAAATAAGCAACTACATAAGTAGAGGCTAAGGGATACCTGGCTTAAGAAGCAGCACAGGAAAATACGTTGTTTTAATCAACAGAAAGTTAAACATGATTCAGAGATGGGACAAAGTTATCAATAAAGCTGATAAGGTGCATTTAATGTACATATGGTTTCTGTGATTAGAAAGGTAATCAACCCTTTCTACACTGGACCATACTAGGAATATCCCCTTCGGTTCCAGTGATACAATTTTTGTTTTGTTTTTGTTTGTTTGTTTGTTTGTTTTGAGAAATATACATTCACTGGAATAAATTTAGAGGATAGCTACCAGGATAGTGCAGGAACTCTAAACAGTATCACATGAGGAATGGTTAAATGAACTGGGTATATTCACTTGGCAAATGTGGGTGGGGGGACGTGGCAAGTTCTCTTGAAATAAAGGGAAGGTTATCATGTGGAAAAGAGGCAATACTTTGTCTAGGTATCTCCAGGGGACAAAATTAGGAAAAAGTTATAGAGGATATTTTAGCTCATTATGAAATATAATAGGCTGCCTTGGGAGGTGTTCAAAGACCCAATAAGCACTAATGGGAAAGTTATAGAGGAGTGTCGATTTTAAATGGGTAAGTAAATTGGGTAATCCTTTAAATTCCATTTAAATCTTAGTTCTATGCTTTTTGGAAGAGCACTTTTAATATTTAAAAATTACTTTTTAAATGTTACATGCCGGTTCTCATCGTGAAATTTCACCAAAAGTAAATCCTATACAAGCAGGGATTTCCAAAGCCCTTCTTAGCAGAGAGTTTTTCCATATAAGGCTTCTGGTCCTCCTATCCAGTCCCTGGGGAAAGACAGGGACTCTGACCACTGGACTCAGTTAACCCCCCATGACCAACTACTAGCTGATAGAGCCAGGAAGATCTTTCTCTCTACTTCCAACTTTTCCAGCCATCTCGAGGTGAGAAGTCTGAGTAAGACTCAAGATTCAGGCAGTGAAGTAAAGGGCCCCACTGTGTTCTCCAATCTAACCCACGATCAGGGAACCCTAAATAACACTCATACTTTGTCCCATTTACTATGGTTCTGTGTGTCCATACTCAATGCAGCCAAACCCTGAAAAAGAGGGGTTCATTGAGAGGTAACACTAGAGCACTAAAACCCACTCTGACCTAGCAAACTCTATCATAAGGGCACGTTAGAATTAAGTATCATACAACATTTAAGCTGAACCATGGAAAGCAAACAGTATTTTTTAATTCAGAATGATGTTTGTGAGGATCAAAAGAAGAAAACATATTTAGCAGATGGGAAGATATAAATCAAGCTGTAAGATGGTTCGTGCACAGTAAGGAATCCTGCTGAAAACTTATTTCCCTGTGGATCTATTTAAACAGTCCACCTTAAATGCTGATAATATAGCAGGCTATCACATAGTCACACCATGGCTCAGTATGTGCATACTATAATATAAGTCACTCGCATAAATAGGAAAAACATTTACCTTGCACAGTCAGCAACAGCTTGCTTAACTACATTATGGTATTCAAGTGTGTGCTTATTTTTAAATCGCATTAAATCACTCTAAAGGCAATGACCTAATGAAGAGAGAAGCATCTCCTCAAGGAGCACATGAAAGTACCATTTCAGACCAGAATCGAAAGGTGGCAGCGTCTCTTTCAGCAATGCAGCCTCTCTGTGGCAGTCCAATATCCCAGTTGTAAAACTCTCTCAATAACACTCACCCCTCTCAGATGCGGTCCTTCCAGCCACCCATCAGGCCATCAGGCCTGTACACTGCTTAGAACCCCTACACAAACATCTTACCAGTAAGTTTTTGTTACTTCCAAAATTTTAGCCCTGTTTTGAAGATAGGCAATAAAGTCCTCCTAAAAAAAACACCTCCGGGGCGCCAGTGACTTTACGGCATTCTTTCACTTTGTAACAGTCACCAACAAGTGGTAAGACCAGTTCAGAGCAGGCCAGGACTCAAAATAGCTTTGGGTTCCTGACGTAGTCAGCAGACCTCTATCCACACTGAATGTCACAGGCATAGAGCTTACTGAGGACAAATGGCTGGGTTCTAACCAGGTAGCAGTTCAGACGAACATCAAGCAGGTATGAGCCAATTGTGACACAAGCATACCTACCAATAAACAAACATGTAACCACAACCTTGGATACCAGTAGGCGACACCTTGATAGGAACTGCTTCAGAAGTCTAGGATACAGAAAGGTTCTCAGAGCTGCAGCTCATGTACTGGTTGTTGAGATTCAAATGCATCCATACTAGTTTGGTAACTAACCACCACCACTATAGCCTGGCCACTTGGGCTCCTCCTGCAGAACTCCTCCCACCACCTCCCCAACAACATTATTGCTAAAGGATGAAAGCCTGGCCCTAAATGGGCTGCCCAAGGCCCTGCTTCAGCCATGTAGCTGACATCCATTCTGATTGGGCAGGCCGGCTATTCAAGACTGTGACTCTCACCAATGCCCACCGCCCACGGATGCTAGCAGGAGTGTCCTGTGCTGAGCAATTAATATTCTGATTCTTTCTCTCATTCTCCATCACACACATCTCCCTAGTTCCACATGTATGCACACACAGGAAGAAGCCCTCTGCATAAGAATCCTCTGAGGAATGAATTAAGATCACGGAGCATGTATTTCCATATAGAAGAAGCTATGTGGGTTAGGAATCTTTATTGTTTTTATACCTTTCTTGCAGGATTCCAATCTTATGGTGGTGACTTTTTCAATCTTCAAATTCTAGAGTCCACTGAAAGTCACGGGCATCACTTTTATTAGCCTGGCTAGGTCTAACCCCCGTAATCAGAGATACCGTGTTTCCCCGAAAATAAGACCTAGCTGGACAATCAGCTCTAATGTATCTTTTGGAGCAAAAATTAATATAGTAAGATCTGGTCTTATTTTACTATAAGACCAGATATAATATAATATAATATAATATAATATAATATAATATAATATAATATAATATAATATACCAGGTCTTATATTAATTTTTGCTCCAAAAGATGCATTAGAGCTGATTGAACGGCTAGGTCTTATTTTCAGGGAAACACGGTAGGCCGCCATGCAAGAGCAGATAGAGAGAGTATGTCTTCACACCTGCATGTGAAACTCTAAACCTGTGGTCAGGGTCCTTATAGTTGGGGAAGCTAAAAGTTTCACAATAAACTACAGTGATTTATTTTTCCTCCTGTTTGAAAACAAATAACTCTGCCTGGTGAATACAAGATCTTAGGCAATAATTACCACTCGGGCACACGTTACAGAGAATTTCCTGAAAGCATCCATCGATAATCTCCTTGAGGCCTAAATTTTCCCTCTACTCCCCGTCTCAAAAGAAACTGGGTCAAAAATGACAGCAGACAACGGGCCTCCAACAAACAGGACAGACTGGGCTTCTTTTCTCTCATGTGTTTCTGAGGGAATTCTAATATGGCTTAACCAGGAGATAGCATTGCTTATTTCTAACATTGAATATGGTGGGAAAGTAGACGGAGTAAAAGGAAAAGTATATGTGGTGGGGTGGGGGTGGGAGGCTACCACTGACAAGTCATTTGGTAGACAGAACCAATATGGAACATTCTGGATTGTTGGAAATTGTGAGAGGCCCAACATTTTCTAAGCCAGTCTGGTGGACTGCTTTATACCTAAGCTTAAATGTATCAAAATCCACCTCTTCAAAAATATATCTAAACATACCTCCACCTTCTAATAACTATGTAGATCAGAGGAATTGGTAGGGAAAAAAAAAGAGCCTAGCTAGTATTTTATTCATGTCACTCAAAGAAAGAGTAGGGTTGTCATGACTTGAGATATTAAATGACTATTCCTTGAGAAATAATTTTTTTAAAAGAACATAGCAGTCATTCTTACTAGAGGTTGGAAAACTCTATAGATGTTATCAACACTTTTTCTTGGGCTACTGAATTTTCACCCATTTCTACTATTGTAAGAAATGTCAGATGGATGACATATCAAATAACAAAGAAATAAGGGACTACTGCTATGGCTGAAAGTTTAAAATAGATCAAAGTTTTTATTTCCTCCTGTTTATATTTACTTCAGATGCTAGGCTTGCAGAAGGTACTAATTTTTATAGGATATATATATATATATGAATCAAAATGACATCCTAGGGGTACAAGGCAGGTTAGGTGCAGACAAGGCCAAGACTGAAAACAGGCCTTCTGCATGTCACGTCCATGTTCTTGCCCTTCCCTTGTGTTATCCCTACCTATAGCCACTTCTTCAACTTAGTCTTGGGAGACCTGTCCAAACCCTCACCACCTGCTTTAATAATTCCAAGGTCAGTGGTCTTGATAAGGAATATCACACACATCCACTCCTCATCCCCAGAGCCTTCTTTTCACTAAAACCTCAGGGACAGTCAACAAACTCGCAGGTGAGAATGTTCCTCACATATGAAAAACAATTTGAGGGAGACTGCACCGGAGGTAGGCCTATGTGTATAATACATCCTGTTCACTTGTCAATAGTTTAGGGCTTTAAACAATGGATTCATTGGAGAGATGTGCACACCTGCATATTTACACGGCTGTATTTGGGTTCAGTTCTCTTTTGATAAGTCCCTGAAAGCCCCCTTTCAGAGGGTGTGGGCCTAAATAAATACCAAATAAAAGTTTTCCTCCCTGAAATACAGGCTAAGCCAGACTGTCTACAATTACTTTTCAGGATATTTTCCAAGTGTATATAAATGTCTCTCGGTATGGACTGGTGTCAAATATCACTCTTGGGTTTAATTTTTTAAGTTGTGGTAAAATACACATACCATTTTAACCATTCTAAAGTGTAAAATTCATTGGTATTAAGTACATTCACAGTGTTGTGTAACCATTACCACTATCTAGTTCCAGAATATTTTCATTACCCTGAAAGGAAACCCCACAGCCATTAGCAATCACTCCCCTTTCCCTACTTCCTTCCTGCAACCCCTAATCAACCACTAACCTACTATCTGTCTCTGTGGATTTTCCTATTCTGTCCACGTCATATAAGTTGAATCATGTAACATGTGGCCTTTTGTGACTGGCTTCTTTCACTTCGCATAATGTTCTCAAGGTCCATCTATGTTGTGGTATCTATCAATGCTTCATCGCTTTTTATGACTGAATTATATGCCATTGTATGGCTATAACACATTTTCGTTATCTATTCATCCAATGATAGACATTTGGGGTTTTTCCACCTTTTGGTTTTTTGTGAGTAGCACTACAGCAAACACTCATGCACAAGTTTTGTTTGAATGTCTGTTTTCAGTTCTTTTGGATATTGACCTCAAAGTAGAATTGCTGGGTCACATGGTAATTCTCAATTTAATTTATTATGGAACCACTAAGCTGTGTTTCTTAAGGGATACCCCACCCCATTTTACAGTCACGTTCACTTTTATAACTATTATTAAATAACATGAGCGGCCAATGCAGTCACAAACCATAATGGCTGGCTTCTCCCTGTTGCCCAGGTTCAACCCACTGGGCACCTGTCGTGCAGGAGACCCTGCTCGCTATATTCTCTCCGGCGGCACTATACTCTCACTAGAGGCTGGATCCACACTGTCCGCAAACCGCCATCCACACTTGCCAGCCCAGCCACCATCTTCTTGCTAGCCCCCATTCTCTCTTCTTTGCTAGCACAGCCTCAGCAGTTACATTAGTGGCCAATGGCTCACTGGTTACAGCTGATGGCCAACTAGACACAGCTGATGGCCATGCAATCACAGTTGATGGCCATTTACTACCTGAGCCAGCACCTGTCTATGTGAGGCCGAGAGCCTGGAAACTACTTTCTGGGGCTCTGCCCCCACAGCACCTCCGCAGACAGAACATTTTAGTCACCCAAACTAAAACAGCTTCCCCCCCCCCCCCGCCCCCCACAGGTTCTTCCAGGCTATCATCCTGTTTCATTCTCTTTCACAACGCTTCCAGATTCTCTGCAATTATTTATTTATTCATTTCCTTGTGAATTGCCTACCCCTCCTTTCTAGAATGTAAGCTTTATGAAAGCAGGACTCTTCCTGTCTTGTTCACCACTATATCCCCGGTGCGTAAGCCAGTACCAGGCACAAAGTAGGCATTTCTTTAGTGGATACATATGTGAACAGCGCTCAAGGCTAAAAAGAATTCTTACAAGACAGAGGAAGAGCCAGACTCAGCACCTATTCATTTTCTTTCTTCATAAAAAAAAACAATTCTGGCTCGAAAGCCCAAAGAAGAGAAAGGAATATGGCCCCAAAGGCCGCCCGATTAATGACATCATTGACCAGCTATGAACTGCTTAGATTTCAATTGCACATTTAAGGCTCTGCCTGTCTTGATGGCACAGGCAGACTGTCAACACTGCAGCTGGTTGTGTTTGTTCCTGAGGTAAAGACAAAAGAGCTTACTAAAGGTCCTTAAGGTAAGTTTGCTTCAGGCTTTGACTTTGTTTTGTTCTGTTCTGTTTATCAAATAGAAGCCTCTGAGTACTTACTTTAAGGTCAAAGCAAAAAGTCAAGTTACTTTACAGGATCCTTCAAAGTGTACGCGTTCTTACTCACACTTGGGTCTTTTGCACAATGATCAGATTCTTGCTATTTGAATGAGAGAGCAAGAGGAATAAAGAGAAAGTGCTTGAACTGAGCTCAAAGTCTTCCAAAGCTCTAACTCTTTTAAGAGATGAAGAAACTATGGCTCAGAGAGGGTCAGCTGCTTCCTCAAAGTCACAGAGCTCACAGGCCAGCAAAACACCAGCGCCAGCGAGAGCAGAGACCTAGCCTTTCACGGTCACTGCTCTATTTCAGAACAGACCAGTGCCTGTGGTTTTCTGAATAGATGTTCCCACAACTCCACAGGAGCTCCACATTAACTAGCTTTCAAAGGCACAGAACAAATAAACATATTTTTCCCATGCTCTAAGGAACCACCTGAATTTAAGGGTTGGCAATAAACACCTTGGTTAGAGTCACATGAGGATGTGATCTCGAGTGAATTCAACAGTCAGGGCCTGTGGGTTTGTGGGTGCAGAAATGGTCATCTATGGGAGAAGCAGGCAAACACAGGCTTGATCAGGGGCTTGGGTGGAATCAGGTCACAGGTCACATCAGTGGCCAAGCTGCTTCCACAGCAATTCAGAGTGTGAAGACCTGATAATCATTGTTCCTGGACGACTTATTTAGTCATTTCTTCTACACACCGTGTTTCCCTGAAAATAAGACCTAACCAGACAAGCAAAAATTAATAGAAGACCCAGTTTTATTTTACTATAAGACAAGGTCTTTAGAATATAACATAACATCATAACATAACATCCCACTCTTATTTTACTATAAGACCAGGCATCATATAATAAACATAATACTCTCTCTTATTTCACTATAAGACCAGGTATAACATGATATAATATATATAATATAAAACCCGCTCTTAAATTAATTTTTGCTCCAAAAGACACATTAGAGCTGATTGTCCGGCTAGGTTTTATTTTCGGGGAAATACGGTACCTGTGCTGTTTCTTGGCTTAAAAAAAGAAAAAAGAAAGAAAGAAAAAGCACATTATGGGTAACTAAATTAGGGCATTTTTGAAACCAGAGTAAATTTTTAAAAATTTTGTTTCGTGTGTAGGGTGTGTGTGTATGTGTTTTTTATTCAACAAGTCATCTGAAAAGCCAGCAGTTTTCAACATGTTACTCCTTGGCACACTTGTGCTTAGAAAATTCCCTTTTTAAAAAATGAAGATGTTAGTTCAAATAGCGGGCTCTCCAGGCTTTTCCCACAGGAGCTACTAATTAACCTTACTGGAGCTTAATAACGTTCAGCTTAACATTGCTACTTAGGGCTTTTTCAAAGTCATTATGATGCTACCTTGATTTTTTAAAATGCTATTTTCCTCTCTTTCTGGTCTGGTGGGGAAGGGCAGGGGGGAAAAAAAGGTGATGACAGATATGCTCCATCTTTCTCCCTTCCATTAATTCTATGTCCTGGACCAAGAATGAACAGTGTAAATGGGGCTTCCTGCTTCCTGGCATATGGAGTTGTCATCCTTAACATCAATAGACTTGGCAGAGCCTCTGTTTTCTCTTTCCTGGGCTATTCTGAGAAATGTAGCTACAGATGTCGAGCTTGACTAAGCAGAATCTGGCCTGAGATTACTCTGAATTCCAGGTAAAACGAAATCAAGGGTGCTTCTGCGTCCCTGTTCCTGATCCTATTTTTGTATGTCTCTCAGCATCGCCACAAGCTCCTGTACTGCGCTCCTTCAAATGCCAAAATCAGGGCCAGGCAATGGGGGTTCCCAGATAAGCAAGACAGAGTAGCTACCTCTCAGGGGATTACAATTTTGAGATACAAGAAAGTTTAAAATATCTAAGTATAAGATGTGCTGTTAAACCTTACAAGAAAGCTTGCAGGACCTTCCCACAAAGGTTCAACCTGAAATTAAGCAAAAATGTTGCCCTGTGGCATGTTTAGAGGCCTGCTAAAGAAACAAGGAAGGAATGGTGGTACAGTCATTTTCAAGGACAGGCCTCGGTGATCAGGTTTGAAGCAGAACGTGTACAGGTTTTCATTTTCTATGAATCAACAACATTAAGCCGGCTCATTTTCAAGCACTGAGGTTTTGAAGGACAGCAAGCTTGCAATTGCTTAATACTGTTTGTTGGGGGGTGTAAAGGAGCCTTACGGATGGTCAGGCTTTCATAACAGGACACCTCTTCCTTCCTGAAAACATTTCTTTTGCAGGTAATACCGGGTTCAAATGAACACCAAGTACAGCACCAAGGAAAGAAAGTTTATGGCCTGGAAAGGGCAAACAGGCAAACGAAACCCTCCTTCCCTCTTCAAGATGATGATGACACTTAGGAAGGGTTAATAGGATGATTGTGTGCAATTAACACTATGTCCAGCTTAGTTTCATACGTCAGCTACGTTTATTCCTGTCACTGTTACCATCAGGCTCCAGGTTTGTCCCTGATTCCTTGGACCTTACTATGGTAGATGGGCTCACTAGAGCAACCTAGAACATTGGAATGGTTAGCAATGCCGCTCACAATAGCAATTCTCATAGCACAGGGCCCTACAAAGTAGAACCATCTTGGACAACCTGTATTTGCAGACTAAACTTAAAGGCTTGGAAATCAGACTCTCTTCTTGGGGATTTTATTCCTACTTCACTGTCATACTATAAACTCCCTGTGGATGCAGCTTTACATACAGGACTCCGTTTTAAGCTACTAGTTTTATTGGTGGCTGAGATAGGTTCTATCTGCTCACAGGGTTTCCCTTCAATTGATAAAATCTCCCTTTTCCTGTTTAGAACTGAAAATTTAAAATGGAATGACCTCTGGAATAGGGGATAAACTGAATGAAAGTCAACCTAAGATTCAAATGCTAGTTTCTCAGGAGACTATCTATGGAGCCAGGCTTTGGGGGCAAAGTAAAGGCTGGAAAGAGAAGACAGAAAAAACAAAAGGAAGAAAAACAAAGGCAGAGAGAAGCGGGAAAGGAGAAAAGAGAGACAGCCCTAGACACAAACTATGAAGTCAAGTGGGCACTTACAGTCACAGAAAGGATTAAATCTATAAGGGAAAGAGAAAATATTAATGGTTAGGGAAAAGGGAATTGGCAAGAGCAGCTACTACTTCCCCAAACAGCATTTTTGTGTATTAGAAGAAGTCACTCTTCTTCCTCAAGACACTTTTTTTGCCATATGCCAGGAAAAAATGCCACAATCATCTAACTCTATGAGGACTAAGGATCTGAACAGTGCTCCCTAGAACTGTTGAGCTTTACATCCTGGCCATGCATCCCTCATAACAGCTAGGTTTCTAAATTTCATCTCATTTAAGACCATGATACCGAAATACCTGGATGGACAGCTTCATGAAAGATCAGTAATGTCTTAACAAACCAGAGGCTTAAATCCTGTATATACCAGGGCTAGCTTCACGGGCGTGCAAGCTGTGCAGTTGCACAGAGCCCAGCCCTTAGAAGGACCCCACACTTGGTTTAATGATCTTCTGTCACCACCTTAAAATTCTTAATCATTTTTTAACAAGGAGCCCCACATTTTCATCTTTTACTGGGCCCTACAAATTATGCAATTGGTCCTGCCCAATATCAAACTGAATTTTCTCTGGTTGGGTCCATCCCCAAGAAAAATATCTAATAAAGATATCATAAGCTTTTATTCTAAGAGCTGAACAGGATGCACAGAAATTGGTGACAAAGAACGATTTTATAATGGTTAATCACAGATAAATACAGAGAAGCACTTTTTTTGTTTCCTGGAAAAGGCATAAGTTCGGCAGGTATTTGGAGTATGCTTCAAACTCATTATTTGTCCTTGACTGAAAGGCACAATGTAAAGTCACATTTTGTGTGAACCAGTTCACTCCTCTTCAAATGAAAGAAAATCGAAAATGAAATAAAAAAGAAAAAAAGGTCAAACCGACTTCCTAGGGAACAGAAAAATGCAGCTTGAAAAAAAAGTTTACTCCACTTTTTCAATGATACCAAAAGGACCCTTTGACACTTCTTGGCAAAGGCATGACAATACTGTTAATTCTGTAAGAATAAATGGTCTTCACTGAGAAAATTTCTGCAAAGAGGCCTTGATGATGGGCTTATGCAAAAAGCACATGCCCGTTGCTATGAATTTTGACATCCTTTACATGTAAAAACATAAAATTTAACTGTAAAGAAAATGTAATATTCTAAAAGTGTCTATAGATGTTTATCTTTGTTGTGGAACTTTGGAATGCAGACTTTTTTTTCCTGGTACATCTGTCCTTTTGAATGATTTACCCAAGTAAAGCTAAAAAAAAAAAAAAAGACACAGACTATCACCTGATGTGCGGATTGTACAGAATCACAAATTTATGTGGAGCTCAAGGCTTATCCCAGGGAACAGGAAAAGGAAGTGAATCCAGACTTTTATTTTTTAACCCATGAGCCTAGCTTCTTGAACCACTGATTTCTCCAGCTCAGGCATTGTTTGTAGGCTTTTTTTTCTTTGTTTCTGTTTTTCATTTGGTTTTGTTTTTCCATTAACTAACAACTCTGAACCACATGTATACAACAGGGGCACAAAAGCATCGTAGTGAGTAGACACTGATCTGGGGTCACGAATCTCATCCTTGTCTATAGTGTCTTTCTTTCCCTACTGATCTTCTTGACTTTCCAAACTACTTTAAAAAAAAAAAAAGTTCCCACCTCTCTTTTGAAATTCCACATCTGTTCCTGCATGCTGTCTTTTTTTCCAGTAGATCTTTGAATATACTTAGCATAATCATTTAATTACGCTAAGTAATTCCAAAATAGGCCATCACTATGTCTATTTCTATTGATTATTTCCTCTCTTAGGGAAGAGTCACAATCACTGGTTGTTTTATATGCCTTATCACTTATTTTGTGCTGAATATTTTGTGTGAAAGAACAATAGCGACTGAGATAATATTTAGCCACAAAAAAGGCCTCGCCCCATCTTTGTAAGGTCACTGTTGGAGAAAGGGGGCACTGAGTCATCTAATCCATAGTAGATGTGAGTCTGGGATTTACTACAGCCTTAATTAGATTCAATTCACCACTGGCTTCAATATCTCAAGGACAGCATCAGGATTCTCTTTTACTGAGACTTGAGATCTGAGCACTCACAGATTCTAGAGATCTCTCTATGCTTTACAGCCAAACCATTAGTTTTCCAAACTGGGCGATATCTCTCTGAGCTTTCAAGTCCAGTAGGCATCTTTTTGGGTCATTAAGAAATTCTTTTCATTTTCCATTAAGAGTTCCTGGCTTCCTGCACGTGTGGAGATTTTTCTCTGCCCTGCTCTCTATGCCCTCATCCTTTAATGGTGACTACAGAACACTCTGGAGTATCATGACAGGATTTCCCTCAGCTCTCCTGCCCTGGGCCCCTGCCAGCCTTAACCAGGCCACAGCCTTGCTGTTGGGGAAAAGCCACGTGTGACTTAGGGAAAAACTCTTAATCAGTTTTTCTGCCCTCATCTCAGCCTTCTGCATACCACATCCACACACTTGGTGAAGGCCCGCAGGAAAGATCGAGAAGATGGTACAAGCTTGTTCTGTGGCTGAGAAACCTTGAAATTCTAAACAATCATGCCAGCCAATATGCAGCCAGCCATTCAAAGTTAGGTAAAAGGTGGGCTAGTTTCATCTTCCCCTGCCAAAGACAGATTCTTCCTCTTCCTACCACTCTTCCAGGGATGAAGGCAGCCCTGGGTTTCTTCTTTCCTAAGAGGGCTTCTCACTTGCTGAAATTTAATTTATTTATATTTTTTGTGTCTTTGGCTCTCTCATTGGTTGGAAAACATTTGTAATTGTATTGCTTAAGCTCATTGTCAGAATAAGTGTTATGATCCCTTGCAATTTTCTACGTTTGAACCAGAACCCTACTCCTACTTTTAAGGCCATATTGAATTCTAAATTCATCTTTCCTCCTGGAAACTAAGGGTCCTGGCCAGCTTAGCCAACTCCTTTGAGCCCATTTGCCAGCCCCTGTAGCTCAGACATATTACCACAAGATGTCTCAGCCAAGCTTCCAGTTTGTAAATTCCAACCTATCCTGAACCTCTCTCACTGAATGCAATTTTCACACCTCATTTCATTTTGTTCTCAGTTCTCCAAGACTAACTGCCTATACTCAGTCTCCCATTTCTGTCTTCGCTTCAACTTTCCAATTTAACAACCAGTGTTAGGAACTAGGTTCCCGAATCTCCTTCCAGCCAACATGTTTCTTGGGTGGTGGTTTCTTCAATTGGATCCAATGCTAGGTCCCTTCCACCTGTGGGTGCTCCCTCGCAGCTCATTAAGAGGCATTCAGATAGTACTCCCTTTCTGTTCCCTAAATCAACCAACCTCTGCCTCGGAATCAAAAGTCTCAACCCTGCTCACAGGTACCATTCTTACTCCCTACCCCACTCCTACCTATGGATTTTCTAGACTCAGAGCCAGCCTGCCTAGTCCCTACTTTCTGGGCTACCTCTTGTAAGCATCAGATACAGTTTATACCCAATCTTCTGGTTCAGCTAACCTTGCACACCACCTCTATTTGTCTGCTTTATGATGGCTGCTGCTCAACTGCTAACATTACATGGCAACATTAGAAGAAGTAAAAAAAAGGACTTTCCATTCTAGACTTGGGACTTCATGTAAATAACTACAGAATGGGTTCGGTGAACATTTGTAAAGACTGAACTACACAGAGCATATATTAGCATAGCTTAATGTAAGAATGACATGCCAACAATTCTCTTTAAGGTCTCATGTTTGCATGACAGTCAGTCCGGTAAAATACTGTAATTATCGAAAGCATCATGAAGGCCAACATCCTGAAATGTTTCTAAAAACAGCAACATGCTATTCTTTCCATAGGCTTACACTGTGTATAGTCTGTGAAGAATTATTCTAGAATGCCACAAGTGAGAAATAAGGACTATCACTGAACATTTGTTCTGCTCCCATGGTTTATCAGTGATCGTGATATCCTGAGACAGCTCCTCTGCCTGGGACAGGTGAGATTCTTTCAAGTCAGGTGGCACGAAAGGACACAGCAAGTGGAGAGGGCTGCAGGAGTCCCGGCCCTGCCAGCCTTCACTTCATTTGCTCCAAGGTTCTGAGCTGTCACAGCACCTCTCTCTGACGTGATTTCATTACCACAATATAGAGATTGAATTATTTCCTTGCCTCCCCACACTAGCCAGGTTGTGGACGTTGTCTCTATAGGACTGTGCATTCTTTGACCCAAAGGAGCTCAACAAATGCAGAGTCATATTAAAATGACACATTGCTCCTGTGGCTTAGTGACTACTTGAATTTAGGAGAGAAAGAAAAGGCAGTTCAAAATGAAAATCTTTATGATGTTGTCTACGGTGTTCCTTGAGAATTTCTTGCTTATTTCCTCAGGCTAAAATTACTGTTGGGAGTGGCAGAGAAGTGGAAGGGGAAAAAAACAGGTTCTAAACTTTCTTTACTGCTCTGCTGGTTTCTGCCATAAAAAGGGCCTATTTTTCACATACAAAACGTCCAAGGCAGAGATGGGATGAATAATACTGGCTTAGAATTAAGACTTAAGGATCTAGTATCAACTTTATATCACGTATTTGTGGCCTCAGTTAAGCCACTTATATTCTCTGAACCTCAGTATCATACCTATAATGGGGTGACAACTCTTCTACCTGTCCCCATCACTGCTGTGAAGAATAATTTAGATAGCATATGTAAGAATGCCACACCTACAGTAACCAGAGTGCAGAAGTGACACGAATTCTTTATTGCTGTTTTGTTAACTAAGCACTTGGCTTAGTCATAAATAAACTCATTTATATCACTTGATTCCTTATCTCACCAGTTTAACATACTGATAATAAACTGAGTTCCATTTCTGCAAAGAACAACACGCAAAGGAAAAACTATTTCTGAGCCAACACCATCATAGGTCCATCTAGGGATGCGATTTGTACATTTCACAATATTCCCAGGAACAAAATGTATGCGACTTGCCCATTCTTACTTGTTACTTATAATTCTCCTTTATTCCCCACGTAGTGAAGTTCTAACTCTTACAAAACATGTGATAGGATGGATAACTCAGACAGTGTGAATGAAACTTTTAAAGATATGTAAGAAATTATACTGGAAGGAGGGGGATATATTTGGCCTGTTGGTGCAGGAAAGCATAATATTGAAAACCAAATCCTACCACCACAAATGGTTTACTACAGGAATCAACGATGATTAAACATCTGTAAATCTATTCATGCAATTCAGTACATTAACAGAATCAGAAATCCAACCAGATGATTGTCTCAATAGAAGTTTAAAAATCTCTTGGTAAGATTCAACCTCAATTCATGGTTAAAAAAAAAAAAAAGGAATTCTAAATATGATGTTGTATTAGAAGTACAGTAACTAAAATCAGAAGAAGACAAGTATGTTTGCTATCAACCTGACTACTAAGAATTCAACCATGTATCAATGGTCCTAAATAAGGCAATTTAATGAGAAAACAAATGAGGTATAAATATTAAAAAATAAGACTTAGAAAATCTAGGAAAATCCATTCAAAAGACATATTAAGGCAAATAAGAGTTCAACAGGTTGATCAAACACAAGGTCATCATAGAAAAAATAACTTGTTTACACACTGCCAACCAATTAAAAGGTAAAGGTATTCAGAGAGAGAGAGAGAGAGAGAGAGAGAGAGAGAGAGAGAGAGAGAGAGAGAGAGAGAAAGTGTGTGTGTGTGTGTGTCTATCTTATATCCAATAATAAGCTTACTGATCATCAAAGTGAAATACATAGGTGAAAAAAATTATAAAACTTTACTGTAGGGCATAAAGTAAGACATGAGCAAACAGGGAAAATATCAGAAACTGAATGGTGAGATTCAATATTTACCTGTGAACTGAATGCAATTCTAATCAAATCACAAGATTTTTAATGAAACTTATCAAGTTGATTCTGAGGCCCATTAAAATTAAAAAGGAAATCTGTAAAATCAACAAAATTTTGAAAAAGACTAATAATGAAAGGAAACATGTCCCGATGTCAAAATACATTTTAAAGCTGTTAAGACATTTTTTGCAAATTCTGAAATGTAGCGTCAATAATTGTCAAACAGGCCAGTGAAATAGAAGAGAGAACCAAGTAACAGAATAAGGCAAAAATTAGAATATAGTTTATGCTAAAGGTAGCATATTATCTCAGCAGCAAAAGTATAGACTTTATTTAATGATGCCCAAAAAACTGACATTTACTGAAGAAAAAAACCTAGATTTGTACTTTGTGCTATATACATAGAAATAAATTCTACAAGGAATAAAGAAACAGAAGTGTGGAGAAAAATTATAAAAGTATTAGAATAAAACACCTGAGATTTTTTTAAATGTTGGGATAAAGAAGGACTTCTTAAATAAGATAAAAATCCACAAATAATAAAAGTGCTTGAAGGATGTTACTATCAAAAATTTAAAGCATTTACACAGCAAAACAAAGAGATAGTACATAAAAGTTATTATATATTAGTTCAAGGTTTTCCTTGACTCTCGTTTTCAGCACTACTCATTTTTGGTCCAGAAAAATATATCTATTGGATTTATGTTAAGGGTTATGCAAGCGCCACATTCTCATTTAGCTCATTACCTCCCTAACCAGTACTCAGTTCCGAACCCTCTGCTCAGGGAAGATGTACAAAATTAACCAGTGTCAGAGAGAAAAGTATGTAACTTCCACTTTCTCATACAGGGATATGGGCTTCAAACTGTGAAACTGAAGACTAATTTAGAAGGAAAAAATAGCAAGAGGGCATGTAGTCATGTTAACTGGGTCCCAGTGTTCTGGTGCAAATGGGTTCTAATCCCCCAGGGAGCTTGTGAGTATTTGTAGATGTGACTGGTACACCATTATCCATTGTCTGGGAACAGAGCAGAGATGCCTGAAGATTAAAAGTGGCACTGTTCCTAATTTTTTAGAAAAGGAAGAAAGTTTGATTCTGGAAATTACAAAAGGGCAATGAATAATCCCATTCCCCATCAAAAAATGCAGAGCTGCTTACTTCTTCTGTAGGTCTGGATTTCTGTTCTTTCCCAGAATTACCCCTCCCCTAGTCTGTGGTGTTTGCAACCACCCTTCCTAAGAAGCACCTTAGTCCCTTCTCCGATTTTCCCTAACTCAGTCCTTCCAGAGTCCAGCTAGACCAGCAACATAGCTCAGACAGAGAAAGAAGCATCAGCGGACACTGAGATAAGGATAAGTTAAGGGCAAGTGGAACGGCTTTTTTTTTAAGTACTGTACTACTATTTGTTTTATTTTTACATGCCCTATGAAGCCCTTCCTATTTGATACTTTGGAATCTTTTCATACCAATACTATGCAACAGCCAAAGTGAGAAAGTTTCTGTCATATTATAAAATCTAATATCAAAAGTATTTGTTTTATACAAATTCCCAACTCTTCTGCTTTAATGGGTTAACCAACACAAATGTCATGTTCTACCTCTAGTAAACAGGCTTACTAAAATAGAACTTCTGTATTAACCTTACAAAGTTCCTACAGGCCAGAAATAAACGAGGTAGCAAAACCCAAATATTTCTAAATCCACAAATCAGTGTGATGCTAATTAACCAAACTGACAAGCACAGAATATTCCAGGTGAAGAGGTCTGTTTAAGGTACTAGAGTTTAGCTACACTGTACGTATAGGTGACACGCATGAAAATTAAACAGTTAAAGTATGCAGTATATTTTTAGCCCTGAGATGGCATCGCATAGTACTAAATTCAATTAGCTAGGGCATAAAATATACACACTTAAGAAGACTTTTAAATATAAAGTTAAAACAAGTACAAGTAAACAGATTTGTGGCACACTTAAAAATGAGACTTCCTCGTGTATACATGTATACACACACACACCTGCCTCCTTTCATAATCTCATTTAAATGACCCAAAGAATATTAAAAAAATAAATAAATAAATAAAAATAAAACAGGGAAATTTCTTAAGACATTTGAAAAGGGTAACATCCACACACCAGAAATTTCAAGGCATTTCTCTTTAATAAAAGAACAAATGGTGCTTGTCCGTAGGGAAGACTGACCTTACACGCAAGGCTCTGGGCACAGTATGGAAAAGGACGTCAGCAGCAGCTCATTAACACCCCTTAGGGTGGGGCAGTTGGGAACCCAGCTGAACCCCAGCAGGGTTCCTAGAAGTATGCAGGCAGGGAGGCCCCTGGTTGGGAAACCCTCTGGAGTGCATACTCCCACTCTGTCCTGCACCATTTGCAGAACAAGGACACTGTCCCAGCCACATCCTTGGCTGCCAAACAAGAACGAAAAAGAAACTCATCAGCACAAAGCTGGAGCTCCTTGTCACCAATGCTAGGGCTCCAGCTCTCTCCCTGCTCTTCCAGGCTGACGGATTTCTGACCAGGTAATACAGAACAATACTAAAACTATTCCTCCCTTCTTTCATCTGAGCCTCAGAGAGTCTATCTGTGCCAGTTATCAACTTATTGACTGTCAACTCTAAAATCTGCCCTGCTTTGCTTTGCTTTGTGATACTAGAACTGGGTGCTGTAAACATTTCTCCTTTGCCAGCTGGTGTTAATATCAGACTCTCAACAGAAGAAGCTGAAGGGCCACCTCAAGGCAGAATGGCTGAAGGGGCTTCTCTTTCTGGCTCGTGTGTGCTTTTCTTCTTGCTTCTATTGCATGGCTGCAGCAGTGTGTGTGAGGCCCAGTGGTACTTCCCAGTGAGTTTTTCTAGTACCCCACTGGCACTATGGTGGGTTATTTCCTGTCAAAAGCTGTAGCTAGCTAGCACTCTAGCAGGGGCTTCGTGTGAAACAGCTCTAGTTGGCCAGCACGCCAGTGAACTTGTCCACCACAGTTAGCTGCAAACACACACTTCACAGTGAGGTCTAACTCTCAACCTTGTTTGGGCAGGAGAAGATTCCTCTTCTGAATCCTTAGTTCCTTCCTTGCACAGTCCCCTCAGCTCCAGAGGAAGCAACTGTTCTTTGCACTTGCCATTTATATGTTCCTTAGAATCCTCTTTTATCCATTTTAGTACTTAACACCTTGACTAACAATACTTTACATCAAATTGTCCCTCTTCAAATTACTGGTGAGGTTTGTCTCCTGACTGGACCCTGCTGGATACACTGTCTCTACACATTATTTTGCATAAACTGAGAAGCTCCTTTATAGGAGTGAACAAAGAGAAAAAGAGCGTAGAATACAGGAAAAGATGCTATAATAAATGCTGTAAAAAGATGTTGTCAAAAGAAGGAAATAGCCACAAAGGATCCCAGTAAAAGCATTCCTATGAAATAGTTTTACTTCAAGAAACTGGAGGATATTTTCAGAATTTCCAAATTGTCTTTTTGACAAGATTCAAGTAAGCACTTTATGTATGAAACTAAAAGCAAATTCTCGTGAAGAGTAAACTCCTGAGGACAGTATAGGGATGAAAACAGATTTGCCCAATTTAAAATCACAAGACAGAAATAGCAGATTGGATTTGAGGAACGAAAACAAATTAATAATGTCTCATTTCAAGAAAAAAACAAAAAACATAGGCATCAAAGCAAGAGGAAAAAATGATTACCTGCAAAAAAACAAAGACTGATTCCAGACTTCTCCTCCACAATATTAATAATTAGAAATAAAATAAAACAACCACCACCGAGCTTTGAAAGGAAAAGATTACAATACAATTGTTCAATATCCAGTACAGTCATCATTCTTGGGTAAAGATAACAGAAAAAAGGCCTCAGAGTGTATGAAGTCAGAAAGCATTAGGCTATAGATCCTTTCTGAAAAGAGTTATCAGAAAACCTCCAACTAGTGGAGAAGAGACTCAAAATTCAAAACTCAAAAATGGAGAAGTATTAACCTGAAAGGGCTGGTACTAAGCATGAGTTCAGAAACTAATAAATGTTCTAATTAAAATTAAATGTCACGGGGTGACTGGTTGGCTCAGTTGGTTAGAGTGTAGTGTTCATAACACCCAGGTCGCTGGTTCGATTCCCACATGGGCCAGTGAGATGCACCCTCCACAACTAGATTGAAAACAACGACTTCACTTGGAGCTGATGGGTCCTGGAAAAACACACTGTTCCCCAATAATCCCCAATAAAAAACAATTTAAAAAATTAAATGTCACTTATTATAAAAGTTAAGGCAAATTCTTAAAATTATTTTTGAATTAAAAATGCGAAAGATAGTAACAACAATTTTAAATCATCATTATAATATAATTCTAAAGTTTCAGTGCTGGGAGGGTGCAAAGATGCAATATTGTTGAAAGATGCAGTATTTCTTATCTTGCACAAGTGGAGAACCAACCAAGTTATTTCATTCATGATTTTGATAACTGGATAAAAAGTTCACTATATAATTATAAAACTAATCTTAACCTAAAAACAGGGTTTATAACTTCCAAATCACAAAAGGGGAAAAGGGCAAAGAAACATTATACATGCACACACACACACACACACACACACACACACACACACACAAAGAAAAAAGACTAACATGATATCCAAAAACTTATTAAGCTTTTGAGTGAATTTACTAATTTTACTCCTTTATATTTTTCTGTACTTTCCAATTTCTTTACAATGACCAAGTGCAGTCTGTATATTCAGAAACAAAATAATATTAGAGAAAATCCTGGCACTCAAAAGGGCGAGAATTCCAGAGGAGACATAAATGCAACACAAGTCAGGCGACATGTTCCTACAACTGCCTCCATTAGACCCCAGAAGGAGACAGACTAGTCATACGGTAGAAACATGAAAGAGAGTGCTATCAAGAGTTTTTTCCTTCTTGACTATAGGTTTTTAGGGATTTTTCGCTCTGTGCACATGTGAGTATGACAACTTCTCAATGCAGACTTGACCAAAAACCTAGGTCTGAGCATTAAGTAAAGAACATCAGAAAAATAAGGGAATAAGAAATCATCTACAATCGCACCCCCGTGTCTCACTCATGGAGAAGTAAGGCTGAGAAAAAGTAAGTGGCTTGTTCATGTCCAGATAATAGAGTTAGTTCCAATAAATGTTGGGATTAGCAGAAATATAATAAAACTCATAGTTTTATGAAGCCTTGAGGGCTTTGCATAAGGCTCAATAAAACAGCCCTGTTGAATATGGAGGAACTTGCTGAGCAGAGTAGATTTCTGAGATACCAGCCAGCTCTAAAACTTTATGATTGGGGAATTAATTGGCCACCTTAAGTCTTTCAGATTTGAGACTTGCAGGTTGCTCCTCTGGGTCTCCTTAAGCTAAGCCTCTGGGCCTAAAACCATCGGAGAGGCTGCCCAGCTGGTAGCTAAGATCTTGGATCAGTTCCTCAGCCATTCCAACCCCAGGCTCATAAACTTTCCTGTTGCTATCCCCAAGAGAGAGCAAGATTAGAGGTAAAATATTTACATATAAAAATCATTAATAGATTTAAGTGTACATGGGCCTACAGGCATATTAAAGGTCCTGTCTCTGAGTCTGTAACAGCCCATGCTATACTTATGATCTGAAAAACTTAAAGCTTCTTTTTAACCTATCTGTTAAATACTAGGCTGTATTTCCCCCGGAACATCAAAATGTTATTTTTCAACTTACATGCCTGTCTCTAGATTGAGTCAGAAAGTATCTTGACTTGGAAGTATGTGTGGAGGGGTGCTTTTTGGTCTACAGTGTATGCTTACAGGGAAATTAAGCCATTAAATTTAGTCAAGAGCCTTTTACAGCATTTTGCTACTTTGCCAAGACTCTTTTATGAAAGATTTGGGAATTGTTCTAAAATACCACAGTGGATTTTAAAAGAAAACCAACCCCAAAGACACTCAGCCTTCTCCAGCTTGCAGTGTAACTCTGCAAATTTCCATGTGGGAGGGGTAGCCTATGGGTGACAGCAAGAGAAGCTCTGGATGTGATCCAGCTCCTGTGACATTAGTGTCAGATCCAGACAGAGACCTGGGAATGCGGTACCAAGGCACTCAGGTATCTATTTCATCCATAATCCACTTGGTCCAGCTTGTATTTACCTGTAACCAAGATACTTGAACGATTCTGTTTTTGACTCAAAATGTTGTATTATATATATGCACACACACACACACACACACACACACACACAATACATACTGTGTTGTATTGTGTAGTATTACAGGCCCCCATCCCCTTATCCACAGTTTTACTTTCGGCATTTTCAGTTATCCATAGTCAACTATGGTCTGAAAATATCAAATAGAAAATTCCAGAAATGAACAAGTCATAAATTTTACATTGCATGCTTTTCTGAGTATTGTGATGAAATCTTGCACCATCTCGCTCCATCCCACCTGGGACATGCATGAATCATCCTTTTGTCCAATGTATGCCTGCTATACTTATAGTAGAATAACACATTTTGAGACAGACAGAGAGACCACATTCATATAGCTTCTATTACAGTATATTGTTATAATAGTTCTATTTTATTATTACTGTTGTTAATCTCTTACTGTGCCTAATTTATAAAATAAACTTTATCATAAGTATGTATATATAAGAAAACACAGTATATACAGGGTTTGGTACTGTCTAATTTCAGGTATCCACTAGGGGTCTTGGAACGTATCCCCCATGGATAAAGGGGAACTACTGTATATATAATTCACACAGTGGATCTTGAGTCTGTCCTATCTCTGCTGAAGGTGAGATTTTATAGCTGAGACAGCTTTATAAAAAACTGCTTCAGATTCTTCTGTTAGCAAAACCCTTCCTTATAAGAAGGTTCCTTATAAATCCACCCTGCGCTGAATTCCTCCCTCTGGGGAATAGTGACTTAGTTTGCACCCAGGAAGAATAATGAGAAAAGTGACAAATAAGAACTATTTCCTGGGAAATTTTGTTTGTTAAATAAGATCTCTAAGACTCTGTCCCCAGATACAACTACTGTCTCTCTAAACGCTCTGGGATCAAAAAAGATCCCAAAGGAGAGGGTAGGTGGTGGTAACTCTGTGTGTGTGTGTGTGTGTGTGTGTGTGTGTGTGTGTGTGTGTAAACTCTATACACTTCTCTCACACGCACAGGTGAAAGAGTATGGGTAAAATTTTATTCTGCCCTAAATATTCAAATTCGTATACTCTAAAAGAAGTAATCAGAAGTCAAACATTTAAAAAATCAAGTAATCAATTAATTAATCTGGTGCCAGTGCGTCTCCATTTATTAGGATGCTCTGTACAGCTCTTTTATGGGCCAGCCAGAAAAGCCCTACTAAGACAGAAAGGAGCTTCATCGCACAGAGGCAAGATTAACCCTTCCCAGCCGCCCATCCTCACCCACCCCCCGCCCCGCTGTATATATGTGTACTTCATCACTCAGAAGATATGCACGTGTACACTCACAGGAAACATTATCTTTGTCATTTTTTCCTTTCACCACTGGGGTCTTTTTTCTTCCTTTAAAACTGGCTTCTGATGCTTTGACCAATATTATGCAAAGAGATCGGTAAGGCCTTTCAATTTCAAAGCGTGCTAATACACCAAAAGCTCCCACTCAGGAATTAGTAACTGTCACAGCGCATTTCTTGAATTTAAATAAGGAGACAATGCATGATTGGGAGGCATGGGCTTCAAATGCTAAGGATAAATTTCAAAGGTACAATGTGATAAGAATTATTCACAGCAGATTTCTGTTATGTAACCACTGGGCCTATGCGGATAAGGAAATAAAGTCACAAGTAGATGTCCTTAATCAAAATCTTACAGCAGGTTTTCTTTCTCTTTTTTCTTTTTTTTTTTTCAAGGTACAGAGGGACCCCTTAAACAATCCAAAAATGATCCTGCAGAAATTGAAAGCAGTACCAGTTAACTGTCTCTAAGCCAAACTTACTCCTAGCTTTGCCAACGGAGTACGAGTATGCTGGGGTTGGAATCCAGGTTTGAAATGAGTTGTTCCTAATTCATCCATGACCTTGAAGTCTCCACCGATGCTTGCTTTTATATCCTAGATCTCATATTTTGACTTTTAAAAGGAGTACATGGGTATCTGCAAAGTGTTAAGGAACAGACTACTATGCAAAAGCTTAAGTGACAGCTGCTACTATTGTTACCTGTTAGGAGATCTTACTACTACATGTCTGCTTCTAAAACTGCTAGAACCAGAGGAAAAAGGATAAAATCCAGTTTTCCCTTAGCCAAACTCCTTGGAACCCACAATGCCTAATTTGGCAATTTTATTCTTTGGGAGAAAAATTACTAAGGTGGTTTTATCATTTTAAAGTACTTTCTTAATGTATCTTGTTTAAAAAGTCACCCTGAGAGTTTCATAAAAGCCACAAGAATACATCCACCACAAAGCAGGATATAAACAATGCAACATTAAGAAACACACTGAAGGGGAAAAGCAATGGGTAGTATATACTTGCCTTGGTGACATCCCTTCGACCAGACAATTAAGCCAACAGCTTTATGCGACATAAAGGATAGAGCTCAATACATATCTACCTGCTAAATCATCCTATTGTCACAGATGCTAGAGAAGCCCCGGCACAGCTGTGCTGGGATGCCTTCTCTCATCTATGAAATAGTCCCCTCATCCATATTTCCAGTTCTAAGCCTCTCTCTCAGTGGTTCTTTCCTTCATGGACTGCTTTCCAGCTACCCATCTTTTCTCTTAGCGTTCTCCTTGACAGTATGTAGGCTTGACCATTTTCTGAATGTCGGCTCACAGACAACTCAAATCTCTCAAAGATGGGCCCTATGTGCTCTTCACAACCATTGTAAGGTTTGGACTATTGTGAAAAGGGCCAAGCTATGAAGCCCTTAATTGACAAGTGCACAAAAAGCAGCATACTATGTGCCAACATGGTGAGTGGTACAGTGTCCTAGGAGGCCCACGCTTCCATGACAATGCAGTCAGAGTGTCTTCAATCAATCAATAACATTTGGGCAATCATGGGTTAATGTGGCAGGGGGAGGGAAGTTTTCTATAAAACTTCCAGGGATATTTTAAATAGCCATTATTGAGCTATCAAGATGTAGTTCTTATGTATGAAGTGCATTCACTGTAAATAAAACATGACATTTTTCCTCTTTACAATTTACTGAAAAGTCTAGCCAAGCATGAACTTTTTTTTTATGACATCCTGCTTATTACAGAGATTTCTGCACATGAGCGAGAATGGGCTTTCTAAACAGGACTGCGTTTTTTTGTTGTTATATTATTGTGCTGCTGTTGTGATTGTTTAGTTTCTTTCTTCTATAAAAGCAGAATAAATTCAAAAAGAGAACCTTGTGATATACATGAGCAGCCTAGCAAAGCCACACTCATCACTTTAGAGTTCACATGTAGCCTTAAATAGAACTGAAAGCCCAAATTAGTAGTAAAATAACTCTTAAATAAAAGCATATGCTTTAGCCATAAAGCATGATGCATGTATTTATGATACTTTTTCGCTTAGGTTTATTGCTTTTTTTTTTTTTAAACATTGGCCCCTTAAGTATCTCTCCTTTTTAAATGGCTGCCAATCTCAAATTGAAAACCAGCTTTATAACTTTGCAACCACTACATTTGTGCGGCACACCTGTTCCTCTAACACCCACCACCAGACTCCTATAGTACAGTGCAGACAGCGTTTGTCTGTAGTGATTTACAAGAATGAGCAGTACAGTTGGGCTTGCATGCGAGCATAGACGGGTAACATTCATCTAAGTGCCGGATGCTTAAAGCAATCATTCTCAAACCTCAGCTTACACCCAAATCACCTGGAGATTTGTTACACCTTCCGGTCTCACCTCTCGAGTTTTAGATTCAAAAGATCTTGGATGGCTCCTGGAATTTTTAATAAATACCCAGGTCATCCTAAAGCATGCATGGGCTACCACACTTTGGGACTCACTTATAAAAGAAGCGTGCATCCATCTCCACTCCCAGGCTTTTAAAGAGGTAATAGGCTCTCAAGATGCGACAAAATGAGCAAAGCTGACTGGGAAATACTCACAAAGCAGAAAAAGCAGAAACTCAGGATGCCCCTACTGGGTAACACAGCACACTTCCCATCCCTGACCGGGTACAGGGCAACATAACATAGTAGTTGAATATAAATCCTGGAGTCAGACTGCCTGGGTTCAAACCCCCACTCCACCAGTGATGTAACTTCTCTCTGCCTCACTTTCTTAACCTCGGATAAGGGAATAATCATGAGCATCTACCTTACAGAATTATTGGGAAGTTTAAGTAAACTAAAACATGCAAAGTATATAGAACAGCACCTGACATACAGGAAGTGGCCAATAATTGATCTGTGTATATCTGATGTGTATACGTACACAAACCCCTGCTTAAAACACAGAACACAAAATAGCTACTGGCAAAGCACCTGGCAGAATTCCATTATACAAACTGAGAGCCAAGGTGTAGGTTTCCAGTTTTATTCACTTAAATTTACACAAGAGTATGTTCCAATTATTTTCCCAAACTCTCTGGCAGCATTTCCATGTCTCAACTTCCCTTCCAGCTAGCCAATTTCTCCTTCCTCCCCAACCCAAGAGCTTGAAGAGTCTCCTTGCTCACTTACTGCCGAGCTAGGCCAAGCTTGGGGATGGTCAACGTCCTGAACCACAAGTCTCGAGAGGAACAGGGCCATTTCAATCTGCGTCCCCAAACCATGCTTTGGTTTCAGGTTGAAACAGTGCCCCACCTAAGCCATGACTTGGCATCCTCATCCCCTGGGCTTTGTCACAGAAGTTCCAGGAATTTAGTTCTCCTTTCTGAACATTGTTGAAGCCTTTTGCGGCTCATATACCTCTAATCACTCATCTGCTCCTCCTGATAACACTTCCTAGACGGCCGATGTTGCCAAACCCCACAACCTAGAGCAATTCAAGCACATTTCTATCCTTGTTCTCCATCTCGCTTCAGTTGTCAATCTCTACACTCCTTATTACCTCCTTTGTCACATATGGAGGTTCTACGCAAGTGATTTATTTTCTTATGGCTCTATATTTTATAACTTGATCCCTTATCACCTCATAAGAGATGATTTCCCCTAATCCAGTGATTTGAAAACACCGTCACCAGGAAGAGTCACGTTTGGGGCCCTACCCTTGTACCAAGACCTCTTCTTAGATGGCATTAGTTTAAATCGTCAACGCAGGACCTAGTTACATTTCAGTCACTTGGTCTCCATCATCCGTGTGTTACTTACAAAGCAACCACGATCCTGGTAAATGAGATTATGCCTTCATATTGTCATCAGGTATTTTCAAAGAACCACAGAATTCTAGAGCTGAAGCCAATCTAAAGATCATTTACTGCAATCTTCCTGATTTACTAGAGATAGAAACTTCTAGTTTAAGAGACTTGCTCCAAGTCACTTAGTTAGGGGGGCAGTACATATTAGGTTGGTGCGAAAGTACTTGCGGTTTTTGTAATTTTTAACCTTTTAAACTGCAATGCCTTTTGTACCAACCTAATAGTTTCCTGACTCTGTTCCAACAATCTTTCCACTGAAGTGATTTCACAATGAAGATATAAAAGGCATATTCATCAAATAAGTAGTTGGCACACAATGAAAAGGATGACAAATACATCAGATGACAGAACTGAGCTTTTAAAAAACTGAGGTGATCTGACATGATGGAAATAAACGAAATAAAAGATATTTAAAAGGGATTAAAATATAGTCCTAGAAATACAGGTTTTAAAAGTAGATTTTAGGATGTTTGCAGAAGCTTTAGCCATAGTAGCCCCAAACTGGAAATAACCAAAATGCCCATCAACGAGTGTATGGATAGGCAAATTGTGATATAGTCATACAAATGGAATACTACTCAGCAATAGAAAGAAATGAACTACTTAAATATGCAACAGCAAATGAATCTCAAGAAGATTATACTGCACAACAAAAAAAAAGCTAGGAACAAAGTGTACATAGTGGACGATTCTATTTACATAAAGTTCTAAGAAAGGCAAATTAATTCTCTAGTAACAGAAAGCAAAGAAGTGGTCGCCTTAGCTCAGAGCTGGCAGAGGGATTGGCTGCAAAGTGACATAAGAGTACTGTGTGTAGGGTGATGGAAATAGTTTACATATTTACTTAAGTAGTTTCACAGGTGTATGCATTAGTCAAATTTCATGAAACTTTATACTTAAAATGAGTATATTCTACTGAATGTAAATTAAAACCCAATAAAGTTGATTAAAAATACATTTTAAATCTGTAGAGAGTGGGAAAAGCTTGATTAATAAGTCCATCTACTATCCCATGAGAATTATGGTCACATGTGAAAAAATACACTGAATTTTAAACAATTATAAGCTTACCATGGAGCAACAAAGTGATATAATTGAGAGAAAAAAAAGAATGCAATCTTATAGAACTATATTTTTCAGATTAAGGGAAATTATAATTCCATTACACTATTCATTTGTCAAAATATACCTATAGTGTTATGCTCCATTCTGAGCACCAAATTAATTTTTGCCTCATTACAAACAGAAATATATGTTAATTGAAAATGTGTTTAAAACACAAATAAATTGAAAGAGGAAAATTCAAACTGTCCATTATTTCCCTACCTCAAAATCAGCAATCATATGTTGGATACTAAGTACATATCTTCCGAATCTTTTTACTTTAAATACGGGTGTACGTATGTAACACAAAAATGTAATGATGCTGTATATACCATTTCATAACCTATCTTTTTTACCTAAAAATATAATGTGACTTTCTTTTCATAAAGTTAAATTTAGTTATTATAATACCTGCTGAGTACTCCACAGTATAACCAATCTGCTATTCTTGAAAACCTATTCTGGGTTTTTCCCAGCTTTTTAAAAAATTATCTACAACTTTAAAATTAATACCCTTATAGCTAAATTTCAATGCAGAACATGAGAAATTCATGAGGAGTAGAATTCTCACACACACAATAAAGTATGCACATTCTTAAGGCTTTCAATAGGTACTGACAAATTGAGAACCATATTTAAGGGACACTGACAAACTGGAAGGTGTCCCAAAAGTGATAGCCAAATGTCTATGTAACATGTCCTTGAAGCAAGCTAAATGGACTGGGTATATTTGCCTTGGAGCAAAGAAAACTTAGGAAGGAAAGATGAGTTTTTGTTTCCTTGTCTGCTGCTTTGTTTCTTATTTAAAGCTGATTCAACAATATACCAGGATACCTTGGGAAAGGGTGAGTTCCTATGTTGGTTATTAAGTGATTCCATCTCAGCTTTGAAACCACGCTTCTGTGCTGTGCTTTGTGATGCTGGGGGGAACCTGCAACAACATTTTTCCTTTGCCAGGCAGTTCCGGGGTTGTTCCCTGTTAGCCTCTACCAATAGGGAGTTATCAACGGAAACCGTAGGAGGGAAAAAGGGCTGGCTCCTTCCATGTTCTTCTGTTCTCATCAGCATCACCCCAGAACAGTCCTTCATCTTGGCAGCAGCAATGGATTCCAGCCTGTGGCTTTCCCACCAGTCCCAGATCCGTCCTCATCGGCACAGACTTTCCTCCTTGGATATTTGGTTCCCAGTTCCAGGCTTGTAAGTTTTAATAATTCCAACCTCTCCTCTTTGTTCCCATCTCATAGGGAGCCCGATGTTTTCTGCAGGTACTTCTTTCCCCTTTTTACCTTTTCATTCCTCCAATACCTAGTTTGGGATTATTAAGAATTATTTTGAATTAAGAATAACAATTCTTTATGTTGAATTCTCTCTGTTAAAATGACTGGTGTGATTCTCACTCTTCAGTGGGCCCTGACTACTAACACAGTTCCCTATGACTGCAGCAGGGTACACTGAGAAGGAATTACCTCATCTAGTTTGTTGTAAAGGAAATTCCTGGACTGAGAGAAAATTATGCCAGATCAAGGTTTGGAAACTATTCTTCTCAATGGAATCCTTTTTGCAAATATAATCTCCCACCAAACTCAGTATGTAAAGCATATAAAAGCAGAGTTAAAATAGAGGTATGGAGCATGCTGTGCCTACTTGAGGGGCCCCACTCCACCAACAGCTTCTACAGAGCCCTGCTTCCACCTGCCCTCCCCCACCCTTCTGTGGAACTCTTGGGTTCAGTACAGCCCAGTCTGGCAACCACAGATCTAGACAATTTGAGTTCCCTTCCAAATCTTATGATTCTCTAACTGTATGGCCCCAGGGCTCTTTGGAGATCTTTATGGCTCCAATAATGGCCCAAGCAGAACTGGAGATTCCTGCCTGACATACACACCAAGCTGTTCCATCAGAAGCCCCATCTTTTGACCACAAAAGGAAACCAAGAGATCCTTTCTAGCTAGGCTGGGGTAATGTAGTGAAGAAACCATTATAATTGTGGTGCTACCATTCTTACTGTCAAGGACAGGTCAGCATTTTTCACTATGATCCCCCTTCTTTTGGGGGTTTCTAACATGACTTAAAAAAAAAAATCTGCTCGAGCTTAAAACTTGGAATGAAAGCTCTTGGCTGTACTTTCATTGAAGCTACTAAGAAATTGTACACCCGAAACCAATGTAACTTTACTAACAATTGTCACCCCAATAAATTTTAATGAAATAAAAAAAAGAATGTATTTAGTTACTTTAGAGCTTAGAAAAGGCACTGAAAGTCCTAAATAAGAGTAATCTATGCTTTGAAATACCCACATTCCCACCCCCACCCCCACCAAAATGATTAAGCTTCTTTTATTTAATAATAAAAAAAAAAAATTCCAGGCCATTTGCTGCAAGTGTAGCCTACCTTCTTTAGGATAATTGTTAAAGTGAATGAAGTTTTGGTAATGCTTAAACTCTTCAAATGTAAAGCCGTTTAATGCAAACAAGATAGAAACAGAAACTCATAGACACAGACAATAGTTTAGTGGTTGCCAGAGGGTAAGGGGGGTGGGGGGTGGGGGGTTGGGGGTGGGAGATGAGGGTAAGGGGGATCGAATATATGGTGATGGAAAGAGAACTGACTCTGGGAGATGAACACACAATGGGATTTACAGATGATGTAATACAGAATTGTACACCTGAAATCTATGTAATTTTACTAACAATTGTCACCCCAATAAATTTAATAAAATAAAATTAAAAAAGAAAAAAATGGTTTCCCTGTACCATGTGCCACTATAGTTTAGTTTCGGCTTATATCTTTACCTTCTTTGATCCCCTGAAACAGGGTCACATTGCTTTTGGATCAAATTCCAAATACTTAAATTGTGCATAGACAATACTCCTAACTTACAAATACTTTTTTCTTTATACCTTTTCAACAACTTTCAACAAAGGTGGTAAATGATAGGTACTGGAATTATTCCCTCTTCACTGAAGAAAAGACTGAAGCCCAGAGCGTTTGACTTGCTTAAAATCCTGCTAAAAGCCAGACTAGGAAAAAGACTGCCGAGATGCCTGCCCTCTACTTGCTCCGAAAGGTAGCTTTCCTTCCTACACTCCTGCAGTTTCTGCAAACCTGAAACAACTTGTTCCACTGACTGGATTTTCTCACTGGTTCTCCAGGTAAGCTCGCCCAATCAGCATAGGGCAGGACAGTTTGAAAGTCCTCACCCTATGCCTCTGCTTTTGGGACACAGCTCAAAGAAATGCCTTTATCCCTAAGCACGTCTGCAGTGCTGGAGGCTGCAGGCTACAGAGGCAGAAAAACCTGGACGGTAATCCTAGCTTTACCTCTCCAAACCTGCAGAATCAGTCTCCACTTCCACCTCTGAAAAATGAATTAAAAAACATTACCTCAAAGGTTACTGTGATCATTAAAAGTACCCAACATACAAGAGACATTCAATGATAAACATAAACATTACCCTTCACAAAAAGAGAAGAAAAAAGAAATAGGTACGTATTTGACACTGAGAGAGGACACTATGAGTACTTGCCTCCTAACAGATGGAAAATAGGCACAATCCTTTAAGAAGATTACAAACAAGGATCTGTTTGGAAAATGCTGTTTTAAATGTCTGCGCAGGTATCTGCCTGCTTGGAAGACCTAAGCAAGTGTACTCGGCCACTGTGAAACCTGGCCTCACAATTCAATGGGAGTCTGTGCACCATGATTCCAAAACCACCCTTTTTTCCAACTCCAAAACACCTCACCTGTTAGTTTACCCCTTTATTTTCCAACCATCCTTGCATTCATAAGCATTTCTTGAGCATCTGCCATATCTCAGGTGTTGTGCTAAGCACAGGGGATGCAGAAGCAAGTAAATCAGGGCTTAGATTAGGGTAAACTGAGAGGCATTCGATTCAATACACTATTTAAGGGGGCTCTAAAAGCAAAGTAATCAAGATAAATAACACTTTAACGCAAAGTTTTCAGTAATCAACAATACCAAAAAATCCACTAGGAACAAAATATCAAAATTTTAATTTAAATAAAGACAAGATAATAAACAATGCTATGCTGAGCCATACTAGAGCTGAGGCAAAAGGAAAAATTAGTAATACTAATTCTTTTCTATGTTAAATTTTAATATTTTGACCATTAAGATTTTTATGTGTGTTAATACCAACTACTTCAAATCTTACAGTGAAATATTATTTATCTTGATTAATGAGCTTTTTGGCATTATCCCCCTCCCTCTAGATTTTTTTTTACTCTAATCCTGGCTATGACTAGGACATATCTTAGAGTTGGCTGGAACCTGAAATCCCAGACAGTCGCCAATGGGAGAAATGTAGGGCATTAAAGATACATTACAGATACCGATGCTGAGAAAGATAAAGTGAGGGGGCAAATAGCACAAGTGGTAGCAGTACCTCAAAACAGGCCTTCTACTGGATCTTCTTTATGCTACATCGTACAACCTTTATAACCCTATCACTTCTGAAGAAAACAGCATTTGAAGAATGGCTCTGTTTGCCATCCACAGTCCTTTTACACTCACAGCTCCACAGGGATACAAGATTTCCATAGCCAGGGTTTCTACTCTACAAGGCATTTTTCCAGGCTTGCCTGACTGGCTCTCAGTCAAAATGGTAGAGTCCGCTCCAGGAATAACTGGCCATCATGGATCCCTTAGCTGTTCTTGGGTTACACAATGAGCTTCATATTCAATGCAGGCCAAACACTCAAATTCCAACATGTCACTGAGGATTACCATGTTATGTTTTGTACCAGACAAAACTGGTACAAAAATGACCCACTTGATTTCTTTTCAAAATATTTGTAAGCATCTAGTTTCTCTCTCCCAGCCTTCCCCATCCTGTTCTCAACCACATTCAACCCTGTCTCCTTCTGTTACACATACTTACCTCTGATGGCAGAGGCTGCCAGCTGTTTAGTACATCAGACTACATTTCCCAGCTTCCCTTGCACCTACACTTGGCCATGTACCTGAGTTCAGCCAGTGGGATGTGAACAGAAGAGACTTACCTATTTTCAGACCTACGATGTATAATCCTCTTTTCCTTTGCTCCTCATCTGGTTAAACAGAGAGAACACTGTAGACCTCCAGGATAATGGACTCAAAAGTGGATTGAGCATGGGTCCCTGGATGAACATGTGGAAAGCCCCCCACTAGTTGGAAATAAACTTTGATTGGAAATAAATAAAATAAACTCTTGAGACTTGGGGGTCTATTGTAGCAACTAGCCTAATCTGACTAATATTACTTTGCCACCTACACTATCTGATCCTCCCTGGCAGGCTCTGTATCTGATGCATCTCTATATGTTCAATAGTGACCTGCACACAGTAGGTGTGCAATGCAATTCTATAGGAAGCTAGCCACGTCTGTTTCCCTCTAGAAACTATTATAAACAAGCATCTCCACCACCATTACCAATAAATGATTAATGATAAATTGCTCTCCATTTCTTTATACTCTCAAACTTAAAGATGTAGGCAAAACTAGTCCCAGAAACCCGTTAATTATGATCACTAAATAAATTGATTCGTGCTTCTTAAATTATGTACTTCATGTGCATAATCAGCTGATAATCTAAACAAACAGCCAAAGACAGAGGCTGGAGTCAGAATGGGAGTCCCAGATACATACTTGAGTTTTCCTCTGGAAAGATTTCTAATACACTATTGTGTTTTAGGATATGTTTGTGCTCTGCGCATATCACAGCTGACATCTTGTCAAAACCAAGGGAAATAATTGCATCCCTGAGTAAGAGTATCATACAGGCAGCAATTTAAATGTGGCAATGCTTATCAGCACCGATTTACTAACATTTTACTGTATATAACCATGCGTGGTAGGAGGAAAAACTTACACATTCTTACCAAGATTCAGGCATTGAAAACAAAATCTGTCATGCTTCCAATTCAAAAGATAGAACAAAGGAAAAGAGAAGAAAATGAGAAGCTGTGTTTCTTCTTCATGGAAATAAACTTTTAAAGAAATCTAACTCCTAAACTTTCAACTTCATTTGAGATGGGGTGGGAAAGATATAAGACATTTTGCTCAGGTCTTGAGGGAAAAGAAAAACCACCTATCTTTGGAGGTTATTAAGCTAACACCTCAGCAAGCCGCAGGCATGCTACTCATTTATTACACAAAACCGAAATCTTCTGACAGTCCATAATTATGTGCTGAGAACTCTGATGAATAACTCCTCATCAGAAGGATTCACGAAACTTTGATCAGTGTCCCGAGAGGCAGTGGGTCAACATGAACCTTGAAATCTGATTAACATCACCCATCCCCATCCAGCATTCTGAAAACACTGTTTGGTAGCTCTCCACTCTTCACTTGGATATTTTGAAAATATAATTTTGTCAAACATCCTAGAGTAATTATAAAAAAATATTAGCATTCACTTTGAAACAGATTTAAGATGGAATTTATATGACTGCCCATACAAATTTCTCTAAACCTTTTTGTTCCTAGGCCAGTGATCATAAAAAAGTCAAGTTTCAGGGCTCAATGATATACTATAATAGGGGAGTAACTGGCTATAATTTAGTACTTCATCCTCTGCAAGTGACCAAGTTTTTAGAAGGGCTGAATTTGAGGTGGTGATGTGTTTGAAATGAGTAATCCACACATCCTTTCCTGTGTTCCCCTTGGTTTTAAGATATATGAATCAGGGAACAGAAATTTGATTAATTGAAGCTAAATCATTTGGAATAGAAACAGAACCTATGCCTGTGGTTTCACTGATGATTTGGTTCATGCGCGCACGCACGCTCACACATGCGCAGAATGAAAACACAATTTCCCTGTGGTCCCTCCTAATAGGGTTAGAGCAGGAATGGCAAAAACACAAACAGATGCCACCACTCCTCATTACTGCAGTCAAGGCAGACATTACTAATCAATGCTCCACTCTTTCCAACTGAGCCTGACAGTCTATAATCCTGATCACAGCCCTCTAGGTAGTTGCTACCAGACAAATGGAACTGAACTCATTTCCAGCCCTGAATTTGTCCCATAATGAATGTTTGAAATGGACAAGACATTAGAATTAATGTTGTTCAACTCCCCTATTCTATAGGTAAAGTAACAGAGATGCAGACATGTATTGACTTACCAAAGGTCACACAGCCAATCCTCAGGGATTTTTAAATTGAAACCTTTGGATTATTTTTATATTCTCTCGGTATGATTTATACCATGGAAGATGTGGACAGTGAGGTTTAAGAGTGAAGGGGTTTGATAAAAATATTTCATGTGATTCTGCATACCAAGCCAAACAAAGTGCAGGGAACACTATAAAAATCACTCTCTACTTTGAAATTTACGCAAGATGATCAGTAAAGCTTACCATACCTTTGCCTTATGTACATTTGCTTACATCAATAATTTCTGATAGCACTTGCTACTTCATGCCAGAATAAAAGGCAATGCATGCAGAAATTGTCTCTAGAGAAACAAACTGCCTGTGTGTGACCATTCTGGGTTCACTGTCATTTATACCATGGTCACATCTGATTTCCCACCTCTCTCCACAGGGTCAAATAGAGTCACTTGGAGCTCAGTTACCACTCAGAGTCTAAGGCCAGGTTTTTAAGAACAAAATACAGTGACTTTTCGAGGGCCAGTTTAATAAAGCTTATTCTGTGTTTTTTGGCTCAGTAGCATTAAAAATACAACAAGGAGTCCTCTGGGAAAAGAGAAAACAACTATGAAACTCTCAAGACTTCTGATTTATCCTCCTTCACAGGTTAGACAGTGGAGTGATTCGATACCCTCCTCACCCCCACCCTGTCTTCTCTCTCTCTCTCTCTCTCTCTCTCTCTCTCTCTCTCCCTCCCTCCCTCCCTCCCTCCCTCCCTCCCTCTCCCTCTCTCATAGACACACCTCCAACTTCCCTTACACTGAGAGGGGCCCTGAAATTTCTTTTATTTTGGGGTTCTCTAAATGTGAAGAAGAACCCTTGGTAGAGATGGATGCGCATGGAGAGGGAAAACTAATGGCAAACTGCTAACGCTAGCAAGCCAAAAGCCTCCAGCACGTTCTCCGTGATGGAGGAGAAACAAGCACGGGGAAGGGCTTCACACAAGGAGACAGGAGGAGCAGCTGGGGAGGAGGTGGAAGTGGGTGACGGAGACAGGGAGCCAGAAACAGAGCTGTGAGGAAGAAGGGGGAAAAAAGGCTGAGCAGCCGAAGGCTGGTGGTTAAAATAACTCGTGGTAACAGAGTGTTCTTTGTTACCACACACTGCTCTTTGTTATCACACATTACAGAAAGTTATAAACAACAGAAGCATGCCGTACACTAACGCTGTGCTTCAAGCTCCGGGCTCCGCTGACCTCACACACTCCCTGGCTTCCCCCTCGTGTAGACAGATGCTGTTTCCAGAACACCGCGTCAGGACTGTGGTCATTAATCTGTACATCTCGATCTACGCATACGAACCTTCTATAATATTTGGCACCGTGCTCTTTGCAAAGAAACTTTTTGCATTCACACTGATGCAGGTCAGAAAGAGGCTGACAGCACTGGTACCATCTGTGATGAAAAGTGAGGAGCAAATTTTATAAGCAAAACGATGTGAAATTTGGGGGCGAAATTTAAAACGCACAGAGAAAACGATCTCGTTTGGGTTTATGCATAGAATTAGATACTCAACAGAAACGACACAACAGCTTGCTAGTGAAGGCAGCGGACAGACACGTCCCAGGCTCAGTGCCAGGAATGGATGCCTCTGCTGAACCTTCACACTCTCCCTGCTTTGCTCCACATCCTTCACACGCTATACAACCAACTTTCTCTCCTCCAGCTCCGCTGTTTGCCCTCACATTTACCAAGCACCCTGGGCAAAATTCATTGAGTAGATGACACGAGAAGGAGAGGGTACACCCAGCCCTACTTCCTTCCACGATGCCCACCTTCACAGCCAATGGAGTCAGTCAGTTCATCTCCTCTCCCGCAAGGCCCTCCACTTTTCTTTTCTTGCCAAATAAGGCACATTCTCCCACAGAAGTCAACACTGATTTTCTAATTGCCAAAGCTCTCAATCTTCACTCTACTTGACTTCTCGATTGCAGTGGTTAGACACTAAAGAACACTTTCTCCTTGATCAAAAAGCCACTGCTGTGCTAGTCTAGACCATTTCTCATTCTGCCTTTATAATCCAACACTTTGCTTCCATCACTGAAACTTGTTTATTTACCCGCTCTTTAAACGTTGATGTTTTCTCAGGGTTCCCTTTTCTTCTCATTTCTTACTCTGCAACCTGAGAATGCTCTGTTTCTCACTCGGATGTTAGCCAAAGATGGTGCCTAAGTCATCCATGGATGCCCCTTAGCAGGTACACAGATCCTGAAACAGGAGCGTGCCTGACGCATTCTTGTCATCACAGCCTGTCATTTCTCATTCTGTAATCTCTCTCAGGTCTCATTTCCACTGCCACCTTCTCATTTCATCCTGTCCAGGTGACAGCCAGAGGTATAATCCTAACTCATCCCCACACTTAAACTTTCTCTCCTGTCCATTCCATCCTTAAGAGGACCACAACGAGTATCCTTCTAAAGACAGATGTGCTTCATATCCCAACCATACTTAAACTCCTTCAACCACTTCCCTGCACCCTTACACAGGTGATGTCCAAACTTCACAGGGTTAGAAATTCAATGTCCCGACAATCTGGCCTCAACCTCCAGACATATCTACCACTGCACATACCCTCAAGTCTAAACTTACTCAACACATAGTTTCAGTCTTCTACCTCTTGAAATACATGTTCTTTTGGCCTAGGATTTACTTGCCTCTACCTCAGTCTCGTGAATTCTCATCCCCAAGTCCCAGCTGCAGCATCATGACCTCTATGAAACCGCCCCAGCCCCACCCTAGGGCAGTGAGTCATTCATTTCCTCCTCTGAGTTATCAGAACACTTACCCAGCATCTCTATTATGTCACTGAACATGTTACATTCCAAGTTATACCATGTGGTATCATACTGTGAACGCTCATAGATCAGAATCCTAGTCTTGGTATTCCCGGTACCTAACAGCACCTACCACATGAGCACACTGTTTATTATACTGGGTGGAATTCGATGAAATTTTAGAAAGGATCTTCCAGAAACAAATCTTTAGCAATCAGACACAGGAAATTGTGAAAACTGTATGTCTCTAGAGAGAAAAAATGACAGAATGTATTAAGAAATAGACTTATTTTCCACCGCATATCCTTCTGTAATTCTTTAGTTTTAGCACATATGTATACCATCTTTCAACATAGTCTGAGCAGTCTCTACAGTATATGCCTGGCATGGTGTAGAGTGGGGATTTGAGGCGTCATGGAACAATGTCACTAACCAACAAAATTCATAAGCTTGGATAGCGCTGTATAGATTATTCTTTTTTTTCCTCTCAATTCCCACAGAACTGTGTTGTTCTTCAGCTGTAGTATTTTTCAGTCTATTTGATAAAGGAATGATTCATGTAAGTGTCCTCCTCTATGCTGGCTTGTGAGCCCCTAGAAGGCAGGGACTCCCTACTCCCCAGCCCCATGGCCTCTGGAAGCTTCTAGTATAGTGCTCTGTATACTCTTGGCACTCAATTTGTAATTGTTTTATTGAGTTGGACTGACCCTGAAAATATGGAAACGTTTCAAATGAAGAAAAAAGCAATAATTGTACTTGTTTGCAGCCAATAACCCATGTTAACTGGAAGCGAGGGAGAGAAAACCTAAAATATTGCTAATAAGTAAGAGCAATAAGTATTAGGTTTCCTATGGTCACATTGAGTGCAGAAGTAGAATAGCTGTAAAAACATATGAATTATTTTTTCGTCTCTTATTTAGGTCACGGATAAACATATATTATTCCTTTCCCACTTATGTTGGCAAAACATGTATTTTCCTTTCAAGTGACAGCCTTCCATATATGCATAGCCAAAACTGTATAGAACAACTACTAAGTGAAGATGAAAAAACATTTTGAGATGAAAGAGAAAAAGGGAAATGGATTCTGAAATGATATCCTTACAGACAAAAATAGGAAAAACGATCAGCAATTTCCAAATAGATCTAATGTCTAACTCCTCTGGTGAACATACCCAAACTAAATTCTCTAGTGCCTGGGAAACAGTTTGAAAACTCCCTGCTATCAAGAAGAAAAAGTACAGGATGTGGACTCTGCCCTCATAGAGGTAAAAATACATTTATATTGACACCCACATTAGAAGTTAGAAAACAATAGGAGATTCACGAAAAAAAGTACAAAAACAGAGGATTCATATATGTGAGAAAAATATGCATTGAGCACTTAATATGTAAATATGCATATATGGAAATATTTTTTCCTCCCTCCCTCCCTTTTTCCCTCCCCCTCCACACCCAGAATTGTTCTTTCTGGCCTCTGAACACATTCAGAGATTTACCAATCCCTGCTTATCCCATTTTCTATTGTTGATTTAGTATTATGGTTAGCCACAGCAATCTAATTACCCCAATAAACTTAAGATTGCTTGCAGATACACTCCACATCTTATTCACTAATAAACTCTCAATGCATTTGCTACAGTGGAACATAGCTGACATAATAGATGTGAATTTGTCTTCTACGTCCACACAACCTACAAGAATTCTACTTTTCAAAGAGAGAAAGAATAAAGAAGACAGAAGAAGAGAGGTTAGTACCATGTCGATGAATCCTTTTTATCAGGGCACTTGCAACAATTAATTTAATTTATTGACCTGCCTCCTTTTGGGAGTATGAGATTTTATTTACCTTAGTAGTCGCATAGCCTAACCCAATCCTTGGTATAAAACATATGCTTAATACATTATTTGGTGAACCAATGAATTAATTAAAGGGGAGAGGAAGGTAAGAAAAATAATATTGTCCCTTAATTAGTACCCACTGAAACGAGAGATGAATGAAAATCAACAGAATTACAATCCTCCATTATTGTTTCCATCCTAAGTGTGTGTCCTAAAGTGAGCTGATAAGGTGTCTGCCTCTGAAGCCAAATTTGAAAGGATAGTATAAGTTAAATTTCACAGACAATTATCTTCTTTCTTCTTAAAACTGGCTACTCACCATTTCATACGGAATTCACTTCAATAAATATTTCCTGAGCACCAACTATACACCGAGTGTGTTTCTGATGCCAGGGAGGAAGGAGAGAATAATACCTTGTGCCTCTCCTCAAGGATCTTAGAATCTAGTGTCCTTTTCCTTGTAAATTGCAGTACCTTTTATTATGATGCTAAAAAAAGAATGATAATATTTATAAAGTCCCACGTTTTAAAACCATGGCCAAAGTGGATATACTAATACTACTTTTCAAAAAGACTAAGTACTTCACAGCTAAATCCTACACGGCAGCTGGCCAGTCCAAAGGGCCTCATCCCAAAAGGCCTGTCTTCATGCCTCAGAAAGAAAATGGAATAGACAGCCCTTCAGATGGAGTTACCAATTACTTAATTTTGACAGAAATATCTATATCCATGTGTTCATGTTAAAACAAAGCTGGTGGAAACACTCTCCCCCAGAACTTCCTTTAATCAACATGTAAATGTTTGCTTTACTTTTTGTTATGGACTAGTCCCAAATATTTGGATCTTGGCTAGTTTTCCATGTCTCTTAAGAACCCAAATGTCTGTCACAGTTGCAGTGTGGCAGTTTAAGCTCAGGTTCTGTGAGGGCATCACTCCATTATCTAAAGGGGACAAGTATCACCTATGAAATAGCTCAGTTTAATTAATTTATCTCAAATTAGAAAAATGAAAATACCTGAGAAGTCTACTCTTGTAATAGTTGGCAATTTTTTTCCCTTCCCAAAAGTTTTAAGAAAAAACAAATATATGTTCTATGTGTATATGTTTGTATGAATGTACATATTTATTTCTATAGGTATTAAAGATAATACAAAACTGTATTTACATACATGCTTTAAAAAATTCAAGCAACATATGAACAAAGGGGAAAGGAAAATAGAGTACTATTTCAAAATTATTGAGAAATTGCTGAGGAAGAATATTGCCAAAATCTAAAATATCCAAAACATAAACCATTCAAGTTTCAGTTGTCTTCACTAAAGGCATAGTGAAGAGGGAAAAGCCCATACTTCGTGTGATCAAAAAGAGGAGCACTACCTATTATTCAATGTGGTACCTCCCTCTCTGTCCCATGTTCTTGGCATAGGGTGTTACATCCAAGAACTTTGCTCTTTGTTCCCTTCCTCTGCCCTGTGTCAGGGGGAGCTGTCTTGTCTGGGCTCTTAGGGGCGTCAGAGGTCTGTTTCTGATTTCTGTCCCATGTACACCAAAGGGCTTGTCCCAGAAATCCATATTAGGCATACAGATGACTTGCCCTGCCTCACCTCTTCTACAAAGACCAATACCTTCATCATCTTCTAGAAAACACTAGGCTTCTTAGTGCTAGCTTCTTGCCTATAACCCCCAACAGATCCAAAATGGGAGTCGTGGCTTAATCAGTATTTGATTCGAGCTTAAGAAAATCCCGTGAATTCATTCATATTGAGGATCAGAAACGGACTCACCCTTGAAAACAAAACAAAAGACTTGTTTGTAGTCCCTGTGGAGTGTCACAGGAGAATTTGTATTTTAATGTTCTTTGGGACTTTAAAAAAAAAAGAAAAGTGTCTTTCCAGGCCGAATCAGATGAGAGAGGGCTAAGGACAGCTTCCCAGTCTGATGAACCCATATTGCTGTCCTGCCTGACACACCCAGGCCACCTGGTCCTGGCATGGAATCCCAACCAGAGGCACTCAGGGTGGCATGAAAGTTAAGGACACTGGACTCAAACAAGTTCAGGCTCAAATTACACCTTGGCCACATGGTAGCCAGCATGGCAGCTGTGTTTCTCAGTTTCTTCATCTGCAGGGATTCTAACAGTACCTCCCTCGTAAGGCATGTAAAGTGGTGGGCATAGCCTCAGGCACACACATGCCCACTTAGAACCTGGCTGGCATTATTCCTATTACTGCCATTGCTGGGACTCCCATTAGTATGGCTGCCAGTATGCTCGAGTCATTAGATTCTATGTTCTGTGAAGAGACGCTTCATGCACAGCACAGTGGCTACAACTGCAGGCTCTAGAGTCCGACTTCTAATGCCAGCTGGGCCATTTTGTATTATAACTTAGGTAAGTTCCTTGTAACCTCTCTGTGCCTTAGATTCCGTTTATAAAAAACAAACAAACAAAAAAAAAAAAACACGGATGACGATATCCAGGGAATTATTGTGAGCAAAGTTAATGTATGTAAAATGTCTGCAAGAGTTGTACACAGTAAGCATTTTTCCACTTATCTTTAGTGTTTGAAATTTTAAAAAATGTATTAATTATAAGCATAGAGATCACTTAATGTAAGTTGAGCATTTTGCTAAGCTATACACACGCACCCACATACATATGTATGTATGTACGTATACTTTATTACCCCCATTTACAGATGAGAAAACTGAGGCACAGAGCATGTAAGTAACATGTTAAGTGGCAGACTCATGGTTTAAATTCAGGCCATCTGGCTCCAGAGTCCGTGCTCTTAATCACTCACTATGTTATACTGCCTGGAAAGATATTAAAACAACGAATGAATGTGTTCCTGTTGGAAAAACACTGAAATGAGTCAATCACCTTGACCCTAATGTTCTCAATGAGCATGAACAGCTCTTGCAAAGTGTGCAGGAAGGGAGGACAAAGGCATGTGGAGGTCACAGGAGGACCAATTCAGTGTTCCCTACGCAGGATTGGCAGGGGCTTTCCAGCCAAAGTTGGGACACCAGAGTGGCCTAGACGCATAAAGAAACTCGGGGTTTTGGCCCTGAATCCAAAGTCATTTCGTTTTTAGCACGTTCTAAATTGACAAGGAACAAATGCTTATTACGGGCTTGGCTTTCTATGGTACCGTGAGGAATTGTAAATCATTTGTAGATAATCTGAAGACTGGCTATGGGTCTTAAGGACGCTTACAGGAGGCCAAGGCATCTTTAGCTCACTTCCTAACCCCGCAGGGAGGCTGACTCGCACACCTACAACTTTTCTACACTGCAACTGCAGCAGATGTGCTGGACTTGGTGTTGCCAAACACCTTTCATTTGAACGTTAGGCCATTTGAGGTCATAGATATATTCATTGGTCCCAATAGGACAAGTCGACTAGAAGGCCTTCTCAATTCTTCAATATCTTTGAGGCCTCACCTCCTAAAATCCCACTCCAAAAAAACGTAGGAATTTCAGGTCAACCATGTGTTGAATTAATACTTTGCTATTGATGAATTCTTGAGAGTGATTCCTTGCCTTTCTCATCCTCTTTGAATTCAGTTTCCCGCAAATGTCTCAAATGTGGGTCCTTCTAAATCCCCTTTTGCGTGGATGCTTTCTAATAAAAGACTTTAAGCAATCTAAAATCTCAACCAAAAACACCAGAGGATGGACAGAAAGAGAAGGGGAGGAACACGGCCGGGAGGACAGAGGGGCTGAGGAATAAGGAAAATCAAAATGGGTCAGTGAATTCTTAAAAAGACAAACATTTTTCACCTAACCAGAATAGCAAACATTACAGTATTTGCTGATAGATTCTGTTGGTGAGGTGGGGGAGAAACTGTCATGCTCACGGCTAGTGAGAGTACAAATCAGTCCAATTGCTTATGGGGGTGAAATCTGCCAACTTCTGTCCAATTTTAAATGCACACACCCTTTGGACAAGACATTCCTTGATCATAAAGCTTACCACTGGGTGTCATCTCATGCTACACCAAAAAGACATCCACATTCTGAGTACTTCTAAGTTTCAGGAGGGATATTAATGAAAGAGTAACCACGGACATACAAATTAGTAGGTTGGTGCAAAAGTAACTGTGGTTTTGCAATTATTTTTAACCTTTTAAACTGCAATTACTTTTGCACCAACCTAATACATAGTATGACTTGGTCTTTATTAACAAATTATGTTATAACAAACCTGATGTCCACGTAGATGGTGAGCATATTTGCTCGTATCCCTTTGGTTACTAGATTGGGAGATTTGTTTAGGTGGCTGCCATGTTTTACAGAAATCAAGGGTAAGGCTTACTGGATCAAGGAGTCAAGCTAAACTGTAAGGGGAATGGTCTGGGTTTGAGAAAAGGGAACGTATGGGTTCTACTCTCTCCTCTGCCAACAATTCCGTCCTCTTGAAGATTTCATTCCTCTGATTTCCCTCAGAGGGAATGAATGACAAACATGAATTAGGAATAAATTTGCTTCATTTTGAATGAATCCATCAATACTTGGGCTAAACAGAGCTGAACCTCAATCTGCCCACACAGAAAGAAAAAGGAACTAACATTTAAGAAGTGAGTCCCTACTAATCGCTTGGCATTGTTGTTCTCCATTACTTCTCTTCAGCCTGCCAACAATTTGATAAGGTAAATATTATTATCTTCCTTTTACAGCCTAAGGAACTAAAGCTCAGAGGAGTTAAGCAAGGAATCAAACCCAGCTGTATTAAACCCCAAATCTGGCTTCTTTGCTCTTTGCTGTATATTCTCTACACCCAGAAACCCAGACTTAAAGAAAACAAAAATTCTCCGTCACAGATTGTGTCATAACAGGAATACATCTGAATGCAAAGCAAAAAGAAAAATGTATTTTTAAGGGAAAATAAGGAAAAAGAACAAGGTAAGTTTGTTCACCAAAGGATTAAGTAGATAATTCTAAAAACACTTTTCTGAATCACCAAAAGTGACTTAAAATCTATGTTTCTACATAGTGCTAAAATAACCAGACGATTTGTTGTTAATTGACTCCATTTAGACTAAGGTAAATATGGGTGTTAGGTTCTTTTTTCCTACCAGTTGTGTTATAAAGACGTAGACTGAATCATTCCTACACCTAGTCCAGGAATAGTTTCAACTGAAAGGTCATTTGTATTGTTAATTCGTACCAAAAACAAAAGTAATGCATTCATCCTATGAATAACTCCAGAACTCTTAAGTTCTCAAAGGCCCTTTCTTCAATTTGGTTACCATTTATTATTTTTACAAAGTGGGGTTGGGGGGTGAAGGGGCAGAGTCCTTACTTACTTAAATCCATCTAGTGGCTGAAGGACTAAATTAAAAGTTACAGTAGAATATCTTTAATCTGAGGTTATTTGTAGTGAAGACTACCTCTCTGAGTTTGGGAGTTATCTGAGATACAATCTAGTCTTCTGAAAAAGGCTGGAGGGAGAGGTGAGGGAGAGGCAGAGATGGGTGAAGGGAAGACAGCTTATAAACTGAGGGAGGAAGGGGAACAAAAGATGGAATAAGCTAAAATGAAGTTACTCCTCCCTCCTTGGGGAGAGCTATGTTTGCAAGAGAGACCTGCAGGTTTGGAGAACAGCACATCTCCAATTGGCTGGGGCAAGAGTATCCTATCTTAGAATTCCCTGCCATCCAAAGCCACTTGGAACTAAGGTTGCCTCCACCCTAAAGTAAGGGACAAAAGGAAAATATTCTTCCCGGGTTGAGAGTAAAAAGGTATGTGTGAGCTTCTGCTTGAATGAGGACCTATACCATAACAGGACACCTAACCTGTACGAAGAAATAGGGAGAAACATGGACCTAAATGAAACCCTGAGCTTCAGGGCTCACCTGGAGGCAGAATTTGGGTTCATTGGATGCTTTTGTCACTTTCTCACTCTTCAGTGAGAAGACAGATGAAGGGAGACAACATCTCCTTTGGCCACATCCACTGGCTTCCTCCCTCTTCTGGGACTTTAGACTGAAGACATCAGAAGTTGGTAGGGTCATTTAATGCAACATGTTAGAGACTATAACAGTATTACACACTGACCAAAATATTTTGCCAGGATATTTTCGAATAAATACAACCATGGGTGTTTTGCTGTGCTATTGCTGTAGATGTGAAACACTTTGCTCAATGTCAGAAATATCTCATTATATTCTGACTATTATCAACATGGGGAATTTACTGGGATCATGTCCCAAGAACCCAATGGTGCCAAGTTTGCATCATCCCCAAAAGTACTGGGAAGGCCCACTACCCAGTTAAAGGGGAAAAAAAGCAGAATCCTGAGATATGAAGTTTCTGTTTATTTGTGGGTCATTTCTGGGCTCTATTCTATTCCATTGGTCTATCTGACTCCTTGCTATATTATTCTTATAGTTTTATGTATGCCAGAAATAGTTCATAACTTTTTGAAAACAAGGTCTCAGTATCACACGGAGCGGCCCACATATTGTTCTCCACTGCAGGACTAAAGGATTAAAGATGTGAGAGCTGGTGCAGTTGAGAGATATGAAAATAAAAACAAATATCTGAGAATTGGATTTCTCACTGAAGCTAAGGAAGGATCCACTTTCAAGACTTTGTAACACTTTCTTACTTAAATGCTAATTCCCTCTTGCAATGCTGAGTAATGAATGCCTTTTTAAAATTCTGCAGCAACACACAGAGCCATGCCATTCACTGACCTTGGAATATTCCTAATGAGATGGCCCTCTGTAATACAAGAATTACTGATGGGGGATGGGGATAACGAATGGGGGAAGTGGAAGATGAATGATAGAGAAGGGACACGGTTAACATTTTCCATGAGCAAGATCGATATGCCGTGTAACAGAAACATAATAAATCACTTCATCAACTAACCCTTACCCCTGAAGAAAGCAACTCACAGATTTGGCAGCAGTATCCAGTAAACAAATTACCCTGAGAGATTAATTGGATGTGAACTAAGGCCTCTGCAGCATTTCTTTCTTCCAACTGTATATAGTAGTACAATTGTGCCTTAAAAGTATCAAGATGGCTCTAAACTTAATCTAATTTCTAATTTATTGAAATATTCTGCCCCATCACTTACTATAACATCTTACTTCTTCACCCTTTTAGACTCATTATAGTAAAAACCACGATCAGAGTTGAGACATAAAATTCCAGGGATCTTGATTCAAATAAAGAGACTCATAATGTAGTTTCCCCTGGAAGTGTAGTCACTCGTCTGCAGGTTAGCTCTCATATACTGCTGAAAGACATTAAACAAACCAGCATGCAGAGCTCAAAGCATGAGATGCCTGTGTCCAGGGAAGAGTGTGGTAATCCCCAAATTACTACGAGTTGGGCTTCAGAAAACATACACTATGAGTATGTTTGTAGTAGTGACGCATGGCTGACCAGAATGTTACCAAGAGAAAGCTGGTCCACCCTTCTCGGGCCCACAGGCTAAGAGAGAGCTTGCACATGAGGCTGTACTGATTAACATCTTGGAAACCTAAGGAGGATGATAAATTCTGTGTCTCCTCACTTCAGGTTGTGCCCTCATCATCTCTCAAATGGACCAGTATAAAACCATACTTACTGGTCTATGGTCTTGCCCCCACCATACTTCCCAAATCGCTTCTCCAAGCTGCAGCCAAAGGGAGCATTTAAAACACAGGTTTGATCATTTCTTCCTCCTCTTACTATATTCCAATGGCTCCCTGCTGCCTTCCGTATAAAGTCCAGTGTCTCGCTGCTTGGCTTAGAGCAGTTATGACAGCAAGAAGGATAGAGGCAGCGGCAGCGCTTGCCTGCAGCAGCTTGTAGAAGGCGGGCACAGAGGGAAGTCTGTATTCGTTTCCTGGTGAAACAAGTTACCAACTTGTTTCTGAAACAAGTTATCAACAACTGGGTGGCTTAAAAATCACACCATAATTCTGGAGGCTAGAAGTCCAAAAGCAGGGTGTCAGTAGGGTTAGTTCCTTCTGAGGGCCGTGAGGGAGGCTGAGCCCTGTGCTCTCTCCTAACTTCTGGTGGGTCCCTGGCAATCGTTGGCTTGTAGATGCCTCACTCCAATCTCTGCCTTCATCTTCAGTAGCTTTCTCTGTGTCTCTGTCTCTTCACCATCTTCCTTTTGTTTGTGTCTGTCCTTGCATCAGACTTGTCCGTTTTCATGAGGACACCAGTCATACTGAATTAGGGACCACTCTAATGGCTTCACATTAACTTGACTATCTCTATGAAGACACTATTCTAAATAAGGTCACATTCTGAGTTCTGGGGGTAATGACGTCCACATATTTTTTGAGGGGACACAATTCAACCCGTGACAAAGTCTTGCTCCACGATGAGGTTTGAGTCTCTAAGCTCCTTCCAAACTTAATTTCTATTGGTTTCTGTTTTGCAGAACATAGTAAGTTACATATTAAGTATGAACAAAAGTGTTTGTATTTATTTAATAAGAGTCTTACCTGCTGTTTGCATTTTATTTATATCTCACTTCATTCCACAAAGAATTTAAAATTGCTTAAAATGTGTTTTTACCTTCAATTTCCTAATATTATTCTGGGTGAAAATAATAAGATATACAGCATAACATAAAGAATCTGTCACATAATTGATTAACTTGGGCAATTCTCGCATATAAAATCTCTGAGCCTCAGTTTTCTAGCCTATAAAATGAAAATAATAAGACTGCCCATTCCTGCCTTGCATACTGGACTTTGCAACAGTAAAATAACTCATACTATAGAAGAATGTTTTGAAAAGGTGTCAAATGCTATAAGAAGAAAAAGTTGTGGCATTCTTACTCTTTACCTAGTATTCATTCTGTTATATATTGGTACTAGAAATCAAAGTTCTTAACAACAGAAAACAGAATAAGGGAGGGAGCATAAAGTTACAAAGTCTAAACCTGGCAGGTCATTCTCCTTCCATCTAATTGGCCTTACTCCCTGTCAGGCTGACCTGTTAAACCACACACTACTCTAGTCACTCAACTGATCTTCTTACACACATTTTTGTCTCACAAAATTGATCACTCATGAAAAGAGGACAAATAACTTCTGGAAAATAGAAGGTATATTGGTATTTTTTAAAGGGGGGAGGATGTACAACAAAACAGGACAAAAGACACTTGACTAATTAGGAGAAACAAATGATAAACAAGCTCATTTCTATTACTCCTTGATAGCATGGTTCAGAGATACATAGTTTTGTATTAAGCAAAAATGTGCTTTTTCCAGTATAACCAAATTCAAACGGATAAAATTCTATCATCTTAAACAAGATGAAATGATATAGTGTCAAACGATACCAGGATAGTTCTTTAATTAAAGGAATAAAAGCCGGGGTACCTCTTTCTTTGAATTCAGCAGGATTTGAGTGGCCATTTTCACAAGCAGTATTCTAGAGTTAAACAGTGTTTTAAGTGCTGTAATATTGATGGGAGGAAACAAGGGGGGAAAAACTGATTCTTGTAAATTTTCTAGGCACAGAGAGCCATTTTACTCACTGAAACTGTCACTATACAATTTTAATTAACACTGGGGTAGACAATGCCCATTAGATGGAATTCTACATGGTCTATGTACTTAGTGCCCCAGGGACCCTCTAGGTGTACACCACCAGGGGCATGCAAAACGAACAGAATTGTACAATGTCACTGTCCTGGTGAGATGGAGGAAGGAATCAGGGGTGAAGGCCTTGGAAAACAGCAGAGCATGGAATGGTGTAAACTCCCAATAACTTCATGAAAGGCTAGGGTGGAATGGAAAATCACTCTGGTCCAGAAGTCCAACAGACCTGGGTCCTGGTTTGCAGCCCAGTACTTACTGGCTATATAAGCGGAGATAAAGTCATGGGAGCTAGTCCCTCATTTGCGAATGGAAATGAAAATTGCAACCATCTTTTCTACTTCAAAAGATTGTTGCGAGAATGAGATTATGCATGGGACAGTGCTTTGTAAACCCGACTTAACAAATGGAAGATGTTATTATTTTAGGTAGAGTTCGGCTTCCCTCTAGTCTGTCTCAAACCATGAAAACTCTCTCACTCTCAGGCTCCAAATGTCCAAATAGAGCTGTTCTGACTTACTTGTCTTCTATCACTAGTGTAGTGGGCTTTTCATTATTCGGTATAAACCATGTAAGGCCACTTTCATTTGTCAATGTTGATTATTATTGCTACTAATCATTCTGTATAAAACATCTGCAATCCCAGACTTGACTCAAAAAGTCTCCTGCATGGAACAGGTTAGCTAAACAATTAGTGTCTTATATTGTGGAAGTTATTCTTCTAGGATAATATATGCAACTACTGATAATTTTACCTATGATTTCCCTGATGCACAAAAATTTGTTTGTGTTTAAACTACTCCCAATTAGCTGACTTCAAAAAAAAAAAAAAAAAAGGTTAATGTCTTAAGTCCTGCTAGTTGACACAGCTATAAATCCTAAGGTTCTTTTGGCTTTTCTTATAAAGGTGGGTTGTGATGGAAAGAGAACTCCCTCTCCTGTTAATGAGTCATTATGTTTAGTGTCACATTAGGCACCAAAAGTCCACCCTTTGGGTGACATATTCTAAATGAAAGATTGAAATGGGTTTCACTTCTAGAATCAAGAGGCAGAGCATCCCAAGGACAGACACAGTGAAACTAGAAATTTGGACTTCTAAATTTCTGTACATTTTCAGCACTACAGTTTCACTATAAATATTGAAATTAGTGAGAAGTTGAACATTTATGGGGATTACGCTCATCTAAGGTTAGAATTTTGGCTTAGAATGTCACACTATTTCTACGTTAGATGCTTCCCCATCCAAAGAGGATAAATTCTATATACAACCATATTCCTAGGACAGAAAACTAACCCTCTATTTATACCAGTATTTCTATAAGAAAAGGAAATCCGAGTGTCAACCAGATACTTGGAAAAATTTGCATCACTTGGAAAAATTTGCATCCCTTCCTACTATATTCCTAGACACATAAAAGATTATTTCATCAACTAGTAAAGAGAAGTTGCAGAGGTCATAGCCAGGGTCCTTGGTGAGGTCAAGGAAGAGGAGAGGCTCTCACAAGTTCTCACTTGGCAATGCTAAGTGAAGATGTCTTTGTTTTTGTTTTTAAGCCAAGTTTTTTCAAGCATTGGCTATAACCTCAAAATAACCGCCCTGCCTCTACATGAATAAGGCTGATAAACTCAGGTTCCCCTAACTCAGTGGTTCTCAAACAGGGGCCATGTGGCCCCACAGGAAACACAGAGCATGGCTGGAAATATTTTTTGTCACCACTGAGCATCAAAGGTGTGCTACTTCATATACTAGGTAGAAGCAGGGATGCAGCTATACATCCTACAATGCCCAAGAGAGCCCCTCATCAACAAAGAATTATCTGGTCCAAAATCTCAATAGTGTGAGGTTGTGAAGCCCAGCCCTAACTAGTAGGATAGTATACCTTGCTAGAGAATATAAGACAGCCCCTCAAATAGATAACACCTCCATAAGATATACTTAAATATTCGATGTCACTGTTTTTAAGCACTGAATATGCTTTCTTTCATAGTTATAGTTACTAAATGGAAACACACACACACACACACACACACACACACACACAGCTTTCAAGCACTGTTACAACCTTCATTTTGTTTTCTCTTTGCAGTCACCCTCAGTAGCTTTGCATAGAAGAAAAAAACAAAGGGAATGAGTAGGTGCTAGAAAGATAGGAGGAGATGGGAGACAACGGAAGAAAAAAATAAATGTAAAGAGGAAAAAAAAAATCTCTATCCCGTCTCTGGATATAGACATGTCATAACACTTCAGTCAAACAAAAGAGGCACCCCCACCGGAGCCAAAGAAGTTTTATTGCCATGGACATGAATATCATAAAATTTTCCAAAAGCTGAAATGTAAGGTTTTGTTCCCTATCTATCATGATCCACAGTAAACAAACCCAATACATGGTACACAGAAGGTTTTTCACTAAGCTATTTCTACAGTAAGAAAAAATATAATTGTGTGATCTTAAAATTAAAGTTATTTCCACAGATTCACTATGCTTCGATGACCAAGAATAGAGCCTTTCACACAACTTACACATTTAGAACACGAAACTGAGTACAACCCCTAAGAAACCTCGAACCAGTAGCCCTTTCACATTGTTCCTTATTAACACTACGTGACATTCTTAGAGCAAGCGCTCTAAGGAGAAGTCAGCCAAGCAATTGAGAAGATGCATTCTGAAACATAAGATACTATCAAATTCACTGAGAGATTAATTTATTAAAAAACATAACCTCATATCTCATGTTGCAAAGGTAGGGGAAAAAAAAAACAAAATAAAAACTATCCATTGCTTTCCGGATCCCGTCAACACACATTGACTAAGAAGTCATCCAGTCTGGTCCCGGAGTCCTGACCACCTCAATGTCACCACAATGGTACAACTGATATTATTTTTCAGAGTGTCTGTTTATACACTATTAAGTTCTAGATGAATTAAGAGATATAGATGCTGTCATTAATACCTCCCTCAGTGTCAAGAGCATAAGACCATGATGGTAGAAACCTATTTATTCTCTTGGAGCCTGTCCTTGTTTCCTGTCGGCTTATCTTCTGGTCTGGAGACACACGTACAAGTTAGCCAATGGCAGGCCAACTTGGAAGAACCTCTTCAACCTTTTTTTTTTTTTTTAATCATCCATGGTCCCTTGAAATTCTCCTAGATACATGCATGGCAGGCGGGGTCAGAGCAAGACAACAAAGCAGGGCAAAAGAGATACAAGGTGTTTGATAAAAAGTTCATTACTTCAACTACTCAATTCTCCTTTCACCCATCCCTCATGGAATCCAGGAGTACAGATATCAATTTTTTCATGACTCTACTTTTCATTTCACTTTAAATCAGGCCAGCCAATACCAAACTGTCTGTTTCCTTCCCAAACCTCCCACAAGTACACCCATCTCAGTTAAAGATAACTGCCATCCTTCCAGACATGCAAGCCAAAACTCGGGGTCACCCCTGACAATTCAGTCTCCCACACCCCATATCAAATCCACTGGGAAATCTGTCTATGTGTATATATCCAGAATCCACCATTGGACACAGCAAGAAGACCAGAGACAAGGCTACTGCAATGATCCCACTCATGAGGGTTCGGTCCTGCTTCTACTCCTTGTTTCACTTCAATATACTCTCCATGCAGCATGCAGTGATCCTATTAAAACATAAGCCAGGTCCTATCACTCCTCTACTCAAAACCACCTTTCCAATGGCCTACAAGGCCCTAAACAATTCGGTCTTCATTATTTTTCCCTGATCTCTTCTTCTCTCTCCTCCTCCTTCACTCTATTCCTGCTACCCTGGCTGCTTTGATGTTTCTCAAACCTGCCAAGCCAACACTCCTGCCTCAAAACCTTTTCACTTGCTCTTCTCTCTGCCTGAAACTTTCTTTCCACAGATGTCTACATTATTTACTATCTCCCCTCTGAATGTAAGCTCCAAAGGAACAGGGAGTTTTGAGTCTGATCTATTCACTGCTGTTTCCCCAGCCTAGAAAAGTGATTGGCACGAAACAGTAGTTCAATAAATAGTTGGGTGAGTAAAATAGAGAGTCACCAGAGACCTTTCTTTCTGTTTTGTACCGGAGGGTCACTTTTAGAGACCACAGAAAGCATGCACACCTATAATTAGATGAATGACCCTGCATTAAAATGTAAATATAAACCAAATATTTAAATAGCTAATAGATTTTTAGTGAAACAATTATACAAAAACCTTGTAATTTTTTTCCATATTAAGACAATTTTCTTTTATATTCTCTTTTTAATTTTATAGAATATCTATCTGAGTAAAAATGGAGGAAGCAGAAGTGATTTAGAGATGGTCAGTATATTGTTTTTTAGAAACGCATGAATTCTCTATTGAAAAATTTTAAATTGTCCCCCATTGCAGACACCTTAAATTAAGCCTATTCTAAACATGGCTAAGTGGGGCTCCAACTTCAAAATTTCACTCCTTGGCAGAGCTGTTTGACAAGTGCAGCAGGAGGCTATCAAGTCATGTGGCAGCATCATTCATTCAGAACACAATAGGCTTTTATTTATTATTTTTTTGTTAATTGACGGTAATCAGCAAGCAATCTTTGAAGGAAATGTACAATCAAGCAACTAAAAATTCCTTTCATGAAACTCCTCCTTGAAAATAATTCGTTGACACTGCAAATGGTCAATATGTACTCTTAATTTTGAACTAAATTGCCCACTGATTTACCAAGATCTATGTTTCTGACCCTGTGGTCGAGTAAAATTCATTTTTTCTGACGTTCTGAATTCAAGAAAAATGACAGTGACACAGTTGTTGATTTTGATTTACTACCTCAATAGAGGAAGCAATTAGAGTGATTTCTCCATTATTTGTTCAGATTATACCACTTCTTCCTTGCCTGGTTCCATCATAAAGGCCCCATTCCATGAACACAGCACAAAACCAGGGTTACAACACAACGCTGGCCTTCCTGGGGCACGCAACGGAGCAGATCAGGCTGACCCAGACAGTGGGAGTTGCTGGAATCCTCACCAATGGTGGGTCAAATGCACTGGGCTGCTGGGGGAAATACTTGCTACAGAGACAAGTAGAAATCATTACAATAAACTCAATTCTTGCCTCAAGAACTCGAATACTCACCACCTCGATATATGTGTCGTTTGGGCTTTCAGAAAAAGCAATGGTACCTGTCTTATTTTCACACCCTTATAACAACTTGTATCTCAGCACACCTCCCACCAACACCTTCAACAAGTTTCGACAAGTGCAGCTGAATCATTTGAGATGGGCCAAAAGGTCAGAGCCCTGAAACCTTGTCAGCCTAATTATCTAAAACCACTGGAAAGCACTCCATGTGTTTCAGAGAACAAGTAGATTTTCCACTACACAAAAGCTGCTTTGTTTCTGTATATGTGACGCCTCATAATTAGAATCAATGATTTTTTTTTTTTTTTATTGTCGCTCCCGATAAGCTTGTTTGCCTAGTTACATTTTCCTAAAACACTTTAAATGTTTCTAGGAAGGGTGCATGTCGGCTAAACACTGAAACAGGCCTTGAACCGGGGCTGTGGTATTGCATGATGTTTACAATTTGTCATCCCTGGGGGTAATTTTGCAAGCTTAAACACACTAAAGAACATATTATAAAGAGCCAGGCAATTTCATTTTGTTTGAATATATTTATGGAAATGGACCAAAAGTGTCCATAGAGGCACATTGTCATTTTTTCCTTGAGTGTGTGCCAGTTCATGACCAAAAACAAGCATTCAGAGAATAGAAGAGCATTTATGACCATACTGTGTGTATCAAATAAGCTACTTTATGAACAGATGGGGAATATTGATTTTCAGGGTCTGGGTAAAACAGTCCTTCAAACTAAATTTCTGCTCACAGTGGTGGATCTCTCAGTGATTCATTATGAACTTGCCCTTGATAATGAGCAGATCTCCCTCAAGGGTGAGTACCTGTGGGACATGAAGACATCGAACATCCTTGTGACTTAGAAAGATGATGAGCAGTGGGGAATTGTGCACCAAGAACATGCAATTTGCCCAACGTGGGAAAAATTGAGTAATTCACTTGAGTTAACAAGAGTTTTCCCAGCAGTGGTGACTGTACGGCAATGGAATCCTTGGAGAGTACGTTTTTTTTGAAAAATGGAAAAGGTTTAGTAAATTGAAGAGCATGTTGCAGGAGCCAGGACTGATACGACAAAAGTAACAAAACCACTTTGATGAGACGGGGTTGCCACTCATAGGAAAATCAAAGATCGAGACTGAAACGTTTCTTCTCTTCAAGGGGATACAGAGAACCAATATAAGTTACGGAGGAAGCAGGGAGGGCACCTGTAGTTCCTTGGGGCAGAAACAATACTCTTGTTTCATTTCCTCCTGCACATACAGAAAGACCGCATTTCCCAACCTCCTTTGCAATTAGCCGGGGTTATGTGATTGAGTTCTGGTCACTGGGATGCAGGAAGAAGCGAAGTGTGTCCCTTTTAGACCTAGCTCCTAAAACCTTCTGCACAATCCTCAACATTCTGTCTTTCTCCCGAGACTCAGATGGTGGAACCATTCAGATTAAAGGATCCTGAGTTATCCTACGATCACAAGGAGCCAGCTATGTTAGAAAACGAATAAGAAATAAACCTTCATCATACCAAGCCACTGAGATTTGAGCTGTCCGTTACAGAGGCTGGATTATCTTAATATTTCCAAAAATGCTTCCTGATTATCACTTGCCTTTTCAAATATTATGTTATTGCCTAGAGTATTTCGCATCTCATTCTTAAGCAGAGTGATTTCAGAGACCTTCAGGAGCAACGGAAAAAATTAATTTGCTTTCAGATCAGTAGAACATAGGTTACCTAAGGAAAAAACAATGTCTGGCATCATTCTGAGGTGCTGGAGGGAACAAATTGTGCTTTTCTTTCCTCTAAGATAAGAAAAAATGTTTTATGTACTTTTAACTTTTTAAAAGAGATTTTTATTAAAATATAGCTAGCATACAATATTATATTTCATATATCGTTTCAGGTGTACATCATAGTTATTCAACAGTACCCACCTGGCACTATTCAGTTATTACCACATTACTGATTATATTCCCTGTGCTAAAGAAGTGATCACTATGGTAAGTCCAGCAACCATCTGACACTGTACAACTCTATCACAATATTATTGGAGATTAAGAAATACAAATTGGTAGTTATGAAATAGTCACAGGGATATAAAGACTAGAGAATAGAATCAATAATATGGTAATAACTATGTATTGTGCCAGGTGGGTACTAGTCAGGGGGATCACTTCCTAAATTATATAAATGTCTAACCACTATGCTATACACCTGAAACTAGTATAAAATAATGTTGAATGTCAACTCTAATTGAAAAATTAAAAAGGGAGCAGATAATAAGTAAGGGGTTCAAAGTTCCAGGTATAAAACAAGTAAGTCTTGGGGATGTGATGTACAGCATAGAAATATAGTCAAGAATAATGGGATGGCGTGGTACAGTGTCAGATGGTTGCTGGATTTTTATCATGGTGAGCCCTTCTACTTTTAGCTTTTTATTATAGAAAACTTCAAATCTTCACAGAAATAGAAACAATAGAATAATGAACCTCACTGTATCCCCATTACTAACTCCAGGTATACATACATACATGGATACGTCTATATCCACACAGACGTAGGTAGGTAGATAAATAGGTAGGTAGACAGATGGATATGTATGTATATAGATGCAGACAGATATGTATATATTTGGGGTCTACTATAAGTACATCTAATCATCAAGCCAGGTACTGCAGATAGGACTCAAAGGTGAATAATGATCTTTGAATATACAGCAGAAAGAACAGTGTGAATCTCAAACGCCACACATTATTTCACTCCGAGGGCTAGAGTGAAGATTAAACCAATCTAGTTGCTCAGGATTTATGACAGTTATTTTCCTTCCCCTCCCATTTTACCAAAGAAGTTTTCATTCTAAGGGGAGAGGTTTAATACATCCTCCCTCATAAAAATGTACCTACTCTTAGGAGGGCAAGAGCACTGAGTCTTTTCTCAGTCATTCATCATTTTATATGTACGAATTTTAATTATCTTTGCAGAAGTTCTTTCCCAAAAGCAAGACTTGAATAGGTGGAGAGAAAGAAAAAGAATGAAAAGAAGGGCCCTGAGGCAGCATGGAAATTCTGAGGGAAGAAACAGTAGGAGTCACTACGAATGCAATGGAAGATAAATTTCTACTTCAGAATGTTGTTTAGGGTGGAGCCTCCCATTTTTCCTCCATTACAACTGCTCCCCCACTCCCAAATCCATTCTGTTAGCTAACAAATCACCGTCTATTCACTCTTCTCACACTAGAAATTGTGACTGGGAATGGGGAAGAGAATGACAGAAGAGAAAGAGTTTACTTAGTAGCAGCAACATTTAGCACAGAAGGATGGGCTACTGGGGCCCAATATCCACGCCCCAACTTGAAAATTAAAGCACTTTTAAATAAACACTCTAAAACACAGAAAAGAAATTATTCTGGAGAGACAAGCCTGAGACACTGCATCGTGAGTTTGAAGAGCAAGAACAATTAGATGCCATATCTGGAACACTCAAACACCTAAGTCCACTGAGATAGACTCTCTGCTGTGCTCTCTGGTCGCACAGGCAAATGGACCAACCTTGGGAGGCACAGACCCCAGGTGAGGCGACTGCTGCTAGAGCAGGAAGCTCAAGTAACAAAAGCGGAGTCTCTCCTTTCACTCTGCCTTCCTCAGTTTAGAGAGATTGAATCAATCACACCGAACGGGCACCATTTTGATGAGAACTGATTTAATTTTGCACTCTTCTAACCATCTCACACATTTAGCTCTATTCTGTATTAATTTGGTCTGAGCAGAAAAAAATTCCAAAGTAAATCTTAGCAATGGGGGGTGGGGGAAGAAGTCTGAAAAAGGGCTGACAGGCTCAACATAATGAGTGGCAGTCCAAACCTTTGTTTAACAGTACTTCACTCTTTCTACAGATTATAAAAGAAAATATTTAACTAATGGAAGGCTACTCATACACAGGATAACGTATGCAGCCTTTGTCCACATCTTAATCATTGGACATAACTGATCAAACAGCCTTGGTCTCTAGCCTTCCCCAGGTTTTTCGTTCTTTCAAGTCGACCACACGAAATGTTTTTAGGCTTGTTTCCATCTATGTGTTTCCCTGGCGGACCACTTGGCATTAAGGAAAATTCATATGATAGCTGCCAAGAGATACATTTTAATGAAGAATAAAACTATAAACTTTAATGGAGATGGTTTGGGGCAGTCAAAGTTTCGTTTCACATGTGCTAATGCACATTCACTGAGGCTCCTCTTAAAAATTTTTTGCATTAACTGTATTTGCACTTGTATTAACTAGATATGTAATTCTTTCTCATTTTAAAAACATTTATCTCTATTTGATAGCATAGGTCCTTTGTGATTTGCCCAAGGTAAATTTCCAGCTTCACGTCCCACTGCTACCTAGTCTGGGAATCATCAAACTACATACTTGGAAAGAAAGAACTGTTTCTTTTTCTGGGCTCTTTTGCACCCCTGTGCTATTACATTATGTGGTGCCTCCACTTGAATGGCCTCCTTCCCTGTTTCTGTAAGAATTACTCTCGTTTCAAGATGCAGTCACCTCCTCTAAGAAGCCTGCCCTGACTCTTACAGACATAGCTGGAAGTTTTTCCCCTTGTTTTCCCATTAAAACAATGTGTATAGACCTTATCACAGCTCTTGTTTCATTATTATGTAAATAACTATTAATGTCCCATTTATCCATGTACACGCTTCCAAGACAGGGCATGGCACGTGGCTTGTACTCAGTGATCAAATGAATGAACGACCATGCATGGAGTGGGTGGACACCTCAGTGCATATAATAGTTGGGTAGGACAACCATACAGTCTGGTTTTCCCAGGACACTCCTGGTTTACACTGATATTCCCGTGAAATAGAACCCCTTTCACTCACAAAAGTGTCCCAGTTTGAATAATAAATTATATGGTCACCCTAAGTTTGGAGCATGGTATAATTAAATTACTCATGCCCATTGCCCCTGCCTGCCCAGAACCAGGCCATCTCATTTTCTAATTTCTCAACAACTTTTCAAATTAATTGTTTTTTTAGATTCTTCAGAATTCTCTCTCAAAAGGATTCATCATTCCTCCTTCTCAAGTGCAGTGTCTACGGCCCAAGAAAATTAGAATAAATACTGTGCTACAAAATAAGAATACACAAGTGTCATTCCATTTTCTGACCAAATTCCTATCTACACCAACCTCCGTATGAGTGATGACACCTGTTAGACCAACCCATCTCCCCTCTGGATAAAGACTACCCCGAATTCACACAGATGGGAAGTTGAATCTGCCTGCCCACCCAGGATCTAAATTCACCAGCCACATACATCGCCACTAACCAGGATTACAACATCCATTGTCCTCTAGATCGTCAAGAAGCCGACTCAGTTAATTACAGTAGAAATTAATCAATCTGCCTGGAAAAAATAAAAATTAAATAACATCTTTTTTCCACATCATTCTTCCCAGAGCTTGATAAAAACACTTCTGAAAGATCAAAGAGAATCAGACTACCTCTTTGTTTGGAAAAATAAATGTGTTTGCTTTTTCACTCTACACACTCCAATTCTATCTGAACTAAAAGACGTCAACAAGACCACACATATAGTAAAGGTAATCAAGAAATAGTCCAAAGATCACAAAAGATGTTACTAATAAATTGTCATTCTAATTTTCTATGCTGCTACAGTCTGAATGAACTAAGAAAAATACATTTTAAAATCTATACAGGAACAAACCTCAGAAACTTTGAAATACATTCCCTTAATCAGATCATTTATGAAAAGCTTTACACAATTCTAATTTTAAAAACATTATTTTGGGACAGGAAATTAGAGAAAAAAACACAAAACAAATATGAACTACAAGGAACATTAACTATCATGTAGTTAATGATTTTGCTTAATGAGGATAAAGACTCAAATATTTAACCGCTTAGGGTTTTTCTCATTATCTATTGTTTTTCATTAATCCTAGAATCCCAGGGCAAAGGAACACAACCCACGATTTGCTTTGAAACGTCTGCCCAAATCTGCTACAAATTTATTTTCAGGACAAAGTTCATGAAGGGCTAGCTCCCCAGGTAACGTGGATTAAATACCTTCTAAAGGAAAATGAAATTAAACCACTACCAAATGGAAGGTTTCTAAACTGTGTTTTGGGATGTGAAATCCGATTTGACAGACGCCTTATACACCATGGTTAATGCCCCTTCTGATGAGAATTTCTGTGGTTTTGTTTTTACCTATACTAAGAAGTTTGTAATTTATAGTGACATATGGATGTCTACAGTATGTTGAACATGTATATACACAAATAAATATGCCAGCATCTCTTTCTTATGTAAAATCATTGGGGGGAAAATCTTGCAATTTAGTTGTATTTTTTAAAATTATTGAGTTTGCATTAAATATTTGACAGACTGATGCCTTGTGGGATATGATTTGGAAGCTACACTCTCTCTGATCTTTACCAGATGTTTCACTAGTGGTGTTTCAGCCTCAAGAGACAAAGAGGGTATTAATGATAATTTTATTTATTTAATCACATAAGGAAGATTTGATAAAATGGAAAATTCAGTAATTTGGTAACTTCCTAATTCTTCAAAATATCCATAGTAGCAAAAATGTTTTGAAAATCACTTTATATTAAAAGCAGAAAGGCTGCACTGTATTTGGAAGGGAGAACACTTTATCTCACCTTTAGAGATGAACTATGTGACAGATTTGTCAGTTTCACCTTTAACTCAGGGAGGCAAGGAGGTGGTAATGACATACATTGCTCAACACAGTCTCATCCCAACCTTTAACTGACTGTTAATTGTAGAGAAAGAGTACTCTGAATATGGACACTCAGGTGAAAGCCTTGTGCCACTACCAGGTTCGCTCTATTATCTCCTTATCTCTTGTCTCTGAATTTTATTACAAGGGAACATGAAATTACCCTAATCATTGTCAGGGCATTGATGATAATGCAGATGTATTCGCTCCTAAACACTGCCTCCCTACACCTTAACTGAAATGACAGGGTAGGCTTTCATTTATCTAGAGTTCAATGTCAGGACATAGGTTGAAGCTTTTAGAGTACTGGTTCACACCCTTGGCTGCACATTAGACTTAGCTGGGAAGCTGCACCCCAAACCAATGACATCACAGACTCTGGGGAGGGGGTCCAGGTATGGATACTTTATAAAGCTCTTCAGGGGATTCCAATGTCAGCCAAGAACCACCCCTTGGGGGTGCGAAGTAGGCAATAGCCAAACAATTTACTAGTCTTAGAAAAATCACTTAATTTCTCTAGACGTTCTCCTCGTCTGAAAAAATGCTATGTGTGGAAGGGAATTGGAGTGTTATGTATTTTCTTATATTTTTAACAAAAATACATACTTACCGTTATGAAATATTTCAACACAGTGAGCAAAGCATAGAAAATATAAATTAGAAGATAGATACTCAGTCGTATGTCACCATCACCAAGCTAAAAAGAAATTAATGTTTTGCCATATTTTAGTTCCCTAATGCTTTGGGGGGAAAAAAAAGATAAAGTAAAATTCCCACATCCCATTTCTTCCTATTTCTTTCCTCTTTAGAAGTATTCATTGTCCTACGGTTACTGATTATCCTGGTCACACAATTTTATTGTTTAAGCAAGTAATTATGTATTTACAATAACTATATAATACTGCTTAGTGTGTGTTTAAAGGTGCATAAATTGTATTATACTGTATATATCCTTTTGCATTTAATTTTTTCATTTAACATTGTTGTGAGATTTATCCACATTGGTACATATATATATGTATTTACAGATATAGAGATTTAGATCTAATTCATTAATTTTAAACTCCTTTATATTCTATCATTAGGAATAAATTACAGTTTCTTGATTTACCTATCTACAAACACTTCGGTTATTTACATGTTTTAAAAGCAGAGGTGCAATAAATACCTTTCTGTGGGTGTCCCTGCCACCCTATTTCAGAGTTTCTGTAGGGAGCGTAGACACACAGACCTGGTTTTGTTGGACATGCTCATCTTCATCTTTACTAGGTATTACCAAAATGTTTCCAAAGTGGTTACAACAATTTATTCTCACCAGCAATATTAAAGCATTCCCCATTCTGCATACCCTCATCAATACTTGACATTATAAGAACTTATTAATTGCTGCCAATATGAAGGTTATAGAGTGGTAACTAATAGTTATGCTTAGATGGTATTTTCCTAACGTCTCTTCTGGTCCTGTAATTGTGGTCACCCCATCAATGCCAAATCTTATCAAAATAATAAAATAAAGGATGTGGAAAAAAACTTTCTTCCACACTTTATACTGATTTTACTTTTCCTCAAGAAACGTCTTTCATGGCTAATGCTGGCCCATGAACCCATAAATCAGGCCATTAAAGAGGAATGGGGACATGGCCCGAGCTCTGTATTTATTTTCTTGTACTCATAATCCAATGTTACTTAAAAAGCAAACTGCCCAGTATTCAAGCCAAAGCAAATACTCTGGATTTTGCCAGGCAAAATGCCTGTGGAGAAATGAGTCAATTCATACAAAATTCAAAGCTGTCTTTGGTCAGTGACATTTTCGTGAAAATCTGTGGGTGGGTAAAAGTTTTGCAAAATTCCTTTTTGCTATTGGATAAAATTCATCCAGGGAAAATAAGCAAAATTTAAGTGGCGACCCACATTCTCCCTAATTCCCTTACTAACACTCCCTAACCTCCCAGCACAACTGCTTTCTATTGTGCATCAAGGCAAGCCATCAGGGTTTCTGAGCCTGGCAACAGAGCCCTGTACCTCTGCACACTCTGCTCCAATCAGATAGGCTTTCTCATGAGCGGTACTGGCAGACTGAGCTGCTTCAGCTCATTGAGAACACACCTTCCTGGGAACGCTACCCAGGCACTGCACACTCTTCAACTTAACGGCAAATGCTAAGCAACATAAGTCAGACAGAAAAAGTTGAGAACCTATGACTTCACTCATATGTGGGATATAAGAAGGGAACGAGACAAAGAAACAAAAACTCATAAACACAGACAACAGTTCAGTGGTTACCAGAGGGTAAGGGGGGAGGCAGGGTGATAGAAGAAGGTGAAGGGGGTCAAATATATGGTGATGGAAGGGAAACTGACTCTTGGTGGTGAGCACACAATGTGATACGTAGATGATGTATTACAGAATTGTACACTTGAAACCTATATAATTTTACTAACCATTGTCACCCCAATACGTTTAATTAAAAAAAAAAAGACCTACAGTAAAAACATTCTCAGCATGAGCTCTGTTAGAACCATTACTATGGATACTGTTAGAGACGGTTAGTGCACATCTATAATTTGGGATTACATTTTATGTTGCCTTTTAGGAACATGAAACAGGCATTGGGGAAAGAAATTCAGAGACTCCATGATTGTTCTGACTTGGGAATTTGAAACCTTACCATCTCAGAAAGACATAATAGAATTCAGTACAATTATACCCGGAAATGCTCAAAAGTTCTGTTGATTCTGAGATTCATCAATGTTGGGGTTTGTCTAAGTTCAGGAAGGTCTAAGTAGAATGCTTTGGCACCCTGAAATCAGTAGATCGCAGTCAATATACTCAGATATTTTTAATATAATATTGCCATATTTCTTTCTGAGTTAACTGAGGTCTGCCTGTCTGCCTGACGAGGCCTTACTTCCCAAGGCCTTTGCCACTGGCTGGGAGTATGTCTGTGTTCCAGTTCAAGCCTGGAAAGAGAACAGCTGGTTTGGCTTTTCACAGAAGCAATAGTATGAGATCAACAGAGGGGTGGAATTGTTTGGGTGGGAAAGAGAGAAGAAACCATTCTCTTCTTCCAGTAAGTTAACCAAATAATAAATGAACAATTCTCCCCAGTTCGGCCACCTAGAATCGTGAATGATCTGAATCCCAGAGTTCTGGGTAAGGCCGAGGAGTTCAAGTCAGAGATTCTGAGAATGTGTCCTCCCATGCATGAAATGAAACTTGGTATCAAGGGAGTGGTAGCCTCTTACAGCCGTGGTAGCCTCTTACTGCACACAGGCTGTCCCTGAGGAGCCCTTTCACACACCCTTCTCTTACCCTGGCTTCCAGAAGTTCATAGCGCTGCTCGTAGTCATGGGCACCAAACACAATGGGTCATCACATCTTTCTTGGGTCAAATAGCGAAGTGAGTGAAAATGATGACTAACACAAACTAGGGTCCACAGAAAATGAATAGCAGTGAAACTTACGTAAAACCAAAGTGGATTGGGTCTTATAATTTAAACAGAGCTCCTAGCCTCTGCAGCATGTGACACAGCCACAAAAACCCGAAGATCACTTCATGTCTCCAAAACAGGAATGTGGTCATTGTACTTGGCAAGATCGTGAGCTTTGAATGAACTACCATCAGATTTCAAAGCAGTAGGAGATGACACATTTCAGTTTTAACAGTTCTTAATGTCTGGATTCCAACAGTGGAAAGGTTGGTTTTGCAAAAGGCAGAAAAAGGAATCTTTTTCACGTGTGCATTCATGGTAAGCACACTGTCTTCTATCCATGAACTATCACTTGAGAAGACTGCTAAACCTTCACAGTAAAATTTTCTGTTGCCCGTTAGCTATAGCCCTACAAATCAAGCAAATGACATGTAGCCACAAAACAGTTTTCAAAAGACATAATGCTCATGATATGTGTTATATGAAAATGGATGTCTTCCTACTAAAAATACATACTCCCAAGACTAGAACTGCAACATTAGTCAGCTCCTAAGAAACCTTGTTTCGTATAAATACACTTGCACTATAATGTGTGTAAGTAAATGCTCTGTGGTTCTAAATTTGATATGGAATTAAATCTAGCAATCTGAATTTTGCAAAGATTTCATTTAGAAGCGAGGAGTGGACAGACTAGGGGAGAAGAGAAATCACCTCCTTTACCCATCTTGAACAATACAATGGAAAGCTCTGCAGAGGAGGCCTGCAAACATTCACCTCTCAGGTTACTCCTTCACTGAAGTATTTTTATTTTTAAATAGTCATCATGTACTTTAGCAAAAGTCAACTTGTTCTATGCCTTTGCAAAATCTAAGAACAGTGGGAAAGTAGGGAAATCCTATTGCACAAAAATTAATTTTGCAATGCAAAAAATATTTTTTTGGATAATTCGAGCTTTTATGGGTTTTTTTTTTTTTTTTTTTTCTTCAGTAAAGCCAAATCCAGCAAACTATTTTCGGCCAGGATTAGTCATAACTAAAAGGTTGGACTGTTTTCGTTCAGAGACTGAATGTCTTTCCTGCCTGCAATAGGCCGGTGTGTTCCAAACAAAGTAAATGGAATTGCCTTCAATTGCTTGTCTCTTTCTGGCATTTTTAATGCAGAACCCTACTGACAGAGTAAGGTTTTGCCTCCTGGAATGTCATTATTCTTTTCACTCATATAACCTGGCATTCTCACAATGTATCAGCTTCAGGTTTTCCTTAAGAAAAATCACAACATGGGGCACAATGTAACGACAAGAAATGCAATTTTATTCCACCAGAAATTCTTAAAACTCTTTCAAAAAATACCTACTGGACGGTGAAAACGTGCCTCTAACACTTGCATTACAGCTATCATCTGTTTGGTTTGCTTTTACATGAATCAGACAACTTGGCCAATCTACACACAAACATAAACATGTGGTCTGGGTTCTTTATTGTTAAGACATTCTATAGGAAGAATGAACTCTGTCTGGGGGACCACCCTTTAAATAAGTTCCTTTTCAAAATGATTTATATATTTCACACATTTAGTGACCTGTAGCATATTCAGTATCCAGGGAGTACCTACCATTCTCAGATTTTAACCCTAAAAAAATTAATCCTGTCCATCTAAGCTAATCTAAAACGCATGTTCTTCTTTTTCCGAGAGTTAAGTGAGCTGTCTGAGGTTGTGCAAAGTTGCCCTGTGATCCCAAGGGTGATGTCCTGCTTGTAAACCCTGCGGGTTTCTGTTAGGTGTGAAAAGACTGTGAAATCATTTAAGAGTAGTATTATTAAAAAACAGTCAGTTTTGCCAAGAAACAGAGATAGGTCCAGGATCAATGTTGTGAAAGGGGGATGCGGGGGAGAAAGAGACACCACGGCCATTTCCTTCAACACAAAAGGCACATTGCCCTCTCGGTTCTTTCTCCTGTACCTTTCCACAAAATTCTCTCTCCTTAAAATATGGTGAGATCCTGTGAGATTCTGCTCCTGTGTATCCCCCTGGGTGTTGTTTTGCTGGCTATAAATCATTAACTAGTCTCCCAACCCTGGAGTGTGCAGTGTGCAGGCGTGAAGGTGCACGCAGCAGCATGGTAACTAGCCAAGCTGCTAAGTGTGAGTTCCTTTCCAAATATCAGAACCACCCCTCCCCCAACCCCAATACTAGCACGGTTATTAGACAGAAAGAAAAAAATCACTGAATATTTGCTTTGGAAAAGGCATAAAGCTCGCTGGGGGTGCGGTGTGTATTCCTCTGCCCTGCACATTTCAGCAACTTCGAGTTGGTACCTGGCAGACATGTTTTCTGAGATTTTGGACACTGGCAGGTTTACCTCGCTTGAAGTGATGAATCCTGTACATTTGCAGAAAAGAATCGAGAAGTGGAGAGATACCCCAGCAGCTAATAATTAAAGAAATCTTCCCCTTCCTCAGACTGAAGAGGAGTCAAATCTCATGCATACCTGGTCCCACACACATCCAAAACCCATCAATGAAGAAAATGTCCCCTGATTTGCGGACCTAGTTTAGAAAAGACAGGTGCACTTTCAATGGGCCCCCGTGGGCTTTGGAAAACTCACCGTACACTTGTTGGGCTTCTCTCCGGAGTGGACTCTCATGTGAATGAGCAGTTTATAGCGGGCATTGAATGGCTTGTACCTCCGAGGACACCCGGCCCAGAAGCACGTGAAGTCTTCCCCTTTGCGCTGGTCTATGTGAACCTTCTCGATGTGCCGCACCAGTTCCTCCTGCTGGTCATATAAGGCGCTGCAGTCGATCCAGCGACAGCAGTGCTTGCCCCCGACATCGTCCATCTCCCCATCTTCCTCCAGGTTGGCCTGAGGCAGGGCCAGCGTCTGGGCATGGGGGACGAGCTCTTGGTGGTGCAGGTGCAGGTGGGCATGGTAGGGCGGTGGGGGGCCTTGGGGTGGTGGTGGCAGAGGCGGCGCAGGGGTCAGGTCGAGGGCGCCGCTGGAGAAATCATCCAGGCGCTCGGTCTTCAGCAGGCTGGCTGGCTGGCCGTCCGGGCCTGGCTGGCCATGCTGCACTACCATGTTGTTCACCATGCCGGGCTGGAGGCCGCCGTGCTCCAGCTGCTGCATGCGCTCGTACTCCAGAGAGCTGTCCTCGCCGTAGGCCGGGAGCGCCAAGCCACCACTGGCCACCCGCACACCCATCTGGCTACTGGGCCCCGGACACGGCTGTGGAATGCAGCTACCGCGTACTCCCAGGAAATGCCCATAGACCTCGGGCTGTGGGGACATGTTGGCCGGGGAAGCCCTCGACCCGTTGATGTAGGCGACCAAGGACGTGGGAGAGGTGCGGATGATGGTATTGAAGTCTATCCCAATGCCATCGGACAGTGGGGACAGGGACAGCGCTCTCTTCTTGGAGCGGGCCGAGTGGGATCTGGCCGAAGAGTGTCGGGGACTAGGATAAGGAGAGTGGCTATTTTCCATGCTGAAAAGGTAGGATGGCAATGAGTTAGAGACACTATTGCTGGACATGGCTGTCCCAGGAGGAAGGCTAAGCAGATCCCCTAGATCAATGCCATTCTGAGAGCTGTGGTTGGAGGAGAGCGATGGGAGAGCCCTGTAGCCGTGAGACCACTCTTGCTTCACACTCAAAGCCGACTGACTTTCTGTCAGACTCAAAGTCGTGGACGCCAAAGACTCCCGCGAAATAAGGGACCTGGAACAGTAGCCAACAGGGAAGAAAAAAAAAAAACAAGACAAACATTTTAGCAGGATATGGATTGCTTAAGAGCTAAAAGAACATTGCGCTGACAATCTCTTAAGTATTTCCCCTAATTACATTCTCTGCTAAACACACATTCTTTGGCTAAGATAACACTAAGGCTTTTAGTTCCTGGTAAATAACATTTTACCAAGCACAATAAAGGCAAATGCTCACTGGAATAATAAAACAAAAGATCTATTGTCATAAATAATCTTAATACTTTAATTATAATAAATTGTCCTTGCTTTATTTAAAAAAAAATTTAATGTAGGGAGAAAATTTAGTGACCTGGGAATAATTATTGATGCGTGTCACGGCAAACCAAATAAGCAAATATTTATTAAGCACCTACTGTGTGCAGAAATTACAAATAGGCATTTCAGGGAATACAAGTCTAAACACAATCTCAGCCTTTGAGTAAAATCAATTTGGTGAGGTGAAACATAAACCCATGCTTGATTCAAAAAAAAGTAAATCCTCAAAGTCAAAGAGTCATCCTGAAGACCTAATAATACTTTCACAATTTAGTTTCACTGATATTAAGGAATTTTAAAGGATTTTTTTTAAAAGATAGCAATGCAATCAGTACCTAATTACAGTTTCAAATCATCCCAGGAAATGAAAAAATATGAAATATATCTATAATATATAAATGAATAACAACCTGAAATCCAGTCATATTTAGAATTATGCATATGGGCTGTGTAGGGTTTAATCACACTCACTAGTTTTGGGTTTTCCATAAGCTCTTGTCCTTAAATCAGAGCAGCTTTGGGCCAAGAGTAGATCATTAGTTTACAGTAGTTCACTGTGCAACGATTCCTGTCCTGTTCTTACCCTTTTCAAAACATGCCTCACATGTTACAATATTTACCTGCGTATCAAAATGGTTTGTAATGTAGTCTGGCCACTTTAAAATTCATTTTGCTTTACTATGATATCATTGCCTTAAATATCACTGAAAAGAAAAGCTATGTCCCTTGGATGAAAAAGTTGTCACAAAGGCTAGACATAAATCGCTGTATTTCTCAACATAGACACGGAGTATATCAGAAAAACCTGGCTTATTTATATGTACCTGTTTTGGCTTTCTACAGAGTATTTTTTCTGACCAAAAAAAAATTAATGAAAACAAAATATTATATAAAATGTCTATCTTCCCAAAACAGACCCATTTACTAATTCTAGCTGTTAAATAGCAACCTGTTGCAAAGAAACTGAGGGAAAAGAGAAGCATTCTCATCCCATCTGTTCCTTTTACTTCTTTTTACAAAATGGAAGTCAGGAACACTGTTCCCTACAAGCATGAGATATTAGCCAGAAAATTTCTCAGCTCCGAAATGCACAGCATAAGGTGATAGTAACACCATTATCGATGTGATGTTTCTATCCAGTGAAGTAATGTTTACCGATGACAAACAGCAGGAATTTACGTCCAACTGCCCTTGACACAGGCTTTTTTCTTGGTCTACATCCTTATGTTTGGGCTGAAGTCCTTTCGCAAGCTCCAAACTGGTTTCTGAACCATCTGTTTTTTTCAATTCCCCATGGACACTTTCAATTATTTCCCCAGCACACCTGCAGCATGCAGCTCTCCCTGCAGAGCTCAGCTGAAGGTTCCTGGTGATTGGATGTCAAGGGCCTTTTGGTCCCTTCCCCAAGGAGATCCAGGAATTACTTTCTGATCCTAGCCAAATCAATAGTTGTGTCATATAGGAGGCAAAGATAACTGACTGTGCTTTTTACCCTGAGATTGAGAAAGTTTACAGAACATTCTCAAATAGTACATCTGCCTGGTCACTGTTACACTGAAGCATTTCAGATTTACAAGCCGTGTATATAGCAGGCAGAAAGCAATTTATCCACCTGCATGTACTTTGTATATGTAATTATATTACTTGGTTTGAGAGCAGCCTATAGTGAGACGTGGCTGAGTAAATAACCATTTACTCCATTGTTGAGAAATGTTTCTTATTTTTCTCAATTATACCTAACCATGGCTCAATTTAAATCTGAACATAATGCCATGTAGGCATGTTCTTTAACTCCTTAGACTTCTCAGTTTTCTAAGACTGTTATCATATATATTTTTCAAAAGCAAAGTCTATATTCTATTCACTAAGGCCATAATACACACAGAGAACTCTCTTTTCTATTTCAAATGTGAAATAAGAACAAAACTTTGAACAAATGGCCTTTGCCTAGTAGCTCTCATCCCTCTTGTGCAATTACCCAGATCTTTTAATTTTTCAAAGTTTTAATCCATGAAACCTCCCCCAAACACACTAGCTTTCAATAAGAGTCTTCTTTCCAAAGAAGTTATATACTGTCTATACCAGCCTCATATGTAGCTAACTTCCTGAATAAAATGATCTTCCTCAATAAAATCCAAAGGCCATCAACAGAAGGGATCATTTTTATATTCTCTACCACCCACCAGAGTGTTAGATATATGTTTCCATAAGTTGTTGATTAAAAAGGTGAATAAATAATGAATATAAGGATAACAATCATCATTTATAGTTCACAGAGCATTTTCTCTATACATTATTTCATTTGACACAGCCTGTGAGGTAAATAGACTGGATTTTAAAAATAACCTCTATTTAAGGACCAAATTCCTTATAGGCAGTCACTTAGCTTGATCACATACACCCTCTGTTGTTTTCCCTACATCATAGCCTATATGTATGTAGTCCATAATGCTCTGCTGGATTAAAGGACCTGGTATAACAGGCTTAAAGTCATACAAGCTACAATTGGAACCCACATTTTCTGTTCTCTTTCTGCAACAATATGTTGAACAACTGAAATGTTCCAAAGGAATCTCTCCTGTAATCCCTGCGTCTACATACGCCAGTGACAGAGCTGTGTTCTATCACCATACTGAGAGCAATCTCTATTTCCATATGTTCATCTGATCCTGAGGATATTCTTTTTGGTGACTGGTTAATTTGGAGCTATATGTGAACGGAAAGAGATATAGCTCAAACAAAAGAAAACCAACATGAAAAACTCAGAAACTATCAGTGAAACAGGTTAGGGTAGCTAGTGAAGCAAGAGTTCAGTGACCCTCAGGGGCCAGAAGAGAAGTGATAAACAAGCTGAATTGCTTGGTTCAATGCCAAGCTCAAAAGAAATACCAACTTACAGATCATATGGAAGTCCTCAAACTGATGCTCGAGAGAGAGAGAAATAATTATATATATACAGAGGGTGCCAAAAAAAAAAAAAGTATACACATTTTAAGAAAGGAAAAAACTGTAGTAAAATTTTAATACTCAATATATACCGATAACAAACGATGAATACAAGTCATGTTTGACTTCTGCAATTATTAGAGGTGATCAAAGTGGTAAACTTCTGTGTGTAAACTGTTCCAATACCACAGCAGAAGAAGCAGGACTTGTTGCTGTACGAGGATCTTCCCTTGTGCACATCACACACAGCACCATGCATCTCAAACTTATCACGAATGCGTGCAATTGTTAGGCGTGTTGGAGGTCCTGTTGTGTACGCGTGCCTCCACTGTCGTCGTACTTCCACAGCGTTCTCAAATGTCAAATGCCATTTCAAAACGGTCTTGCGCTCCTTGAAAGACACCAGGCTTCTGCCATTTTCTTTGACCATCTTGCCTGTCACATGGTGATGCCACCATTCATTTGACTAACACCATCTTTTCAGCAAACGTCATACTACACATTGCTACTGTAATTCAATTCAACTTTGAAAAGTAATACATAGAGAACATCTCTTAAAATGTGTATGTATTTTTTGGCACCCTTGGTACATAGGTATATACACATACATGTATATGTATATGTATACCCTAGTCTATATGGAAGTTCTTGTCTATGTGCCTGGACAAATCCTCTGGAAGAATCAGCATTGCCTCTGAACACTGGATGGCTTTATAAAATGTTAGAACTTACAGACAGCCCGGAGTCCATTCTCTGTCCCCTTGGCCTCCTCTGAGCTTTGTGGACACACTCCAACCCAAAAGAAAACCCTAAGAAATTCCATTCCCAGAAATCTCCTCAATAATTTCTGGTTTAGGAGAGAAAAATGTGGTGCCTTTTGGATCTGGAATGACATTAAACTGATGGTTAAACTTTGTGACTGACAAGCTAAGTGACACTAGGAAAAGCATTTCGACTTTCTGTGCCTTAGGTCTGTCATCTATAATACAGAGATAATACTTGCATGTAGTTTATGAACATTCAATCATAAAATGTAGATTTGTATATGAAGCCACTGTAAGAGGTTATCATATCAGCACTTCAGCTTTGTCACTTTAGGGAAAATATACATTAGGTTGGTGCAATTACTTTTGCACCAACCTAACACAATGGTCTCTGTATTACAGAGTATTTACAAGACCTAAATCAAGAATGGCTCCTGGATTTTCAGGATAGTTCAGGTATAGTTTGTATTTCTCATTCAGTAGGGCTAATCAGAAATGGTTGGGAAATTAATAAAGGCAAATGTACAGCATTAGGGCATGATTCACCCCGTTAAACAGAACCCAACAAAGCCAAGGAAGAGTGCTTTTTCCAAGATGAGCACTCCAGAAAAAAAATTACTGAAAGATTTAAAAGAAGAAATACAGTCAGTAAATCTATAAAACTACTCAATGTTATCAATAATTAAGAGATGCAAATTAAGATGAAATAACATCTTGTACATTACATTGGCAGAAGTAATAAAAATAATAATTTGTATTTGATAAGACATGGGAAAACAGAAACTCTAAGACTGTTGTTAGTGAGTTTGTAAGTGGGTAAGCCTTTTCTGCAGTGCAAATTTGAGAATATATATGAAAAGCCTCAAAACTGTACGTTTCCTTTAACTCAGCAAATTTCACTTCTAATAATTTATTCTAATACCAGAGATATGCCTCAAAACATTTACAAGATTATTCAATAAAGTATTACCTATAATACCGAAACAAAGGGAAACTAAATGCCCAGTCATAAAAGGCTGATAAAAAAAATTAAAGTTATATTTATATGCTTTTAAAATAAAATGGAATCTTGGGTAGGAAGCTATTATATGATGCTTTCATTACAAAAGAGTTTCTATTAACTGAGAAAAGGTAATTATAACACTATGTAGATTATTAGACCCATTTGGTACAAAGGAAAACCTATGCTTTGATGTGTGTATACATCATATACTACAAGGATGTACATATAACTAGAAGAATGTACATCAGAATCCCACCCATGGTTGCCTGTGGGTGGTAGGATTCAGGATGACTGCCTTGTGCTTTTCCATATTTTCCACAATGAGTAAGAATTACATAGATTATCAGGAAGAACCAATAAATTTTACAGCTTTCTGCAGGGTGGCCGTCATTCTGACTGAACAGTTCATGCTCCCTCCTCCCACACCCCTGCATCACCACCCCCATGAATAAAACACAAAGCTGATTCTCTCCATCTTTATCCCTAGGCAGTAAATGCCTTCAAGTTAAACTGTTGCTTCCTATCCTTTCTCTCCTCTGAGAGAACACACAAACCCAGGATCACAAATAAATGTGACCTTTCCAAATTGCTAAAAGTCCCATACTTCACCACGCCACTTCCTGACTCCTGTTTCTTGGCCCATCCTGCAAAGAAATGATTTCAATAGGATTCACACAATACATAGTCAAAAACATATGTCAGTGCATCTTTAAGATGTTGTCTTTTAAGGACATAAAATTATGCTAAGGACTCAAATATTCCAGAAGACACCTAGATAATGACCCATCTCTGGTCAATCCCTGAAAGGAACTGCGTTAGGTACATGGCTGGAGCAGCCAAAGCCCTGCCTACCATCACTTTCTCCATTAATTCTGACTCTGCTTTCAAGGCATGGGCTGGACTTGCCACCGACCGGAAGCTAAAGGCTTCCCAACGACACCTCCCCCATGAGTACACTTAATTTTACATGCAACACTCAGCAAGTCGGAGGAGTCCCTCAAGGCATAATCATCAATGGGGAAATGACAGCGGCAACTTCCCAGGATAGAAAAAGCTCAGGTGAAAAACAAGTTTCCATATCATGAAAGAACTGGCATAAAAAAATGATCCAGGAACTATGATTTCACAGTCTCACACAGCAGCTAGGAGGACAGTGCGGAGACATGAGAGGGGGAAAGAGGAACAGAAGGAAAAGGAGGAGGAAGAAACAGGATCTCAGAACTGCAGGGCATCTCAGTGGATTCCAGTCACCCCCTCCTAAGATCCCCCCAAGAAAAGGAAGCAGAGGTCAAGTCCAATTCCTTTGCACAACCAGTTACAGCAGAGCCAGGACTAAGGCAAAAACTTTAGATTGTGTTTCTCCAAGAATGCAACTTCTACAAGATGAAATCATTCATTTCAAACATAGAAATAGACCTTATACACTGCAGAGTACTTTGGTTTTCTGTTCCCTATAATATCAGTCCTGAAAGACGTATTTGTCTGAGGGGGTGGTTTCCCTTTCCTATTCAGTTCTCTCCCATGGAGAGATTAGTGGCATTTATTGGACCTCCTTATTCCAGCACCTAATTAGATACTGTATTAAAATGTTATGTAACTCATACATGAAAGTATGTCTTCCCAGAGACAAGGTCTTGAAATTCATGTTTTCTGTCTTTATTTTTTTTCTACCACCTCCCTAAACTTCAACCATTATATTATGCAGACAGTAGGCACTTAATAGATAGTCAGGGAATCAGGTGGATAGGGCGGAAAATGGACAGACAAAACAGTTGTAAAGCAGCCGGAAAATGAAAAATGAGCAGGTAAAACTGACGCACCTGGGACATCTCAGTTTTCTAGGCCGTGACACATGATTTACTTCCCCAGGAATGGACACATTTACATGCTGGGCTTTAGTCACGGAGGCCCCGAAATCTCAAGCTGGGCATTAATTTCCCCCCACCACAAGATAGCAGGTACTAACCATTCCTCCCAATTAAGATGAGATGGCACATACTTAAGTTTTTATATACATTCCCTTACAAAGCTCAAATTGAAAGAGTGGCTTGAGAGAGTGTGAGTGTGTGAGTGTGTGTGTGTGTGTGTGTGTGTGTGTGCACTCAGGAAAGGAAGGGAAAACACTCATGGGGTGTGATTATACCATAAGAAGGGGAAAAAAAAGTAACTTGAGACCTGGTATCTGAAGGAGGTATATTCAGGTTGGCTGCATTCATTGCCCTCTGTAAGCTAGGACTGAACTGGTGGCATGCTGTAGAGACCTGGCTTGCTGGAGGTGAAATGGGTCCCAGTCGCTGAACCATCATGGGGCTGCTGGTGACCACTAGATTGTTGCAGCTGCCTTTTCCAATGGACTTGCACTGAGGCCCAAAGCCAAGAGCCCCTAAAAACAAATGAATCAGGTTAGCTTTCATGTCCCTTACATCAGAAATCAGTAAAAACACACATGTGCACACTTTTATCAGGACCCATCTTTAGAGACAGTCCATGGCTCTTTTTCTTTTTCTTTAATATTCGTGATACCAAAAAGCTTCCTCTAATTCTAATGAAAAAAGCCATAATGCTACAATAGCAACCCATCTACAACACCACTTATACAAAATGTGCTTATATTTTGCTCCTTTTATGTAGAAGTGCCAAGTTATATTAAGAATCATATTTTACCATCTCCTTACCTAAAGGGTTAAGGTGGCAAGTAGATGGGATTACTTATATCAAACCAAGTTTTTTTCTAAAATAGCTAATATCTTGAATCACCCAGCAAGGAAAGTTGACACTGTTGAGGGGGAAACAAAAAGAAAACTTGTTTAACTGGTTTACTTCATTCCAATTCTGGCCTTCCAAAAGGGCTCTTTAAAAGGTTAGAGTCTGTGTCTCTCCAATCTTGATTTCTCCTCTTCATCCCAATACACTGTCATTGGACATATACCCAATTAAAAAAAAAAATCAGGATGAGAGAACCATAAACAAAACACTCATTATACTCATAAAAGCAGCATGGTAACCAAATTCGACATAGATTTTTTATTTCATTAGTAACAATCTTCAAATGTAGTAAAATGTGGTACATACTCAAAGGGGAAAGGAAAAAAAAAATCCACAAGAATCCTTGTTGTTAGGGAAAAGTGAAAAGCAAAGAGGAGAAAGGCAAATGCTGCCATGACTCACTCACAAAAAAATAATAACGGTTGAATCATTCTAGACATTCTTTTTACATGGATGTACTTTTTCCAATTTTTTTTTTTTTTTTTTTTTTTTTTTTTGCAAACTACCTGGTCAAGTCTCAGTGACTGTACACTCTGTTCCCATTTCAAACAACGAAAATAAATATGATCTCAGTTTTTAACAAATTAGGCTCTAAATTTTTCTCACCAAATTCCCCATCTTTCCCACTGATATATTTGGGATCAAAGTGGATGGAAAAGCACCACAGTAACTTTCCTTAGCTGTAGGGGGCATAATTTCCTATTTTGTTTTTCCAAAAATTAAATCAACAGCTAAAAAAATGACTGTCGTCTTTTGTAACATTCTCTTCCAAGGGCTCAGAAAACTGAAGGATCAACAAGACCTTAGAGAGCAATCACTATGCTCTCATCAATGAAACCAAATCTCAAAAATGCTGGGAGAGTCCTAGTATCTCTAGCGGGCAGAAAGCCTGCCAGCTCTGGTCCAGCCTCTGGGAAACGAAAATCCAAGTGGTAATTGACTTGCCCAAGGCCACACAGGGATTTACTGACAGAGCAGAAACAGATTCCACTAGAATCTGATTCCAATGTATTTTCATGGCTCTTGGGGGCTTAAGTTTAGGTGTTGGATGGTTCGTTTGTTCCTTGGATACTTTCCAAGATCATTAATGGAAATTTCTGATTTTTTTTTTTTTTTTTTTTGAGATACACACAAACCAGAACCTTCCCTCTACCTCTGCGATGGCAGCTTATATATGACACATCTTTTTGTGCTTTGAAAGATCAGTTATAGATAGTCTGTGTTCACAACTCATATAACACTGTACCATCAGGGTTTCATCTCATCATCAAGAATAGGGGGTACATTTTTATGAAAGGATCACAAACTTAGGATCTTTATTAATTCCAACATGCCATTTGCTTTTCAAATCCCCTTTTTACCTCGAAGAAAGGTAATGTGATGGTGCATAGCCTAGTCCAGTATACAAGACACTCAAATCCTCTCCCCAGGTCCCATCCATACCAGCCACTACTATTAAAAGCAACATCAGATGTCAGGTATTCTGTCAAATTCAATGTCATATACTCTTCTAAGCAACTTAGTCATGTCATGCCTTGTTCCTCCTCAGTAAAAAAGTATTAATATTTATCGCTACAACAAAGACATATGAGCAGCTGGAACAGCACACCCCAAAAATACGACTTGGTGGCAAAGAATATTAATACATTCTTTCATCAAATCTAAGACGTCATATGCTGTAAGGCATATCGTTACTTTATGTGTCAATAAAAACATGAACAGTCAATTAAACTAGTGCATGGTATTGAGACGTCAGAGATGTTCTGATGTGAAAATATGTGCACCTTACAATGGACACATACCAACAGGACGGCTGAAATTTTTGTTCACCCTTGTCTTACTCATACTCTTCTCTGCCTGGAACGCCCTCCTCCTACCTTGTCTACCTAGTGAGCACCTCTGCATTTTCAAGGTGTCAATTCAAAGGTCGCCTCCTCTCTCACTCCTCCCCCCCCACTGCCAGCTGGGAAGAGATGACCAATTCTTCTTTTCATTCCCCCACGGCCTCTCATAACGTATCTGCCTCAAAACCTTCAGGGAACTGCAATGCTTCCATTCCTGCCGTCGCCTCCTCTTTTATACTTTCCTGCTCTCTGAAGGTAAGGCCTTGTTTCAGGAATCTCTGCCTTCTCAGCACCCAGAACAAGGCCTATACATAACCATAAAGTCTGTCAATGAAGTTAAGAAGGAATGAATGAATGAAAATAAAATACAGTTATACGTGAATATCAAATACTGTCAAATCACATCCACTGAAACCCTCCTGGGTTTTCTGTTTTAAAACGCAGTGCCATTTTTCAAAAATAAGCTCCAACTAAGTCGATCTTTTGATACTTCTCCACAGCCCTGCTCCTTTCCCAGTGTGTCCATGATTTTCACTGTTATCACCTTCTTCTCCCAAATACTCGGGTCAACTTGAACATCATCTAACCGCAGAGGAGTGACAGCTTTTGACAAGTATAACATACAGCATGTTTGAAGCATGAGGCCGAATGGTACATTTCTTGGAAACATGTAACGTTTGTGGCGCAGCTGTGTGAATGTTCTGGAAAACATCACCATTTCTCTCAAAAGTGGAGGCAAACAACAGTCTGACCAAGAGACACTGAGCTCAATGCAACCATCTAATTCTGGTTTTTTTTCATAATGCTAGAAAGAATGAACACCTCTAGACTATTCAGATTTGTGCAGTATTTGGAGTGTGGGCTCTCCAGCCTGCCTGGGATTCCCACCCCACCACACACATACCCCTGCTATGTAGTTGTGTGACTTGGGCAAATTACTTAAACATTCATGTGCCTTATCTCTATGCTGTGTCTTCTCATCTGTAAAATGGGAATAAAAATAACACCACCTCATTAGGTTGTTGAACATCTAGTATTAATTACATAGGTGAAGGACTCCGCACATTGTCTAGCACATAGTGGGTACTCAATGGGTGTTAGCTGCTATTGCTGCTGTTATAGTTATTATTGTTCATGACTGCCATTGCTTTTTTACTCCAATCTCTTTCTTGAAGTAAAAAGAAAACAGTTCTTTATAACTCCTTGCATAAAACAAGACAGTAGATGATTCTGTTTAATTCTCTACCCATTTCCAACGTTCTATCTGCTTTGAGTCTGGAGCCAATTTTTTTCAAACCAGGTGTCACCACAGATAGGAAAATGTTTTCAACTGGCCAAGTTTGAATGTTCCTTGGCTTGTCATTCCCTGAAAACAAACGGTACAACTTTTCTGACTACCAGATGTGCCAACTACTTGTGCACTGGTTTTCATTTTGAAATACCGCTTATTTTTAGCGACTGCACGATGTTTTTTAAAAATGTGTTTACTGCTCAAATAAGGATCCGAGTGGATGGCATTCTGAGTACCACATACATCCTAGCCAAGAGTACTGCATGCTGGTGGGAAACACAAATGTTTTGCATTTTAGAGTTTCTAAACTAAGAGGTCATCTTCGCAGGGGAATGTTTTTAATTAATGTCTTCGTTAGTTTAAAGGGTTCTCGAGAAGTCAAATAGTTGATTATGTCACAATTATCCCTGCTGAGGCTGCATCCTTCAGTACAGTTTATGGTAATCCACCGGTTCCTCTAAAAAATGACACTATGTATGGGGGAAGCAGAAATGGCACTTACATGGGAAGGGGTAGGGAGAAATAACCAAACATTTTTTGGTGGTTATTGTTCATTCAGCTGACACTTATCAAATGCTAACCACAAGCCAGACAGTCCCTGGAGACAATGGTGAGCAAGATGGACAGTCTCGGTCCCCACAGAGCCAGCATTCTGGTCAAGAAGAACACCACCAAACCAACCATTCATTAGGAAAGAGGTGATCCCTGCTCCTACGTTGGATCATAGGAAATGGCTTTCTTTATAGATCAAATAGGATGGAATGCGGGCAATTTCTGTATCGTTCAACCTAACACATGCAGCATGTTATGGAAACATAAATAATACACATCAGGATTTGAGTCCTGCCTCCTCCATTCGCTGGCTGTGTGACACTAAACAAAGTCCTTAAAGTCTCTGTGCCTCAGTGTCCTGCTCCGGAAAATGGGGGCAGTAACAGTACCTAACTCACAGGATTGTTAATAGGATTAAAAGGATGAGTATATACTAATATGTGTCTTACCACCTTAAAGGATCAGTGTTTCACTCCCTACCTTTCACTTTAATATATTTCAAATCTATATACTCTGGTTTCTCTTCAGATCACATCAATCTTTCACCTTTTAAAATATTTTAAATCTACAGAAGTGTTGTAAGAATAGTACACTGAACTCTTTATTTTATCTACAGATAAACTTTATTTATCAATATAGTCGTCTCCTCATCTGTCTATATAAGCTTACATTAATGAAAATTAATTTATAGAAAATTTTAAGAATGTCATAGATTTTATGCCCTTCACCCCTAAATATACAGCCATAACACAATCATCAAATTGAAGACATTCAGCAATGATTTAGTACTAGTATGTAATACATTGTTTATATTCAAATATTACTAACTATCTCAATAATACTCTTTAGAGCAATTGTTTTCCAATCCAGGATCATGCATTTCAAGGAAAGGTTTTGAAACTCATGCCAAGGTGGGTCTTTAAGAATGGATTAATGAATCACCGGACATTGGAGACAGATAGAAAAGTAGAAAAGCAGAGAAAGAAAAGAAGTGAGTTAACAGTCTACAGCACAGTAGTTAAGTGCATGGGTTTGTATCCGAGCCCCACCACTAACTGTCCATGTGACCTTGGGCAGGTTACTTAAGCTCTCTATGCTTCAGTGTTCCGATCTCTAAAATGGGTTAATACTAGTACTTACCTCATTGAGTTGTTTGGAGGATTGAAAGATCTATGTCATATCTTAAGGCCTGGCACTTAATAAATGTATTTTAAATGTTTTCTGTGGTACCTTTCTGATATTGTTTGATATTGTTTCTAGCACCTCTTTGTCCGGAGTGACCAAGGACTGCAGGCTGACACCTCTCTGCCCGTGATCTTGCCCTTGACACACAGTAGACTTGTCCTCCCCTCAATGGACTCCAGGCTTCAGGCCTCTCTCTTTCCTCACCACATACCTTACTCTTAGACTCTCCCCAGGTCTCACTCAGACTCCTCCCTAGAACTGGATGTAAGAAATCCTTGCATACTAAACATATTAGGCTTGTGATGTGGTGTTTTGTCCAATTAGTAATGTTTCACTGCTGAGCTACAATAGAGACAACTTAATGAACATATGTGAGTGTAGTGCAATACAGTACGGCCTGGGTAATTGGCTAAAAACATCAAAGGAGGAGGATAAGAATGAAGTAACTGGCTTCTATACTCAGGCAAAGCATTTTGATTTATCAAATGTTACAAATGCTTAAAACTGCACAAAACCTATGGAAGATAAGAAACACTGGGTACAGCATCCTGCCTCTATGGAGCCTGCAGTCTCTGTAGATAAGACATACTCACCTAGGAACAATCTGATAATGATATTGGACTGTATAGGATTATACGCATGAGGCTGAATTAGAGAGACAGGAGTTTAGAGAAGAGGGGAATTTCTATGTACCGGATACTTCATTAAAGAATAATTTTAATCACAAAGGCATTTCCCAAATTTCTTCAGGAAATCAAAAGGTTTTCAATGATAATAAAGTAGGGTCATGAAGAGAGCCACAGTGAAATAGCTTTGGGAATCCCTCATATGACAAAGTTAAACACATCTATTACAGGTCTTCCACGAGCCTTTAAAACTGCAAATGTATAGAACAAATCTCCCAGAGGAGCAAATGAAATGCAAAGTATATTTGTTTAGGGTGCTTTTTCGCCCCCCTACAGACTCTCTCAAGACTGGCATTCTCAGGAACACACTTTGGAAAACAGTAAGTTACAACACAAAGAATGAGCTTATGAATGAGAGGAGACGGGAGGGTGCAGACAGACACAGAAGGGAGGAGGAATGGCCTGTATGGGGGAAAATGAAGAGAAGTTACAACTGCCTGCAAGAGGGGGCTCTGGCCAGAGCAAAGGAAGAAGACAGAGCTTAGAGGACCGGTTTTGTCAGGCTAAAGGACCTGGTTTTCAAAATGGACATTATGTATCACCAATGGTTCCAAATCTGGCTGCCCATTAGTGTGACCAGGGAAGCTTTTCAAAAAGGCAAATTTGAAGGCATCATATCACATCAACTAAGCCAGATGAGGCTGGCGCAACTGCCCTGCTGCCATGCATCTGGGACCCTGTGCTCTAAGTACTCGGGCGCCCCACTGTTGGGGATGAGGAGAAAGGCTGGAGGAGGACGTGCACCAGAAACAGGCAAGGAGAAAGAAGCCATGGTGGTAAATGAGGACACAAGACAGCAATGGCAATGGAAGCAGGTTGGAGTAAGATGGATGATTTTATCATTGGTTGATAAAGATTGAGCTCAACTTTAAAGAGGAGGAGGAGGTCACATAACGACTATTTTTGTCTCTATTCCAAAGTGAGATACTTTGTCCCAGCCAATAAATAGGTCAAATCTGAGTCCAGGTTCATGAAGATCCCCATGAATCATACAATCGCCCACCACAAAGAAATTCAGCTTGAATCTACCAAGTTTATCCCACAAAGAATATAACTTTCACACCAACACTCTTTTAACCTTAGTCAGCATTCAAGAATGTTGGCCACAAAGCATGGAATCACCAGCATTACTCATTTCATTTCATCCCTGCATTGAATGGAATCGTATTTATATCCCAGGAGATGAAAAATATCATATTCCTTTCTGTACCACTCAGTGCCCCGGATTCCTGGACATGAAGCCTCATTTGTGTTCCCCCCACTGGCAGTCTTGATAAGACGTTATTAAGTATACACAGCTCCAAACCACCTCATAAAGATGTAAAGACATATTAAACAGCATTCCCAACGTTTATATTCTAAAGTCCCATCAGTCAGCTATTGTACATCAATTATCAACTAATTAGTAGAGAGGGCTTATGCTGACCCTTCTGTTCTCTTGTAATGATTTGCCAAGTTAACTGAAAGCTGCTCTGCTCCACAGAGACTCAGTATAGCCAGAGTGTTAAACAAAGTTCACCAACAATTAGCCTAGAAAACCAAAGAGGAAATGTAAGCACATTTTATTGCTTTTCCCTCAACAAATTTTCTAACAGTCCCATGGGAATAGAGCAGATGTATTTGTTAAATAAGCAAAACATTAGTCTGAAAAACTGAAATACCAGTACAGGCCCAGTTTAGTGATTTATTACTCACTGATCAGGTTTATTGCATCCCTGTTCTGTGCTAGAGTATATACTCTAGGGAATGTGACTACATAGCGGAGTTAGACAATTCTTGCTTACAATCTAATTCAATAGGCTTAAACCAACGATATCTGTGGGCTTAATCTGTGAAAATAAGTGAACTCCAGGTGAAATTATTATACTACGTGCTCTATTAAGACTGTACTTCCAAAAATATAAGAAAGGATGAGCAGGGAGGGAGGACACATATTTTAATGGGGGAAAAATGCATCAGCTTCCCCAAGGCCACGCAGACGTAACAATCATTAAGCACTACCTGTGGGTTGGTGCCTTGCTGTACTAATGAGTCCTCGGCTTTTGCATTAGCCCTCAAAGAGCTTCTGATCAGTTGGAGAGAGTTTTAGAAACAAGTAGGACACACTCAATCTTACACTGAGTTGCCATAATGCTGAGCACAAAAAGAGTCCAAACAAGAAAAAGATCTGTATAAACTGGACGAAGTTTGGTGAAGGTGGTAAGACTTGATCTGAGCCTTTTAATGACCACAGGGGTGAGAGCAGTACAAAGTGTAGGCTGGCCAAACTGAAACGAAGAGAATGTACCAGGAAATGGTATGGAGTCAGCACGAGGAGTGGTACAGAATGAGGTGCTCGGGCCAGAATGGCTTCATTTAGCAGCTGTGTGACCTTGGGCAAGTTCTTTAAACTCTCTGTGCCTGTTTCCTCACCTGGAAAATGAGGATGGTCATTGCACCTACTTTCATAAGGCTGTTTGGAGAACTAATACGTCAACGTTATATGAAGCACTTACAGTAGTTTCCGGAACACTGAGTACTCTATAAGCCTTAGGCATTCACGTTTTTATTCAAGTATTATCAGATTACACAGGATCTCCAAGGCCAGGCCCCCCAAAAGAGCTATAGGTTTTTAAGCATGGCTGTGACATGTTAAGGAACTAAAAAGAGGATAGTCTATTTTCAGTACATGTGGAAGTAGAGCAAAGACTGAAGGGAGGAAACTAAGCTAGGCAGATGTTGCTCTGACCTCAGGATACTGTGATAAAGTTTGGACAAGGTCAGGTAGAGACAAACAGAGGGAACAGGGTAAGCCCAAATGACTTTACAAAGAAAACAAATCAAGAGGGTTGTTGAAGGGCCTGAAGATTACAAACCCTTCTCCATAAATTAAGATCATGTTTTCCCTAAGCTGTTTTCCCCTCAAAACAACCAAAAGCACAAACTGGATGAGAAATGGGAAAGCCGAGACCCCTTACCGGGAAAGTGAGACCCCCTTACCAGAATGGAATAATGAGTGAGAGTAGCTGCTCAATAAATATTGGTTGGATAAATGAATAAAAAATTATGACTCACAGGGAAATTCAGAAGGCAAGACAAGTCCAGTTCAAGGCCATAAATGAGGTTGAGAAGTTCCCTGTTAAACGTGCTGTAACGTGGCAGACAGACAGCAATCCCTGGTGAATACAACTGTTAATATGTCCTTGTCTCTAAATTACTGAACAGCTGGAAATACTACTGGTTTGCCTTCTATACTCCCTCCTACCCTCCCTTCCCCTCCACACGCATCTTCAACGTGAAGAGAGTAAACTCTAAGTCACTCAGTATAAATCAATGGAATTTTTTTTTTCAGGATCTATGATCTGGTTCAGAGGCAAAATCCCATTCGATCCTTCATAGTAGAGATAAATTCTTAGTATCTAAAAGGCACAATTTACACAGTTGTCATTAAAAGCTGCTAGACTACCTTTGTTTCCCTCAAACAGTAATTTCTCGGAAGTGTCCAAAAGACATATACTCTTATCATAAATCTTTTCTGTTACATATTCTACATGGGTTTACATGTGTGGGTGGCATGCCCCAAAGAATCAAACCTAGAGAAAAGGCAAATGGTTATGGAGATTACATTCTCTTACATTAAAAATTATGTCAAAATACTCATAAGAACCAGGAAGTACCCAGCTTCCTGCACCCAGAAGTCTGCCAGGGCTGTTCAATCATCTGGTCAGCCAGACACCCTCTGCCTCTGTAGGCTGTAGATTCTTGACTCTATGTTTCAAAGCCTATTCGGCAACCCAGGTATACCACACAAAATTTGTTGCACTGTTTTATTAGTAATTTGCTTCGTTTTGTTTTTCGTCTCTGGGGGTAAAGAGGGCTAAGAGTTAATACTGCTTGATTCTATCCTCTCTTTCATTCTTGTGTGGAAGTCTAAATCCACTGAGATTATCCAGGTGCTCTGAGCGCCTCGGAGGAGGAAGCCAGGAAAAGGGAAGACTGCCCAAAGTCTGGGAAGAACAGCAGTTTCACTGTCCCCCAAGTGGAGAGGCAGAGTTCAAGAAGAGGAGTGACGATGGACATCATGGCTGCATAGCAAATGTACAAAGGCCAGATGTTAGGTCTGGGGGCTCCCAGCTGCAGCAGAGGTTCCTATGCATAGAGCAGCAGACCTCTAGAGACCATGTGGGCTTTGTCAGCGGGCATCTTGTCAGCAACCTAACGGACCAAGAACCAGAAAAGCACTTGGAATGTTCTGCTCCGTACAAAGACCCTGGGATCTTGTCTCACCTTGGCAAGATATTGGACGCCCCAACCAACAATGACTTAGATTAAATCCCCCGTTCCCCAGTAAAATGGGGTCTTAGAAAGTTTCATTTGTTTTGATATAAAGGAAACAGTTTAAAGAACCATGTCTTGTATATATGAGTTGGCAGAGTAAGTCATACCCATTACAGATTCAATTAAAATTGGAGAGATAGTAAGGCTCAAATATCTACCCTTTGGCTCAAGCAACTTGTCATTGAACAAAATTACCTAACTTTAACCAAACTACCAAAATATAGAAACAAAATTCTAATATCACAAATCTCAACACATAAGTAATCTGGCTAAGGCCTATATAACATAAGTTCCCGTCTATTTCTTTTATTTAATGCTATTTTTGAACTTACATGAGAACTAGAGTAACCTAAGCATCTCTGTAAACATGACTGGAACATGGGCTAGCATTCAAGCAAATGTGACTATTTTATCTCCACACTCTTCAGGTGCTAATTCAGACAGTGTATCAGCAATATCTCTTAATCAATGATATCTAAAATTAGGTCAAACAACGAGGAAGTGCACCACTCCCAACCCCAATTCTCTGTCATCAAAACGAAAAAGTAGTCAAAATACAAACTGATGCCAGGATGAAGAAAAATCTAAATTAAGAGTAATGGTTATGTTATGCCTAAAGTAATACTTTCTCTAAGGAACAGTATTATTTATCTACATTTTAATGTGAAAGATGATAATAAACGTGAATAAAAAGTTGAATACTAATTGAGTTGAAAACTTATTTCCTGAATAATATACAAATTTTAGAAGAGAATTTGTAACAAATCATAAGCTACAGAAGATCCTATGGCTTTGAAAGTAAGTGGGAAAGAGAGAAACAGAATTCCTCCCCAATTCTCCAAGATCAATTAAGTAGAGGTCTTAATTTGGTAATTAGAGTGCATCCTCTTTTGATTGTTCCAGATGAACCAAATTATAAACTCTGCCAACATTTGCTCTCCTCTTTGTTCTAAACATTCCATAACAAAACAAAAATGACAGCAAAAGGCAGAGGTCTCCCTTTGATCTTCTTGCACAATGAGAGGAACATGAACTTTGACACAAATTTACAGTTGGAATAAAATATTACAATAAATCCCTATGAATCACTGGGCAATATTAGCGCCTTAAAATGAGCTGAAGAAATTATGACGGTATCTCTAAAAATATTTGAATGGATTGTTTAAACACAAATCTTAGTGAGATCAATTCTCAAAATGGAGTCAATATATTGTTTCCAATCAAACCTACCTCATCTAATAAGTGTATGAAATTTTAGCACTTAGACATATGCATGTTTCAGAGTCACAGTACTTTGAGAAACCAAATTCTGTTCCAAGGCTGAAGGATTTCTGAGAAAATAAATCACTTATGCCAAATTTCACAGGTATCTCCTCTGTCCTTAAATACTAATTAGCCAGACTACTCTCTAGATACTCATCTTGTGACATAGCCAGAAAAAATAATAATAAAGGGAAGTGTCTTTTCTTGGGTCTTTTTCTATCGAGTCTACTGAGCTAGCCACGAAAAGATTTTTGCTCCAGTTCAGAATTCTAGGACTAAGCCAATGAGTAAAAAAGAGAATGGACAATTCCTTCCTTCCTGCTTAAACACAGTGAGCACCTTTGTTTGGAAAGATTTTCCCACTACCTTCTTTCAAAAATGTGTCAATCAGAGTGGTTTGGGAGAGGGAGGGAAGACATGGCAAGTGGGATCCTTGTTATTGTACTGCAAGGGAGAAGGTAAGGGGCCAAAGCTTGAGAAACCTTGTCCCGTGAATACTGGTTGCTCTGTCATCTGACACCAGCAGCACAAGGAATCCCAGTAACACCTCTGTCCAGAAGAGGAAAGAATAAGAGTCCGAAAAAATTTGAAAGAAGAGGTAGACGGCTCAACGGACTTGTTTTTTGACACGTAGCCTTGAAAAGAACAATTTTTACCTCAGAAACTTGGCAAATGCAAACTGATTTTTTGATAAGTTTTAACACGCGTTTTACTAAACACATGAAGAGAGCGAGGGAGAGAAAGGCCAGGTATCCAAATACGGGGAGGTTGTCAGGTTTCTCTTTTCTGTGTCATTTTTATTTAGTCGGTCAAATGAAAATTCAAAACCATATAATTAGATGGTTGTTTATACATGATTAAGCATGAGCTCATTGAACTTTACATGCCAAAAAGTCAGAGATGTGGTTAAGGGCAAGAAGGAACTATTAATAAAAGGAAATAAAGCTGTAATACATTTTTCACTTATGAATAAAAATAATTCAAAGGTCTCTAGATGGAAAAGGAGAGGAAAAAATTCAACCATAAGTAGGGGCAAGAAACCAAATCATTTTATAAATGGTTAGAATTCATGCGATATAAAACATTAAGCCATTGGGACGAAAAAGCTTTTCCTCCTTTGTGATTCTAATCCTATTTTTATTTCTCATAAACATAACTCACAATGAGAACATAACAAAACTTACCTATATTATATTTCTTTAGAATTGTTCTGGGAAATATTTAAGCAAGAATATGCCGCTGTTCATTTAAAAGAGTTCCTTGTTCTCTTCATAACTGTCTTCACCAAGAATCCTCTCTGGAGAAACGAATAGCTTTCAGCTCCCTTGAGAAAGCCAAGTGTCCTTTCATTTTTCACAAATGCAGAATTTTTCTTCCCCAAATGAAGTGAGCCCGCTGAAAGCAAGGTTAAACTGACTATAACCTTCATAAAGGTAAGGTAGACTTTTCCAGATCCCCCAGAGAATCTGTGATCTGAGACTGGGGCTCTGAAATTGGTAAATCAACTGCTCATAAAGTAAATCAAGCACCAAGCTATGAATGAAGTCAATGGGCAAAGTCTTTCAGATGCTAAAGAATGAACTGATTCAGAACTACCCCACCTTAGGTAAGGTTTTCAAGTTACTACTACAACCTCTCCATACTGGGAAAATACATCAGTACAGGTCACCTCTGGAGGTCACTCAGGCAAATGCAAAATGAACCCCAGAGGTCGCTGGACTGTGTGTGCTATTTTCTACAACCAAATAACCCTCTGAGTTGTCAATGCCGGAACCAGTGCTTTTGCACGTGACGGCAGATATTACATAGCAGAGCCCACTGATCAGAAAACCACCACCTAAAACTAAAAATGACTAAAGCCCATATAAATCCAACACATAGTCCTAAAGACAGAGCCGGAAATGAATCTGGTAACATCAGAAACCCCATAGTGCCTAAGAAGCATAAACACAAACTTTTATAGCCTGACTCTTCAGAACAATGTCTCCAAATCTGTCAGAGGGACCACACCCTCCAGCTCAATCTCTGGCACTCTCCCTCTCTTCCTCTCCTTCCACCCACCCCCACCATCAATATAAGCACTAGGCAGGTCAGAATCCCAGAGCAATAACTGCCTATTGGAATTTAAACAGAATATGCTGCATTTAAACCTATATCATGAACTACAAAATACGGAAACTCCTAAAAAGCTCATTTCCAAGAAACTAAGATGATCATGAAAAGTGCACATCTGAAAAAGGATGGACATCCGAAACAAAGCATGATACAACTAATTTGGCAATTTTAGCCTACAAAGCCTTATATATTATTTATGTGTCTTGAATGAAATAGGTACTTTGTTCTAAAGGTACTTTTTAATTATTGACCTAATTTGGACAAATCCAGTCCTTAACATATTCGTTCAGTGTTAGAGCCATCCAAAGCTGAGGGAAAAGTTCACTTTCACAAAACAAGTTCTTTATGAGCTGGAGATTCATGGATTTTTATCTTTAATGTTGAAGGAAGGGGGAAAATCGTACTAAATTAATAAATATTGATTATTCGGAAACAGTTTAATATCTACTATGGTTCCAGATAAGAAATGTGATAATTTCTTCCCAAACAATGTGTGGCATGTACCTCAGAACCGCTTTTCATCAATAATTAATATTAATAATTAACAAGTATAAACAACAAAAATCCCTTTTGGAAATGTTTCAACCTGGCCCTTTCCTCATTCCACAGCTTGCCTATTGCCCCCCTTTACCCACTATGCAGGGTTAATAACTAAACTTCCTTCATCTCAGACATGCAACACTACCCAGCAACAATCTTCCCAAGAATGCGCTCACGAATACATAAGACAGAAAGAAATAAAAGTCTTATCAAAGTCACCTGAATCTGGCCAACAGATTTCTAAATTAGCATCTGCAGTTAGAATCCACTCAACGGTGAGTTAGGTTCTTCTTCAGTAAAGACAGAACCCTGAAGAAAATTCACCTCAAACATCTATTCTCCTACCTAGAGATGGAATGTCTTATGTCTTTAATCCAAGGATTAGCCTAGTCATAAAAATTAAACAGTCCTCCAGATAAACACAGAAGGGGAGAATAATGCAAAACCTACTCACTTGAAAGAGACCAGAGCCAATACACCAGGATGGGATTTGGCACTCATTCTGAAGGGTATTCAATTTGACTTTTTAATACTACATTGCTATTCTCTCTCCATTTGAACTGTGGAATAGCCTATTTCAGAGTCAAACACATTAGTTCTTAAACCAAACTGAAGACACTTCACCGTGTGCCTCTTACTTTCTAGCCACTCTGCCCTAGAACCTGACATTTAAAATTGTCAATCCATTGACATTCATCTCTTTCAGCCTTTCATTCTTACACCAAACTGAACATTATGCAGGTAATATCCTAAGTCCCCCAAGTTCAACATAGTGCTATATTTTAATTTCTTACAGCAAATAAAAGTTCTACAATCCCCAATTTCCTTCCTCCACATACCTCCATCCTATATATTACCATTATACTTCCTCCAACGTGATCAGAATCGTCAGCAATAGCTCCTCCTGCTTAAGTGATTCCTGTTCCCAGGCTCTCTGGTCACCGACATTTACAAGTTTTAGAAGAAGTCAGAAGCCCTCCCACTGGGGAACTTCCATAGGCAGTGCCTGTTTGTGCAACTGTGCAGGGATAAAGTTGTTTACATCGTTTTCTTGGGTGGGGGGTGCCTCAGACAGCTGTGCAGAGTACTTTGCATACATTTCCAGGGCTACCTGCTCTTTGGTTTCATCAAGTACAAGCAGCAGGAACATTCAGGACTGCTGGGACGTTCAGCAAAGGCTGCTGGTGTGCAGAGAAGGAAAGCATCTGACAAATGCAGCCTACGAAACAATGTCTCCCTTCAAGTGGAACAGCTGGTGAAGTCAGCCAGTGCTGGCCTGCTGGAACAATACTGGGCAGGTCGTTAAATTGCCTGGTTCAGACTGCGATGAGCTCACCCACCTTTCTGGAAGTGCTATTTTAGCTGCTGAGTTTATACAAATAAAACCCATAATTTTCTAATGGCTAAACTAGGAATGTGTTCGAAAATAGCTAGCTCTCTGAGAACCCTGCAGAAGCCACACCGGGGAACTCAGGAGGGTGAGTCTGCAGTCTGTTGTTCAAGTTTGCACACATCTTTATCATCGCTACACATGTATTACCTTGAAAATAAGCAACCCCAGAAGCAAACCACGATTTTTTATTTTTTTTTTAAGTTAGGTGGTTATGGCCACATTGTGTTTTCTCCCTCTCTTTTTGTTTTCTTTTGCACAGAACAGAATAAGTTAGTTGTTAACTATACAAAAGAGTTAACATTTAACTTGAACACTGGGCATACTTGAGTTCTCAATGCACCCTCCCCCTCTCTTATTATAGTGAAAATAGGTTCAGGAAAACTCTTGCTAATTATCCTCCTGCACTCATAGGAGGCCCCGGTTACTTCATACACACTCCACTCCAGGCAGCCAGGAATCCCTAATCATCTCCTCCCCCACCCCCACAACCTCACATCTACCCTCTCCACCGCCCCCAACTCCCATCATCTAAGATCAGCTCAAATGCCAGCCCCTCCTTGAAGCCAACTTTCCAGATTCCTGCTTTCTATCCCAAATTTACAGTGTTGAATCCATCCTCTAAGTTCCCAGGTAATGCTATTTTTGCATCTTCTGTATTAAGTGATCACTTCTACCTTATATATTAGCTGTATATACATCTTACCTTCCCCTCCCCTTAACTGGCAGTTCTATCAGGATAGGGAATATATTTTATCTTCCTTCACTCCCCACCCCTCACCCCAAGTACCAGGTCTGCAGAGGGCAGACACTCAATGTCTATGAATGGAGAATGCCCACTCAATAACTAGCACACACAGGGCCTCTTTCCATAGGTAGTATTTCTAAAATGCTAAAAGAAGAACAGTATTTTATTATTTAAAATAGGGAGATTGATGGGAGGCCAAGAATGGTGGTGGGGGTGGCAGCGAGGTGACTCTGTCCTGTTGCCCTGACATTCCTAACCTGTTCTCCTCTCTCACTCCCCACCAGGACGCCAGGTCTCACTGCAGACACAGCACACAGTTCTCCCTATCAACCTTATCAACACAGTCCTTTTCAGACTGGCTTGTTACCTTTTCTGTGAAGTCCTCCATGGGAACGAAAGTATAACAAACCTTTTCTCCTCTCTCTCTTCTTAGCTATTCATATGTACCACAAAAGAGGTGTAGCGTTTATCAAGTTATCGACATGATGATATTTCCTCACCAAAAACTTATACTATGACTGTGGCTGCTACTACTACCACCACCACTACTACGACTGCTACTACTAATACATCTATACATTAAAAATAAGAGCTAGCATTAATGGAAGGCTAACGTGGTACCAGGAGAGGATGCTGGCTCTATGCCTCAATTAACCCATTCAGCTCATACAACAACCCTGATTATTACTATCCCATTTCACAGAGGAGGCAGCCTGAGGTTCAGAAAACATAGCAACTTGATAAGAGTGAGAATTCAAACCCAGGTGTCCTGCTCCAGAAACATGCACTGATGGCTAGAGGCTCATACATCCTTAACCATTACCTCCCACCCAACTGGACAAGTATTATTAAAAGGAGAGGAGATAGAACAATTAGAAATTGATTCTTCTCCCAAAGCTGAACTCTTACTGACAGCCTCAAACATCGTGGTTTCCATGTAGAAGCAATAGTCAAGAATGACACTTTAGTTGTGTGTAGGTACCATAATGGTGTTACGCTTGCCCAGTGTAGGTAACACCATTCTAACCTGTACAGTTATGATGTTACTCCTCTCGCTTTCAGGACTCTTTGGTACATAACGTAAACTTAATTTGCTCATTTTCTCATTCAGCGGTTAAGAGAATTACAGAACAAAGTGATATCTGATCAAATGAGGTAAGATCAAGAAGCTGTTGGGATACTAAGTAAGAGATGATGATAATGATGGTGATATTGAGGAATGCAATATAAAATATTCATCTGCATAAATCATACAAGAGAAGGGATTTATTCATTTTCTATTCATTTAACAAACAGTCCCGAGTGGGCAAAATTCATCAGGATATACTCGTATGTTAAACATGTAAGAACATCACACGCACACACACATATAAGTACAAAGACAATTACACAATGTGTAAGGTGCAATAATAAGTAAATAAACGTGCCTTGAAGGGGTAACCTTCCAACGCAGGCCTGACATATTATAGGGCCTCATTCTATTAGAAATCAACCTATCTTAAAAGCAATACAAATAAAGCCTTAAAGGGAGGGGAGGTTCTAAAATTCTGCCTCAGTAGCCCACCATTTCATTTTTCAGAAGTGACCTAAAAGCAGAGTCGAACCAGCCAACACCTGTCCCCAAGCATGTGGCTGCTCTGTGTTCTCTGTGCAATAAAATATTATTAGGTTGGCGCAAAAGTAATTGTGGTTTAAAAGGTTAAAAATAATTGCAAAAAACTAATTTGCAATTGCAAATTAAATTGAAATAATTGCAATTACTTTTGCACCAACCTAGTAACATAAGGAGGCAAGAGAAATGGATGTATGGATGGGTCCATGGTATAGAAACAGAGGGGTCGACAACAGAGCTAAGTCACAAGGCCAGGAGGCCAAATTTGGTCTGTGGCAGTGCAACTGTGTGAACTTGACCAAATCATTTAGACTAAACCTCCCTGTCAAGCACAGCTTGGGGAGATAATACAATGAACTATGTAGCACCTGCCTGGCACAAACCAGATGCTCACTTAATTCTTCTTTCTACCTGCAGATGACATCTGAAAACCTTTCATCTCGCATTATCTAAAAGACTACCTTTAACCAGAATAGATGATGAAATCATTTCAAGGGCTTCCCTCATGAGAGAAAGATGTATCCCTGCTCCCACCATGCTGTGAATTGCAGATTTACATGCTGAGAAGAAGGGACAGAAATCATGTTTCCCACCTCCTTATTTTACAGATGATAAAACTTAAAGGCAGAGAGCGAAAGTAACTTTCCTGGGGTCACACAGTGAATGGCACAGTCAGGACAAAAATCCAAGGAATCAGGTGCCCAACTAACCCCACTTTCCACTCTCTCTTATTACTGTTATTGGACTGTCAGTTATAAGTGATGCTCAATCAGGCAAATACCTCCGCGGCAGCTAAAAATGTCTTTCACCTCCAAAGCAGAATGAAGATGGCAGATTGTAGATTGATCCTACACAACAGACATCGGGTTTGGGACAGGAGCATTCAGGAAGAGATGAAGAGCTGGAGGAGGAAAGGAATAGGCACAAAGAAGCGCATCGAAGCTGAAAAGGGACACAGTGACCCCAACTTTACCACTGCGCCTGAAGATCAATTCCATTTCCATCCACAAACTGAATCTGAAAATGCCCCCAGATTTCCCTCTTGATGAATACCAAAGCCATCAATAATGAGAGGATACGAGAGCCATCACTCTCTCACATCAGACAAAATATATGAATTTTCAGGAGGAAAGAGAAATGAGATTGATTATTTTCAACAGTTTAAAAACGAGGTCCAAGTTGAGTTTGCTCAAATCTCCTTAAACCTCAGGTGTTAGCAGAACCACTGCTGTACCTCAGGTTTTGTGGAACCATTGCCTGCTTATTTATCTGCCAAATGTACATTTGCTATGGAACCAATGTTCAGGCTAGTGAGGGACCGCAAACATGTCACTAAGGAAAGGGAAAACACCTAGTAAGCAGTAGCAAACTTCACAGCATAATTTTTAAAAGCAGTCCCATCTCAAGTACAGTTTACAAGCAATGAGTGAGGCTATAAGGCAATTATTTCCTGGCATACTAATAATTGCAGGACAATTGTCCAATTAGCAGTTATGCACTGAGGGAATGCCTGTGCATTGTGGCCTCACTGTCTTTGTCTGTGTTCTAAAGAAAAAAATCTGCCTTCACGAGTTCAAAATAATAAAAGGGTTCTTCATTATGTCAGTAAGCTTGGATGGAGCCCCACTGCACAGGGGCCTTGCCTTGTCATAAAGCCTGGTAATGAAGCAGAAGAATCATCTGTTCCTACTTAAACTTGTTCATAGGCTCCACAGCTGGGGAACCTCTCACTGAAGGCCCCAAGGAAAGGGGAACCTTTGGAAGGTGACAGAACCAATGTCATTTGGATTAAGACCTCAGTACTCCTTGGGTTAAACTCTCATCAATAGACCTCTTAAACAAACAAACAAACAAAAAGAACTAGAAAATATAAAAATAACATATAAAATTAAATTCCCTGCAACAGGTATTTATGGGACATCCAGTTCATGTGGGTTTTATACATTTGGAAACCAGAACTTCAAACCCAACGCAGTATCTCACCTAGTTTACCAAAAAGTAACAGTTTTTCTCCCACTGTCCTTCAAACCTCTGTTGCCACGTCAGCAGCTGGTGGTGAGAGAGCGGTGAAAACCATTCAGCCATAAAGGGTGTGTGAACCTCAAGAAGGCAGAATCCAGTTCAACCAAAGGAACTTGCTCACAAGCAGAAGGGACTGGGAACACTTTGTTAGGCAGAGTTCTGGTCCCTGACGGAATAATACAAGGAGGGGTTGCCAGGGTATTGCAGAGAATATAGAGGTTAGGGACCAGAAGAGAACATTTCTAAGGTCATTCTCATCTCTTTGTAACACCTGAAAAGGTTTAAAACATAGTGTCAAGTTTTACATTTTTATGTAAATTATGAGAATTTTCAATGCCCTCATCCAAAAGCTTTTTTTTCTTTTTTTCCTTCCTTCCATTCAAGGCTAGTACACTAACCTATATGACCTGAGGCAGGTAAATTAACTTTTCAAATCCTCAAATTTATCATCTCTTAAGCGAAGGCAAAGGATTAAGTAATCTCTCAAATCTCTTCCAGCTCATTCTTTAAGTAAACATCAAGTTTACTCTTGTCCCTTTTTACCAAATTAAATTTCAGGAACTCTATCTACCTATAAAATTCAACAGAATCAGCTAATAATCACTACATATAAAAAGAAAATCTAACAAAGTGACAAGACACAATATAAATGTGGCAAAAGCAATAGATTTCTTATATATCAATTATAAGTTTCAAAATATGATGAAAATTTTTTAATTAAAAATACCTACGAATAGAATGTTATACAAGAAAACATTTTTTCCCCTAAAGACATGAATAAATATAGATATATACATGTTCCTAGATGAGACACCTAAATATACTAAGCATGGTGATTCTTCCAACTATGTCATAGGCTTAATGCAGGGTTTCCTAGCCTCTGCATTTTGGACATTTTGTGCCAAATAATTCTTTGGTGTATGTTTTATTTCGGGTGGTGGTAGGGGTGCCCTGTGCATTGTAAAATGAGCCGCATCTCTAGCATCTACCCACTAGATGCTAGAAGCATTCCCCCCAGCTGTGACAGCCAAGGCTAAATTCTGTTCAGACATTGGCAAATATCCACAGGGACAACATCACTCATGTAGAGAGCCACTGATTCAATGCAAAGTCCTATTCAACACCTTGACAATGGATTCTGAAGTTGATCTGGAGGAATACACTATACTAACAGTCAATAAGCCTTTGAAAAGGAAAATAACAGCTATGAAAGTATTCATAAGAGCTGTGTGATATAGAAAGAAGATTAGTTACATTGAATAAAGAAACTGAACAAAAGCAAAAGATCATGATCTCAGATGTACAACAATTAGCACATGATGCCATTACAAATGAGTGGGGAAAAGGAGATTGTTCAGTAATCCTGTAGTGGGGCAACTGTTTATTATTTGGGGGGAGAAATCAAAGCTAAATCCTATTCACATTACGTATGTTCTGTTTATCTATTACTATATATCAAAACTCAGGGTCCTGAAAATAATTTATTATTATCTTTTGTGGTTTTGAGGGCTGACAGGCCTCAACAGGGTACTTCTCACTTGGGTTCTCTGTGCGTTATAGTCAGATGTCAGCTAGGGCTTGATGACTGAAGGATGGACTGAAGGAACATCTAAGATGGCTCACTTGCTACTCACTGTCGATGGAAATACCTATATATGACTTCTGCATATGGCTTGGGCTTCTCACAGCATGCGGGCTAACTTCCAACAGACAGAAAAAGGTAGTTTCAGGCCAGTTACTGACCAGGCCTGCAACAGGCACGGCGTCCCTTCTGCCATATAATTATTGGCCAAAACAAGCTCGGGCTTACCCAAATTCAAGGGGATAGTGAAATGGACTCCACCTCTTGACAAGGGAGTGGCAAAGTCACCCCACAAAAGAACACATGGAATAGAAGAGATGGTTGCAGTCATCATTAGAAAATAAAATCATTGTGTAACCATAACATGCATAAAAGAAGTTCTGGGAAATTAAGAGCTAATTATTAAAAATAAAATATAAAGGGGCAGCCAGATGATTCAGTTGGTTAGAGCGTGAGCTCTCCACAACAAGGTTGCCGGTTCAATTCCCGCATGGGGTGATAGGCTGCGCCCCCCCCCCCCCCCCTGCAACTAAAGCTTGAAAACGGTCACTGGACTTGGATCTGAGCTGCGCCCTCCACAACCAGATCTAGGGATAATGACTTGGAGCTGATGGGCCCTGGAGAAACACACTGTTCCCCAATTCAAAAAAAAAAAAAAAGAAAAGAAAAATTTAAAAAGAAATAATAAATAAAATATATATATATAAAACAACTAAAAGAAAATATATTTGAATGTTTCTCTTGTTGTAGAATACAGAAGACAATGATAAAAAGACATAACTACAAAAATATTTTAGCTCAAAAAACACCCTAAACAAAATGAAAAAGCAAACAAATGGCTACGAACATATTAGTATTCCACATCACAAAGGGTTAAGGGCTTAATATATAAAGAGGCCTTACAAATCAATAATAAAGACAAACACTCTTATGGAAGGAAAAAGACAAAGGACATAAACAGTTTGCAAAAGAAGAATCCAGACAAGACATAAAATAGACACTCTCAATATTCTGCTATAGGTTGAGTAGAGAGTATAAAAGGTGATATAACGCATTTCTGAAGCAATTTGGTAATACAGTCAAGCATATTTAAAATGTTCATTTGACCCAATAATCTACCATCATTTTGAAAGATGTTAGTGATAATATAGTTTTAATGAAAAAGAAAGCAACCTTGATTAAGTAAATATAGTACACTTCCCACATATATAGAACATCACATTTTCAAAGAATATTGAAATACATGGGGGAAGGTTCATAACAAAATGTGGAGAAAGATAACACAAAACTTTATTCAGATATTTATCATCACTATTACCTATCACAAGATACTCACACATACTTATTTCCTAAAATATTAACAATGGGTAGATATCTCTGTGTCTGGGGAATACTGAGTAGGGGATTTTATTTTATTTTTTTCAGTATTTAAAACTTTCCAAAGGTCATCAAAATGGCAGTGTGAGATGAGGCTCTGTAAAGCTCCCCTGGAATTTACAACTAATCGAACAACAATAACTCCACAAAGGACTCCCTGCACAGCAGACAGGCAGGATGAAGAGGCCCAATACTGAATTCACCTAAAGATGGGCGAATCGTGTGAGGGGGGGAGGAGGAAAGGGAGAAGTGCGGAGACGGAGCCCCGGCGGGCGCAGGACGCAGACCTAGCTCAGTGCTCCGAGCTCACTGCATCCCGGAACTACCGCAGCTGCGGGAGAGAGAAGAACTCGAGTTGCTAGGGCTCCGCTTATGGCCCACAGGGCTGAGGGGGCAGCATATAACACGGATGAACCCAATGCTCACAGCAGAGACCTCAGAGCAAAGACTGAGGGAAGAAGGCTGAAAACGGTGGTTTAAGCCCTCACTGCCGAGCAGAGAACGGAAGCCTTAGGCACTGAGACTAGCCGCCCCCTCCCTACCCTCCCAGAGCTCGCCCCGCCCCCACCTGCCCAGTGCTAGAAGCAGAACAGTGGCAGTGTCAGATCAAAAGAACAGAATATTTGCTGTTCTGAGAACTGTGGACCGCAGACACAGATTCGCAGCCCACCTAGTTCCGGCAAAGGGGAGGGAGCTGTGGAAGCAGGACCAGATGTGGTGGTGGTCGCTGCCATTGCTCTGGGCCACCTCTCACAACTCACCCCGCCCCTGACCCCACCTATCTGGGCGGATCCCAGCAGGAGTAAACAGAACTGCTGAAACATACTGGCTCTGAATCTGGTGCAGGAAGAGCTTTGGAATTTCAAAAGCTCTCCACATACCCACACGGACACTGCGCCCTGTGACCCAGGCGAACTGTTAACAGAGGAGAAGCCCGTCTCCCAGGGAATCCCCCCATTGTGTGAGAAGCTAGAATAGTGCAGAGAAAACATAGCACTACCGTGTGAGAGACAAAAAAAAAGGCTGCAGTCGGAGAGAAAATAAAACATTCTACCAACAAGTACTGGAAAACAAAAGAAAGACCTCTTCCTATCAACCTGTTGCAGAAGACACTCCTGTAGATGTCTAGGAGGAGAAATAATAAATCAGTAAATGCCATGAATAACCAAGGAAACAAGACAGCTCCAAAAGAAAGTGAAAAGTCTCCAGAAAAGGAACTTAAAGATATGGAAATATGTGACTTAAATGACAGAGAATTCAAGATTGCAGTTCTGAAAAAACTCAACGAGATGCAAGAAAACACAGAAAGGCAGTTTAATGAACTCAGAAACACAATCAAAGAACAACATGAGCATTTTACGAAAGAGATTGAAATTTTAAAAAAGAACCAAAAAGAATTTCTGGAGATTAAGAACTCAATAGAAGAAATTAAGAATGAAATAACCAGCTTAGGTAGTAGAGTTGACCAGATGGAGGAAAGAATCAGTGACATCAAAGCTAGAAACCTGGAAATTACATAGATGAAAGAAGAAAGAGACTTGAGACTTAAAAGAAATGAAAGAACTCTACAAGAACTTTCTGACTCCATCAGAAAGAGCAATATAAGAATAATGGGCATACCAGAAGGACAAGAAAGAGAGACGGGAACACAGAATATATTCAAACAAATTGTTGATGAGAACTTCCCAAACTTGTGGACAGAACTAGATCTTCGAATCCAAGAAGCAAACAGAACACCTAATTACCTCAATCCAAACAGGCCTTCTCCAAGGCACATTGTATTGAAGCTGTCTAAAATCAACAACAAAGAATCTTCAAGGCAGCCAGGGAAAAGAAGACGGTAACCTACAAAGGAAAGCCCATTAGAGTATCATCAGATTTTTCAGCAGAAACTCTACAAGCCAGGAGGGAGTGGAACCAAATATTCAAACTATTGAAAGAGAGAAATCATGAGCCAAGAATAATATATCCAGCAAAGACATCCTTTAGATATGAAGGAGGAATAAAGACCTTTCCAGACATACAGAAGCTGAAGGAATTTTCTAATACACGACCTGCACTACAAGAAATACTAAAGGAGGCTATTCGACCACCATCAACAGGGACAATTTGTGGCAACCAAAACATAAAAAGGGGGCGAATAAAGGCCTGAACCAGAATATGGGAATGGAGAAAGTAAGCGTGCTGAAAAAAATGGAATACTCTAAATATCAAACTTTTTTTTACATAAACTTAAAGGTAACCACTCAAAAAAAAAAAAGAAAAACCCAGAACTCAAATATATACTATAATAAAAGAAAAATAGAGGGAAACATCATAGAATACCACCACACAGAAATAATAGACAACAACAAAAAGGCAAAGAAACAATGGAGACACAACCTTACCAGAAAACTAAAAATAGAATGACAGGAAATCCTCACATATCAATAATCACCCTAAATGTAAATGGACTGAACTCACCAACAAAAAGGCACAGAGTAGCAGATTGGATCAAAAAACTAAACCCAACCATATGCTGTCTCCAAGAGACATGTCTCACTACAAGGACAAGCATAGACTCAAAGTGAAAGGGTGGAAATTAACACTCCAAGCAAATGGTACCCAGAGAAAATCAGGTGTAGCCATAATGATATCAGATGAAACAGAATTCAGGGTGAAAACGATAACAAGAGACAAAGATGGACATTTCATAATGGTAAAGGGGACTACACAACAAGAAGACATAATAGTCATCAATATTTATGCCCCCAATCAGGGAGCACCAAAATATACCAAGCAACTACTAACAGAACTAAAGGGAAAAATTGACCAAAACACCGTTATACAAGGGGACTTAAATACATCATTGACAGCTATGGATAGATCATCCAAACAGAAAATAAATAACAAAATAGCAGCCCTAAATGACACATTAGATGAAATGGACATAATTGACATATCTAGAGCACTTCACCTAAAACATCAGACTATATATTCTTTTCTAGTGTACATGGAACCTTTTCAAGGATAGACTATATATTGGGACATAAAATCAGCCTCAGCAAATTTAAGAAGATTGAAATCATACCAAGCATATTCTCTGATCACAAGGCTTTGAAATTGGATATCAATTGCAAAAAGAAAGCAGGAAAAAACACAAATACATGGAGATTAAACAACATACTTTTAAAGAATGACTGGGTCAAAGAAGAAATTAGAGGAGACATCAAAAGATACATAGAAACAAATGACAATGAAAATACATCCTACCAAAATTTTTGGGATGCAGCGAAAGCAGTTTTAAGAGGGAAATTTATCTCATTACAGGCCTATCTCAAGAAACAAGAAAACTCCCAAATAAATAACCTCATGTTACACCTTAAAGAACTAGAAAAAGAAGAACAAGTGAAACCCAAGGTCAGCAGAAGAAAGGAAATAACAAAAATCAGAGCAGAACTAAATGAAATAGAGAACAAAAAGACAATAGAAAAAATTAATGTGACAAAGAGCTGGTTCTTTGAAAAGATTAACAAAATTGACAAATCCTTGGGTAGACTCACTAAGATAAAAAGAGAGAAGACACTAATTAACAAAATCAGAAATGAAAAGGGGGAAGTTATCACGGACACCACAGAAATACAAAGGATCATACAAGAATACTATGAAGGACTATATGCCACCAAATTCAATAACCTAGAAGAAATGGACACGTTCTTAGAAACATATAGCCTTCCAAGGCTGAACCATGAAGAACTGGAAAATCTAAACAGACCAATCACCAGTAACGAAATTGAATCAGTCATCCAAAACCTTTCCAAAAGCAAAAGTCTGGGACCAGATGGCTTCACTAGTGAATTCTACCAAACCTTCAAAGAGGATCTGATACCAATCCTGCTCAAACTCTTCCAAAAAATTGAAGATGAAACAGTACTCCCTAATTCATTTTATGAGGCCAGCATTACCCTGATACCAAAACCTGGTAAGGACAACACAAAAAAAGAAAACTACAGACCAATATCTCTGATGAATACAGATGCAAAAATCCTAAACAAAATTCTAGCAAATCGAATACAACAATGCATTAAAAAGATTATTCATCACGACCAAGTGGGGTTCATTCCCGGGGCACAAGGATGGTTCAACATTCGCAAATCCATCAATGTGATACATCACATAAACAAAATAAAGGACAAAAATCATATGATTATACCAATTGATGCAGAAAAAGCATTTGACAAGATACAACATCCATTTATGATTAAAACACTTAATAGAGTACCTTAACATAATAAAGGCAATATATGACAAGCCCTCAGCTATTCTCATAATTAATGGTGAAAAACTGAAGCCCTTTGCTCTACGTTCAGGAATACGACAGGGCTGTCCCCTATCACCCCTGCTTTTCAACATAGATTAGAAGTCCTTGCCAGAGCAATCAGGCAAGAGCAAGAAATAAAAGGCATCCAAATTGGGAATGAAGAAGTTAATTTATCACTCTTTGCAGACGACATGATGCTACATATAGAAAACCCTAAAGCAGGGGTGTCAAAACTGCGGCCCGCGGGCCAATTGTGGTCCACAATCCATTGTTAATTGGCCCACAGCAAATTCCAAAAATATATTTAGTTTACTTAAATAAACCAGGTGAGGCAATATGTACTTCACCTCAAGTGAGTGTTCCAGCTGTTTGTGTATTTTACCGCATACGGCCCTTGGTAAAAAACATTAAAATAAGTTTTGACACCCCTGCCCTAAAGACTCCACCAAAAAGCTATTAGAAACAATCAACAAATACAGTAAAGTTGCTGGCTACAAAATCAACGTACCAAAGTTCATTGCATTCCTATATATTAACAATGAAAACTCAGAAAAAGAAATACAAAAAACAATTCCTTTTGCAATTGCAGCAAAAAGAATAAAATACCTAGGAATAAACTTAACCAAGGATAAGACATTTTTGAAAGAAATTGAAGAAGACACAAAGAAATGGAAAGACATTCCGTGCTCATGGATTGGAAGAATCAGCATAGTTAAAATGGCCATATTACCCAAAGCAATATACAGATTTAATGCAATCCCCATCAAAATCCCAATGGCATTTTTTAAAGAAATACAACAAAAAATCATCAGATTTGTTTGGAACCACAAAAGACCCCGAATAGCCAAAGCAATCTTAAGAAAAAAGAACAATACTGGAGGTATCACACTCCCTGACTTTAGCTTGTACTACAGGGCTACAATAATCAAAACAGCATGGTATTGGCAGAAAAACAGACACATAGACCAATGGAATAGAATTGAGAACCCAGAAATAAAACCACATAAATATGGACAGACAATTTTTGACAAAGAAGCTAAAAACATACAATGGAGGAAAGACAGCGTCTTCAATAAATGGTGCTGGGAGAATTGAATAGCCACGTGCAAAAGAATGAAACTGGACTGCTATCTGTCACCATGTACCAAAATTAATTCAAAATGGATCAAAGCATAAGACCTGACACAATAAACTGCATAGAAGAAAACATAGGTACTAAACTTATGGACCTTGGGTTCAAAGAGCATTTTATGAACTTGACTCCAAAGGCAATGGAAGTAAAAGCTAAAATAAACGAATGGGACTATATGAAACTTAAAAGCTTCTGCACAGCAAAAGAAACCATTGACAAAATAAAGAGGCCACCAACTGAATGGGAGAAGATTTTTGCAAATAGTGCCTCCGATAAGGGGCTAATATCCAAAATATACAAGGAACTCATGAAACTCAACAACAACAAAACAAACAACCCAATTGAAAAATGGGCAGAGGACCTGAAGAGACATTTCTCCAAAGAGGACATACAAATGGCAAATAGACATATGAAAAAATGCTCAACATCACTAATCATCAGAGAAATGCAAATAAAAACCGCAATGAGATATCACCTCACCCCAGTCAGAATGGCTATTATCAACAAGACAAATAGTAACAAGTGTTGGAGAGGCTGTGAAGAAAAAGGAACCTTCATACACTGTTGGTGGAAATGCAGACTGGTGTAGCCTTTATGGAAGGCAGTGTGGAGGTTCCTCAAAAAATTACGAATAGAATTACCATATGACCCAGCAATCCCTCTCCTGGGTATCTACCCAAAAAATCTGAAAACATTTATCCATAAAGACACGTGTGCTCCAATGTTCACTGCAGCTTTGTTTACGGTGGCCAAGACATGGAAACAACTAAAATGTCCTTTGATAGATGAATGGATAAAGAAGTTGTGGTATATATACACAATGGAATACTATTCGACGGTAAGAAAAGATGATATAGGAATATTTGTGACAACATGGATGGATCTTGAAAGTATAATGCTAAGTAAGCGAAATAAGTCAGACAGAAAAAGCAGAGAACCATATGATTTCACTGATATGTGGTATATAAACCAAAAACAACAAAAGAACAAGACAAACAAATGAGAAACAAAAACGCATAGACACAGACAATAGTTTAGTGGTTACCAGAGGGTAAGGGAGGTGGGGGGTGGGAGATGAAGGTAAGGGGAATCAAATATATGGTGATGGAAGGAAAACTGACTCTGGGTGGTGAACACACAATGAGATTTATAGATGATGTAATACAGAATTGTACATATGAAATCTATGTAATTTTACTAACAATTGTCACCCCAATAAATTAAAAATAAATAAATAAATAAAAACCATATAAAGAAAAAACTTTTCCAACAGTAAATATGTATTATTTTTATATCCAGGAAAAACAATGCTATTTAAAGAAAAAAATACTAGTACGTACTGTTGAGTAAAAAACTGGAAAGGTCACATGTTATTAAGTTACTGCCAAAAGATGAAAAAGCCAGTTTAAAAGCAGGAGAATAAGCATGACTGTGCAGCCAATGACATCAGGGGCGATTACACCTGGAACCACTGACCCATTACATGGCCCATTTGGTCCAAAACCGAGTCACTTTCCCAGGCTCGTGACCCGGTCATGGCATCGATTCTCATGTAGCTGTTCAGTGTGACTGTTTTATAAACTTTTCTTTTCCCCTTTCAATATTCAGTCCATTTGTTTTCTTTGGTAAGCTCAAAATATTTCTGTTTCTGTCATCAGAGGCCTTTCACATGATGCAATAAATACTTAGGAAACATCTGTACTAGCACATAGGAAGACATTTGCCTCTGCTATCCTTTAAGCAAAAGCCCTCCTGAATTTCAGTGGGTGCTGGTCAGGTACAGCCACCCCTGTTCTTTCAAATGGAGGAACCATGAGAAGAGCAACTCCCTAGTCCTCTGGTTCTCAAACTTGAGTGTGCCCCAGGACCCCCTAGAGCGCCTATAGACACACAGATGCTGGGCCCACCCGATCGTTTCTGATTCTGTAGGTTTGGAGTGGGGCCTGAGAATCTGAATTTCTAAGAGGTTCCCAGGTGATGCTGATGCTGACCAGGGACCCCCACTTTGAGGACCACTGCTCAAGATTATGTGCACAACTAAGCATCTCCCTGCTGTGTGCTCTAGCTATTCATTTATCCCCATTATTCATGAACATATTAAGAAAATATTATTTGATATTCATTAACACATTCAATCATCCATAACCCAAAAAAATCCCAGGACCCCTCATTCCAGTTTCAGATGGAGTAGTCCATTCAAAGAAACGAATTCCAACAAGGTATGTAAAGATCACCTTTGCTGCCATCACTTTCTGCAGTCCCCCTTGCCTGACAACTCTCAGACCCTTCGGCAGCCCCAAAGCCTTCCTTCCCTCTTTCACTCTCCCACATAACAAAACAAACTCTCCGATGTTCCCACAGAAATAAGGTCTTTCCCTTCCTTCTCTTCCTTCTTCCACTATTCTCTTCCAACACAAATTCCTCTACTCCTATTTCTCTGTCTCCCCTTACTATTTAGCTTATTAAAATCCCAAAACAGGTAGAGTGGAGTGGTGGTACCATTCAGGTAACACTACATTTTCCTTAATGGGCGGGAGGAGAGAGAAGCACACAAGCAGTTATCACTCTTTGTCCCTGTTATCCATCTTTCCATCCATCCATCCATCCATCCATCCATCCATCCATCCATCCATCCATCCAATATACATTTAGCAGGTGTCCACTATATAACAGGCCCTTTGTTAAGTATTAGACAACTTGGAGCAAAGAAAGCTGGGCTCATCTGAGAAGGTATTGGATAAATATAGTTGGCCTACATTTTATGTCCCTTAAAACCCACTGGCAGATATCTGAAATACCTTCTTCAGAGCTTCATTCCTTTGATTTCACCCTATTAAAAATGTACATGCCCTCGTTAAAGATAGCCCTTTAAATTTCCAAGCGTCACTTACACCGAAGTGTGAATACATTTCAAGCCCTTATCTGATGAGGAGGGCCCTGGATGTCTTATGGAAAGAAAACAAAATGCTTTTTAAGGAAGAAAGGGATATAGGATGGGAATCTAGGGGTATCTGAGACAAACCACGCCCTTCCCTGGTTGTGATTTCCCTCAAAGGTATTCCTGAAATGCTCTCCCCATCCTAGCTGCATATGATACTGCAATGGTTCTCCAAGTGTGGTGCCTGGGCTAACAGCATCAGCATCACCTGGGAACGTGTTAGAAATGCAAATTCTCAAGCCCCATCCCGTGTCACTAAGTCAGAAACTTTGGGGAGGGAACCCACCCCCTGGCATTTTCACAGGCCCTTTGGGGAATTCCGATGCACACTCAAGTTTAAGAAGCATTGCTCTAACATCTATTACAATACGCCCCTCTCTACGTTAGTATGTACCATTCCTATGGGACTTAATGATTTATCAGACTCCTTTATTAGTATAAGAATATCATTTTTAGAAAGGTGCATGAGGGAATTCTAAACTACTTGTTGAGAGCTAAGCTCTGTGATAATAGGGCAGAGTAGCAGCCTATGGCTGAGTAGGGAGCCACTGGCTAAAAAGTAAGATGGTCATTGATAAAGGTCAATGTTAACAGCTCTGTTCAGGTAAGTTGTCTGCCTCCCAAATTGGTGCGACTTGCCATGACCTCCAAAGCAGGAGTGGTTTTGCTTTCTTTTTTTAAAATTCTCTTAGCTCTGAACAGGGTATGTCTTCACAGGCAGTTGAAAAGGCCCACAGGAATTCCTGTTGCATAATGAAATGTTCATCTCATGTTATTTAGCATCCTTGGTCTCTCTTTGGAAAGGAGAGGGGAGGAAGATGCATATTTTTAGAACCAGGGAATGATTTATCATTCAATGAAACAGCATAGATAGAGGCTTAAATCAAGTGTGTGGAAATCGTATGTTGTTATTACTAGTTAACTGTACTAAATTATAACCTATAAACCCTGCAATGCTTGACTTAAATATCTCATCCACGTTTGCAGGAAATCTAAATGGTGATTTCCTCCTTTACTGCATGCATTACAGGAGGATTTACTGTTGCTTGCACAAAGCATCTATGAGGAGCATACTTTCCTGGATGTCAGTGTAACCAGGCACGATTGATAAGCACACAGCACACATCACGTATGTATTCTGGGAGCCTTTATGTGCAGTTAATTAGTTTAGCTATTGCTTTCATGGTTCATTTAGAAGCTTCATGCTTCATTAAATATCAATACATTTTATCCTCAAAAAACCTTTTCAGTACAAATATGATTGTCTCTTCAAGTGATAATCTTGTTAATGGATATATATATTGCAAGCATGTCTATCAGGACCGACAAAACTCTGAATTGCCATGGTTGCAGTACCCTGAAGTAATATGCAAATTGTATTCTATAGTTTAAAGCACATGCTTCATCCACGCATATTTTCTTACAGTAAGGGGGGGATCTTTTTTAACTTTCCAAAAACGATGCATCTTTTAAGCTTCTATTTTTATTTCATCAAGAATTCCTACTTATGTTTCATAAGCTACTTTTATCCATTACATCAATTCCAAATTCTCTTTATTAGAAAGACAGGCTTTTAGCAACTTTTCACAGCACAAAAGAGAAGTTTTCAGGAAACATGTGTCCCTCACCTCCCTGATACATGTGTCCAAAGGGGGCAGAGGTCACAATTACTGGGCTTGTCCTGTCAGGAATCATAGCAACTCTATCAATGAATGATCTGGGCTGTTCACTGAATGTCAGGAGCAGGTAGGTTAATTGCAGTGCTATGTCGCCTGCCTTCCAAGTCCAGCTCACATGTCTTCTCTGTGAAAATATCTCCAACCTGCTCAGACACGGAAGTTATTACCCTTTTCCTCATTTTTCCTATAGTACTTTCTTTTTAAGTTTTCATTACAGAATGTATTATAATGTACTGTAGTTATCCATTCATTCATTTATCATGCAGTCAACAAAAATGTGTTTTTAAGTGTATAACGATAAAAAAAAAAAGACAAGTAAAATCTGCTTTTTTCATAAAAGGTACATTCTAGTGGTGAGGAGATACACAATAAAACAGCTGAATGAATATATAAACAAGATAATTTCAAACAATAAGTGCAATGAAAGAAAGAAAACAGGTAGGTGTGATTGAGAATCATGGACGGGTTGGTTTACTTTGGACTGAGTGGCAGGAAGGCCTAGGGAAGAGACAGTTCATAAGCTGAGATGCAAACAGTGAGAAGAAACCAGCCATACAACAACATGGGCAGAATCCCAAACAGAAGCAGCAGCTACAACTACAAAGATCTGAAGTCTGATCCAGTTTGGTGTGTTGGAGGAAGGGGAAAAAAATGGGCTGGCTGAAATATAGCAAAGGGGAGCATGGTACCAGATAAATTTGGAGATTAATTGCCAATCTTTTCTTTTTTAATTAAAGTTTATTGGGGTGACAATTGTTAGTAAAATTACATAGGTTTCAGGTGTACAATTCTGTATTATATCATCTATATATTACATTGTGTGTTCACCAGCCAGAGTCAGTTCTCCTTCCATCACCATATATTTGATTTCGTTTACCCTCATCTACCACCCCCCTCTCCTTTTACCCTCTAGCAACCACTAAACTACTGTCTGTGTCTGTGAGATTTTGTTTTCTTTGTCTTGTTCCTTTGTTGTTTTCAGTTTTATATCCTACATATCAATGAAACCATATGGTTCTCGACTTTTTCTGTGTGACTTATTTCGCTTAGCATAATCATGTTGTCACAAATGGCATTTTTTCACCTTTTCTTATGGCAGAGCAGTATTCCATTTCTGCCTCCTCTCAGCCCCCTTTCAATATGGATGATCATGTTCTAGCCTTTCTATGCAAAGATAACATACCATGGACTCTTAATGCTGGAGAAGGCTCTTTTGGTTATTTTTCCTTCAGAGATAATGAATTTGTGCTTGGAGTTCCATGCGGTTTCAACCAATGGCTCTTGTGACTAACAGTGAAATACATTCAGGAGGGAAGAATCATGGGTTAGAGGAGCAACTCAATAGGGTTTCAAAACGTAGCTCAGAAGCGCTCAGACTCGCGTACTGGGATTTGTTTATTTATGTGGTACCTCAATTCAGCCAATAACGGACAACCAAAGATGAACATTAATATTAATGTCATCTCTATCTAGATCATCATCATCATCATCATCTCTTTGAACACGAATTAATATAAATGAACTTTCCCAGTGAACTTTATTATCATGATGGATGAGGAGAAAGAGGAAAAGGAGACAGCCTATTAGAAATACTTTCATTTCTACTCTACAAAACGTTTTCAGTCCTTCCAAACCTGGTTTATTTTGCTTCCTCTGTTGCTTCCTCATAACAGGTATGGTAGATTGGAGACAATTTTTGAATAATGGATGAATGAATGCCTGATTTCATTTCTTCAGAATAACTCCTGGTGGTAAGGAACGGCCCACGTTGGCACTGACAAGCTTCAAGACCACCACAAATCCAGGAAGCCAAGTGTGACCACACTGGATATGTGTGGGAAACGCAAACTCGCTAGGTTTATGCATATTATTCCAAAGAGCGCTGATGCCAGGAAAATGCCTCATTTTGTCAGAGAGTAAGTACATCTCCCACACAGCAGCAGGTCTGGCATAGCTTGAGCCACATGTTAAAAACAAAGCAAAGTGACATGTGATATGGGTCTCACTGCCTGATGACAGTATTCACGAGCTGTCTACACTCTGAGCTTTTCTGGAACAAATTGAGTCCATATAGCCCAAGCCTGTTTGACGGTTTTGTCTTATTATCATATTGTTTTCTGCAAAGTCCTTGCCCTTTAGGTAACTAAGATTTTTGTTTTCCTTCTTACAATTTCAAGATGTATTCCCAAATTACAAGTGATAATCTAACTAAGGAATCTTGTACTTTCCAACCAATTCTATAATCAAGTTAGTGTTTCAGATACACTAACCCTTTCTCAACGTCTGGAAGCATGTAGGTGACTCCAAACAATATTCAAATCAGTTGGTAAACCATGTGGTGGCACCTTTCTTAATGTTCATTGTGTGGACAACACTTCAGTATCTCCGTTGGTAATCATCGTATCTATAGTATACTGGTTTTATGAAAGTCAAATTTTAAAAAATGCGTGCCTACTAAAAATCCAATTTTTGTCATTTTCATGACACCTGTTCTGACCCTGTATCACAAGAATAAACTTGCCAGTTATAAAAATAGTCTCAGGGATGTAAAGTACAGCACAGGGAACATAGTCAGTAACATTATGATAACTATGTATGGTTCAGATAGTAGAATTATCTGGTTGATACTGTAAGGTATATAAAGGTCTAATCATTATATTACACACCTGAAACTAGTACAATATTGTATGTCAACTATAATTGAAAAATAAATTTAAAACAATTGTTAAGAGTTTTTACTTACATGGGCAGAGGAGCCATGACGACAATAAATGGCTTCCAAAACACTGTATGGGGTATGCATTGCAGTTCCTTTGTCCTCACAATCAGTGTCTATTTTCTATTGTTCTCTCTCTCGTCTAGCCCTGATTATTATGGTTTATAAGCAGGTACCTTACTTGCTGTATTAGTTCCCTAGGGTTGCTGTAACAAAAGTATTACAAATTGGGTGGTTTTAAACAATAGAAATGAATTCTCTCATAGTTCTGGAAGCTGGAAGTCCTAAATTAAGGTGTTGGCAAGGCCATGCTTACCTTCTCTCTAAAAGCTCTAGGGGAGAATCTTTCCTTGCTTCTTTCTACCTTCTGGTGGTTGCCTGCCATCACTGGCATTCCTCGACTTGTAGACACATCACTCCAATCTCTGCCTCTGTCATCACATGGTGCTCTCCCTGTGTGTCATGTGTGTTCTTGTGGCATTCTCATTTCTGTATCCATGTCCAAATTTCCCTCATTTTATAAGAAAATCAGTTAGTTATTGCATTAGGTCCCACCCTCATCCAATATGACATCATCTTTTAATTTGATTACATCTACAAAACCCTATTTCCAAATAAGGTCACCTCCTGAGATTCTAGGTGGGCATTAATTTTGGAGGGGACTCTATTCAACCCAATATGATTGCTAAGCCTGCACTGGTTCAATTACCACCTGTTCCAAGGAGTCTGAAGAACACCACTATCTGAAGAACATTTGCAGGCAACATAATTGCCCATAGAAGGACAGTGAAAGGAAGGTAACGTACTTCAATGAAGAAGTCTAACAGGAAAACTGCCAGCAGCTTGGTGGATGCAGGACTAAATTATTCTTATCTGCGAGAAGTCAATTATTTATTATCACCACCACCACCACCACCACCACCACCATCATCATCATTATCATCCAATAAAAGCTACAAATCAGTAACTTCAATGTTCTTAATGACCATACATTTCTAGCAACCATTCTGGTTGCAGGTCCTCATTCAAGGACACAATGATACAGTGATTTCTTTGTCCTTCACAATAACTAACTTCCCATCTACTTTATGCTGGTCCAATTGCCATGTTTTCTTCCAACTACAAAATGTGCAAAGGGTGGACATTCGGGTTTTAATTTCCCTGATTGTGTGAGTGCACATTTAACTGCCTTCCTCAAATGATGGTGGGTCATTTAGTGCTCTGAAAGGCCAGCAGTGTTATTACATCCTGACTCTGCCAAATCCTTGCTCCTCTCTCTCTCATCTTATCTCTGTGAGTCTCGGAAAGGCAAACCCTGGGAAAATTATACAAACAGCCCCAAATATTTGAAATCAGCACTGTCCTCACATGTGTACACCTCTCGGAAAGCTTAGAGCATTTCTTTTTCAGTTTCATTCTTTCATTAGCCCAAGGCTTGCTAATTAATTGGAATTTCCCAGGGCTTTTGTTGTTGTGACAAAGGGGAACAATACAAAAGCTCATTCCTCCTTGTTAAAGCGGTCCATCCATCCTCCAAAGAGTAGCACAAAGACGGGGAGGATAAGAGGGAGGATTAAGTCGACTTTAAAAGGGTCTGCCTTCAGGAGTTCCTGCTCCCCCTCCTCTGCCCACAGCTGCCTTCATCTGCACCAAAACTGATTTATGGGAAGTGACATCTTAACCATGGCTTTTATCCTTCCAAAGGAAAGGCTGCTTAGGATCTAAAATTAGATGGCAGAGAACATCCTATAAACAGAACAAGTAATATTGGGACGCAAAGATACTGTACTAGGTGAGAGGGCTATTTTAGAACAAAAATTTATGGATCAGGGAGAAAGGGAGTGAAACCCAGATGAACACTCCCAAGCAAGACACAGACCAGACTTCGAAGGAAGAAAAAGATGCTTAATCTGGCAAAAATATTGTGCTGTTTAAACCAAAGATAGCAAAGCAGCTGGAGGGCAGGAGTAGGAAAGGGGAGTGAAGAGAGACTAACTCTGAATTCTGTTCTTGGTTTCCTTTTCTAGGTATCCTGTTATGATTTGATACACTGGTTACTGGAACTTGTGGAAATCCTCACAGGCTATGTTTCATCCACATAGTAAGAGGTTCTAAGGCATCTCTGCCTTTAAGGTTCCACGGATGCAGAATAACGAAGACACTAGGGGTACAAATATGGTGATGAGACCATTTCCAACATCATCCCTGCAGAGCTCCTTTTGATATAAACATCTACTAGAACAGTCAAGGGAAAAAAATAACCAAACTGTTGTTTTGAAAACTACATTGGTTTCCACAGAGAAAAAGGTTTTGTAATTTATTTGTTTATAGGTAAAATGCTTATAAAAATATTTTCTAATATCCAGACCCACACATTGGGACATGGAGCTAGAGTTTCATTGCCGCAGAATCTGGAAAGCCTACGAAATCTCTCCCCTTCCACACTGATGTCTGAAGGGCACACCATGTCTGTCACCTAAGGTGCCACATGGTTTGGAACAGTTGAGTATGGGGTGCCTGCGCTGTAGGACTACACATAGGTAGTTGGAAGGGCGAGCCTGGAAATGGGGCTAGAACTAGGTTCTGGGGGGATGCATAAATACAGTCTTCAATGTGGGTAAGACTGCTCACGGATCATGTCTAGAGGGGATGGGAAATAGAGCAAGGATAGAACTCCGAGAATCTCCAGTGTTGAGAGCTGCAGGCAAAAAAGGAATCTGCAAACGAGGAAGAGAAAGTGTGTGGGGGATGGGGTCAAGTGAGCAGGAGGGAGCAACAAGGGGGGCAACAGGCCACAGGACGGAAAGCCACAGACTCTAAAGTGAGACCACTTGGCTTCAAATCCTAGAACCACTGCTTACAGGCCTTGGAAACCCAAGTAAAGCACAGAACTTCTCTACAGCTCCACTTTCCCCTCTGGAAAATGGGGAGAACAATAATACATCATATAGTAGTTCTGATGGAAAGTACCTGACAGTAGGTCTCACTCATATTAAGTATTCGAAACTGTTAGTTAGCCATAATTAATATGTTTATTAAGAAACAAACAGGAACAAATATATGATTATGGGTGACTAGAAACATCTTAGATCTTTTCCTAGAACTGCTCTAAATACACTGAAGGGTGGATGAGAAAGCCTCAGCTCAGGAGAAATTGGGGGAAACCCCATAAGGCCAAGAGAAACCACAGGATGAGAAAGAAGGGGACACTGAAATCATCTTTACCAGAAAAGAAACACGTGAGGTTTCGTTGCCTATAAAGTGATGTGGAGAATAAACCACAAAAATAACCATTCTTACAGCAATGGCAGCGTAAAAGAGAGCTGCCCTCGATATGAGTTCAAGTTCTGGCCTGACTGCTCACCAACTGCTCAACCTCAGAAAAGTTCCTTCTCCTTCCAGAACGTGAGTTTTATACATGCAAAACAGCCACTAATGGCCCTTCCAGTTCTCACCATTTATGATTTTTGGTATTCTGTGAGTTAGCTTCAGGATTCAGGGGCTACAGTTAAAAGCAGTAACACTGGTAAAGGCATTAGGGATCAGAGGAACTTAGCCTCTTGTGTTGTTAGCATGAAACAGAGAACCCAAGAGTCATCTGAAGTTTAAGTAAAAGGGACTGAAAGGTGTGGAGACAGCCATATCACCCCTCCTCTTCTTTGTCCTCCTCTGTTTTCCCCAAGACCAGATATGAGAGGAAGGAAAAGGATAAAATCAACTGCATCAAGGTTGAAACCAAAGCAGTAGTTCCTATCACCAACAGCTCCAAGCTTTGAGGGTGGGGCAGGAAAAGGTGGATGGAAGAAAACCAAACATGCACATAACATTGCTTCAACTGGAGAATCAGAAGTAAGCGCAATTAACATTGGATCCAAAAGAATAAAGCCCATGCCAGAATAATCCACAACTCTCATTTTATCATTGAGGGAAATGACTCCCAAGGTGATGTGAATTACCCAAGAGCAAACAGTAATGCAAAGCTGGAATAGGAGCTCGTGTTTGCTAACTCAGTTCAGTACTGATTCCATAAAAATATGCATCTAAGTGGTCAAATTCCAGATTATGACATTTCCTAATAAGATATTTTGTGGGGGAGGTAATGGGAATAATTAACATTGCTAAATTCTTGGGAAATCTTTGTATTTCTCCATTTCCATGGAAAACTGAGAGAACAAACAGGAAAGAAAAATAAAATACAGTAAGCCCCTACAACATGCCAGACATCCTGCGAAGTGTTCTCACGTATATTCTCACATAATCCTCATCCTGTGTGTTTCACAGGTTCTGAGCTCCCTGTGGAGACAAGCAGCGTCTTACTCATCCGTGACTCCTCAGTGCTTGACGAAGTGCTGGTACATAGTAGGTGCCCAATATGTGCCGGCAGAATGAGTACAAAATTTTCCCAGTGCATAAAGTAAGGATCAGAGAGATTAAGTAATGTATTCAAAGTGGTTGCATCACTAGTAAAAAGTGGCAGCATCGGAATTTGAATTTGGATTGTCTGACGTTTCAGTGCACTCATGTTTCTTTCACTGCAAGGAATACCTTTCATACACCTTTTTCCAACCTCAACAAATACACCTCTTTTCTAACAGATGGACTGGCTGATTTATACCACGCATGTGGCTACTGCATCCTCTTCTTTGAATCCTATGTTGTTTTCAAAGTGTGTTTTTCGGTGCCATTTTTTGGTCTGGTTACTCCTCTCCACTGGCCAAGCATGAGCAGCTTCTTTAAGGGTGTTGATGAGAACACACTCTGAAGAGCTGGCAGCGAGAAGGTACAGAACCAGTGGAGGAGCACACAGGTCTTAGGCTCCAATTTGAGGTCTGTTCCCGTCATGTAGAGATAACATAACTGGCCTGGTTCAATCTTCTTTCCCTCCTTGATAGCAAAGATTTCAACTTAAGACTCAGCAAGCATGTCAACCAATTCCTCTCTCTCTCTCTCTCTCTCTCTCTCTCTCTCTCTCTCTCTCTCTCTCTCTTTCTTCCCCCCCCCCCCCGCCCCCTTGCTGGCCAAAGCTTCAGACTACCTCTCTGTTGTAAATGACTATCTAAAGTACATCCAAAAATGAAGGGATTACCCCCCCCCAATTATATAAATAAGAGAAGTCATGCCTTTCAGATATTTTTTTACTTGAGACTATTAACTGGACTCTATTTGCTCCATCCAAGAAAGCCCAAAGAAATGGCTAATGATCCAAAACAGACTACATTTAAACAGTTCTGTATATTATATGCAAAGAAACGTTCCACAACAAAGTCATTAAATGAATGTCACTATGCCTGAATAGAGGGATAAAATTGAATTGTGATAAAAGTGAGTTGTTTAGAGAATCTTCAGTCCATGTCTACCAAATTATCCTGAACATTATGTGTTGAACAAAGGCTCTGATACTCCAAGGACTAAGGAATAGAAACATTTTGAGAAACAAGCCAACACTTTTACTTTAAAAATGATTTACGTATTATTTTCTGTTTTTATGGGTGTTGTAATTGTCCTCCAAACCTTTGAAGTGTCACATTCCTTGCTGCAGTACTCTCTTTAATGCTGGAGACCACACTGGGATGTCTTACGGTAAATTAAAAAAAAAGAAACTCTGGGGAAATAGACATAAGCCTTGGTCCCTGGTTGGGCCTAAGCACTGAAACATCAATCTATTGAACACAGATTCTCTACTGGTATATAACCAGAAGATTTTGTTAATGAAAATCACAGTAGCAATGTAGGAAAATATATGTAACTTAATTCATCAATGATGAACCATTCAAACTACATTTAACAAAATATTCTGGTATTTTTTTCCTCTAAGGTCAAAGATCATCACCACCATCTTCAAGGAGGACGAAGGAGAGAACTGATTGTCCTGTCTTTACATCCAGGCGTCTCCAACCCTAGTTAATTCTTGGCCACGTTCTGCTGCTGTCAAACACTGTCTACTGGCAGTTCTCGGAATTTTAATATCCTAAATGAGACCTTGGCATACACGAGGAAAGCATGAAGAATGACATCAAGATTTCTACTTTGCATTCACTGACCTTTAAAAAACTAACATCATTACTAGCCCCAGATTCTGAAAGTTACTAAACAGCTTTGAAAGCTCTAAGAAGTTTACCAAGGCTTTCAGATAACTCCACAGTGCTGTCAGAGATGAGGTCTAAAGATGTTTTCTTTTTTTTTTTTTTTTTTTTAAAGATGTTTTCTTGTAGAGAGGCAGAAAGAACCTGAGAGAAGGAGCTGAAAGATCTAGGTGGTAAGTCTCACAGCTGCCACTTTCATGTGACCCGGGATTTTCCTTTGCTGTAAAGGACACTGGGAAAATTGGTGAAATCACTAAGGTCTGTGTATTAGATAATAGTAGGTATCAACATTAATTTCCTGATTTTGATCATTGTACTAGGGTTACATAAGAGCATTTTCTTGTTTTTAGGAACTATAAAGAATTTAGGAGTAAAGGGCTAACATGTCTGCAACTTACTCTAAATAGTTCAGGGGAAAAATAGAGGGAATAGTGGAGCAAATATTGTAAAAAGTTAGCATTTGGGAAATCTGAGTAAAGTGTATAAAGGAATTCTTTGTCCTGTCTTCCAACTTTTCTGTTAAGTCTGAAACTACATCAACATAAAAACTTAAAATAAATCCTAGGTATGTAATTGACAATCAGTAAATATTCACAGAACGCCACTTTAACTTCTCTTTGACATAGTATCCTCATATGTAAAATAAGAGAGAGTTGAACCAGGTTTTATAAAAATCAAGCGATCCCCAAGTGTGTCTGATTCCATGATAAGTAGTGAATTGTGTATATAGTAATTTTCCTGTAACATATGGAGAAAACAACAGCAGTAGTAAACATGATTCCTGCCTTCAAAAAGGCTAAAGTGATAAAATACAGATAAGTGTTCAGGAAGAGTTAAAGCTAATTGGAGAAACTTTCTAGAGGATATGAGTTTCAAATGAAATCTTAAAAGCAGTAAAGATATGAATTAGCAATGTGGTGAGAGAGGATTTATGAGAGGGCCACTCTTTTGAACAGAGGCATAGAAGCAGGCCTGAGGGAGTCTCCTGCCAGGAAGACCAACCAAGGTTGTCTGGCTGGGAGAAGTGAAGCTTGGCTAGTCAACAGGTCTGCACTTTTCGATCAATTTAGTAAAACCATGCATGAGGAATCAACCAAGGCAGGGGAGCTGGTGTAAGAGTATCCTCCCAGCCTGATAGCAAACCTCTAATTCAACACGCCACGTACAATGTATTAAAGTCTTTGAGATAGTCATCTAGGAGCGTGCATTGATCTTGTTCTCTGAGCGCATACGCAATACAATATCCCAAAGATTAAGGACTGGGTGCAGTCAACACATTGCTCGGACTCCAAAGTAGGCAAGTCTCACTTAGAACTGAAACGTATAGGGCACTCCTTTCCCCACTCTGCAGTCTTTAGAAAGGTATCCATGTCTCAGACGTTCTAGCCAACATCTGTATGTTTGTGTGTGTGTGTGTGTGTGTGTGTGTGTGTGTGTGTGTGTAACTACCTAAATTCACATAAGCAGGAGCACTCCAAAGACTTCCACTATAAATACTAAGTAAAAAGTTTCTATGAACTCCTTGTAACTGGGGATCACACACACAGTCAGGGAGGAAATGCTATGAAGTAGAAAAGTGAACGGGTCAATTAACAATTAATTAAGAAATCATGTACCTACAACTGTGCTCATGAAACCTAGCGCATGGAGGTCACACACAGCGAGTCACATGACAGTGATCAAGTTTTTCTCTAAGGATGAGATTTTTAACCACCCTTGTACATGGTGAATGCATTTTTATTAAGTTATCACCTATAAGTCATATTAAAACTATAAGGCATCCACTCCAGAAATGCTATGAGTTTCCATCATGGAAGGGGTATTTATTATCATTCAACTCTGTAGGGATTGACATGACAATATACATACAAGTACAATATTCACCAAAATAGTAGGGAAAGAAGGGAGTTCTTTTTATTCACTAAAACACAGTCAGGAATAATAGCTTAAGTTAAGCCTTCAAAAATAAAATGTGTTGTACAAAAGCCTAGCAATAAAGATTCCATAGAAGCTGCTTAGAGAAAGATTAGATTAAAATTTAACCTATCACATTCTGTTCTTCACCTTCAAAGAAATAATAAACTCTGTCGTTAGGCTTCCATTTTTAGTGTTTAAAAAAAGTAACACAGATGGAATAAACTTCATTCACTTAATTTGAAAATCAGGTACAGCCTTCAATTTTTAGAATAAGGAGAGATACTTGCTGGTGGATTGTTTTAAAGAATTTATCTTTAGCTATCTGAGAGGACAGCTGCTTACATCATCCAATGTGACCTTTAATGGACTGATAAGTTATCACACGATATAAAACTTTATAACAAAAGCAGTCATATGGAAGGAATCTAACTAAGATGATTTGAAATCTTTTTCTCTTAATGTAGATTAAGCTTAAAACTGGGTCTACAGTGTTTAGACTTCAGGTTTTCAATGAGTATAATTTGAAACTACAGTACCACACACAGAACAAATGCTCAAATGTCAACTGACTGAAGGATTAAATGACTGAAGAGGGCTGGCTCCTAAAGAATAAAATTTTTAAAGTCATTTAAATGAAAACCAACAACCAAAGGTTGAGAAATCTTTGTATTTAAGGTAAGAATGACCAAAAGAGATTTTGTTGCTGTTGTTTTTAATTCCAATGACTAATAGATGTGCTGAACATTTCCTTTTGTAAAATGCCCCTTTTATACCAGGTCCTTGTATTTAAGGGTATGTGAAAAAAAACTGAAGTTTAGTTCTGCCTCCAAATGCTAGGATCTGGGGGGGGGGGGGGGGGAAATGCACCCCTCCCCACCCCCCAAACGAATCATAGTCAGGCTAAGGAGAAATCCACATGAATATATATTTTCTTATTTACTTGAAAAGTCTTCTATTTGCATCCGTCTTTGTTACTATCAGTGAGTTTTCTTTTCTGGGGTAATAGCTGAGTTCCAACTCTCAATATATATAGACTCTTAGCTAGTCTATTGCTAAGAGTAAGCTGGGCACTGTCAGGGTTGTAGGATCTTTTGAGTCCACTGAGGTCATTTGGTTCCTATGCTGAGTAACGGACACATGACATGGCAAGTCGTTTCTCCCAGTGAGAATCTAGAGTGGATTCTACACATCTAAGAGTATCCCAAATCCTGATGTACAGTATTTTCAAAATCCCCTTTTAAACAGCCTATTTAGCATTTCATAAAATCTCAACTATAGACAGTGTTATCTGGACCTGAGTTTTGGTAGTAAACATGATATAAATTTGTTGGAATAAATGAATGAGTGAATGAATATTGAATGAGGATACATCATCTGAGATGATCTGTGGGTATAAAGGGCTTTGAGGAAAATCTATCGCAAGGCAAAAATCATAAGAAAATCACTAGGAAACAAGTTCAAGCTATGCAATCCTTTTTTCCCTCTCACTGTTAGAAAGAGTGCAAGCTCTTAGCAAGCAGTGCTGTCCTCCTCAGAGGTTTTACTCCCAAATGCCCTCCTAGAGGCCAGGGCACATGAAAGGAGCAAAAGCTCCATCTAAAGAGGCCGTCAGGGCTGCTTGCTGTCATGTAGGATAGTAGGCTGGATGGTTAGTTGCTCTTTCAATTTTCTGAGAAAAGCCAAAAGTCTGAGTTTTTATTTGCAATCCTCTCATTTCTGAATGTTAGCTCTTTTTTTTTTTTTAACAGTGTGAACATAACAAAGCACCACTGCGGGCCACATCCTGCCATGGACTATCCTTTCGTAACCTCCAATCTAAATCTTTTCTCCCTATCACCAAGAACTCACTGCTTATTTTACCTAATCTTCAAGTCTGGCAAAGGATGGAAGGTGGGAGTAGCATACCAATATCACTAAAGAAATAAGCCAAAACAGGAATACGAATGGGAAAACCAAGTATAGCTGTTAAGTGGCTAAATTCCAGTCAGGGCTCATATAATATTAAGCCCTTAATGCCCTCAATCTCAGTAATTAAAAGCTCAAACTTCAGTTGGCAATTTGTTTCCTCCTATGTTATCTCACCCACTAATTTGCCCATAACTCTTCCTATTTATTAATCATGCCACATACGTCTTCTTTTCTTTTTGTAAATAGCTTTGAATTCTTCTTGAAAAGAGGTGGAGCATAAGTAAATTTCAAAAAAAAAATAAACTAAAGTCTTTCAGATGTTCATGGTATTCTAATTACAGGCAACTATACTACCACTATATTCTGCCATGAGGGGTGAGATTTTTCTGAAGCAATAAATGTTATTGAAAAAAATCTATATCCAAAATTTATCATTGGAAAATACTGGAAGATCCTTATTTCAAATTATTTATGTTCCTGAGCCTTTAGCAAAATTAGACAGAATCCTAATTTAGCATCCAGTTAAAATACACACACACACACACACACACACACACACACACACACACAATTTCCATATTAAAAAAATAACCTAACCATTCCTATGATTTAAAAAAAACACTTAGATTTCTACATCCCCACCTCAGTTTTAACCCTCTCATTTCAGTATATTTAGATCTCTGTAAAAAATCCTATATAAGTAGGTGAGACCATAAAATAGGAGCAGGGATGGCTCTCTAAAGGAAAAAGCAATTAAAATAATAGTTTGCCCCTACAGAATAAAGGTAAATACAAATACGCAAAGGATAAAGCAATAACATGAACTTCCTCATATTACAGTAAGATGCATTTAAATTCTTGTTATCAGTAAAATAAATAGGCCTCCTGTATTACATCGTCATGGAAAAACAACATAACCTGTGAACTTCAGTGCAAAAAGATTTCTTGGCTATGCCAAGGAAAATACACAAATAGATAATTTTCAATTCACTGATTAAAAAAAAAGTTCCAGAAATTCTAATGACAAAATGACATACATATATATATATATATATATATATATATATATATATATATATACACACACACATAAATTCTTTCAATTTAAAATATTTAAATCACAAAAGACATAGGGAATAAGCACCATATCCTGCTCTAAATCAATGTCTCAGTGAGGATCACGAGAAGAGAAAAAGAACTGGATTATGCAAAAAGGATTACTACATATATCATAAATTATCTGACATTTTTATAAATCTACCACTACTTTGCTTTTTATTGCATATGCTAAACAAGCAGATGCTAAGTCTGTAAACTGTGAATTAACCTCCCTTTTTAATTAATTGTTCCTTTGGAATTACTGGCTTTTAAATCCCATACTGCAGTTGCTTCATTTTAGAGACATGTGCCAACGTCTCATCCAGGTTCCTGGGCTACGTTCCAGGACGCAGTAAACAGTGATTCCTTTTTTTTAAAAAAATTGTTTAATGATTCATTTGCATTTTCTCTATACATTGGCATTTGACCTAGTTTAATTTTAGATTGTTCCCACGTGAGCCCTAAGGTCTCAAGAATCTAGATCTAGCCGTCTTCACAGCAAATATGGCTGGTGACATTTGGAGAAGTAAGATGACTTAGGAAGAAGCCAAGGGAAGGGAACCAGAGAACAATGCACCTACTGTGGTGGCCCTCCCTAAGCACTCGGTCTTCTGAGACCAGTCCCTCTTCCTTCTTTTCAAAAGTAAATAGTGCAAACAGGATATTGCCTCAAGTTACTTCAAGGCCTCTCTAGACAGTCTCCCTACATCCGAAATTCTCTCTTGCCTACTGGACCTTAAAAGGCCTCCGTTACTACCCTATACTCTTAGCTCCACGCCTTCTTCCTCATGAAAAGCAAATGCACCTAAGAAAGGTAACATGAAAAATCTATTAGCAGTGTCATTTTTTCCAAAATGAAGGGTAAGGATTTGAAAGCAGTTTTCTGAAAGGGCAAAGAGGTAAATAAAGAGAGTGCACTGAGCACTGGGTGGATGGAGGTAGACTGGGAGGTAAACTAAGAAGACTGACAAGAAATGTCTCCTCCACGGTTCTGGAACTTATTTTGTGCTAGGCGCCTTCTCTAGTCATGAATACATAATAAAAAGCCAGACCTCCAGCTACTGAAGACAAATGACTGTGATTTTTATATCTCCCCTGAGACACATACATAAACACATACAAAGTTCTTAACCATGGCACTCCACAGCCCATGAAAAACAAGAACTACCATTTGTCGCTTTCTTGGAGTTGCCAGGATGATCTATTCACTCTGGACTATCCTTCTGTTTCTTCAGATTGTATCTACCCAAGTCCCCACTGTATTGGATACGGAATAAATTTTCAAAGCCCAAGTACTTTCCCTCTTAAATGACTTCTATAATAACGGGAGGAGGCCCCAGAGGAAGTGAAGCAAGGTAACAAACAGGGATTAAAGATTTCTTTGATGGTAACGCCACACACTACGTTAGGCGTATTACCTGTCTTTTCTTGTTTTAGTCACACCATTAAGGAGGTATCATCATTCTCATTGGGCAAGTGAAAAAATTGAGGCTGAGAAAGTTTCCAAATTTGGTCAAAGTCTCATAGAGAGGAGATGATATAGTCAGGAGTGAAACCAGGGCTTCTCCTTTTTGTGTGTGATCTAGCAGCATCTTTATGTTGATGAATCCTAACTGAGCCCCAACACTGCCATTATATTCTCTCAAACATAAACCCAGAGTTCCTTGATACTGACTTGAAAGACTCAGGGAGCAATTGTTGCGAGCAGAGAACTGAGTGTGCTGAATGGCAAGTGACACGTGGGGATCTGTTCACAGAATGAAAACGGAGAAGGGGAAGGCAGTCACCAGCCCTTTCCTCATTCCTGGGTTATACCAGACAATAACCCAGAACCAAGATTTTGATAGCACTTTCTTTGGACTTCTCAGGAAGAGGGAAGACTCATTTCTCCCCCTCTTATAAAAGTAACACATACACAATGTGGAAAATTGGGAATATTTTTAAAGTCAAAAAAGAAATTAATATTCACTCATAATTTCACTGCCCAGAGATAATCATAGCATTTAAGGCTATTCCTCTCTAGTTTTTTCTCTGTACCTATTCATATTTTGAAAGCTTTCCAGCTTATACTTTATATGAAGTTCTATTCACCTAACCATATATTAAAATTATTTTAACACGTCTCAAAAAACTATTTGTAAACTTAATTTTAATATTTCACCATATAGATATTAACAGTTTGTTTGTGTTCTTCTGCTGTTGTGCATTTAGGGTGGAGATGATTTTTCACTATTAAAAAATACTGCAAAGAACATTTATATGCATATTTCTTTTAACATAGTTCAAATTATTTTCTTAGTATCAATTTCTAGAAGTGGGGTTATCGGGCTATATGGGGGAATGACAGTCAACACATTTAATCCCTGCATAGCATGGGGATCCCCCAGGCAAAATACACAGACTGGTCAGTGGCTTGTGGTGCTAGGCTGCACCAGAATTTATCAGCTGATAGAGTGACAGTATCTTAAATATTTTTCAAGCTCTCTATTCAAATATGGCCTCTAAAATTTACAGCCCAAAACACATGTTGAGAACTCCAATCTCACTGGTGTTCTGCTTATCTACTATTATTAATATCATCTCTGCCAATTTGATAGGCAAAAGCAACAAATGAACAAATGAAAGAATGAATGAATGAATGAATAAGAAATTCACCATTGCTTTATTTTATAGTCCTGAATTCAGCGAGGCTTAGCATTTTCTAAAGAGGCTTATTTCCTCTTCATAAGTGGTCTCTTCATGACTGTCTAACTATTGGTTGGCAGCTTATGGCCTTGGTTCCCTTTTCAAAAGGTGCAACAATAACATAATAAGGCAGCAGGAGGTCCACAGAATCAAGAGAATCAAGAGACATAGTCTAGGATCTAGACCTTGCCATTAACGGGTTGGAGCACTTGAGACTAACCACTTCAAATAGATCAAAAACTTTCCAATTCTGGTCAACACGGTCAAGAGAACTTTACACAGAGCCCAATGTCTAAAACATCGAAGGATGTTACCATCTTATGCACCTGACCCCCTAAGCTCCTGAGACACTGCGGAGGAATCTTAGGGTTCTGAAGAATAAAATAAAACAGGACTGAGCTTATGGATTTCTAAGGTCTCTTTCAGATTCTTGAGACCAACCTTTCCCAGGGTGCAAACGGAAGCTTTACAAAACACACTTAAGATCTGGTAAGTTCAGCAAGCCAGCATCCCAGAGGCATAGCAAGAAGCCTTCATATGGAAAGTATGCATGGTGAGTCTGAAGGGGTTTTTTCTTTCTCTGAAAGTGCAGTTGGTGCAGAGAGAAAAAGCAATACCGGATAAGCTATGTGACAGGAAGACAGGAGCGTCCCAAATGCTAAATGTTTCCAGCAGATGTATCAGCCATTCTGTAACTCCCATCACAGCTTGGGTACTGGATGAGAGAAATCAATGTGAAATATTTCTTCCTCGATTCTTCCAGCTGAAGCTGAGAGTCAAAGCACATTGATTATCACTACCTTCAGGGAACTATGGTGATTTATGGAGCAAAGCCTGCAATTATTATGTCCTTTCTCAAAAGTCCCATGTTACAGTACAATTTTTCATGGAACTTTCTCATTCTTAAAGCTGTGTTCTTATTTCTAAGTGAACTAGAATGGCTCTGGTCAGTTGCATCACGAAGGATAGGTAGGTGGACTAGATATTTACATAAGGAGATTTGAGAGGTGCTGAAGAAGACAGCCCTTGCCCCCCAAATTCCTGTCCACACAACTGAATTTGCCAGTGCCTGAGATATCTACTCACTCTTCTACGTCACTTTTCTAAAAGATACCCTACAAAGAAAAACAAAGGTAGCACAGGAGATAATGTGAACATAATCATTTATTAACAGCCTTCAGGTTGAGTAGAGATCAGAATATTAAGGCAAAGAAAAGGACAAGGAAAAGTTGGGGAGAAAGGGGAAATACATAGAAAAATCTGGAGCTAGGAGCATCCAAAGTACCTATATTGCTGAAAACAAACATACAGCTACTGAGTGTTGTTGAAATTTGCTTGTGTTGTGGTTTTGCCTAGGGCTTGCCCTACATATATATCTTAGGTATTCCAAACTTATAAGGGCATATAATTCATGTCAAAGGAATCACATGTTTAACTATGATAAAAACAGGAAAATATAAATCCAAACTTCCTGAAGAAATGCACAAGGTCTGAGACACCATCTTCTAGTATATAAAATTATTCCTGTTGTATATCAATGTATCACAAGTCTTTCACTAAAGATTTTTCCCAGTTTCCTAAGCCCCACCCATTATCCATTAAAAATTTTTCTTAAAAATCACTAAGAAAAGAAACACACATCTTTGAAGGTATCTAGCATAAACACTAGTTATTTAAATAAACTTAAGAATTTGAAGATGAGGTTTTACTATGTGTGTTTTTTATTTTACAGTTTCTGACAACTTAAAAATAGATGTTTAAAGATAATATGAATTATTTAGGGCTGTAATTACCAGAGTTTTTGCTATACAACTTGGCAAACAGCCATACTGCAATCACAAAAAGTCACACTTCAGTATGAGTTAGGGAGGGTGCAATAATTCACACCTTGGACATTGTTTCGCTGCAGTATCTTACTGCTTCATTAAAGATGTTTATATTTGGATAGTTGGCAAATAGTATGAAAGACAGAATCCAAATGTGCAAACCAGACAAGAGAAACTTACTGTCAATTTGAAAGCATTGAGGCTATTAATAAGGCGCAAGCCAAAAAGTTAACCCTCCTTTCACTGTTTAGAAGTTCACCCCGGAGACATGCACGTATTTTCCTTAAAATTATTAAGACACTACCTAAAACAGCTTGTCATCAAATTATAAAATATGTGCAAGTAGTCTCCAGCTTTCAAAGGTGTTCTTATCCTAGATTCCCTTATGTGGGGTAGCTATCCATCCCTGTTTATCTGGGATAGAATTGGGCTGTCATTAATAGCTACCCCCTTCCACTCTCAAAAGTGCTCAGTTTGGATGACAAATTACTTGGAAACCCTATTTATTAAGTCTCTCTCATTTTTTAACCCAGGATACAACCTCCCAGTGAGCGAGAAGACATATAAGCCATTTAAAAACCTTGTTTAAAATTAATTTCCAGCAACAGAAATAAACTACCCATGTAATAGCAGTCTATGAGAAAGGGGGCTTGAAATTCAAACTTGACATTTGCCCAAGAGCCCATGTCATCTTCTTGGACTTGCAACAACATTCTTTTTGCCACTTGACAGATATCTGATTTAGAGATTCCTCTGGCTCCAAGTTACCAATGGTTACCATGTCAAGTCTGAGCTGGAGAGTCAGTGAAGGGCCGAGCCAGAGATGCTGGGACAGTGAACAGGATGGGGGATCCTGGAGGGCCATCTATAAGAAGAGAGGGGGCGCGGGAGGGAACTAGGGAACGAGTATGGTGCCGAGTCTCCCACCAGCGCCATCATCAAAGCTCCTTCAGTCAGACGCCTCCCCCCCACTCGCCCACACAGGCACAGGAAGTAGCATCATACAATAAAAGAACACCAGGCTCATCCTCCTCCTAGCTCAGTGGGCATACTTGGGGTATTTACCTGTTCTAGGCGTCAGTTTCCTCATCAACAATGTGGAAACCCTCGTACAAATGTTTAGGGTTATTTGGGGATCAAATGAAACACTCTTTGTAACATACTGCCCAGTATTACATATAGCTGCCACTCAACAAATGTCAGGCCTATCGTCAAAAATCTTTTTTTCCCCCCGAAACCTCTTTCCACTTTTAATCCAGGAATTCTGTCCTTCTTGTCCCACCACAGAAAAGACCCCACTCATGTAATTTTTTCCTATTCTCCCATCCCTAAGGCACGTTAGTACACTGTTAAAAAACAAACAAACAAACAAACAGAAAAAAGCAGAATGTTCTCCTATCTTATAGGCAAGGCCTTGGGGTGGCAGAAGGCAAACAGCCAGTAAGTAAAAATCTCAAACTGGTTTCATTCCGATTTACCCAAGTACAGGTGCTGAGTGGGTGGCATCTCTTCCACTCTGTGACTGCCACCATCTCCCTGGCTGTTATGAAGGTCACTCTATTTTGGAGGTAGGGGATAAGGGGACTTACAAGTGCCCTTGGATGTTGAAGTAGGGTATCCACCCCCTGAAGATAAGATGAGCTGAGCAAAGTCTCCAGACACAGGTAGGTGTCAGTCCTGCTGGAAGATGAGCAGATGCCTGGCGGTCAGCCATCCAGGGGATGCTTTTGCCTGATGATAACGAGAAGGGTTTAGAGCCTAGCTCCTCTCCACAGGCCTCAATCAGAGATGTTCCCTTAAGGACCTGTGGGTGTTGGTCAGGCCCCATTTACCTCCTGGACAATGTGGCTGACCATGAACAGCCCTCACTCTGCACAGACACCCGTTTTTTCTCTGGTCCCCTGGTCCATGAGGTCCGTAGGCACCATCCTCAGTCCCCCTCTAGCCATTGGCTACTCTGCCTGCTCCTGCCAGTCTCTCCACACTCTGATAACAGCCAGGTACTCCAGCAGGACTGTGCTCCATGGCACCTAGGCTTTGCCAGAAGGCATCATGGTGGGCATTTGTCCTTTCTGCCTGACAACCACCTGAATCTCTGTCCTATATTTGGAAAAGTTCCTATGAAGCAGAGCCCTCTTTCCCTATATACATGAAAAGCACCATATAGTTCCCCAGACACATAGAAGTGGTCTTGCCATTCCTCCCACCAAGTGGTGGACCCTGTGCTTGACCATGTGACTTGCTTTAGCCAATGAGGCATTCACAGATGTGACACAAGCAGCTGCTTTAGGAACCATGTGATCACTGCTTCTAGGAACCTTAGTCTGAGCTAGTGTCCTCAAGAAGCCACATGGAGAGAGACTCGCTCCCAGTTTTCCCAGCTAAGTACCTCGATATGTAAGTGAGGCATCCTAGGTTATCCATCCCCAGCTGCACCATCCCAAACTAGAGGAATCACTCAGCCAAGACACAGAATTTTAAAGAGATATTAAACATATATTGTTTTAAACGACCTAATTTTGGAGTGCTTTGTTATGCAGCAATATATAACTGCAAGTTTAGTTTTTTGAAGATACACTTAAAGAATGGATAATACATTTCCATCTTTAGAAAGCTAAACTTGCTTTAAGTACATACACCATGAGCGATTATGTGCCAATGGGAAGACACGAAGGGAATAAAAAGGTTACAGTAAGGACTCTTTTGTCCTTTGGGGTATGTCAATACGGTTGTTCATTTTGATCAGAGTTATCCAATTGGTGCCTGAATTCTGTAGACAAAAGTGCTCAGCATAAATTGCTGAATATTTTTTTGGAATGTGATTCTCTTGAGATGGGGGTATGTGCTCTTCAGTTTGACCATAGTCTCCCTCACTTTGTAGTATTACAGTCCACACCTCCTTTGACACATTTAACTTACCTGCCTGGCTTCTAGGGACATCTGATTTCCTTCCACCCCAATTTTGACCATTTACAGTGATAAATTATGGGTCACTGGGTATAGAAAACTTGAACTTCCTTCACACTGTTGGGTGTATTTTATCATCAGATAGGGTAAAGCAAAGATGTAAATTGAAAAGTGGATTAAAACCTGTGGCAGGTGATGAGAAGGCACAGAGATCTGGGGGCACCACCAACATCATGTGGAGAATATTCACAATCCACAAAAACTCACTTTTCATCTTCCTCTTCTCTATGGGCAAGTTCTCCATGAGTCACAGTTGCCCCGATGAAGAAATTAAAAACAAGACAATATATTGGATGAATTATCTATTCCTGCCTAACAAATTACTCTAAAATTCAGTGGCTTAAAATAACAATAAACATTCACTATCTTTCACAGTTTCTGTGAGTCAAGAATTTGGGAGCAGTTTGGCTGGACATTTCTCATGAGGTTGCAGTCAAATGTGACTGGGCCTGCAGTTACTGGAAGACTTGTCTGAGCTGGATGTGCTTCTAAGGTGACTCCCTCACATGGCTAGCAAGTTGGCACTGGCTGTTAGCAGGAAGTCACAGTTCTCCAAATGAGCTTCTCCACAGGGCTGTTCAAGTGTCCCTCACTATGGTGGCTTCCCCCAGAGTGACTGATTCCAAAGACCAAGTCAGAAGCTTCTTGGTCATTTTTATGACCTAACTTCAAAAGTCACACACCATTCACACTAGTCTATTGGTCCAAATTCAATAACTGCCAGGAGGTGAGGATCACCAGGGGTTGATCCTCTAAGGTTGATCCTTGGGGAAAAATGAGGGGAAAAGGGAGAAACAATAATTCTAAAGCAAGAGAAAAACTAAAACAAAATAAAAGGGAATTTTGCTGAAGGAGGTCAGAAGTAAATGGTTAAGATATTTTTTTGCCTCTAAAATGTGTGTCAGTATATCATTTAAGTTAGTATACATTTAAGTCAAAAGCAGACACAATCTTTTCTGATGAGTCCGAAAGATGTTCTAGTGGTACACATGTATCTTGGCAAAGAAAGCCATCAATTTTGAAGTGACAATGAAAAGAGTAAAGAACGGATGCTCTTGAAAACATTCTGTTACCCATAGGATTTTTCAGAATCTTTCCATCTACCTTCTTTATCCACATTAAGCCTTTACCAGCATTCAGTTTTGTTTTATTTATAATATTATGAAATGCCAGGAAATACCATTTAAAGTTTATTGAGATGAATTGTGGGCTTATAATATTTTCATAAAATTTAAAAGGTGACACCTCAGTTATTTTCTTTTTTTTTTTTTTTAATTTCAACCCCACAGTATTTCAGTGATATGATCCATCAAATAATCTTTTGTGAACTAAGGTGAACAGTTAAGCATAATTTATAACATCATTTATATGGGAAAATGTGTTCCAAGTTCTGAACAACCAACTTACAAACAAATTTTTGGAACCCAACCTATTCCTATGTTAAGAACTGCCTGTACTGGTTTCAACCTGTGAACTCACCAACACTTTGGTCAGGGTTGTTAGCAAAATTGGCTCATTTAACTATTCCATTCCACTTATTCATTTGTCCATTCATTTATACATGCATGCATGCATGCATTCAGCAAATATTTACTGAGTGCCTACTTTAGCAGGACACTGGGCTAGAAGTGAGATGATGGCGACACAGAGTAGAGTAATACATGGTCTGGCCAACCAACAATTCTAATACATTGTGGGGAAAGGAAAAGAGGGAGACACAGAGAGAGAGAAAGATGCTAAAGGGGAAGATAATCCATGAAGAGAGGTCAAGGCCTCAGAAAGAAATAGCTCAGTGTGGGCAGGAACTACAAGGAGATCAGTATTATGAAGAGTGCAGTATAGAACTTGAATTTGGTAAGATTTGAGGCTGGAGCAATGATAATGAAGTCTCGACCTTACGCCTCAAATTTTCTCATCTGCAAAATGAGTACACATACTATACCTTGTATCTCATAGTTTTTTGGGGGGGATTTTAAGTACAGGGGAGCAACTTAACCTATAATTGCCTTGAATAAGATATTAGAAATTGTTAACACTTTTTGTAGACCAAGCTCTGGGGTTTTCATAAGGTGGGAAGAGAATGGCAATTTAAAACAACTTTTTGAATAGTGGCCAGTTCACTAAATGAGGAAAGGAGACATTTTCCTGTGGTCTTGCCTAGTTTTTATAAGCACCACTAAGTTAATGGTTCTGTGCCCTTTTGGTGTTTACTCTATATAATGCTTTTAATATCTGTCGATTCGGCTGTGTTTTTTTACATGTTAAATATTTTTAATTTTTGCAAAAAAAAAAAAAAAAAAAAGAAAAGAATTAATAGGCCATTTCAAAGAAGATAAACTTTATTCTTTCAGCCCTGTTGGCAAATCCTTGATGGTTGGTAAACCCTTGATGATGGGTTTAGCATGCAAACAAAATATTCAGATTTACATTTTTGTTGGCTCATTCTGGTAACCCTGTAGAACTTGGGTCAGCAAATTACAGCCTACAGGACTTTGTATAGCCTGTAAGCTAGGAGTAGCTTTTACATTTTTTAAATGGCTTTTAAAAGATCAAAGGAAGAAGAATATTTTGTAATATGTGAAATTCAAATTTCGGTATCCATAAAGTTTTACAGCAAAACAGCCACATCCATCCTTTTACATAGTGTCAATGACGGCTATCACAAAGGCAGAGTTGAGCAGGTACAATAGAGACCATATGGCCTGCAAAGTATACAGTACAGTAGTACCTCGGTTTTCGAACATCTCCGTTGACGAACATTTCGTTTTACGAACGCCGTAAACCCAGAAGTAAATGCTTCAGTTTTCGAACATGCCTCGGAAGTCAAACATGTCACGCAGCTTCCGCTGAGGGCAAGATCCTCAGGACTCGCTGATGGCTGTTTTCAAACATTTCAGAACTCAAAAGGTCTTCCGGAATGGATTAGAAAAACGAGGTACCACTGTATGTACTATCTGGCCCTTTATAGTTTGCTGACCTCCGGTATAGAAGACAGATAAAAGAAGGAAGACCTGTATGATGGCGTCTGAGATTGAAAAGACCAGTTGAAAAATCACATGAGGTTGAATTAGGGTAAGGTAAGTGGTAATAGGGATGGAGAGAGTAGGCCATTTTCATTACACAGGGTATCAAATAAGGAAGATGTGTGGATGAGATCAAAGGTCATAAGATATAATTTCAGGTTTCTGTTTTAAACAAGTAGGGAAGGTGGTGGTGTCTCCACTGGAGCTAGAGGATGCAGGAAGGAAGCTAGAAGAATGAAGTGCCTTTTAAGACATTTTTGTGGAGATGTCTTAGAGGCCAATGGCTATACATGGGCTAGAAATGTTTGCTGCAATGAGCCCTCTGTACACTAAAATTCATAAATCACTTTTCATATGCTAAATATGAACTCTGTTTCCTCAGCAGATGAATGAAAATTTTGAGCAATCATGTGGTGACAGTGCTTACCAGATAGATGTTTGGTTCTGGCTGTAGAAGTAATATCTTCACCCAACAATGTTTGTGTAATTGTTTGGCTACCAGGGTGTATTACATTTTTGGGCTTACTGTTTTATTAACCAAAAGAAAAGAGGTAAAAATAAAACGAAAATTAAAGCGCTGACATTAATGATAAGGAATGTAGCATCATAAAACTCAGAAATTATTAAGTGTGTCCAGATAGTCACTGGATTTAAGTGGATGAAAGCACGATCCATTATGACGGAAAATTACTACATTAAATAAAACAGGTACACATTTTTGGAAATATCTTCTGGTTGAAGATAATGTCTAAAAGCTGAGGTATAATTAGGGTCTTTATATAACCGTTTTTCACACACACATCTCAATGCCTTCTAGAATATATTTGACTTTTGTATGTGTAACCATCTGACACATCTTCAGGAATTCATTATGTCTAAGAGTGGGAGACTTACTGCATTCACCTGGGAGCTGAAGCTGAGTAGATACAGAAGATAAAAGTAACCAAAAAAAGCAAAAGGAATAAGAAGAAAGGGTTGCATCCCAAGAAAACCAATGCTAACTGACAAGCAGAGTAAGAGGAGCCCACAAAGGAAACTGAAGTAAGGACGGCCTGAGAAATATGCATAGAACTAGGAAAGTTAGAGATATCATAATAGAAGGCAGGTGATACCAAGGGAGCTGAGTTTCAAGATGAAGTTTTGTTTCAAAGACAGCAGCTACTATTGTTGCTATCCAAGACCCTCTTCTCTCTTTTTGTTATTAGCACCCCAGCTTTGCCTTGGGAACTACTCTTTCCTTATTCTTCATCATGTGATCTGGATTTACTGATCCCACCCATAGCCACAAAGATGGGCCATAACTGGCTTTAGTCAATCCCTGTAATCAAAACATCCGGCCAGAGTCACTGATTGGTTTAGGGATGGGCAGGAATCCAAACAGAGACAATGGGATGAAAAGAGGTATCTGCTGGGACTTCTGAGAAAAAGACATTTTCTCTGTCTTTCCTGGAGGGTTTACAGTGGGGATGTGATGCCTGGAACAGTTTACAGATATATTGCTATAATAGGGGAAAGCCTAAAGCTAGGGAGTGGAAAGGTGAATAAATGGTACTGAGGAGCCTGAGGATGAAGCCAAAACATGGAAGGCAAAGCAAAGACGTGGAGAAAATCCAGGTCCTTGATGAACATTTCAGGCACTGGATTAAGCCTCACCTAAGGCCAGCACTCACTCCAGCATTTTCAGTTACATGAGCCAAATATTCTACACTATGTTTAAAACAGTTGGAGTTGTTTCAACAAGACAAGACAAAGACTCCCAGCTGATACAGGTAGTCACTTGCAACCTGAGGGAAAGCAGTTTCAATTGACTGGTAGACATATTGCACGCAGATGATTTCTCCTTGAAGAAATTTGAATGAGTGAAAGAAATTTAGGCAGCACCCAAGGGATCAGGTATGATCAAAAGAAGATTCTTTTGAGTTTGTGTTGTTGCTGTTGTTCATTGTTTGTTTGTTTCTTTGTTTCAAGATACAAGGTATCTGAATCTAATGTGAAAACAGTAAGGATCTAGAGACAGGAGAGGTGAAGGTATAGAAGGGAAAGTGAATAACTGATACAATATCCTTTCACTTTCAAATTACGGAGGAAAAGACGATATGCTTTCTGGTGACTAAACCTAAGGAAATCTATAACAGAACTGCCTGAAAAAGTAATCCTAAAAGTTTTCAAGGTGATTTGCAAATTACTTGTATTTACTATACTTTGACTGAAGACTTTTTTTTTTTTTTTAAAGATCAAAGTCCATATTCTGGAAAGAAGGAAGCTCAGGGAGGCTATCATAAGGGTCTTCCAAAATTTACAAAAAGGCTGGCTTAAACAGATCTCATTCACCAAATTTCAATACACAAAAACTAGCTAGCACCCCTTAACCTTCAAAGAGGTTTTTTTTTCCCCCTACAAATAAAAATTACTGTTTCCAACAGAAAGTTATGATCATGTAAAACTCAGAATGCCTACCAATAAAAAATGCAGGCATAGCTTTATGAACTGCTTAGGAAAAGCCCAAACAGTATGATGCAATAGACATTTAAAGAAACCACCATACTCCCAGTCCTTTGAGGTCAGTGAAATAAGAAAATACTGCATAATTTCTCCCACAGCATTACGCTGGGCTGGAAGAACTATAAGTCTCACACCTCAAATTATCAGGTTTAATGAGAAGTTTGAACTGTCCATAAATGAAATGATATATCTGTGGAAAATGCAGAATTGTGGTAACTGCCTGAATGAAGATCTTTGATAGATATGAACTCTGGGTCAATTTACGCCAAAGCTGAACTATTTAACCATCTGTTGAAATGTGACCTGTCAAATCTGGGTACAATTGAGAGATTAACATAGTTTTTCACATTTTAATGTAGATACTTGGCATATTCCACTAGGAGGAAGAGGGGTGTGACTAAATTCTTGAAACTGACAAACAACTGTTCAACACCCTTATTTGGACATTCACTTCGCAGAAACCAAGTACACCTTTCTGTGGATCCAGAGGGGCTGGACGCCTATGAAGACAACTTGCCCTTTCAAAATGACAGAATCTTAAACCAGAGGGTACCTACAAAATCATCACCTATCTACCTCCAGGTCACACTTCCCAATTCATTAATGATTGTGGAGAACAACGCAGAACCTCCTTCTGTAACGCAGTTCAGTTGTATGATCTGAATCCAAATCCTCGCCTCACTCACAGCAGCTGGGAGCTGCAGCTTCCCCCTACCATGTCCCCCACAGTGGGGAGGGGAAGTGGCCTCTGCCAGCTTGACCTAAACTCTCAGAATGCAAAAGAAACATTTGTAGGATTAAAATGTGCCTTTTTTTTTCTACTATACCTTTACCTCAAAACAATGCTTACAGAGTAATTTAGAGACAGGTCACAAATCTGGGAGGATTAATGATTATTCTTGTTTAAAGTTAATACTAATAGCTAATAACAGCTAACACATGTGCCTTCCACATAGTAAGACCTTTACGAATATTATTTCCTTGAATCATCACCGTAATGCTATAACATAAACATTATTATTTCTCATTGTACCCACATCGCCAATGAGGAAGCAGCAGCACAGAGGGAAAAACAGGTTGCCCAAGACCACACTGAAAAAGTGCCTCAAGATGGAATGAGTTCTTAAAATCACTTGAAGGTCAGTGATCATATGATTCTAACGTTGCTTTATCTGGCTAAAGTACTGCCACCTTAACTGCCACAGAAATACCATATGTCCCTTGAGCAAAGCTGGGGGCAATGAGACGGTGCTTAAAACAGCACAGTTCGTGTCTGTGACTCAATAACCATTCGGTTCACCAACAGCAAAGTTACTTCTATTCTGCTAACATCACATTAACCTCCTCGCCTGCCAAGTGCAGGCCTAACCAGGCCTGCAGTTTTCATTTTAGCTCAGTCCCCAAGGGGAAAAAGCTTTTATTTGTCCAAGCAGATTCTTGCCACACATAAGTAGTCTATGAAACTAGCTGATTTCTAAAATATGGCTTCTTTGTATGACTACCAGGATATATTCCTCCCTGTTAAATGACAAAAGAAGAGCTGAGCATGAAGAGGCTTGGGAATGGGGAGATGGAGACGATTTCTATTTTAAATCTGAAGACTGCAATAGCTGCAGACAAATTCTGATCTTCAATACGCACGTCTCCCTGCAGCTCGACATGACGTCAATGGAAAGGGGACAAAGCGAGAACCATGCCTCTGAGCTGCTTCCAAAGAGTGGTCTTAAGAATATAAAGTCTACTAAGTTGCTCAACGTGGTGTAGCATGAGTGTTTGAAAACAAGTGTTCTATTCTGCTCCTGCTGAAGTGGGCAGAATGGGAAGAGACCGTTCCTACTCAGGGCCCTTTTGTGAGTGGAGATTATGCAATTCAACCATGTCCCCATGCTCTTTGTAAAGTGTGAATCAAATTTTCTGTCAGGGAATAGTATTTTCCACACTCGTGTAGAAAATAATTTGAAAAACCCCAATGGCTTGCCAGTTTTTAAAAATTCTGACTCTATGTCAAAAGGGAACGTGTCATTTTGTTTGTTTGTTTGTTTTTGTCCAAAGGCCTGTGCCAATCTCATGCTGGGAGATGCAGCTCTGTGGTAGCTGCTTCTTGGTGACACTGATGTCCACCGCCTTGGTGCTCTTCAGCAGGGGTGAATCCATGGCTAGAAAGCCTCCAGCTTCTGTGACCTTCCTTCCCATAACTTACGCTGTCAGAATGGGAAGAAGTCTGGGTGCCTAAATTCTCTAATGGTACACCCCTGCAGGTCAAACACTACTAAGCATGCCCTTCAGAAATGCATATTCATTTTTATGTAAATTATGTACCCACGCTACCGTCCATGCCAGGTACATTACAAAGCATACACAAAAGTGCCATTTTAAAAGATAACATGAAAAATAGATGAAATTGCAGAAGTTCTAAGATATTCTCCCTGCACTAAAATAGATGTGTAGGCTCCACTCTGAATACCCTTGACTTAACCCCATTCCCTCATTTTACAGATGAAGATACTCAGCTCAGAGGAGTAGAATTACTTTCAACGAGAGTCACCCAGTTCACCAAGAACCCGCACATCCCGACACTGGGAGCCGTGCTCCTTCCTGAAGGGTCTCAGCAATGCTTGTGCTACCTCCCTTTGGGGCTTTTTGGAGCCCATGGGGTATCTGAGTTTGTCATAATGCCTAGGTGTGGTGCCGACATTAACGGTGTGAGCCAGGGATACCAAACATCCTGCAACCCGTAGAATGGGCCCAGCACACAAAGAATCCTCTACTCCAAGTGGCAACCAAGCCCCCATTGGGATCCACTCTCTCAAGATGGGCTTCCTTTTCCCAAAAGAAATGTCACCAGTGACAAGTCTGTGTCATGCTCATTGCACCAGCCATGCTCTTGGGTTCTTAGAAGTCACATTCATTCCATTTCACTTTTCTCCACAACATTAATCATAATATTTGTCAAGATAGACTTGTTGCTAGAGCCTTTGTAGAATTCCTATCATTTTACGTTCTTCTCTGCCAGAATTTCTTAACCTCAGTACTATTTGACATTTGGGGCTGAATGAATCTGTTGTTGGGGGCCATCCTGTTCACTGCAGAGGTTCAGCAGCATCCCTGACCTCTATCCACCAGGATCCAGGAGGATCATTCCAGTTATGACAATCAAAATGTCTTCAGGCCCTGCTGAAATCACCTACAACCGAGAACCACTGGTCTAGGCCGAGGCTGCGAATAAGAAATCTACACAGGCATAAAGCAGATGGCACAGCCCATCTCTTCATCCCTATTTTCCTTCTGTCAGTATCGGTCTATGGCTTGGCATAAAGACAGGGTACATAGTTCACAGAACATAGGGATGACATTTTATTCAGCTTGGTATCTCCAGTCCAAGTACAATGCCTGGCATGTAGCACGCACACCGTAAGTAAATACTGAATGAAAGACGCCTTCTTCAGAACAATACATACCTTAGTTAACTCAAGCCTTAATAAACGAGCCTAATTCCAGTAACAGAAGCCCCAACGACCTTCCTGAGAAAAACATCAGAAAGTACCTATTATGATAGCTTTGTAATATGTAAAGGATTTGTGATACGATTAATCATTCCATCTTTGAACAACCCAACCAAAAGTAACCATCAGATTATCAAGCCTCTTGTTATCAGTGAAGTTCGGCATCCAATTGCCTTTCCTTTTTTGCGGTGGCCTTAGTTTATCTTAACGTCCCTCTGCATTATCTGGGAAAGCATTTGAATTGCCAATCTGAAAACAGGGCTGTGCAACATGCTTTGAATTAGAATAGAATTTCAAATTTGGCCTGCTTAAATTCATATCCAGCAAGTTATTTATGACTGCTAAGCAGAGATTTTTTTTCTTTTTTTAAGAGCAAACTTTAGTGAGCTGCCCTGGGGACTTTTTTTTCTTATGTTAGGATTCTACACCCCAGAAAAACCTAAGTCTTAAGTTTCAAAATAAGCCAGGTTCCCTGGGAAATGACAGAGCCTCAAAATATAGAAAGAAACATAACACCATCTTGCTATTCCAAGGAAGAAAGGCACCTGCAGGCCCCCACCAGGCTCCACGTCCTGATGTCCATGTCCTGATGTCCAGGCTTCCCTTGTCCGATCCTATTTTCTACAGGTCTAGTCAAGCCAGTCTTCTCGTGGTCTCATCAACAAGCAACGGGCCCTGTCACCTTTGGGACTTCTTTTATGTTGGCCCCCAACCTGGAATGTCCCCAATTCCCCTCTTCCAAGGTAAATCTAACGCACTCTGACCTTCCCTCATCCCGGAAGCTGTCTCGGACACCTCAAGCTTTCAGAGCCAGTCCTCCCCTCAGAGTGGCTACCATACTTGTACTCCGTACCACACCCTTCCCCAAGTAACTAAATAAACCCTGTTTTATAGGGTTTGGCTGTGGCTGCCTATAGATTAAATCGGTCTCTCCAAGAAGACTACATTCCCTGAGCATCTATGTCATTCATGCCCCACCAGCGTCTAGCTCAATCCTAGCCACGTGATAAGTGTTCAATAAAAATGTATTCACTGGGCTATTCCAGACTGTGCTGAATGCATGAATCTGTGTCCTGTTATTTATGTACATTTCTTCTGGATTCCATGTGGTAGGTGTAAATTCTAAGTCCACTTGGCCCCACTCTGACAAAACCCACAAAATGGACTCTCATTGGGAGGGCGATGGGCAGTGCGTTTTCCAGCAGGCTCCTAAGACAGAGTATCCCTGAGGAAGTTTCATTCACTCTCAGTGCAGCAAGAGTCCCACCAAGCGTTGTCACCATCCCGCCCACCCTTGTTCTGTAAGGAAAGGGACACTGTGTTACTAACTGCCAGCTCCTATCACCAGGGAGTGGAACACAAGGGGCTACAGTTTTGGTTCAAGTGAACAAGGGATGCCAGACATACTGCTGGCAGGAATGTAAAATGGTATAGCAACTTTGGAAAACAGTTCCACAATTACGTAAAAAGTTAAACATCACATCTCTTAGGATGGCTCTGTTGAAAAAAAAAATTTTTTTTTTTTTTAAAGAAAATAATAAGCGTTGGTGAGGACATGGAGAAATTGGAACCCTGGTGCAGCCACTATGGAGAACAGTTTAGAAATCCCTCAAAAAAAATTAACAGAGAACTACCCTATGTTCCAGCAATTCCATTTCTGGGTATATACACAAAGCAATGGCAGGCAGGGTCTCAAAGAGAGATGTGTACACCCACGTCCATAGCAGCATTACTCACAATAGCCAAAAGGTGGATGAACCCCAAGTGTCTATCCACGGATGAATGGGTAAACAGAATGTGTCAGATACATACAATGGAGTATTCTTCAGCCTTAAAAAGGAAGGAAATTCTGACACATAGTACAACATGGATAAATCTGAAGGATATTACGCTAAGTATAGTAAGTCAGCCACAAAAAGGCAAATGCTGTATGACCTCACTTATATGGATACCTATATTAGTCAAATTCATAGAGACAGAAAGAAGAATGGTGGTTTTCAGAGTTTGAGGGGAAGGAAAAATGGGGGGGGGGGTTATTTAATGGGTATAGAGTCTTAGTTTTGTACTATCAAAAGAGTTCTGGATATTGATTGCACAACAATGTGAATGTATTTACTACTACTAAACTGTACACTTAAAATGGTTGCGATGATAAGTTTTATGATCTATGCATTTTACTACAATTAAAATGTTTTGGTTTTTTTTTAAATTTACAGTTACACATAAATTTCCCCGGCAATCTCACTCCTAGATATCTACCCAGGAGAAGTGAAAACATACATCAACAGAAAGAGCTGTACGTGAATTTCCATAGCAGTGTTATTCATAACAGTCAAAAAGCGGAAACAATCCAAATGTCCACCAAATGGTAAATGGATGAATAAAATCCATACAATGGAATATATCAAATATAAAATGAATTAAATACTGATACTTCCTTCAACATGAATAAATCTTAAAAAACATTTTGCCAAGTGAAAGACATCAGACACAAAAGACCACACATTGTATGATCCCATTGTACGAAATGTCCCAAAGAAGCAAATCCATATAGACAGAAAGTCAACGAATGATTGCCTGGGACTTGGAGTGGGAACAGGAATTAACTGTAAATGCACCTGAGGAATGTTACTGGGCTGACATATATTTTCAATGAGCAAATTATGACAAATAGGATCATGGTCATAGTTGCACAATTCTATAAATTTACCAGAAGTCATTGGATTGTATGCTTCAAGTGGGTGAGTTGTATATAAAATTATACCTCAATAAAAATTTAAGAATAAAAATAAGTAATAAAGGTCATTGAGCTGCTTTCTTCACAGACTGACTTCCATTTCTTTTCACCCCAATGGTTAAGTTTTAGGAGCAGCATATAATGGGCCACAGCTTCATTTCAGAACCAAACCTTTGATTGATGATATCTTAGAAATGAGGATGGATCATCAAAATCCATGCATTCATTCAATAAGCAAATATTCACAGAAGCACTGTGCTGGGTACTTGGGGCAAAACAGGACACAAGGCAGATGTGGTCCCTTGCAGTCCCAGGGCTAAGAGTTACAGACACATAAGCAGGTAAATAAGACAGTGTAATATGTTCCATAAGAGGGGGACACACAGGTGTGACAGGGCACATAGGTGGGGCACTTCACCTTGATTTTGATATCAGGGGTTCCTGAGGAAACTAACACTCAGCTGAGGTCTGAAAAGTATGGAAACAAAGACGAGGCGGCGGGGGCAGAGGTCTGTTTTCCATGCAGAGGGAACCGGAGGTACAAAGGCCTAGAGGCAAGAGAGATGGAATGTTTGGAGAACTGATGCTACTTGGTCATAGTGTGAGAGGTGAAGAGTGGGAAGAGAAATTTTAGAAAACATAAACAAGGGCCAAACCGGAAAGAGCCTCACAGGCATATTAAGGAGTTTGGGCTTAATCCTAAGCGGCAATGGAGAGACAATGAAAGGTTCTCAGCAAATGAATAACATAAACACATTTTAAGTTTGGTGGAGGTGAAATGGGAGGAGTCAAAACTAGACACATGAATATCCATTAGGAGGTTATTTTATATTGATAGTGGGCTAGCCTGAGAAGAGACAGAGTTGCCCTTACAAAAATATCTGCCTACATGGGCAGTAGTTTATTCCTACGTGCCTTCCATGCCTTCACATGTAGACTTCAGAATGAAATACCAGGTCCTCCTAAGTGCCTAAAATAAAGGCACTTATTCTAGCCCTTTCTCCAGCTGTTTCCTTTGGTTCAGACACTCCCAGTGCTTTGCCTCCCGTAGGCTGCCTAATCCCTATGCATTCTTGATGTCTCCGTTTAGAAGCCCTTCCACCAAAAAGCCATCCTGACAACCAGTCACAACCTAGGCTGAAAGCCACTCCTGTATGTTCCCTTTGAAATGTGCTTATTCTCTACACAGTATACATTATATGCCTCTGCAGTACAAGTGCCCAAATACGGATCTGTTTTAGCACTAAATTTGTGCTATCCAACAGAACTTTCTATGATATTCTATAGAATATCTAATAGAACGGAGATATTCTATATGGGCCCTGTCCAATATGGTAGCCACTAGCTATATGTAAGCACTTAAAATGTGGCTAGTGTGACGAAGGAACTGAATTTTTAATTTTAATGAATTTACATTTAGCTTTACATAACCACATGTGGCTACCATATTGGACAGCACATTCCTAAGCTTTATAATCTGTAAACACAGGCACTGTATCTTGTTAACCACTGAAACTCAGGCATATAGAAAAGCACTGGCTATATAACAGGAACTTGATAAACATTTGTGAATGAAATAATATACATAGGCTCAGAGCTCCAATAACATTCATTCTTTCAACAAAAACTTATCAACACCTACAAGGTGCCCAGTACTGTTCCAGACACCAGGGTTACTGATTAAGGCCCCTGCTTTTGTGGTACTTGCACTTGAACGGGAAAGGCAAAAAATAAATGTAAACAAAACAAAACCAATTTCAGACAGAGAACAAGGTGCCAAAAAGAACAAAAAGCAAGGTAAAAAGAGAGTGATGGAGGGAGTGTGTTGGTTTTAACGAAACTTGATCTCACTAGTAGTATTTGCCAGAGCCTCTGTTGCCCCAACATATTGCATTTTAGCATGTTGCATTTTAGCATACATCAAACAAACTCATGATGAAAGTTAATGGAACAAACTTTAACAGAAAGTGAGATAATTGCTCAGAAATATATTCTGCTCAATGATCATCTTGTCATAAAAGCTTTCAAATATGCATTTTTGTGGAAAGAAGGCAGTGGCAAAATTGACCCATATTTTGTTTCAAAGCTATTAATGTGTCAAGTGGTTAGCCCCAGCAGGCAGAGAATTTCTGCAAACTTTGGGGGAAAACATCTTCTGAATTACGTAGCGTCACAACACGTGTCAGAACCAGCAGCCAATCAAAATCTCCACCTGTAACATGTATCTTCTGTTTTGCAATTAAATTCATCCTACATTTACTGCACCCCACATTTAGTGAGCACCTCCCAATGCAAGGGCTGTGTTAAGCCCCAGGACAGAAACCCATTGGTGCCTGCCTTCCAAGAGTTCCCATACCAGGAAGAATAGGAGAAACCACACATTTTAAATACATACATACATACATGCATACATATATACATAATGCATACATGCATACATACACACATAGCAAAGTGGGCAGAGAATATCACATCGTTTTCTTTTGGTTTTCATTTAGCTTCCTGAATGTTGTCTATCCAAGGTCATAAAAGCTCCAAAGATCCTATATCTTTTCTTAATACCAATATTAATTCATAGTTTCTCATCTTGCATAAAATGAAAGTTTCCTTACGTTCTGCGGCATCAAACACCACTGGGATTACAAATCATGTAACTGGGAAACATGTCAGAATATAAAATGCATTTTGTAGGCTGGGAAAAAAACTGGTCAATAGCATATAACTTATGCTAATCGCTTACCTAAGAGGAGAATTCCCAGTAGAATCATCTGGACTTGAAAAATATTTGCCCACCTCTCCTGGGTGTGAATGTTGAGTAAAACTGGGTGGGACAGCACCCTGTAGCTTAAAAAGCCCTGTATAAATGGTCACTAAAATAAAATTGATGACTCTGCCCTCCTAGCACTAGTTGATTGGTACACAGTCACACCAATATTAAAGAGCAGAGAAGAGAGTTTGAAAACTTAGTCTCACGAAGACAGAGACAAAACTTCAATGAGATCATTTCCAACCTCTTCTCTGGAGGAGGGGATTAATACGCAATCAAATAAAGGTGCAAACCCTCCCACCTCACCTCTGAAAGTCTCCAATTAGAATGGAGCTAAACTTCCACATGCATAGTCATTGGTCATACTTGTATGTTTTCCCGTGAGGGGACAGGTAAGAGACACACATGTGTATGCATCCGTGTGTGTACACATGTGTGCACATATAAATACATGTGCATATATTATATATACACTCACTTTCAGGTGGGAAGAAAGTTCACCTCTTTTGTTAATTATGATGGCAAGCTTTTATGTAGAATGATATGTGGCTTATCATCTACGGTGAAGAAAAAATCTGTTTGGCCTTATTACCACTCCATTAAGAAAATATTCCTAGATTTTCCAACGCTCTGCTTTCATCTTCCAAGCATCAAAAACCCTGGAGCTTCACTATAATGCCATCTTCTGGGTCTATGCCATGGAATCATTCTTCTATGATTCAATTTTGATGCAGTGAATATTCCCGTCATCAGCTTCCATTTCCAATACCAACTGAAAGCTCTAGACTCTGAAAACATGTCTGTGTAATTGAACCACTTCAAAGTTTCCTCATGACATTGTGTTACTACAAAGTCATGTTCCAGCTTTCAATGTTTTGTTTTGTTTTTCCTTCAATAATACGACAATACTTAGTTGGTTTTTGCCTGGCTTTCAAAGAAAGGCAAAATCAGTTGTTTTCTAAATCCTTTTCTTAAAATGATTCTGCAATATACGGATAGACACAGGAGAATTTAAAAATCAAAAATCTGGTTCTAATGCAAATTCAAATATAACTCTCATTTTGATGCTGGACTCCATGTTGTTTGGCATGATGGTCCCACTGCGGCCTTCCTAATGTTTGAGAAAATCATGTCCACATAAATTCATTACATATGCTCAGAGAAGATTGTTTAAAAAAATGTATTTGACTTCTCCTTCTATTTAAATAGACAGATGCTGGGGCAGTTTTTCTTCCTTAGTTCTAAATTAATTCCATGCAAGGAGAAAATGTGGATTGAATTGGCAAATCCATTGGACTTAGAGAACCCCACCAGGGTTCTGAAGGAAGGCTAGATAGAGACAGCCAAGTTCAGCTGCCACATATAAGTTCACCGAGATGCTTACCTGGTTGTTCTTTTTTTATTAGTCCCAATATTTCTATGGTTTCTGGTATACCTGAAGTCCACTGCAGGCGAGTACCAGGTTTCAGAACTCCTCACACTTTCCTGGTAAGTTAATTCTTACCATAGCTATGGATCTGTAAATACTCCTTCTCTATCTGATGAGCAGAATGTGGGGGAAGGGGCTGTCACAACAAAAAGACATGAAGCAGACAAAGAATGTCATATGCATTATATTAAAAATCAAAACTCCTCCTCTCTTGAATAGCAAATTGGAATCGATCTGATTCACACAACGGCAGAAGAGAATGGAGACCTTAATACATGAAAGAGTGAACATTCAAAAGGGAACAGAGCCACACTGAGGGGACTGCTGCTGCCAGGAGCTGTGGTGCTGGAAAATGTGCAAGGGAAGCGAACAAAGGAGAGGGTAACATTTCCAAAGCAAACTCCAGTTTGCTTTTGTCAGCCCTCCTGTGATCTCTCCCACTCCCCTGGAACAATTAAACGGGGTCTGGAAACATGAAGCAAGGCACCAGGGTAACTGGTATGTGAGCATAAAAGTGGTCAGCCTAAAACTCAGCAGCCAAAGAGGACATTCAAGCTTCAGAAGAATGTATGTAGGGAGGCACACCGCCATAGATGTGACTTATTCCCTTGGCTCAGCCCCCGTACCTGTTTGCAGGCAATTAGCCATAAAAGCACTGTGGCATTAAAAAACAACAACAACAGCAACAACAACAAAAAAACTTGTTCGGCCTTTCCCTTCCCCCCATGACAACTGCCAATATATATCCTCTCTAAACAAGAGCAGGCAAGTGACTCCTTCCATAAAAAGGGGCAACATTAGCAGTGATTTCTAAGTGAAAAATTTCAAGTGTATAAGTATTCACACACAGTACACATCCTGGACTGTCCTTGTGCCTGAAAGTACCACCCTTCTGCAAAGAGACCAAATGTCATTTGTTTCTAAGGCAGGCTACTTGGAATTCCCTCATTCCCCCAGTGTTTCTCCTTTAGAAAACATGCCTCGCTTGTACATTTTAAAGTGTTAAGCTCCAAAACAATAAGACTAATACAGTTTAATCTACCTGTCAGAGGCCCAGGCCAGGCTCCTATACCTGCGGTCCCTTAATAGGTAACTCTTCAGCAAAGAGTCAAGAGCCAACTCCCCATTTTCTGGTCACTTTCAGTTGGCATCCCAAATCACAATTCAAACAAAATTAAAATAAACAAAGGGATTTCTGTGGAATTAAATTTCGTAGTGGCATGAAATGGTATTTAATAAAACAACCAACAGACAATAATGGCCTCTTTAAAATTAAAGCAAGATGACGACTTACAAACATATGGGACTTATTTAGCATCTGTTATGAGATTGAAAAGCTCATCAAAATAGACTTTTCCTTCTCCCTCTACCTCCATTAAGATTTATTTGGATTCTGCCCTAGAAGAGATGGCATAACATGCCTGAAGTAGAAGTCTTGATTCATATGCCGAATCCTGTTCCTTTTCAGTCGTATCCATCTACCTTAGTTGCTCAAGCAAAAAGCCACACATCATCCTTAATTTGTCACTTCTACCACCATATCCTATAAATCAACAAGTCCTGTTAATGGTGTTTCCCAAATCAATCCTCAATCCATCTACTTCTCCCCACCTCCACTGCAATCACCACGGTCTAAACTAGACCGGTCTGACAGAACTTTGTGTGATGATGGAAATGTTCAATATGTGTACGAGTACTTTCCAAGATGGTACACATGTTTCTATTCATTCTATTCAGCACTTGAAATGTGGCTAGTGCAACTGAGGAAAAGAAAAGATTTGTATGTTCGTTAGTGTGGGGGGACATAAATGTTTTTAATTGCCTTTCCATAGCTTGTGTCTTGGGATATGTTAGATTGGTTCTTTCCCTCTCCTTCCACCCTGGCCTCATGCCATCTTGCTGTTCTTTTTTCCCCTTTTTTCTCCCCTCATCCTTCTCTTACTCCACAAACTACTGCTTACCTCTCGTGTACTCGTGTAGAATATTTCAGCTAGTTCTTTTTTCTTAAACCTTTTTTAAACATTGTGGCAAAATATACATATAAAATTTACCATTTTAATTATTTTTAAGTGTACAGTTCTTAAGTGTGAAATATATTCACATTGTTATGCAACCAACCTCCAGAAGTATTTTCATCTTACAAAACTGAAACTCTGCACCCATTAAACAACTCTCCGATCTCCCCACCCCCCAGCTCCTGACAACTATCATTATACTTTCTCTATGAATTTAACTATTCTAGGTATCTCACATAAATGGAATCATACAGTACTTATCTTTTGGTGACGTGTTTATTTCAGTTAACATAACGTCCTCCAGTTTCATCCATGTTGTAGCTTGTGTCAGATGTTAATTAACTTTGAATTAAGGTTCAACTGCGACATATGGCTAGTGGCTAACACACTGGACAGTCAAGTCTAAATTATGGTCATCTACCTAAACTCTTTGCCCCCTAAAAATCTACGGCCAACAAATCGGCTAAACTGAACTTTCAAAAATATGAATGACAGCAAGCCCAACCAGCCCCCCCACACACACACAAACCTTCAAAGACTCCCATAGCTTTATTTATTTCACGGTACTCATAGCTATCTGAAATAATCATTTTTTATTATATGTTTCTTTATTATCTGTTTCCTCCTCTAAAACACGAGCCCCGTGAGAACCAAAATTGAACATCCCTCTATCTTTATTAACTTAGTAGCACCTGGCACATAAATAGCAACTCAATAAGTAATTGCTTAATGAATAAATGAAACGAATAAATAAATGTATTTGGAACAGACAGTTTTTTAAATTTAATTTTATCTTCTTTTTTCATTGAGCTACAACTAACATAGATCTCAGTCTTAGGTGCATAACATGATGATTAAAAATAGGATCAGCGCAATAAATCGAGTTAACATCCATCACCACAGAGTTACAATTTTTTCTTGTGATGAAAACTTTTAATATGGACTCTCTTAGCAACTTTCAAATATACAACACTGTATTATTAACTCGGTTTCTCATACATGCAGTACATCCCCAGGACTTATTTATTTTGTAACTGTAAATTTCTAACTTTTGACCTATGTTCCTATCTTTTATTTTTTTATTTAAGCACTCCTCTACTAATAGAGGTGATTACTGAATCCTCCACTAATATGGCCAAGTGCTTTGAACTTCTGCATCTAATATGCCAGAGGGTTGTTGTGAAACATGGTCCCTCTGTGACCAAATCTGACAGAGAACTGGTCCACATCAGGCACAGACACTAGAAAAGGTCCTTGAGCTATCTTAGCAGCTTAGGAGTGCCATGCTCTAAACTGCAGCTTTCAAAACAGTGTGTCCTTACTGAGTGACAGATGTAACAAGAGAAGGGTAACCTGTACACCCACAACCCCCAAGTCTACTGACTGCATCTTCTACAAACCTTATCCATTTAATGCTGTGTGCATACAAATATCACCATTTTCTACGTGTCTCGAGATACAAAAAAGGTTGAGAAACACTGCTAACTCACTGAGCCCTTCCCTCATTAAATGTGATCCATCCCAGAAATCGCAAAATACCAGTCAAATATTTCGAAAACCACTTCTCTCATACCATAGTGAAACAGAGAGAAAGATGAAAGAATACCAGTTACAAATTTGACTTTAGTGATTTAAAGTGATCACTATTCTAAGCATCTTTCAATGAAAAACATTAATTTAAAAACAAAACAAAACCGCATAAAGAGTGCAGCTGAAATGAGGGAAGGAGAGGCCTTGGATGGTACGTCAGCATGGGCAGCAGGCCCAGGGTGGGGAGACAGGGACAGGGGCTTGTCCTGTGTGCTTGCTGTGTTGGAGAGGTTAAGGCCAGGGAGGCAGCCCACATGGCCAGGAAAATGAGAAAATGAGTAAATATACCGAGGATAACAAGGACACTAGAAAAGGATTCAGGGGGCAGTTTGAAAGGGCTCCCACTGGCCAAATTTGGCACATTTTGAACATCAAAATAAATATTGATAGCATTGATTATAACATATTGAAAAAATAAAACTCTATTACACAATGTATAAAAAATAATTGCTCTTTTATTTTTGTAACGTGGAATGAAACGAATTTCAAAAGAATGATGGAGTTAGAAAATAAATCAGTGCAACTAAAAACGGGGGAAAAGTTTCATGAGGAAAGGATATTGAAATAATAATAATATCAAAGTATTTCAATATCCTTTCCTCATGAAACTCCCCCCCCCCCCCGGCGCTGGAAGTACACACTGTTCCCCCAATAAAGTCCTGTTCCCCTTCCCCAATAAAATTTTTTAAAGATAAATAAATAAATAATATCAAAGTATTCCCATATCAAAAAGTTATCTCTCACTGATAAATTCCTGGATACAAAATATGTATTAATTAACTTTACAGTGGAGAAACCTGGCACACACTATGGCAGAATGACATAAGTTATTTTCCACCGAATGGCAGAAGTTAACATCACGAAAACTGGACACATCAATGCCCCCTAAATTTGATGCTTCCAGAAGAGCATGGCATCACATCTGAAGTCTTCTAGCCCAAAGCACACCGCCTCACTGTGAGCCACAGGGGTAACAAAAATGGCAGGTCCTCTTTAAAAATGTCCACTCGTCAAAGTCAGAAAAGAGAGCAAGAGAGGAGCTATTCCTGATTAAAGGAAACTAAAGAGACATGACGAAAACAATGTGTGTGTTTACACTAAATCCTAGAGAAAAAAGGGAAGGGGGAAAATGGAGAATTTTTCTTTTTCTCCTTTTCTAGGAAAAATACATTGAAATAATTCAAGGTAGTGAAGGTATCTACAACTTACTCTCAAATGATTCAGGGAAAAAAACATACATGTATAGAGAGATATAGATATATGTCAAAACTCAACATTTTTGAAAAGCAGAGAGAGAGAATAAGGTAAAAATGAGGTAAAATGTTAAAATTCGGGGAATCCGAGTGAAGGGCATATGGTAATTCTTTGTATTAGTCTTACAACTTTCCTGTAAGTTCGAAAGTGATTAAAAATTTTAAAGTTAAACCAAAAATATATAGTAGGTAACAAATGAAAATGAATTTTTTTTAAAATTTGACATTTCCTTGGAGCCCTCAAGCATGTGCAAAATACATGTATAATAGGATCCATGAATTAGTTAGAAAAAATCTTTCTCCCATTCTCCTTAGATGAATGGGAATATAAATATCAATTAGTGAGGTAAGAGGCTTTGAAATTTCTCTAGATTTAATTCAGGTTCCTGACTTGATTTTTTTCCCCCACAACCCTTCTTTGATATCAAAGAATGTCTGAAGAATGAAACTACCAACACACAGAATGGAAAACCTAATACTTGCCTTTGGCTAACATGGGATTATACCATAAAGGAAAGGTACAAACATAACATATGGAAATACCAAGGGGCAGAAACGGTTGAGAAAAACATTGGGTGTACTGACAATGAAAGAAAAAAGAGGCCACAGTAAATGTGCTGATAGGTGTCAGACAATCTAAAAAAGCAGTATCATCTATCTTTAAGCAAGAGGAAGTCCCAGTAGTCGAACCATCTCTAAGAGCTCCTGAAAGGATGACCCAGGGGTCATCCAGGTAAATTTCCCAATGTAAAGAGGAAGGAATTGATAACTAGAGCTCAGCCATGGCTTGTCTCTAGGCCGAAAATACTAGACAAAAATGCTGAAGTCCTGTCTCTCAGGCCACTATATATATCCAGCTTCCAGGCAAAATAGTTCTTCTGGGGCAAAGGTGCTCCATCTGTATGACAAACCCAAGAGGACTATATTCTACATATTCAGGAGTCCAGGCTCCATCCTATATATGGCTCCATCCTATATATGGACCAGATCAGCTGCATGTGGACAGAATCACAAAGAGAAGGAGAAGCTGCTCTTGGGAGAATGGATGGAGTTAGGGCTTTGCCACAGGCCCAAAAGACCGTGCAGATGCCTCTATATTTGACCATCCTTGCTGCTGGTGCCAAGCCTCTCTCCCTTCCCCACTCCCTTTTCTTCACTCAAAGTCAGTGAGATGATGTGTGTGACTTTGTAAGCTCTAAGCTTTGTGCAACCATAAACCATTATAAATGAAAATTTCTCTAGACACTGTAGCAAAGTATACCTTCCCTTGCAACTCACACACAAAGTACTATTCTATCTAGCCAGCTTCTTCCAGTATCCATTTATCTAAAAGACAACCTCTCTTTACATCATGTTCCTCATGACTCAGTTCTTCTGGAAAGCCTTACACTGACTCACCTTAGGACCTGGAAAATGGACACGCAGAAATGAGATGCTTAGAATGGACCCACCCTTTCCCTGTGTCTTTAATCTTTTTTTTGTGTGTGAATCATTAACACTCATCACCTATAACAAACATAAACAGACCCAGCCAAGACTTTGCATTTACGTCCACTGTACTAGAGCTTGCCAATGTTTCGATTCCCAGGTCACTATCTAATGTCAAGTGCTTGCACAGATCACTAATTCAGTAGGCACGTTTTTGAGAGTCAAAGAACAGTGCTACTTTAAAAGAAAGAATAAAAGCATCATCAGGACCAGATCTGGGCAGTTCCAGGGAAATGCATTATACTTTAACTATGTGCTAGCAATTTGAGTATAAAAAAAATGTGGTGTATGTTTTGTATCTTAACACATTGGCTTAGCAAGTGCATATGTTTGAGGTAAAAGACATCTAATTCATTTTGCTGTCACTAAGATGAGAAAGATGCAGCATTCCATTTCTCAGGCCAATGTGTTCATTCACAGGGCTATACTGAGCAGAAAGGTAATAACAGATGATGCTTCCACTCTGTTTATCTCAGGAGGCTTCAGGTCCACTCCTTTAACTGCTGTTCCTTAGAGAATTAGGGCAAAACACTTTTTAGGTAGACTGAGGGTTTTTTAAGGAAAGAAGAGAGATTATTTTTTAAGTACTTACATCTCCCATACCCACTCTTCATAAGAGGAATCCTTTTTAGATTTATGAAGTTGTTTTGACATAATCTGGCCCCAGTTTTTTTCTTACAAATTAGGAAACAAAAAGACAGATGGAAGAAGGGATTTAACATCTGCGTGGTCTCTTCTTCCTCTTCGCCCCAGCACAGCCCCACACATCTCCAAGTTGGAGGGAAAAGATTCAAGTCTTAGTCTTACTTTGTCCCTTTGGTCAAGTCATTTCGCCTCATGGGTGACAGAGATCGTTTCATAGCTTCCAATATTTCCATTCTATGATTCACCACCCCTAGGTTAAAAGTCCATAGCATGCCTCTCAAAGATTAAAAAGTTGCCTCACAAACTCACCAAAAAGAGTCAAATTTCTCTCTAATATCCCTTAAGCCCACTAACTGAACCCTATTTCTCCAGAACCTGGGCCCCCTGCTTATTCTCATGGCTGATCTCATGGTTCCTTGATGAAAGAAGTTTGTTTTAATCAGCCTCTGAAATACCAAAGGAACCTCTTGAACAACAGCTACTCACATCAGAAGTCACTTTCCATGAAAGTGAGCAAATAAGTTTGCTATAGAAGCCAACCTCAAATTCCCTTAGACTTTAGCCAATATTTTTCAACTCGTATAAACCAAAAACAACAAAAGAACAAGACAAACAAATGAGAAACAAGAACTCATAGACACAGACAATAGTTTAGTGGTTACCAGAGGGTAAGGGGGGAGGGGGTGGTAGATGAGGGTAAAGGGGATCAAATATATGGTGATGGAAGGAGAACTGACTCTGGGTGGTGAACACACAATGGGATTTATAGATGATGTATTACAGAATTGTACACCTGAAATGTATGTAACTTTACTAACAATTGTTACCCAATAAACTTTAATTTAAAAAAAATTAAGGTTTGGGGATGTCTTTTAAATCACTTAAAATGTTGACAGCTTTCTATATTTTCTGGTTATGTTTTTGACAATAGAGTTAAGGATACTTTATGAGAAGGTGCATTCCAAGTAGTATAATTACAAATTTTGGAAATTTCACATATTGAGACCTGTTCTCTAGAAATTTCAATTCCAATTTTACAGGTTTATCAGTAACTTCCATAGTGAAAACAGAAAACAATATAGGAAGATGACATCATATTCAATAGCTTCTATACTTATGCAATAAACAGCCAGAAAAAGCCACCACAGTAACTCACAATTAGAAACATGTCAAAAGTGCCAAATGAGATTTATACTGAGTCAAGGAAAGCTCTGACGATCACACAGAATGGGCTCAGAGAAAACTGTTTTCACTAGAAACCCCTTGTTCTCTGATACAAACCCATTACCCTCAGCTTTCACTCATTCACCTCCAAGAGGCCTCAGTTCCCTAATCTGTTAGACAAAAGGGTTGACCAAGGTGATCACAGAGATTATTTCTAGTCCTAATATATGTTCAAGCATGATTATAACCAAGTAACTAAAAGCCTGCTAACAAACAGTGAATTTGTCAATAATTTCTCATCTGGCAATAATACCAATAACAAGTCAAAAAAATGTATGGAAGTTTATCATCAAGATGTTTTGTAGGATGTTGTTCATAACGCACTGTCCTCTTTATGAGGATTCTCTGGGAAAATCACTGTCTTGTGCCTCATTATTAGGAATCGCCCTGCTCTACTACTTAACCTTAAGGGCAGTATGATTCACAGAGCTGATTGTGTTTACTTCGCTGCACTGGCTGCAGGAAAACGCAGAACCAGATCTGACTCACTTTCTTTCTGACAAAAGCTACAGGGCCTTCTGAGATGCATTCTGGGCCCTAGCTTAACCCTTTGTTTCATCCCACTTTCCCTTCTCCCTATTTCCTCACTTACTTTTTTTTATCATTTTTATATTTTTGAAAGTTGCTTTTAATTTTTTTTCCAATAAAGGAGGTATTTCAAGCTATTTTCATTTACTGACATCAACGTTGAACAGCAAAATCGTTCCTTTAGTGACCTGCATTTTTCATTTTTTCAAACACTGTCACTTTACCAACACGTAAAAGCATCCAAGCACCCGTTTAATGTTCTCTTATACATAATTCTATGCCAAGATTCAGATCATAATTGTCACTCTGAGTATCATTATCATTACTACAGTATTTTTAAATCCTTACATTTACATTAGCTCTTCACAGTACAGTCGTCCCTTGCATCCTCAGGGTGTTGGTTCCAGGACCCCCACAGATACCCAAATCTGTGGATGCTCAAGTGCCTTCTATCAAATGGTGTTAACGCAATGCACACAGTCTGTGCTCTGCATCCAGGAATCGAAAGTAAAGTATTTGATCCGTGGTTGATTAAATACGCAGATGTGAAACCCACAGATAAGGAGAGCTGACCGTATTTTTTTAGTGAGCCTTCACATTTGTTATCTCCTTTGATCTTCTCAACAATCATATGCACGTACTATGACTGTCTTCATGCTTACCGATGAGGGAAACATGGGAGAGTAAGTAGCTGGCCCACATTGATAAAGCCAATAAGCTAATAGGGAGGGTTTTTTTCCCTCCACATTAGCATTTTCCCCATAACTGCAAAATTTAGTCTCATATAGTTTATTCTTTGAAAGTTTGTCCTAGGATTTTAGATGTTTTATTTAGTTGGTTTTCTAAGTAATATCGGCCTGCAAGTCAAAACCATGTCAATTACTCTTGGGTAATGGAACCTCAACATGATGAGAACTAGACAGCCAAGACTCTGGAAAATTTTTTAACCATTAGAAAATGCATGAGTAATTTATTTCCTCTATTGGAATTCAGTGATGGCATTAAGAAAACTCATTCCTGCAACCTAACAAGGAACATGAATGCTCTAATGTGGTCTGCTAAAGTAGTCACACAGAGTAAACCTGCCTCCTGAGTCACTGGGAACTAGTAAAACAATTTAGAAGTAGAAGATGAAATTTAGACAAGGCAGGCTGAAGAGAAGATCTAACTAACTGTTTCTCGATGATGAGCTCACACTACTTTAACCACATCTAAGAGAAAGAATCATGAAGTTCAAATCATATTAATCCCCAAGTCATTGACATTGCTAATGTATGAGAAGGTGAAATGTTGACAACTTGAACTCTTGAGACCTTGAATAAACCAGTCTATTCATCCTACGAGTCATGAATTCAGGAATTAAGGGGAACATTGCATATGCAATTTCTCTCAGTTTTAATTTCTTCAGGGAAAAGGAAGAAGAAGGTGAAACAACATTTTCTAACTCAACGTTCTATGATTGTATGAATACCTCTTAGCGCCACCTACCTGAAATATTATTTTAACAATTGGCTAGAATTTAGAAATGTATTTATATAATATGTGGGTAATGGGTAATGTTCCAGCACATTTAAATCATTATTCAGGAATTTAACCATTTTCCTTTAATCAACTTCAAACATATACTGGTTTGAATTACTAATTCATGCCAAGACAATGTATTCATATAAGTGTTTTTTCTCAATAGACTGTGTATTGGATACTCAAGTTAATTCTGCCTTCCAATATCTTGATAATAAGATTAAACAGATATAAATTGGTCTTTTACTTAATTATCTTTTTTTTATTTACACATAGCCTGCATTGTCCCCCAAATAATTTATAAAACTCCATGAAGACAAGACACTATATGTCTTTTTAACAACAATTTGCTCAGCAGTTGGCATTAGAATAAATATATGTTGAATCCATGCAAAAAAGTACCAACAGAGACAACTTATAAAGCTCGGATAAATATGAGCTCTTCCCTAGAGAAGGTTAAAGGGTATTAGGCCTGGACTCAAACTGCATCACAGAAACAACCTGTCTGTGCCTAAGAGGGAGTAGATGGCAAGAAAGAGCTAAGCAAGGGTAAGAAACTATATGGCTTCCTGCTTCTTTCTGAAGTCAAACTTTATAGCATTGCTTCCAAGTTTGGAAATAGCAAGGTATTATGTGGAGAGCCAAGTCTCCTTCTTCTGGCTACTCCTTGTCTGTATGAGCTTAGGCAGGTTACTTAACTTTCCTGAATCTTTATTTCTTCCTCTGTAAAATGGGGCAGGAGTAAAAGTACTTACCTCATAGAGTTGTTGATGAGGACTAAAAAGACAATGGGTACAAAGTGCCTGGCTTATAGCACCATCTCAATAGTGGTGGCTATTATTATTGATTAATTAGTTTGAAGTGAATTCCTAGAATATAAACCCACCAGTTTTAAAGGAACCAGAATTATTCATTGCTAAGAGAAATACAGTTGATCTTGGAAATGGGTAAGGTAGACGAAATCTGGAGAGAATGAGCATTAGGAGCATCCTTGGAAGAAAAGCAAAAGTCCTAGCACACATGTAGGAAACCTGGTGTGGGGTGAGGTCTGCAGAAGGACAACACAGCAGTTCTGTCCTTTGCTTTGCTGATGGGAAGTGGTGCAGAAGGAGGCAGTGAGCTCTGCAGCAGCTGGCAACCTTACTAAGCACCCTGTTTTTCTCTTCCTTCCTCTCTGGGATATGCGTCTCTAAGGCAGGTGAGCTTTCCTGGTCCCAGAAAGACAGAGCTGAGTGTACCAGACTTGCGAAAGATGGTTCCAGGTACTTTTATGTTATAAAGAAACATAGGAGTCGGTTAGGTCCACATAAGGGTGGTCCTGAATGGCAAGTTAGGAAGAGCTATTGAAGGTCTTAAAGCAGGATTTGTGGAGAAAGCAGAGACTCCAGGATTGTATTGGCCTGTTTGGTATGGATCCCCGTCCTAACACAATGGCAAAATATGGGGCAGATCAATCGAAGCTTTGAACATAAAGAATACTCGGAAATCTGAATGTGTACTCTCGTGTTTCTATATATCTTACTGTTGATTCAAAGAGTGACTTGAATAAGCCACTGAAATACCTGAAACATACCTGTTTGCTTCAGTATCTCTTAAGAGTTAAGTATTGATTTATAGAAAATAAAGGAAGATTTAAGAACTCTGGAATTTATAAGGTCTTGGCATAAGGATACACAGCAGGCCTATCTGGGACTTCTACAAGATCAAAAGGTTCTATGGAGACAGAAACCCACACGTAGCATCATGGAATGAAACCAAAACATGATGCCAGATGAAGGCCAAGGAGTTCTGAGCCCCCTTTGAGGAAGGAAAAAAAAAGGGGGGGAGAACAATACTTATTCAATTAAAAGCCAACACTATGGAGGATGTAGAACCTCCCTTCACTTTCTTTCTGAGGGTTGCCCATGGACCTGAGGGATACAGGCAAAAGGATGGTGATATCAGAATGCATACATGTCACACCTGAATTGGATCACATAACTTTAAAAATTGTATTAAGGACCCTTCTGTCAATTTTCCATCCTCAAGCCATTAGATTATTTTCCCTATACTTAACAAGAACAAAAAGGAAACAGGTAGAAGAATTACACAGTTAAAAAGTGACCAAAGCCTTGTATTGTCAGGGAACATAAATAAAGGAAATTTTTGGAAACACAAGAGTAAATTAGAAAGTGGTGGAGAGATGTCTAAGGTGGCATGCAAAGGGAAATGTTCTCTGGGGAATAATGACAATTTAAATTTTTATATGCTATGGTTTACATGCTATGGGGACATTCTAGGCACAGCTGACAGGAAGCATGGGGTGGCAGGAAGTGCTAAGACAAAGATGGAAATTGTCATCACAGATGTGAGAGGTTAAGCAATGAGAATATATGACTCTTCATTGCAATGATCAATTCTCATGTATGTGTCCGAAGACCAAATTTCAAAAAAAAAAAAAAAAAAAAAAAAAAAAAAAAAAAAAATCTCAAAAGATTCACCTGCAAAGATCTATTGTGTGTGTGTGTATGTGTAAAATTGTATTCATAATTAGTTAAATCTAATTTGTTAGCTAAATGTCTAGTCTCACTAGATAATTGCTACAAATACAAATCTTTCTACAAAGTGCTTCTTAATCCCCATCTATGTGTGCATGCTTGTGCAAGCCTCTCAGCCTTCAGGTAAACACATCTTTGCTCTTAATAGTCTGTGAACACAACGATATGAAACAAAAAAAATAATCAAAATGATGGTGCTTCACATCTACATATAGCCCAAATACAGAAATTGCTGGTGCCACCTATTGTTGAAAACACAGAACTGAAAGGATAGCTTAGGAGCTGACTTCCATACAGTGAAACTCTGCTCTGTTATCTACTCAAATATAAAGTTCAAAATCTACCTGCCAGGATAGCCACATTAAAAGAGTCCATTCTACTTTAAAATAAAACAAACCTGCACAGACATTAACAGTTCCCACACAATGAATGCTTTGTTGAGTATCAAAGATTCTAGCAACAGTTAACAGTTTTAATATAAAAAAAATCACCAGGCAACTTTCTTTATATCTACGGATAGAGAAGGAGCACCAAAGTAAGTTGTGCGGTGTAAAACACTAGGTTCCGAGTGGTGTGTATGACGTGCTACTATTTATGAAAAAAGGGAATATGCATATAATACATGCATAGAAGATTTCAGGAAGGATACACAAGAAAACAACAACATTGCCCATCTCTGAGGAGGGGCCTGAGGGAATGGGATGGAAGAGGAGACTTGGTTTTACTGAACACACTTTGTGCGAAAATTTTACCATGCATACATATTATCTTTTCAAAAGATTTTTAAGAATCATTTTAGATAAACAAATAGTAATTTTAAGAACCATAGTTAATAGTAAACTATTGTATATACAGAAAGAATTTCAAGATAGCCAACTTAGGTTGGTTACCATGACCAGTTTCCAGATTTCGGGATCTGACCATAAGAGCACAACCTACTGGAACGGCAGGAAGTTATGGTGGGTCTTTAACAGACTTTAAAAGGGGACTGGAGAAGTTGTTTACAGCGCAATGGTACCTTTTAAACCTAAAGTACTCAAAGTACATTTAAAGGTGCCCTGAAGCTTGGATATTTTCTGGTTCTTTGGAATTTATTAAGATGTAAAAAAATAAATAAAGTATTTGCAGTTTTATTAACATTTGCTTTTTTAAAAGCTTTGATATAAAGAACATCTTGACTACAACATTATTTCTTATGTAAAAGAAAAAGAAGGAAAACCCTCACAAACTCATCAAGTTTTTTCAGCTATTTCATAACAACGCACATGAAAGCCAAGTGGAAGTTTATACTTGAGTACACATCATATCGAATGTCACATCTCCTAAAAATTGGTTCTGGAGCGTGATCTCTGTAAACTTACTTATTTCTTAATATTATTCTCCTTAACTCAGGATAATACTGACATTTGCACTGAAAAGTGCAGTCTTGAAATTTATTTGAAATATTGCCCAATCAAGGTTAACACCAGCGAGAAAGTTAAATCCCTTAATTCCTCAAGCAATTCTGCAAGAAAAGGAAGAAAAGAAAAGACATGCAAACAGCAATCCAATAGTAAGTACGTCGGCATTCCTGGGGAAATGACTTTAAAACAGGAAAACTGGCAAAGTGAAAATGGTACAATTCAGATCATGTCAGCCCTGTATGTCCAAGCTCTGAAACAGTTTGTCTGACCCAAACACATATTTTACATTGTAAAAATTTAATTTAAAAAAGAAAATCAGTAAGATATCATCAGTCTCAAAAACAAAATAAAGCTCCACTGATCAGAAAAGAAACAGAAATAAAGAAGGTAGAGATGATCAAACAAACGCAAGCAAGACTCCCAAGCCAGAAACAGACAGTGGCTGCAGAAAACTGGACTTTTGAAAAGTATGAGGCCCCAAACTGCTAGATGGAGATAGAGCCTGGCTTACTGCTAGAAACCAGGGACTAAAGTGAAGCTTCCTCCCTCCGCTGCTTATCCAAGCAAATACCCTCCTTTGTGAAAAGAAACTGGACAAAACAACAGATGACCTACTACCTGAAGCTCCAGCTTTACAAGCAGCTATGAGGAAAGGAGGAAAGAAGTCTTAGGGGAGAAACTGAGTCAGACCGTCTGCTGGCTATATGAATCTGTGATATTCTCCAACTCATCATAGAGCAGGGATATATTAAATACCATCGTAATACTCAGTTATGGACTGGGCCAGAGGCACCAGGTGAAGACAACTACAAAACCACAAAAGCATTAGTCAAGGAGGGAGAATGAGAGAAAGAAACAATACAAAAAGTAAAAATCCCTCACATTCAACACAAATCCGCAAACCAAAATTCCAAACATATAAAAGGATCTAATTCTAAGAAAGTCAAATCAACCATCAAGTTATGAATTTAGCCCAAATGAAATGAATTTCACAGAACAGTCAGACAAAGAGTTTAAGATAAATAGGTTTAGGATGATTAATAGAGTGAATAAAGTAGCAATATCCATTAAAAATAAGCATGAATTTATGAAAATAAAAAAAATCAGTAATAACAGGTATTATCCAAAAAAAGAAATGAAAAATTGTGTAAGTAGAAGTATACTCACTGAACTAGAAAAATTCAATAGATGAGGTATAATCTATCTTTGACACACCAAAAAATAGTGAATTAGAATACTATGGAGGTGTTATTTTATTTTACCTAGAAGGAAGCACAAGGAAAAAAGAATTTTCTTTATAAAATTAAGATTCAATTAAGAGATTCAGAAGACAGATTGAGAGTCTGTTTTATGAGAGTCAATCACATGACTAGTAACAATTCCAGAAAAAAATTATGGAGGGAATTACAAAGATGGAACATTTAGAGAGATCTCCTATTAATTGGAGAAACAAGTCCTTAGATTGAAAACATGAGCAGGATAAAGATAAATCCACACCTATATACACAGAACTGCAAACATCATTAATAAAGCCAAATTCTCAAAGGAACTAGTTATATAATTAGCAAACTTCTGAAAAGCAAAATTGAGGCCAACAATGCTAAAATCTTCAGTCCTGAGGAAAATTTCTGTCAATCTAGAATTTTATGCCCAACTAACTTATCACTCAATCAGGCACAATAAAGACATTTTCAGACATTCAAACATGAAGATTCTACCACTCAGAGGCACTCACAGGAAATACTATTAAACGGAATTCATACTCAGAGACCCTCATGGGAAATACTATTAGAGTATATACCGAATGGAAGGCATGGGATTTAAAACTGTCATCTGCAAAGCTGATGAAACAATTATGGTTATCATCATGTTCCTGTTAAAGTTCTTCCCTCTATTGAACAATAGTTAACTTTCCCACACAATGCATTTTTTTTAGTTACCAGAAATCAAGAGAAACAATTTCTATAAACCTTTAGCTTTTTTAAAAGTAAGATTTATATTAATTTGTTTTTAACTCACTGTTTTACAATTGAAAAAAAAGTTTTAAAAAATAAAACAAAGGAGTCTAACTTTAGCACTACACTTTCTTAGATTCCTGTCCTCACTCTGCCACTAACTATATGACTTTGAGAAATTGGATAACTCTCTGAATCCCAACTAAAATATAGATAATAATCTCCAGCTTAGTGGTTTGCTTGGGGGTTAATATACAAGAAATTTTCTAAACATTATACAAGGACTAACAACAGGTAGACCATTATAAGACAATAGCTATCATTATCATCATCAACAGGAGTTTCTGGAAATACCCATAATAAAGATGAAGAAGTTGGAAGACATAGAAAAGTCATCTAAAATTAAGAGACTACCTACGTTATTCCTGTTGTCATTTTGTTCTCCAAACATTTCCATTTCCTAAGTCATATTTAAACATTTGGCACTAAAATGTAAGCACATGACAGGTAAAACTACCCAGGAAACTTTGGCTTTCCCAGAGTGTAAACTGTTAATCCTAATCTACCTCCAGTAGAATCAGTGTGTAGGCAAAATGTTTATGTGTTTGGGCCAGTTTCTTTGTTTCACTAGAATATCATTAACAATATCATGTGTTCCTATGGCCACCACACGATAGTAACACCTATATTAACAAAGAGGATGAGGTCCAACGATCAATTACCTAATTTGGTACCAGTGCTATAAATACACTCACTGCTAACCCCTTTTTCAGAGAAAGAAAGTGTTCCCATATTATTTTCAGTCTTTAAGACTGACAGATGAAGTCTCTGATGCTCTTAGTTAACTACTGCTTCTCTGTGACAATCTTCATTCAAACATCCAGGAATGATAGCTGGCCACCATTACCAGAGAAGCCCCAAACATAGGCAGTAGCCAGATCCCCTTCAAAAAGGCAAGTACTTTATAACAGAACTAACCTCTCCTGCTCATGGACTATCCCAGGTTGGCCAATCTTGAGGAGTCCAGAACTTCCTTCAACTTCCTCCAGCTTTGGCTAAGGGAAGCAGCATTTACGGATAATAAATTCTACAGGGCTTATGGGATGCTCCAGGGGCATTTCCAAAGACTCCCATTCCAAGACTCGTGGTCCAGCTACACAAATCCTCATACAGTCATTCTTAGGGCTGAAAGACCTTTTCAAAAGTGGCTCTCACATGGGTTTTCTTGCATTGTCAATGGTTTTATTACTTCATGGTCCCTCCTGGAAAGAAGTCTTTCTATGAGTTGCCTCAGCCTGTTGTGTCCCTTTCCACTTCTCACTATACCTAAACACTTGCTGGAAACTACTTTGACCAGAGATTGGTTAGAATGTTAGTGCTCATACATCCCTCCCCCACAACACACCCCCTGCTTTCCAACCATTAGAGGATAGAAGCAAGCACAAGTTTCGATACTGGGTAGATCCTTGGTCAACCTTTTCTCCCTATCTCAGCTACTCAACTGTTTCAGAAGCATGAATCCTGGTAAAGAAGACATCAAACCAGGGCATTTAGGGAGAGCCAGAATGTTATAGTGGAATGAACATGGCCCAAGAGATGCAGCCATTGTACAGCTATACACTAGCTATGTCACCTAAAACAAGATTTTTAACTTATCTGGGACTCAATTTCCTCATTTGCAAAATCAAAATATAACAGGACATCCTCAATGCATTGACATGAGGGTTAAAGGGCAACATATGTAACATGCTTAAGCACAGTACCCAGTATATAGTGAATGCTCAACTAGTGTTAAGCTATTTTGTTAATCCATTATTTGCATTTATTCTTAATACTGAGAGATTAAGTGACTTGCTCAAGGTCAAACAGCTATTAAGACACAAAGTGAAAATTAGAACATAGGTCTCTCTGATATTAGAACTCACAGTCCAAGCTCTTACACACTACGTATTTTGCCCCCTCACACATATTCTCTAAAGTTGGGAGGACTCAAAATACAACCCCAGTTTCATCTGCCTTAGTCACGCATGGAAAGCTGCACCCCACTGAACTGAATAAAAATGTGATGGGGCGGGGGGGGGGGGCATTAACTGCCTAGGAAAAGCTGGGGAAAGTCTCCTGAAATATGCCTATAGGAAGAAGACTCACATGTGTGCCACTGCTTAGGACTCCAAATGAAACTTTTATCCACTTCAAATTTCTAACAACTTGATCTCAGTGATTCAGCCATGCTGGAATTAAGCTCAGAATATTTCTTGTAGTGATTCAGTCCTTTTGGTAAGTGCCAAACAGAGCAGAAGAATTCATTCACCCACCCACCCCCCCGCCCCCGGTTACCCTACAGGCTTTAGACTAGCACCCTTTCTAATTGCCCACATCGCTCCCTTCTGTACTTCTTGGAATCAAGGTCCTCTGTGAGTGTGAAGTGTATGTGCGTGTGTGTGTGAATGCATGTGTAAGTGTGTAAAACATATACTTCATCTGAGGCACTGAAATGTGCCCAAAACTAGAAAAAAATCTCATCTTGGATGGAAACCAAGATCATTATCATTTAATCACTTCACTGTACTTAAACATCAATAGTCACAGGGCTGTAGGCTGGTGAAAACTGATTAAAGAGAACGAAAAGAAAGAAACAGACGACTGAGGCAAGCTTTCTCTGTCGAGAGCATCCCGGCATACTGATGAACTTTTTCAGATGGTGCCAATTGACAGAGACAACAATCACCTCTAAAGAGCAAAATAACTATGTAAAAGAGGTTTGGAGTATGGCTCAAGCTGCTTACTGATTAACACTTCTGCACACAACACTCCGCACAAACCTGCGCAGTCATTGTTCCTAGTAAAACAAGTCTTTGTTGACAACTGCAGACAAATGATCCTTGCGAACCAAGTACACTGTTCTCACACAGCTGAATAGTTGGAGCACTGCTCCCGGCCACAGCCAGGAAAACTTGACATGGTTGTCAAAAAAAAAAAGAAAGAAAAGAAAAAGAAAAAGGAGAGAGAGAGAGAGAGAGAGAGAGAGAGAGAGAGAGAGAGAGAGAGAGAAACCCAGAAGAGGGAAAACCTTTTGTTTTGAAGGTGAGAAGGAGCATGTGTGATCTCATGCACTAAACATGTTTGCGGTTTACATCAGTATGTCTCCTTCACTTATTAAAGTTGTATTTTTAAATAGTTCCTGCTCCAACCAAACAATTTATGATATTAAGAATTCCCACTTTAGAAAAAGTATTTCCCCTTTCCACATGGGTTGGGATGGGAGAGACTGAATATTTGTTTTTATGTTTAAACAGTTTTTTGTTACAGTATTTGCAAATATTGGCTGTAACAGGGAACTGCAGACGCATACCTCATTTTAAGAAAACCTGGGTGGAAAAATAGCTGAAATTTCAAGCAGAACAGTCTAATTTCAACCACATGATCAAAAAAACATTCATTTCAGGGTTATTTCATGACAAGTTTCCTGCAGCAATTTACTTACAAATATTACTGAGTCCTACTACGTGTGAGCTATTATTTTTAGGTGCTCTCTTACGTAAAACAAAATTCAATTTATTAAAATGGTATTTACACCCTAGTTTTTTAGCCCCCAAAACTCTTACTTAAGACAATGTAAACTTAAAAAAAGATAAATCCTTCTATTCGAGACTATCGAAAACTTCTTGTTGGCAGATGCTTTTCTTTTGTTTCTTTTGTCCATAGCAATTCATTAAAAATATTTTTTGAGATCAAGTTTCCCTTAGGATATGACTCAGCATCACCTCAGGTGAGAATCACTTCCAGTCACATTAAATCTAGGAAGTCCATCACAGTGTAAACTCATCATGCACACCCTTACTCTACCAAGTAAAAATTGTAGAAATGTTTCAGAAAGCAATTTTGTAATAAATATTAAGAGTCATTAACATGCTCATTTCTTTCACTTATCCTATTGAAAAGTAATTTTAAGGACATAATCCAAAATAAGGGGAAAAGGTATACTATACAAAGATGTTCATAGCAGGTTATTTGTAATAGCAAAAATGCTCTTTGAAATAACCGAAATATTTAAAACAAGGCATGGTTATGTACAGTCTCTAGGTAGAACATTAAGTAGTCATAAAATTATGACACCATGAGCTAACCACTCATGACAACTTTACATTAACTGAAAAAAAGAATCACAACACAAATTAAGTCTATACTATGACTACAAATATTTTAAAATAAACAGGCAAAAACAAACACAGTAGTTTCAAGTGAGAGACAGAAGAAATCTCTATTTCAGTCTCAAAAGTGAGCCTTCAGGTCTGGCTGAAAACCTAGAAGTGTGATCTTTACCATTCTGGATTAATTACTCTTTTAAACCATATATCCAGCTACATTTTAGTGTAGAAATTTAATTATCAAATACTATTACCCTTTTTTTTTTACCTTCAATTTCATAAATGTAGATTCTGTAACATGGTTTATCAAACTGTTGATTCTCAGGAAGGACTTAATTAATCCTCTCCTAAAACATGCCTTTTGTTTTGCAATATTGTTTCCACTGTTTCACTTGAGATTAAGTTGAGAGAATAACAACCGACAGGATCATTTCTCTCTTCCTGTTTTTGGAAACACTGGAAGCATATTTTCTCTTTTCCAGTCGTCTGCTACTTCAGTGCTTTATCCAGTTGGTGTGGTTTTGAATAACTTTCCTTTCCTCAGTTCACTAGCCCAGCAGGTTTCACATGGACAGGCTGAATCCTTCACATGTTCCCTTTATTCCGCTTTTGACCAGTGATTGTCCAGATCTCATTCCTCAGGATTTCTACCTAAGAATGCTCTAGAAAAAAAATTTCTCCCGAAATTTCCTGTTGCCACCCTGTCTTGTTCCCGTACCAGTGAGCACAATGCCAGGCCTAAGCCTTGAGGAATGCTCCCTGAGAAAGGAATTGGGACCTCTCAGCCTGTTTCATGTGAAGTTGTTCGCCCCCCTTCCCCCAAAGAAGCAGCTTCCTGAGAGACAGTGTGGAACAATGTGGCTAAACGGAAGGCCAAACGGGAGGGAGGAGATCTCTTAATAGACACTCTTAATTTATCCCTCCCCCATCCCTCACCTCTGCCCAGAATAGAATTGACACAGAAGGAGAGGGGACTTTGTTACTTTGCTAGTGAAGAGTAGTACAAATGTGAATATAGTCCTTTTGGTTTGAGAATGAGAGAATTTACCCACGTGACAGATGTTAATCATCTCCCAATATTCTAACTTCCTTCCTGAAATATACCTAGACCTACTAGTTTATAATTTTAAAAAAATCAAGTGCCAAGTATTACAGCACTCTGCAGTGTTAAAACCACTGTGGCTACCTGAATTTAGAAGGCCTCTATTTAGCAACCAAAGAAACCTTAACTATTTTGGGGCAGCATAATAAAAGTGCTACCAATGTTACTGATAACAGGGAAATGAACACTTTTCTGACAAGTGTGTGTCATTCTGCGTGAGTCAGACACCTTCTATCCACTGTATTGTGGGTCCCTTGACATCTTTCTACCAGAGTTGGCTTTCTTTAATTAATCCGGTAAGCACTCAATGTCCCAAAGCGTTCTGTGAGTCAGACTTTCCCTGGGGTTCAGACTTTTGAAAACACCAGCAGCGAGATGGAGTATAACTACTGTAACTACTGCAGCTGCAGCTGCCACTGCGGTGAATTCTTCACCACGAGGAGGCCAGTTCAAAACAAATGATTAGACAGGTGTTCTCTCTAGCCGCAGTAGGCACGGATTCTTTCCCTCTGTGACTGCGAGAGATGGAGTTCTCATACTTCTGCATTCCCATGAGCAGACCTAGGTTATCCATTGTCAGCTCTCTGCCATTCCTAGAGACCCAGGAGCCAGCTTGAGCACTTTCATCATTAATGAGAAAACATTTGTAACAACCATCCCAACAAACCTCAGTCATTAAGATCTTGGTATCAAGGTTGAGAACCACGACCCTAGCGCTCTCTCTGTTTCCTTCAATTCAATGGAACAGAAGGCTTGCCCTTTGGGAACTGTAGGGGATCTGAAATTCATTAGGTTCCATCCCTTCCTTTTCAGATAGCATTAGGAGAAAAGTGATGTAAGGTGTTTTTTTCTGGTTTTTCCATCAGCTATTTCCCTTCTCTTATTAGATTATATCTAGGATATTAAATAGGTTTCTGCTTGAATATACCAACAGCTGACTAAGAAGCATTGTGACGCTACGCCTAGGTGCAACAGAAAAGAGGACCCCGAGCGCTGCTCCCACCCATCATTAGATTTCAGGAGCATCATGTGTTTCCTAACTCTGAATCTTTAGCTCTTTTACCAGAATAAAAGGTGATATCCCATCTTCCCCATCCACACTGGCATTCACCAAGTTACGGTCTTTTAGTTTTTTTTCACGCTGAATTATTTCTGGAACCATTTAACTTGATCTCAACGGCAATGACAATTGAAAGCTAAAATCATAATATGTAAATGGTGGATATATAGTGTATCTTTCTTACAATTAGGTCATCACTTAAAGCATAACTTCAACCTTCTGTTCCTAAGGTTTCCCCTCCAGAAAATGTTGTTTTAAAAAAACAGCAATAATCACAAGTAAGGTTATTATAAGATTGAAGGTATGCATCAGTTCATGCTCAAGGTTTTCCCTCCAGAAATTAAAAAAAAAAAAAAGCAATAATCACTAACATGATGGTACTAATATCACAACATTAATAGATAACTTTATCTTCTTCATTAGTCTTATAATCAGAGTAAAGCAAAATGTTAGAAAAGATTTAAAATACAAGTTGGAATCCTAAAAGGAATAAAACAACTATCTAAAGAGCATACATAGCCCTGTTCATCAAATTTCACTAAAACAAATATTCAAACAAAAATGACATTGGGAAAAAGAGAACTTCGGTTACCCTGAAGAAACGAATGTGTGGATGTGAATGCATGCATATTTTTTAAACTAGGTTTTTACTGAAATTAATCTTAACAGGCATTTCCTATCCTTTCTTTTCAAAATACTGATTTCAAATGAACTCCCCTACCACTGGAAAATCCCCCTTTATAATTATAACCATACCAGAGTTTCCTTGTCTTGTTGTGCATACTGTAGAACCTGAAGGTGCATGAAACTCAGACTGGAAGAAGTGTGGTGGAGTAAATAGAAAAGGCAATGCTTCTGCAAGTATTCTTAACAAGCAAAGGGGAGTGAGCTCTGAGCCCCAGGAAAAAGATGGTGTGTCCCGAAGCAACTCACTGTCAATTTTTTTCTTTTACAAGACTTATGTTTTATGTTTTAAAATGCAAGAGAATTTTGCATGACACACAGGATATGGCCCCATTTGTTTTAATACAAAAATAATACTGCTGTTCTCTTCCTAAGTCTTAGAGTAAAATGAGACCATATTTATCAGTGGCTTTGGGTCCTTCAGCAATGAAAAGGACCTCACAGGAGTGCCCCCAGGGGTCTGAGCGGTAGGGGAAAGCCAGTATGCTGCTATGGACACACACTTCCAATCCATCCTGGACCCCTGGAAACAATTTCCAACAACTATCTAAATAGCATGGCATAGTCAGTTTCAGGAACATGGCCTCTTTTATAGTCCCCCACCGTAACACATGGCAGTTTTTCACCTTCCAATTCTAGGGCATCTCCAGGAAGTGGAAAAAAAATGTGTGCTAACCCATCTATAGAAAACCTGCTCCGGCTTGGCTACTATCCAGGAAATCCTATACGAGTTGCACAACAACTCTCTTTCTAAAGAACAATTGTCTTTCTTCAGAGTTCTATAGGATTCGAGCTGCTCCCTCTGAGATGAAATCAAACACAGTGGCATTCCAAAGCCCTGTGCTCAACAAAACACTGATGAGTCCAGCTACTTATTGGGCATGACCAACACATACCATGGAACGTCCCTGGCTGATGGAGGCTGTCTAACAACAGATTCCCTGTCTCTAGTGGATCCAGCACTTACAGAAGACACGCTCCCAGTCCTCACTTTGGGGCTCTCTCTAGATCCCCACTATTGAATAGATTAGCCAATGGCCCACATGAGGCTAGTGAGCACTTAAAATGTGGCTACTCCATCTAGAGACACACTGTACAAAATGCCAGATTCAAAAGACTTAGCACAAAAAAAGTAAAATATTTCATTAATAAATTTTTACATTGATTGTATGTTAAAATAATACTTCAGATATAGTGTTAAATAAGATGCATTATTAAAATTAATTTTACTTATTTATTTTTACTTTTTTAATGTGGCTACTAAAAATTTTAAGTTACATGTGTGGCTCATGTGTGGCTTACATTATATTTCTATTCGACAGCACTGCTCTAGATAAGCCATGCATACAGAGAAGCCCAACTTTGGATATACACTGATGAAATTTCCTGGTATTCCAGACAAACTACCATGATAAACCCTGCGACCACTTGGTCCACATTACAGATTCGGGACCTACGGTCTCCAAGGCCTTCCATCTCTAAGGATCCTCTCCTAAGAAACAACCCAAAGGAGACTGATACCTTAATCCATTTTTTGTAGCAAACCCACTTAATCACCAGGTGGAGCTTTGCAAGCTGATATGAGGGTCTGATCTTGTTTAATCTGTGACAGAGTACAGAGCACAGGAAGGAGGAAGATATGACCAGAAAGGTACATCCAGAAATTATCGAGGTGAAAGGCTATCAAACAATCAACTTCCCCTTTCCCTGCTGTCAGGTGATCTCAGCAGACAGAACCTCGACATTCTGACTTTCAAGTTATACCTGTGAGACTGCCTTTGGCACCTCTATCTGAGCAGTGTCTCTACTTTGGTTGCCCAAAGCTATGGCGTCGTGTGTATGTATGTGTGTGCATTTGTGTGTATATATTAGATGTACACACTATGTTTTAGACACCTTTATGTTCATACATGCATATATATGCATGTGTGCATATACACACACACCCAGTAATAATGTATATATACACATATAGTCTTAACAACCTTCATAGCTGATTTGAAATTGTGGATGGGAAATCTGTGCTTTGTAATTTCTCTTCCTTTCTAGTTAATAAATTTAGAATAAAGAATACATGAAATAATGGCTCTATCACTTTGGGATAATACAGCCTAGACATTGGAAGAAAGATTTAATAATCATTTCTGAATATGTGAAGGGTTATTACAGAGGGCCAGAACATCAGAGTGGATCACTAAAAGAAATCATAAATGCCTCCCTGGCACTTTTCTTAAAATAGGGTAGCCCTTCCTCTGCCTGGGATGGATTAGGTGCACGCCACATTGACGATAGGAGACTAAATGACTAAGTTTCTAACCACCATAATGATTTGATTTACATTAGGAAGTAAATGAAAACCCTCACCAAATCTACCTGATGTGGGAAGATTTCCTTCATGAGGTGGAATTTAAAAAAGGATTTTGAATAAAGAAAGTTGGTCTATCTGACCATCAACTATTTTGTATTCCAAAGAAATGGATTTCTTTCCTTTGCTTTGAATACCTGGCCATTCCCTTCTCTCTCTCTCTCTCTCTCTCTCTCTCTCTCTCTCTCTCTCTCTCTCTCTCTCTCTCTCATATGTGTACATACACACACACAAATACACACACAACTGGAACTCCCCTTCCTAAATCCCCCCCATCTTTCCAGCCCCAAGCTGTCCATTATCTTTTTGGACCACCTCAACCCACCCACATTCTGAACTTATTTAATGGTATATGCTACTTAAGATTCAACTGCAGCTGAATCTCTCTTAACCAACTCACCGGAATGGCTGCTGTCCTCCATTCCCTCTGACTGCTGCCCATAGCACAGCAAATGCTTTGGCTAGGAAGCACTTTCTAATATACTTCCGCTCCCACCAATTGAGTTGGATATTTACCAAGAGTCATTGTGTTTGTTCCCAAATCCGTTTATGACAGACATGTTAATGACAGCTGCATGCTGTTATATTTACATAATTTAATTAAAGATTACATAAAATGAGTAGAAAAAGAAGGCAGGTTGTTTTCCTTTATGAAAATTATATTAGACAGTAAAAAAAAAAAGGTGAACTGCTTTTTAAAAAACTTGCAAATTAGGTGTGGGGTAGATATATCTGTAAAAGGTCTTAGGGGGAATTTTAAAATCTAAAATGATTCTACACTAAAAATTGCTTCATAGGTGTTTTTAAGTTCTCACCCCACATTAAAGAAATCAATACTTTTAAATTATAGAAGAGTTACGCAAGACAGACGATTGAAGTGGACTCCAAGAAGAAGACCCTTAATCAAAGAAAAGACCTTGGTCCTACATCAAAAGACTGGTAAGTAAATATGGGTTTAGATGATTAAATTTGCTGTAACATGTTTAAAGGATGCATATATAGCAGCTTTATAACTTCTCACTTTAACCAACTTTTAATTATCTGAACAACTGCCAGTCCAAATGATGTTGGTTAATAGGAATTCCACTGCTTAGTAGGTATGTGACCTCAGACCCTACAAAGATTGTCACCTCTCTGAGAGAAGACATGATTGTGGTCCACAGTCCTCAGCATCCACACCAGATTGTGTTGTACAAAAGGAAGAAGTCACATTTGTTCAAGGGATCAAAAAACCCAAATTCTGGTCCAAATTTACCACTTTCCAGTTTTTGACTATGAGCAATTTTCAGGTTCTGTAAGATAAGAACCATTACATCAGCCCTTCGATCTTCAGTGTGTTTTTTACAGAAAACAAGCCAGACAATACTTGAAAAGCACTCTGAAAAGTGCAAGGAGCTACATACATGTAAGGATGTAATGGTGAATGCCGAGCATTTTTTTCCTAAGTGAGTGAATAAAGAGATGAATATATGGACAGAGAGAATGGAAATAAAGGAGCAGCTCTCTAAGACCCCGATGACACGGAGAAAGGGTTGTTTTGGAAATTGATAAAATGTCTAAATGCAGCCCAAATGCATTGTTAGTCTTTCCCCAAATGAATTGTCATATTCTGCCCAAGTGGTCTTAAAAGCACGACTCAAGTCATGTCATTTCTTTCCTCAACAGCCTTCAATAACTTGCCTCTGCCAACACAGTGAAGCCTGCATTTAAGGACTTGACAGCAGAGCTCGACAGTCATTTCTCTCTCACCATGAGGTCACAACAGACTGTAGACACTTGCTGAACACGTCCTCACTCCCAGGCTTTGCCCCTGAGGTTACTCTGCCCTGGATGGACTTCTTCCAGAAATCCACCTCCGGATTGAAAAGTTCAAAAACCCTCCACCTTTCCCATTCCTCCAGTTCCTCTAGGCTCCCACAATACTTTACATTTTTATTAATACCCTAATTTTGCTTTATGTTATAGTTAAGGCTTCCCTGCTTGTTAACTGCCTCCAGGATGGAGACCTCCCTTTTTATCTCTAAGTCACCACAGAGTTACGTCAAACTGCCTGGTACAGACCAGGATAGGCCTGAACGCAGAATTCCCACTGACCAACAAAGGAGGTAAAGTGGACAGGTTTTGTTCACTCTAGCCTCTATTCCTTACTCTGGCATTTAGTTTTCCTTTTCCAGTTGGATTTAGCAAACTACATAAAGAATAATCAGGGAAAAGTAATTCTTGGCTGTGTGTCTACCTCCCCTATCTGCTAGAAAAGGGAACACCCCATTGCAAGTGGGGACCACTTCATTTATGAATCTAAGAAGCAATGAACCCTTTTAGAAGACCTCTTTCATTTTCAATAGTTAATAACGCTCTTGCTGACCAGCGGGTGAAGTGATCAGCACACAAACCAATGTGTGCGCAGCCAGTCACTGCCCACAGGAAGGAACAGGCCACACTGTGTTCCCAAGGTACGCAGATCGGAAGAGAGCTTCTTAAGATGTTGTTTAAGGGAAAACATTTCCACAACTCCATAGGGGATCCTGTATGACTATAATTTACATGCATTCTCTCTAAGTGCCACTTTTGGTTGCTTCAAGATTTCTAATGGCTCCACTGTAACGAGCTGTAAGTGCTTGCTGAGGAAGCCACAGCCACCACAGTTATGAATTTTCCAAACGGAGACTGGACTAGTCTCCACTAACTACTGCTGACTACAGGCATCCACCTGATAGGCCATCTGCTAAGGTAAAAGGTAAGAAATGGTCTCACCTTTTCTTCCTGTCACATCCTAAAACAAAACTGCATGCAGCCCATTGTAGAACCCAGTTGGAGTTCTTAAACAGGCTCTTCAAGTTCATTTCCTTTTAACTCCTGACATAAATTATAAATTATATTTCATTTGTGTTAATGACTGTTGTCCAATGAGGTAGCCTCTGTCATTTGCCTCAGGCTTTTCCACATCCTTTACCCAAACACTGACACCAAAGGAAGGGAAAGCAGCTTCACCTTAACTAAACCAGCTCATATTTAGTTTGATTTGAGCATAAGATAGTACATTTGTTTTCCACAGTGGCTGTACCAATTTGCAATCCCACCAACAGTGCATAAGGGTTCCTCAAAAAAATTGAAATAGAACTACCTTATGACCCAGCAATTCCACTCCTGGGTATTTATCCAAAAAATACAAAACACTAATTTGAAAAGATATATGCACCCCTATGTTTACTGCAGCACTATTCACAATACACAAGATATGAAAACAACCAAAATGTCCATCAATAGACAATTGGATAAAGAAATTGTGGTACATTTATATAATGGAGTATTACTCTGCCATTAAAAAGAATGAAATCTTACCATTTGCAACAACATGGATGGACCTAGAGGATATTATATTACGTGAAATAAGTCAGACTGAGAAAGACAAGTACCATATGATCTCACTTATATGTGGAATCTAAAGAACAGAATAAATGAGCAAACAGAAGAGAACCAACAGAATAAAACTGATGGTTGCTAGATGGGAGTGGGGTTAGGGGATGGGGGAGAAGGTGAAGGGATTAGAAAGTACAAATTGGTAGTTACAAAGTAGTCATGGGAATGTGAAATACAGTATGGGGAATATAATAAAAAATGATCTAAAGATTATGTGGGGTGCCAGATGGGTACTGGATTATCGAGGGGATCACTTTAGAGATTGTGTAGATGCCTGACCACTGTGCTGTACACTTGAAGCTGATGTAGAATAATATTGAATGTCAACTATAATTAAAATTATATTTTATACACACACACATTTTTAAAAAGGAAATGTGTATTTAAAAATGTGTATACACATTTTTTAAAAGGAAAATTATAATACTCAATATATACTGATAACAAAAGATGAATACAAGCCACGTTTGACTTCTGCAATTACAAGAGGTGCTCAAAGTGGTTACCATCAGCGTCCAGACACTTGTGATTACGGTGAACTACTGCTTGAGCAATGTTGACCAAAGTGTCCACTTGTATACATTTTTGTGGGCACCTCTGTGTGTGTGTGTGTGTGTGTGTGTGTGTGTGTGTGTGTGTGTTCCTGGATATAAAGTACAGCATAGGGAATATAGTCAATGGTATTGTAATAGCTATGTACATGTCAGAGGGGTAGTAGATTTTGGGGGTTACCACTTTTGAGGGGTGTAAATGTCTAATTATTATGTTGTTTTGCATACCTAACACCAATAAGAAAAAAGATAGTACATTTGTGAGAAGAGGTTAAATTTTCAATTCAATAGAAAATTAAAAACTCAGATAGCTGGGTTTTTAAAACATCTTGGGTTTAAAAAAAACAAAACACTAAACACCTTTTCCCTGCTCCTGGCCTTGGTCTTCGTGAATTCGGTGTGTACCAAAACACCACGAAATAGCCTCTCTCTCTGCCACCTCCAGCCTCCTGCCAAGTTGAAATCTCACAACTGCCTGGATTCTCTCAATAGCTGTTTTCCCCTCTGCGAACAGTATCAGCAGTCAAAACCAGCTATTTTAAGGGGACATATCCTTAAAGGTCAAAGGACAGTTGTTTTAAAACAGAAGGAAAGATGAACTCAAAAAAAGGACAATAATCTCATGGTACAAAGTAGAGGAATAAAAGGATATATTATTTACATAATAAAAATTATAAATCTAAGTATAAATATTTTAAAATATAATTTTATAATATATACCATAAAAATAGATCTATAAATATAAATGCGAAGTCAGACAATTAAGTTCACGAACTCATCCTAGAAAAAGTGCTACATGCCTCATTGCTGAATATCACTATGGTCACCTCCAAAGTACTCTCCTTGGGAAGCTATGCACCAACACCAGTGCCTAGTCCACCCTTCAAAGCAATTTTGGAACTCTTGGAATGAACATCAGAGCTGTCATCGTATTACCCTTGATGTCCTGAATGTCATCAAAATGTCTTCCTTTCAATATTTCCTTTATCTTTGGATAAAGAAAGAAGTCATTGGGGGCCAGATCAGGTGAGTAAGGAGGGTGTTCCAACACAGTTAAAACTTCCTCATAGACAGTGCCATGTGAGCTGGTGCATTGTCGTGATGCAAGAGCCGTGAATTGTTGGCGAAAAGTTCAAATCGTCTAATTTTTTCACGCAGCCTTTTCAGCACTTCCAAATAGTAAACTTGGTTAACTGTTTGTCCAGTTGGTACAAATTCATAATGAATAATCCCTCTGATATCAAAAAAAGGTTAGCAACATCACTGCAACAAGTTTGCAAACTTAATTGTGACACCTCATACATACAATCTCATCAAATTTGCATATTGTTCCAGGGCTTAACAGCATTATTTGGGGAGATGGATAACTCAGTAAGATAGGAAACAAAATATTTAAATATTAAAAGAAATAACAGAGCTATTATAACTTATAGAATATTATAGTTTACTGAGAAAATCCAAGATTATGAACTGAAAAACTAATTCAATTATGTAAGAGGATTCAAGTGACTAAACAACAGGTAAATTTACAAAAATCAATTATTCATTTCAACAAACATTTATTTAATATTTACTGCATGTCAGGTAATGTGCTAATCACACTACCTAGGTTCAAGCTCTACGTGATACCATCTACCAATAAAAACCATTCAGAAGATACGGGCAAATGAAGATTCCATTCACAATAGCAACAACCGAACATAAAATAACTTTAACAAGAAATCTGTTGGATCTGTCTGCAGAAAATTATAAATCATCTTGAAAAAATACAGAATTTTTTTTAAAAGACTGAACAGAGAAACATACCACGTTACTGACTAGCACTTGTAAAGCAATTCCAATGAAACTGGACAGTATATACTCCTCTTTGGAAGCTGAAAAAATGTTCCGAAGTTTATTGGGAACGGTTGGAAGAGCCAAAAATAATTTGGAATAAATATAAGGACTTTTCCCAAGTTCTAAAGGGAAAATAATAATGGTACTGACCAAAGATACAGAGAAGTCACTGGAACCAATGAGTGACCCCAGAGAGAGACACTCCTGTAAAAAACAACATAACAGTTCAATGAGAAAAGGACAGGAAATATTCAATCATGGTTTTGGGGAACACTGACCATATATAATAGAAAAAAATTGTTTAGACCTTTACATCATACTCTTCAGTAAATGTAAATTTAATTAGTGATGATTTAAAACATCAAGTGTGAAATGTGAATTTATATAAGCTAAGAAAATATAGGTGAATTCTTATCTGGTCAACTTCAGTAATAGAGAAACGTAAATTAAAATAATAAAGACATCCAACTTTTCACTTATCAAATTGTGAGATATTAAAAATTATGATGTTCATGGGGCAGCCAGTTAGCTCAGTTGGTTAGAGCACAATGCTCGTATCACCAGGGTTGCCGGTTCGATCCCCGCATGGGCCAGTGTGAGCTGCGCCCTCCACTAACTAGACTGAAACAACTACTTGACTTGGAGCTGACGGGTCCTGGAAGAACACACTTAAAAAATTAATGAAAGTAAAAATTTTAAAAATTATGACGTTCAATGCTGGTAAGGGTGAAATAAGGTGAGTATCTCAAAGGCTACTTTGGGAATATAAATTGGTACCATGTTTCTGGATGGCAACATACCAACTTGGCAACATATCAAGGAAGGGCCACTGACTCAGAAATTCCACTCCTAGAAATTTGCCCTGAATACATCACCAGCGAAATGGTAAAAGATCTATGTGACACAATTCACATCAAATAAAATATATAGTAGCTAAAATTAGAAAGAGCTTAAGGGCTATTTATCAACTGATGAATGAGTAATTATACAATGGACTATGACTTTAAAAATTAAACATTTGATTTGAAGATTTTTAATTAAATAAATTTCTCCTACAGTATTACATGAAAAATATGCAACTCAAAATTATACTGTAGACATAATGAAATTTATTTGATAGTGCATACATATTTGCATACAACACAAAATTAGGTAGGAATGAGGTTACAATTAATTTTATTCTTTATGTTTTCAATATTTTCCTAATTTCTACAATAGAAAATAATTTTTGTTTTCAGAGGGGGAAAAGGCATTATTTTCAATAAGTGGATCACAGACAAAATCAAACTTAAAAAAATAAATTCATAGTAGATAAAAGATTCACAATGGACTCTTGAAATCTGGATAAAGTCGAGTTTAGTTAATAGTAATATATCAATGCTGGTTTCTTAGTCTTGACAAATGTAATATAAGGTTATTTAGGGAATACGGGCCAGTAAGATTGATTGGAAGATATAAAGTTCATTATGAGTCCTTTAATAACCTTACTCAGATAGCTGGCCTGCTGGGAGGTGTTGAGATTTGCCTTTGAGGCTTTGTCTCTAATTATCTTTGCAACTTTTCTGTAAATCTAAAACTATTCAATAATAAAGAGTTTACTTTAAAAAAAGAAGATTCATAATAGGTAAATTAGTCATCTTTGGAAGATGGACTTTTCCTTTTGAGGGCATTATTACCAAGAGGAACTATGTCCACTTATCAATCACCCCTTGGAACTCTCAGAAACTATAGAAAACTAGACCAGTTGATTTTAAGTGGCAGAATTGCGGGTGGTTTTACATTTCGTTTGTTAATGTTTTTAAATTGCTACAATAATAAATATAAATATATTTTAAAATTTAAAGCCACTTGAAGACAAAATACGGGGCTGCCCTAGTATAACATTACTTGGATTCCTTTCTTTTCTCTTTTATCCAAGCAACCTTCCACATTTCTAACACTTGGTAAAAATTCAACCTCTGTACTTCTTCAACCCTATTTCTAAACATAGTTCTTCAGCTTACTATTGCAAAGCCCTAGATGTCATACAGCACACAAGTTTACTCCAGCAAATACCAATGAACCCTTGTAGGTGTGCCATCTCCTACCTGTACCCTGCCTCCCTCCCCAAACATCCAGGTACTTCTCTGTCTATCATTGATGGAGACTCCACTACCCAGGTCCTACCTCTTTGTAGCAAGAGCAGAGATGAGCAATACTTCAAGTAATCTACAAAACTCAGAAAGCTAAAAACTAAGACTACCAAAGGACCTCAGATTTCATTATACACCGGGGTCTCTGGTTGCTCATTTCTAAGAGAAGCCAGAGAATCGAATGCAGAACCAGAGGCCTCAATCCACTGCTTAGTGCCGTCAGCACACCTGTATCTTCCCTTCTACATGTGGGAAATGGAAAACAGACCTGCTTCATGAAAAACACAGAAGATCCCTCATCTAATCAAATTCCCCATTTCATAGGGAAGAAAATAGATGGGAGTTAGGGGTGGGGGATTGAGGTGGGTGGAGTTAAAGTTGACCCTATTCCCATTTCATTTACCTAGTTATTGACAACTCACCAACTCCCTACCCCCACAACACCGTCCCTTCATCCTCAAGGCAGACTCAGACCAAAGTTAAATGGGGGTGCTTTCAGTTTATGCTTGTGATGGTGTTATGCAAGAGTAACCCAAAGAACACAAGATAATGCTTAACCAAGGTGAAAGCAGCAGGGCCTGTTCAAACTTGTCTCTATTCACAGGTGGGGAGTGGGGGGGGTAGGCAACACCTTCCTGTCACTGGCACACACAAACCATGAAAATATATCCCTTACATATGCTGGCTTTTGAGCCTTTCTAGAGTAAGATGTCACTAGGTCATTTCAAGGAAAAAAGGTAAATCTCTTCCTTCACCATATAAACCAAGATATAAAAAGAAACTACTTCAGCTCTTAACCGCTAAGTTATTTTCACCAGCAGACCTAGTCATTTTTTAAGTTCTCGACTTCCAAGAAGTGGGAAAATTTAAGTGTGGGAGGTAGAAATAGAGCAGGAAGAGGGGAACTGGGTGGTTGTACAAAAAGACTTGTAGTAACCCCTGGCCTTTGACCCCTTCAGGTCAAGTTCCAATACCCACAAGCCAACCAGTTATCTGATTTAAGTAATTAAAAGAAGGAAATGGAACTTGAAGGTGCTTCCCAATCTCATCTTATTAGCCAATGCCTGTTCTATTCATTCAGCATTCTGGAAGCATAAGGCACAAGAAATACTTTTGGTTCATTACTGCCTAAAACCTCCCTTTTTCTCCATATCTTACTACCTGGAGCTGTACTGTCCAATACAGTAGCCACCAGCACATGTGGCTCTTGAGCAATCGACATGCAACTCATTCCACATATGAGTGAAGTCATATGGTTCTCTACTTTTTCTGTCTGACTTATTTCGCTTAACATGGTGATCTCAAAATCTATCCATGGTGTCGCAAATGGCAGTACTTAATCTTTTCTGATGGCTGAGTAATATTTCATTGTATATATGAACCATATGATTTCACTAATATGTGGGATATAAAACTGAAAGCAACAAACAAACAAGACAATCAGAAACTCAAAGACACAAACAGTTTAGTGGTTACCAGAGGGGAAGGGGGGATGGGGGTGGTAGAAGTGGGTAAAGGGGATCAAATATATGGTGATGGAAAGAGATTTGACTGTGGGTGGTGAACACACAATGCAATATATAGATGATGTATTATAGATTCATATACCTGAAACCCATGTAATTTCATTAACCAATGTCACATCAATAAATTTAATTAAAAAAAGAAAAAGAAATGTGGCTCAATCAAATTGAAACGTACTTTAAGTATAAAGTATAAAATACTTTATAACGTATAAAATACACACTGGATTTCAAAGACTTAGTAGTACTAAAAAAATGTAAAATATCTCATTAATAATCTCTTGTTATGTTGATTACATGTTGGGATGATAGTATTTTTAATATATTTTGTCAAAACATTATTAAAATTAACTTCATCATTTGATTTTTCTAGTTTTTTGAACATGTCTACAAAAACTTTTTAAGTTATGTCTGTGGCTCACATTTGTGGCCTCCGTAATATTTCTACAGGGCAGCACTGCTTGGAGATAATGTGGCACTAGAACCAGAGATGTTTAAATCAAGCAGCAAGTACAAGCTAATCTTTCTGATTTTTATGGAACATTGGTGGGAGAAGTAAGTCCTGATTAACTCATCTCAAAGTAAAACTGATTCATAGAGGTCATCTGAGTCCCATATATGAGTTCAACACAGAAAATATCACACAACTTTGACACTCAATTCAGGTCCAGGGTAGATGCCCACAATTCAATGTTAACACCTCTTTTCTTTGGGGATACTTAAAAGTGAGACATGGAGTTTGAGGAATGCTGGGATGAAAGCAATGAAGAGGAAATATGAAGATGGAGGAGGAAGGAAGAAAGAGAAAGGGGGACGGAGAAAGAAGGCAAACAGATAGACTGAGATGGATAGAGAACACAGGGGATGGTAAAAGTATGGATTGAAAGATGGAGATTAGGAAGAAACAGACAGAATAGAGAAGAATCTCTCTATGGTGGGAAAAAATCCAACACCCTTCCCACTGCTCGAAGTAATTCTGAAGGCTAAGACTGAGAAGGCCAGTATCTAGAACGAGGTGACAACACCCTGGGAGATAACTCTAAAGGGTCACTCCATTCAGCAAAGAAAGGCACAAAAGTGAAGGTAAAGGAAATACTTCTGGGCACTCTGAGTCCTTGGAATAACCCTGAGTAAAATGAACGAAGTCACTTCGTGTAACTCACTTCTCTGCCTTTCACCTTTGTCAATGGTCATAAACCTGCAATTTCACTAAGCACAATTCCCATTTTCAATTCTTAAAGTACCGCCTCATGAACCCATGAAAGTGTATCATTTTCATCTCTTCTCTTGAATCTGAAAAAAGAAACATACTTCTGCTATGCAAAGATACAGACTTCTTTGAGTGTTTAAGGGACCAACATAGTACATCGTGACTAGTGTAGCTTCTCATATCGTCTCCAGAAGGTTCTCCACAGATCCAACTGATCCCCATGTCACAAAGGAATATTTTCTGAAAGTTCACATGGAAGGTAGTTGTCTAGTGCTCAGAACACATTGTCATGGGGAGGACAATAAAACAGAAATGAATGGTTAGAGAAAAACCCAGGCTAGTCCAAAACGTTTCTTTAACTATAAATCTGAACAACATGAATAAGAGTAGTCCTACTCTAGGAGCCATAGCACTCTGCTCAAGCAGGAGAAAGAAGGAAAAGGGACAGAAAATTTTACTCTCTCCTGGGTGGGAGGTAACCCTGGCCATTTAAAAGTAGGGGCTGCCAGCACAGCTATAACAGAAGAATGCGCATCAATGCCTGTTAAATGTGCAAATTCACCCAATCACGCACAGGAATACTTGAAAGAGTGTTAGGTGGCATGGACTTAGGTGAGACGCAGGTGGCAAATAGACCAAGCTTGAGATGGCAGCAGGATGGCTCTCTCCCCTCCCGTTTCCTTCTTGCTAAATACCTAAGAGGCTAAGCCAGAGGTTCTCAAATTTTTTGAGTTCATGACACCCAGGTGTCTTAGTAATTCTTTCATGGCATCGCTAGCGCAAGAGAAATCATTAACAGTTCCATCTGTTCAACAGGTAGATTCAAACAATTTAATAAATAGTTGTCCTAAAACTTAGTAACCATTTAAAAATAATAATAATAGACATACATTGATAGGAAAGCATGTTTTTATTTCATTCTTAATTAACCACAATTATCAGTGAGATGTGCATGCTGCTGGCACAGTACAGCTTCTCAAACTTTGAAATCAGTTTGAACTCTGCCACCCGTTGCCTGTTCCACATTAATTTTTACATGGTACTGTCTTTTTAAGGACCGCAAACCCCAAAGGCTCAGCTTTACAAAGATATGACATCATTAAAAAGGAATGCAGTGATTTAATATTGAAACTATGAACTACCTTGAGCCAGTAGTTCACAGGGTAGCTGACAGACGTTGACTACTTCTGTTTCTCTTAAAAAAAAAACATAAAAAAACAACAAAACAAAAAACTAAAATATCCTACAGCCTCCCTGTGAATTCACTGCAACACCCCAAGGTACCTCAGAGAACAGTTTGGAAAACTGCAAAGCCAGATTAATCCCACTACAACCAATCAAGAATATCCTTGCTGGTTTTCATCTCAAAATAAGGCGGAAAATATCTACGTGGCCCAGACTGAAATGGCCTGACGTAATCTCTGACCTGTTTTATTGAGTGTTCAAGCCACAACAGCCTTCAGGTAACTGATAAACCCCTGGGTGACTCTGAGAGACTTTTCAGACTCAGGGACAGGGAAGACAGGGGGTGCAGTGTTCAATAGATCAATCACTTTTCTTTACCTACTTCATTCTAAGTTATAATGTAGGACATTGTCTAGAACTGTGGTGGTTTATATATTTTTCATTAATTAACACGTGAGATAAATGTTGAGTCAATATTACAGACTACTAACCGAGAGAAGACAGGTGCATGAGTATGTTGTATTACAATCACATGATTTTTCTCCCTGATAAGACTAAAACTCAAGTCTAAAATAAGCAAAGGTTGCACTGAGACTGAAACAAAGGAGGAAAGACTTGTAAATCCATTGATTCATTCATCCAACATTCTACAGATGTTGTTTCCGTTTCTCTTGTGTTCCAGACACTGTAATGCACAGGGCACATAGGAGTGAACAAGCCATATACAATGTGGCCTTTGTCCTCTTGTCAAGGGCAACAGTCACCTCCATCGTCCCCAATTCTACAGAGAATTTTCAGGCTTCATCTTACCCAACCTTTCAGCAACATCTGACCAAGGTGATCGCTCCTTCTTTCCTGAAACACTTTGTTCACTTGGCTTCCAAGACATCTTCCATCCTGGTTTTCCTCTTACCTCACTGGTTGCATCTTCTCAGTTTCTTCCTCTTCTCAGCCTCCAGTGTTGATTGACCCATGGTTCAGTTCTTGGTCTTTTTCTCCATCCTCATTGTCTCCCTGGGTGGTCCCTTATAGTCACGTAACATCATCTATCATCTCTATGCTGTTACCGCCCACATTTCTATCTCTAGCTTCCATTTCACTCCAAAGCTTATGACTTGTGTATCCAATTACATCCTTGACATTTTCACTGGAAGATGAATAGGTGCCCCAAATGTAATACGTTCAAAACAAAATCGTGATCTCTTACCCTCAAATCCAGATTTCTCCACCTCGGGAAATGGTATTGCCATTCACTACATACCCAGGCCAAACACCTAGAATTCTTCCTTGGTTCTTCTGTTTCTTATCGCCATATCCAATCCTTCAGCAAGTGCTATTGGCTCTACTTACAAAACCTGTCCTAAATCTAAACCTTCAATACCATCTAGCTCACCAGAACCACTGCAACAACCTAACTGGTTTTCCTGTTTTCACTCAAGCTATTCTCAAAACGGTAACCAGAATTTATTTTCTAAAACATAAGTTAGATCATATCAATCCTTTACTTAAAACCCTTCAAGGAGTTCCCATCACACTTGACTTCTCTGAACTCCCTACTTCAGTCTATAAAGCCCTAAATGATTGGACTGTACCAGAATCACCTATGCAATTGCTTTTATCTCTTTCAGGAACACTTTCCCTTAGATCTGCTGATGGCTCACTCCTCACTTAAATCAGAGATTTCTCTGGACACCTTTTCTACAATATTCTCCCCATCACTCTGAATCTTATTACCTGCTTTGTTTCTCTCTATAGAGAGAAACTTATTACCCCATGAAATTACATCTTAGGTGTGTTTGTTCATTGCTATTCCCATTAGAACATCAGGTGAGTGCAGTTACTTTGTCTTGTTCATGTGGCCACACAGTAGGCTCTCAAATACCAATCTTCTGCCTTCATAGAGTTTACATCTGGTGCAAGATTACAGGGAAAAGACCTGGTATTCAGTTTAAAATCTGTTGTTTACTGTGCTAATCTCACAATATGCTACTTAACATATTAGCATTTATGTACAAAGCATTATGCTAAATTCTGGACATACGTTATCTTATTTAATTTTTTAAAATTTCTAAGAGATAAGGACAGATGTGATCCCTCAGAGAGGTTAAGTCACTTGATTTGCCCAAGGTGATCAGAGGGGGAGTTTGAATTCAGTCTCAGATCCACCCCACTCCCGATCTACATCCTTCATCACCATACTATGCTATTACTGCCTCTGTATGTCCTTCTTTGGAAAATGGAGGGATTGACCGAGAATGGCCTCTAATGCTTCAACTCCACTTATCCAAAAAAAGAAAAATGCTGTCACCTGCAGTCCTCGAAATTTGATTTCTGTATGAAATCACAAGAACTCTTTTACCCAAATACAATTCAGCGATGACAACTGGCCACATACCGACGCAGAATGTGTGCATACCGAGACCAGGTGCCTGTTAGCGTGGTGAGGCACGAAACGAAACATTCCTCATGCCACTTTATCACCCATATTACCCACACTATTTTCCCCTCCAAAGACTGTAAATTTAAACAATAACAACTAGAGGTGACAAGTTCACAACCTGGAGTCAATCAAAGCAGCATACTTCAGTAAAGCACATTCACCCTGGTTCTTCATCTGTCACCGGGAAAACCAGCTACCTAGCTTATACAGAAAGAACCAATCCAACTCCGTGCCTCAGACATCCAATAACTGACTGTGTAGGATAGAGTGCCTCAGTTAGACCCCTCCTACAGCTTGACACAGCACTAAGAAAAATTTCTGGGGCTCTCCAGCTAAATTCTGGAATAGAACAAGTCTTAATAACAGGCACCAAAAGTTCAGAAATGCAGTAAAGTGACTTTGCTTCTTTCTTCCACTGCAATATATTTGTAAACTAGGAAAAGTCCATCTGTGTACCCTATTGAGATACCATACTTCTACCTGCCCATGGTATCTAGCATATACAACTTTAGGCCTACATTTTACACACACACACACACACACACACACACACACACACACACACAAACCACCCTCCTTATCAACCTTGTGGCTCTTGACTGCATAGAGGACAGATACATACTGTGATAATGATACATAGTTATTTCGCTGCAAAATACTATAAATCGTAAATACTATAAATCATAAAAATGATCCTGATGCAATTCAAAGATTATAAAGGACTATTTGGAAAACAAACTATGTATCTGTATTCAACTTTACTACTGAACATGAGCCAAAATTATTCTTTTGTTCTAAATTTAGCAAAAATAACATCAATTGTAACATTTGGCAACACTCAGAACCTAATTTGAAATCACTTTTGACTCTAAACCTATACATTTTATAGAACTTCTGATAAGTGCTATATGCCACGGTATAACCCATATATATAAACGCTTTGAGGACTCAATTCTTTCATAAAAATCAAGGCTTTGAAAAATGTGAGTGGGAGAGAAGGAACAGGAAAAAAGGAGACTGAAGGTAAAAGGGAGTGTCACTGCTTAGAGAATAAGAAAAAAGCTGTCCCCACACATATACACCCGCCCCATACACACCCATGTTCCCTCCTTAACCTTAGGATGAGATTTTTTTAAGCCAATACAACACATCTCCCATCTTCTAAAGTGCTGGGAGCATTTTACTAGTTCCTGGGCATTTTCTGGTCTCTGGACTCCAGGTCTTGAGTCTTTAGATGAACGATGAGTCTACAGATGGGCTATCAATAAATTGGGAAAGCAGACAGTCCTTCAGGAGCAAGGGAAGCTAACAGAAGGGACCCATCCTCTCTTGGCTAAAAGATGAAATGACTTCTAAGTAGTGCTTTGCAAGTTCCTGGCAAGACTGACATCTAGATGCAGAAAAATGAAAATTCAGCAAAAAAAAAAAAAAAAAAGGAATCAAAAGTACTGCCAGGCCCACAGTGCCCAAACGTCTGAGGAAAAAAACAATAAATAACTTTAATCTCTTTGTCCTTGACACTCCCTGGCTATTTAGCTATCAATAGCATCAATAGCACTACCACTTCCAAGTCTGTCTGACACATGTGAGGAAACTGACTGCTAACTCATCCCGCAATTCATGCTTCATCTCTACCTCCCAGTTCCTAAAAGGTGACCAGGCTCCTTACAACTCATGAAACAATGGTCAAAATAATTTCATTCAACTTTCTCATTTTACAAAGAGCCCACACTGATAAGGTGACTCTCCTAAATCTCTAAGAATGTTACTGGAAGACCTGGGGTTCGCGCCTCATTCTCTTAATCCCCACGCCATCACTTCTACTATACTACTACGCTGCTGAAGAAATGAATGGATTTGCTATCTATCCATCCATCCATCAATAAATAAGAACACAGGCTATTGGTATATGTGTGTGTGTGTGTGTGTGTGTGTGTGCGCATGTGCATGCGTATGTGTGTATATTTATGGTACATTATATAGTATATATAATATATATATACCATTTCACAGGCTATATATGGCTTAGTGGTTAAGAACATGTACTCTGGAGCCAAAGTGGATGGTTTATATCCCAGCCCTACCACTTACTAGCTATGCAACCTTGGGAAAGTTATTCAACTATACCTCAGTTTCCTCATCTATAAAATGGGAGGAATAATAACAACTAGCATTATGGTACCCACCTCCTGGGGTTGGGGGGCAACTTAAATAAGATAACATGTTATTAGTATGTTTAAAAAATGACATATCAAGCACTAAAAATATCTACCACATCCTAAGTGCTATATAAGTGTTAGATATCGTTGTTCTTTCAAATTTAATTAAGGCTAAAGAAATCATGAAAAGAGGGTTATAGTCTCACTTTGCTTTATTTCTCTGGGCTTGTTCTGAATACTTTTCAAATATACAAGCTTCACTTGATACAAGCATTTTGAAAGTATGGTACGTGTACTCTGCCTAGACCTAACTAGTGCAATTATTCTAGGCAATTTAAGAGCAAGAATAAAAGGGGGAAAGGTCCTATTGGTGTTTAGATCTAATCCATAATTCTGTTTTGAGAATTGTTATTGATTTGACATCTATATAGCGTACTCCAAGGTCTGTGGTAACTTCCAATTTCTTCAGTTTGATCTTCCAGCCCCAGGGCAGTAGTTGTTTCCTGCAATTATTACCTGCATTACCTCAGAGTTACCTCCTTTCATCTTTTCGGTCCTTCAATACCTGCTTCACATATTTCTGATTTTAGATTCTCTCTGTTAAAATACCTGAAGCAGCTTTTCTTTTCCTGACTGGATCCTGGCTGTTACATCAGTGGGTGGGCATTTAGTCCCAGCTTTTTCACACTATACAAAATCATCCCTTATCATTAATATTGACAGAGAAGGTAACTCTGATCTCTCCCCTGAAACATGTTACAATGCCCTTGTGTCCCTCAAAGGGTATTCGTCTTAATGTCTAATTTCGATTTATCCACGATAGATCTTCTCCTCTTAGTCTGTTGTCAATGTAAATGAAAGACATACTCCAACTGCCCATATATATTCTACGCCATCTGCACTTCCTATGTGACAAGATGCGGCCCATCAGTCTTGATATGAAATTTCTTATAATACCTACTACCCTTCCCATTTTCTCTCTTTCCTTTGGATATGTAAAAATGAGCTTCCAACTATAAAAGACAGCATCAAAAAGTATGTATGATGATATAGTTCTCATGTACAACAAAAAGTGGGGGTAAAGTTGTCTCTGGGCACTTTTGCATATTAATTTAATACAAGCTTTCATATACAATTGTAATATATGATATGTAATAATATGTAATTGCATATAGTATACATACTATGTATGGTACATTATATAATATATAACATACATGATTTCACAGGCTTTATATATTTATATGTTACTAGTTACGTACCATATACGTGTATCATACATAAGGACGTAATAAAGCCTGTAGAATTCATTTATTGTTGTCAATGAACCATTATTTATACAATTCATTGCTTTCCAAGTTTCTAGTTTCTCTCTTCATATTTGACTGTTAGCACCCTGAAGGCATACACATACGTGTAATATATATATGTATCTTATCTCCATAGCAAGCCTAGCATTGTGCCTTGTTCTGTAAATGTGTTAGACTGAATTACAGTCACTCATCTACTGCAATTTCAGGCCACATCTTGGTCACCTGTGACTTCCCCGTAACCAGCACAACATCTTGATTAAAGCCAATGCTCAGAGAGTATCAGTTGATTACTTGAGATAGAGAAGGTCTTAAAATACAACCAGATAAGAAGAAAAGAAGTTGACTTAGAAAGACATCAAATTTGTCGTGTAAAGTGTATATGGAGCGTAAGGAAAAGGGATATAAGAAGAAAGGCTAAAATCAAAAATACAAAAAATACACACACACCATGTAGTTCAACGGTTGCAAAAAGGTGATCGTCTTCCTCCTTCACTTTGCCATTTACCTACCCCCACAAATTCCACCATGAACAGCGCCTTTCTTTGTCTTATGATTTTGACCCTGTTAAAACACAAACCCGTCTGAAAATTGTTAATATTTGAATTAGTCTATCAGCTCTTTTACTAAAAGCAGCTTTAAATTTAGATCAGTGGGTTTGGAGAACACTGCCCCTAGAAGACATGTGAAAATTCTAGGGCATTCTGGGTTGTCACCATTATTGGCATTCAGTGGTGAAGGCAGGGATGACACAGTCCTGACCACCATAAATTATCCCACATCCCACATGATTTTTACGTGTCTCACCAGATATTCACATAGGTAAAACCTGTTTATAATTATCTGAGTTTAGAATCTAAGTCCATTTTATTTTCATGATTCTTATTCATGCTAAATTATCTAGAATGAAATTATAGTGTAAATCAAAGACAGATTGATCACTGTTTTGATAGAAATATTATGAAGCACTGTCCACCATTTCATAAAATGTTATCACTGAAAGCAGAGCAACTAGATATCTGAACCATCAATACAACAAACACAATTCTGAATCATCGGAATTTTAGCTAATTCTGGCTTTAGGTGCAAGCTTACCTGCTACTTCATTATGTCTTCTAACATAGTTGTGCTAGAACCTTTTCATATTTAAATGTATATTATTTTATTATAAATTATATTATTTTTCATTTCCCTTCTATTTCAATTATGAAAGTATGTTGATTTTAAACATTATTTGCATAGGTACATGACACAGTCTATGAATTCTGTTTGAGAATAATAAAGCGGGCAATAAAAACAACGGGGCTGTGAAACAGGTTAGTTGGAGGGCAGAGATTCTGAGCAGAAAAGAGTATCTGGTGGGAATACACCACTGAGAAGATAAAAGAGGCGGGGAGAAGTGATGTCTGGCAACAAGCCCACAGAAGGTACCTGGTGACTGCTTAAAGACCAGTTGTCTTTGTTTAATTCTGTTTTCTAGCCAAAGTGCCACAGCAGCGTTTGCCATGGCTTACAGGAGCGAGCCTGATGCATGGAAGGAGCAGGGAGTAAGACAGACCTATATCCAAACCCTCGTTCTGCCTCTTAGGATGCATGTAAACGTGGGCAAATAATTTCACTTCTCTGAATGTTGATTTCCACATGTGTAACGGGGATGTGATTTTAAAAACCTTGCAAGTTGGCTCTGCTGAATCTTTAAGTCTATCCCCATGGTGGCATATGATAAGCCCTCAGGTTAACTCCTGCCCTCCTGCTCCTAGGTGTTGCCTAACTTTCTACTGCCTCTGCAAGAGACAAAAGCCACAATAATTGCACTAGTTATCTACTGCTACATAACAAATTACCACCAATTTACTGGCTTACAACAATACATGTCTTATCTCCATCTCTGTGGGAAAGGAATCTGAGCATGGCCGAGGTGGACTCTCTGCTTCAGGGTCTCTCACGAGGCTGTAATCAAGGTGTCAGCCAGAGCTACAGTCCCCTCTGAAGATTCAACTGAGAAAGGATCTGCTTTGAAGCTCATGTAGTTGTCGGCAGAATTCAGTTTCTGGAAGGTTCTTGGTCTGAGGCCTTCAGTGCCTCACTGTCTATTGGTCAGAGGGCTCCCTCAGTTACTTGCCACATGGTCCTTTCCAACAGGATAGCTTGCTTCCTCAAAGTACACAAGCTGAGAAGGCAGTAGAGTCTGATAGCAAGACAGAAGTCAAATCTTCTGTAACCTAATAATGGAAGTGACATTTCATCACCTTTGTCATGGTTAAAAGCAAGTGACTACATCCAGCCCACACTCAAAGAGTGGCTGTTATACAAGGGCATGAATTTCAGGAGATGGGAATGATGGGGCGGGGCGGGGGGAGTAGTGCATCTTAGAGTCTGCCTGGCACAATAATACAATGGATGATTGTACAGAATTTTCTTCTATAAATGGAAAAATTACCTGAGCCAAATATGTAGAGAAAATATGTTTTCAACCCCCAATTCATGTTCCCCAACTTTTAAAAATTTAACTCACTGATTAATTGTCTATGATTTGTATCTGATAGATTCCTATTAAAATCTGGCATAAAAGCCAGGAGTATTCAAATCACAAGTGGATTCTTTGATTATATGAACCAAGACAACAAGAGCTATGCTGAAAATTTTCAAATCTGACAGCCAAACTACTTCAAATTACCATGTTGTTCAAGATGATTTCAAATAAAAATCATAGGCCTGCGTACTCAAGCCCTGAAAATCCTCCCCTTCACTAAACTCTAAATACAAACTAAACCTAAAGTTTTAATGGATCATCTATTAAATGCTCTTTCTTAATTCCCACATCTAAGAATAAAAATCTGGATTACCTTAAAAAAATGCATTGCCTGATAAAATACACTGGCCCCTACTGAAAAAACCTGATGGAAAGCATCATAATGGATATAGTTCAGTGCTTTATCTTTCCAAGAAAAAAAAATAAACTAAAAAAAAAAAAAAAAAATCACGTCTTCCAAAAATTAATTTTTGCTGGTGGTCATACTTCTAAAATCTCCTCCCTTACTTTGGAGTCGTATTGGCTAAAGAACACAATTTCTGTGATAACTTCAGAAATATCACTGTTATTCAAGACATATCCCCGAAACTCCCTTTATTTAGGGGACTAAGTTCCTACGTGTCACTCAACCCACACTCCACTTTTCTGAGCAGGTGAGCCCCATGTTTATGAAGCTCTGCCCACATCTCAGTTGGATGAACCAGACCTGACCCTCACTAGTCCTACCTGACACTCTTTCCAAGGACCCGGAAAATCGGAGAGAGGGCCACTACCTAGATAGATGACTCATAGCACAGAAGTTCTGAGTACATTACATGTTTATGGCTGGGGACATGGATGCTGTGATGGTTAATTATATGTGTCAATCTGACTGGGCCACAGTGCTTCCAGACATTTAGTCAAACATTATCCTGGGTGAGAGTGTTTCTGGATGAGATTAACATCTAACTTGGTAGAATGAGTTAAGCAGACTGCCCTCCCCATTGTGTGCCGGCATCACGCAATCAGTTGAAGTCCTGAGTGGAACCAAAAGGCGAACCATCCCACGAGTAAGGGGATACTTTCCCTGCCTGACCGCTTTGAGCTGAGACATTGGTCTTTTCTGGCCTTCAAAACTGAACTGAAACATCAGCTCTGTGAGCTTTCGGACTAGAATTTACACCATCAACACTCTTGGCTCTTAGGCCTTTAGACTCAGACTAGAACTAAACCATTGGCCTTCCTGAGTCTCCAGCTTGCCAACTGCAGATCTCGGGACTTCTCGGCCTCCAGAAGTGGGTGAGCCAATTCTTTAAAATAAATCTCTTTATACCTTGTTTCTGTTTCTCCAAAGAATCCTGACTAATGCGGATACTAAAAGACAGAGAAAAGCAATATGCAGGGAGAAGAACGAAGGAATGTGTCAAGAGAAGCAGAAATAAAAGACCACATTGTCTAGGGAGAAGAAGCATGGGGAAGTAGCTTGTTCTTATCGTCCTTCAAAGGAGCTGGTTGTCCATCCTCTCCCTGGATTCCATGAAACACTCCTGGTTCCTTATAAGAAATCCCCTTTTACATAAGCTGGTACAGTGGGTTCAGTTACCTGCAACCAAAGGAATCTCGAATAAGATGCTGGGTGAATCGGTACACTTTCAGTAGAAAGCTCCGGTCCCCAGGTTGGCTCCCTATAATGCTACAAGGAGCAAGCTTATGTCTCACCCAAACAGAACACAGTAGAATGATTAAAACACAAGGCTCTGGGGTCACAGAGAACCTGCCTACATTCACTTCCCCGCTTTGCCACATACTAGCCATGTGGCCGCTGCTAAATTACCTCACCTCTCCAAGCCTTGGTTTTCTTAATTTAATGACGCAGGGGGTTGTTGTGAGAATTCAAGAGAATTCTGAGCCCCAGGACCACCATGGAAGGCTTTCCGGGCTACGCTCTAGTTGTGTGGCCCAGCAGCTCTGCTCCACGCAGCAGCTGGCCCAGAAGAAGGGCTCAAAAATTAGCCATTATTGTATCTTTCTTTTTACTATCACATTTCCTACTATGATTGCCACCAAAACCACTATCTTAAGCAAGTAAGGCGGGGCATTTTTAACAGAAATTGACACAAACACCTGCAACAATTTATTTGGCATGGTTTTTCTGCTTCAGCTCACTGTTCTTTTTAAAATAAAATATACCAGACACTACACCGCCACACATATTAGAAATTATGGTAGACATACTGGATCTTTCAGGAAATCATTCTCAACTGCCAAGAACCTACTCTGTTAAGGCAAACCCTGTGCCAGAAAACAGAACAATATCCTATAAAAGTATTTAGGGCTCTGAAGTCAAGGGGGAGACATGGGTTAAAATCCCCATAAATTCTTGGTTAATTTTCTTAATCTTTCCAAGTCTATCTTTTCTTGTGTTTTTCATGGTACTACTTCATAGGGTGGGGATGGATTAAATTAAGATATGTAAAGCTAAGAACAGTAGTAGAAAATAGAAAGTGCTAAATAATTATTAGCTCGCTTATTTTCAACCCCAGAACAATGAGATAATGTATTCTATTTGATAATATATGAATAATCAATCATTCATTGGCCCCAAGAAATAATTTTGCTAATAACTTACCTGGGGCTAATCCTGTGCATTGAACTACTTTACCTTAAAGCAGTTGGTAAAATTCTGAATCTAAAGGCAATTAAATTTGCCTCTAAATGTAGGGCGACCCTGCCTTCCAGCTCGTCCAGGATAATCCCGGGTATAATTATAATAGGGGCCCATTTCACTCCTGAAGAGTATCCTGGTTTGGATAATAAATTGTAAGATCACCCTATCGAAATAAAATAAAATCTTTAGATGGAAGATAAACTTTTAAAATATGCCATTTCACCTCAGTGTTTTTCTACTATGATTTGAATTTTTTCTCTCTAGCTTTTGAAGCAAATTATGAAAATAGAGAGTATTTAGGGTTCTAGTTCCACACATCAAGGGATAGCTTTTCATCTTGCAGAGACTTGGGAGTTATGACTAAGCCACAGGCCTTTATTCCAAAGGACCGGTCACATGAACAAATGGAGTAGCGGGGCAGGGCCACCTTACTCGGCAGCAGTTGCTGAGTGGTTTATGGAGATTAATACTGCCCCACACAGATTTATAATCAGGGAACAACAATACATGCCTCTGGCAGTTTATAATATAAAATGTACTTTCACACTTACCACCTAATTTAACTCTCAAAAGCAAACTCCATTTTTTTTTTATTTTTTTTTTTTGCCCTCCCTCCACTCATACACATCATCTCCTGCTGCATCATCTCATGCGCACCTGAGACTGCACACAAATGCCACACAAGTTCTCTGGTGCTCACCTTCTCCCTCCCCAAGACCCCCAGTCCCTACTCCAGCTGCTGGCTTGAGACTATCCTTCAGTAGCAAGGTCCTATACCCTAAGTCTGATTTTTTAACCTGTTTATTATGTCCAAGCCAATCAGAGGCCTTCTATTTCTTTTATTATTCAACTAAGGTAGCCATGAAAATAGATCTTAAATACAAGCCACCAACCACTTATTCTTAAATTTTTATGGGTCTGAAGTAGCCAATCTAAGTCTGGATTTACAGATTTCATAGACAGAGGCATGGAAAGATCTTGTGCATACAATCACTCCGGTTGCCATCACACAAACACTGCTTGATTCCAACCCAGGGAGACAATGACCTCCCCGCTCACGAGGGCCAGAAGGTGCAAACTGTCAAGTACACTTTTCCAAAACAGGAGCAAAGGCCCATTTCCTCAGCTCATGGATGAAAATGGCAGCTGAATGATTTTGAGTTTTTAAAGGTCTACTCTTTCAGGAATGACAGTAACAATAAACTCTAATGGAGAGAGGGGACAAGAGTTCTCAGAACTCCTATAGCAGGAGCTCTCCATCGTGGGGTCCTATTCAGTGGCAACCCACGCAGCACATAAGAATGAGGTCTCAGCAAACTGAACCTCAGTCTCTTCCTCTCTAACATGGGGCCGATTACACTTGCCCTGCCTCTCAGGATGGTGCGTTTGATTAAACTGTATGAGACAATCAATATGCAAGCTTCTGAACTACAAAGGGTTATACAGGTCCAGAGCGATTGCTATTTAAAAGCAATAATGTGCTATAGGTGACTAACAGATGTTACATTTCAGCTTCGGTGTTCTATAGCATTTGAGGTATGTGTAGGGGAGACGGGGTGTTAATGGAATATATTCTTTTAAAGGTGGAATGTTATGAGATTGACAAATTGCTTTTATAACTGGAACAAATCATGCCTGCCATTCAGTAATACTTGGAAATCCATCATCAATTTGATTTACACCCAGCATCAATAAATCACACAAAGTGTACCCTGTGTAGCCCAAAGAGTAAACAAAAGTAAACATTGTGTTTCACCTGCCTCATTGGCGAGACGAAATGAAAACTCTGGCTACCTCCACTGGAATAATGCCTTTGGTCTGACTGGTTTGGTTATTTTTGGAACCTTTTACGAAATATTAACTTTATTTGCTCTAATTCTGCAGGAAGCCACATTGGAAGTGCAAGGAAATATAAATGATTAAAAAGCAGAAGTGGAAAAAAAAAGTAACCAACTATTTTGCCCCAACTTTCTTTAGCTAATATATCAACTGCATCTTTTCAAAAACGCGGGACCCCAAGCACTCTTCTTACCCCAGTTCTCACATGGCAACATTCAATGTGGTTCACTCCCTGGTGTTAGCAGATTCTTTTCATTGTCTGTTTTTCCAGGGATACACATAAGTGAAGGAATGATATAGGAAAGCAACATTTTAAAGCAGTGGCAGTATTTTTAAATTCATGATGTGGCAGTGGGAGTGGGCTTGGGGAGGGAATATGAAGCCAGCTGACTTGCCAAGGAATCAAACTCTAACCTAAGCTTCAGGTTATAACCAATTGAATTAACAAACTATAAACAGTGAAAAATAAAACTTGATGTATTATTTAAGGTACATTAGTTTTTAGACCTCTCAGGTTCACACGATACTTTATTTTTCTTAAGCCAGGTCTTAACAAGAGACACTAGCCTTAAGTGACACAACAGAGTTTTTTAATCCCAATTAGGCTGGTGTCCTTTGTTGATATTATTCTGCTTTTTCTGACCAACAATAATGAATAACCCACAAGCACTAATGAATAACTAACTCCCTGTTTCCAAGGACCACAGAGCCCAAGAAGTGTCAGAGGCCCTGAAGTAAAATAAAAAACCTTTACAATGAAAATCTTCCCAATTATATAGTCCTACAGGTACTGCGAATGTGGAATTGTCTTAAATATTTAAATAGCTGTGTCAAATGTGCTTAAAGTAGAGATCATAACACTGATTTCCCAGATGCTTTGAAAATGCATTTCTGCCAGTCTAATTACAATTCGAAACTGCTGAGCAGGAAGTAGGGGGAAGTGCCATTATTGGTACAATATAACTGGGATTCTGTACTCACCAATACTACCTAGCAGGGCCAGGAAGTCGCCAACTGCAGAACGTCCTCCATGCCCACCCAGTTCTCATTCTCATCCCTCCACAATTAAAACTTTTTGTGTAGTAAGAAATCATTTTCAAAACTAATTTCTACTACCTGAAAAATGTAAAGCTGAAAAGTAACTTTTTCTCTATTATAGGGCAGAGCAAATAAATCCACTGACGTTGCTGAGAACCAGGGACCCCACTGACAAATGTGCAATGAGGCAGTGTGAAAAAGAACTCTGTCATGTTGTATTTTAACTGGGATTCATGATCTCGTTCTGACATACATCTGACAACACTGTCCACACATAAGGCCCATTTTGGGAAAATGGCTGATTCCAGGTCTGTGGTCGAGAAGTACAAGCGAGCCGAGAACAACTTGCTATGTGTGAAAGCAAGGAAGTGTTTAATGGGAATATATCAAAAGGACATAGGACCTGAAGTGAAGGGGCGCCTGCTCGCCCAATCTGGGACAATTTGAGCATCAGAAAGAATAGTGAAGGTAATGCACTACGGTAAATGTGTTTAAAAGAATACATGAGTCTACAGTGATTCTCAAAAAGAGAAGAAGAGAAGCTCTTATTTCCAGAAGAATACCAGCTAATAAACATAGAAGGAATGCTAGAATCAGAAAAGCAACACTGTAATAACTGACTCAGGCAAGGATTCATCAATGGAGACTATGAAAGGTTATTAGAGAACAAGGTATTCACAGAAGATTATTTATTAATTTTGAAAGGGAAAGTGTCCTTCACAATGCAGAGAGCAGGTAACACCACCTTAGCCACGTGATCAAAAAGCAACATCACAAATACTAGGACAAATGAGCACTCAATGCTACCTGGTGTAATGAAATGCATGGTACACAAATCACCTATGTAGTATTCCTGCCAAAAATGTTTAACCTGAACCCAATCATGAAGAAACATTCAGACAAAGCAGATTCTGAGACAAGACAACTGACCTGAACTCTTTAAAAATATCAACTTATTTGGCACACAAAGAAAAGGCAGGGGGAGAGGACCGTTCTAGATCTAAGTAGATTAAGAGACACGACAACCAAATGTAATGCATGATCTTTGATTAAATCCTGGATCAAAAGAAAAAAGATGGCTACAAAGGGCATTTGGATTACAAATGAGGAAAGAAAATAATAATTATTATAAATAATATAAGTAAAATACAAAATAATAATATAAAATTAATTTACTATATTTTAAGATACAACTACATATAAATAATACTATAGTATCAAAGTTAAATTCCTTGAGTATTATTAATATATTTCAGTTACATAGCATGAAATTACCTGCTTATGAATTTGGGGATGAAGTTTTACAATGTCTGCAACTTACTAACAGATGGTTCAACTTATGTAAGTGCAAGAGAGACAAAGGTGGCAAATGCTAAAAAGCAAAATACAATGTAATATAATAAAGCATAATACAAAATAATGTAAAACAAAACCTAACTTTTTTTAAAAAAAGGTAAATTCAGAGGAAACAAAGAATGAGTTTTATTTAAGATAAGTTATGTATGATAAGCTAATTAAGTGGGAAGAGTTGGGTGGGACTCCTGGAAAAGCCATTTAAAGGGTTGGGTTCTATTTGGGAGAGTTGTCACTTTTGTCTTTTTGCTTTTTGTCCTTCTTCCTTTCTCCTTCACCCTTCTCAGAAGACAGACTTCACAGCAGGAGCTGGAGTGAGGCAGCCACTGTGTAACTAAGAGGGAAAGATGGAGAGAAGCTCCACCATCTTGGACCTGATGATATCCTTGAGCTTCCAACCATCAGCAGCATCACCCACCCTGGCTTGCTCTTTGTGTGAGAAAAATAAACTACTGTGACAGAGGTTCCCAAATGTTCTCAGCTCGTGGCATTCTTACTGTCTCGGCAATGTTTTGATGGTTGCCCCTAAGCCAAAAGGAACACCTAACACTTCTGTTTATTAACCAGTAAGGTATCAACAGCTTAATAGTATATTTATGTACTAAAAACATATTAGGTGTTTGGAAAAAAATAATACACATGAATTAAAAATACAAGCATTTTTTTTTCAAACACACACACACACACACACACACACACACACACACACACAGCACATATACACGCACAGGACATACACATCGCATGATGACAAGGCGAGCTCCTCATCCTGCAGATATCTGCCTAGATATCTTACTCTCCTCCCAGGTCCACTTATCAAGCCCCCACTAGGAACCCTCCAAATGTTGCCATATCACTCTGAGTGTATTCCTATCAGAGCGCTAAATGTGCTTTATTGTAACTCCCCATTTATTATTTGTCCGAATTCAATTCCTTAAGGGCCGCAACTATGTTTTATTGGCTATTGTATCCTCCTAACAGTGACTCACCCATAATATATGCTCAATAATAATTTGTTGAGTAAATGATTGGATGAAGTTCAAACAGTCCCAGATCACCATTCTCAACCAGTTATTGGCTTAGTTTAGGGACCGTCAACCTAGATCTGAAAGAGACACATTCAGCCACTCCTGGCACCATCCAGAACACTGGTAGTACCCACGCTGCAAGGTCAGGGGGGATAATAACACAGTTGCCCTTGACCTTTATCCATGCCCATACATGCTCCAACCCTGCAGATCCAGAACCTAAGCTTGGAAGCTGAGCAAGGAGCCAGGGAACTGAAAAGAGGAGAATCAGGAAAAGCTGAAGCACTTTTTAAAAATCATAATTATAACCACTTCTGATCACCCTCAAAGCAATACTCCCAAACTCCTTAGTGGCTGTCAAGGCTGAGTTACTTACTCCTTCTAGACCTTTGTTCCCGTATTGGTTGATCAACAGTAGCACACAACGCTGGGCTGTTCTGAGGAATAACTAAGACGATGTATTGGAAAGCACTTAACACCATGCCTGACACACGCTGAGTTACGCTATCATAAATGCAAGTTATTAATATTATCACCATTATTATTGCCAGACAGAATTTCAAACACAAGTATATATAAAAGCAAGCTACGGTTCACTAGTCAAGCCTCAGCTGAAAGATTTTACTGGGCCTCAGCCCTTGAAAATCCAAACCCATGAGCTCGGCATTAAGGAACTCAGCTTGCCTCACCGTGAACATAGCAGCCTGACAATGACAGAGCTATTTTGGACGCAGCCCCCTGGGAGTCTTTCCTATACTTAATATCAGTAGCTCTAAGAAATAAAACAACCAAACCTAGATCAAAATAAATAGATAAAAAAGAAAATAAAAAGCTACACATATATTTAGGTGTTTAGGTATTTTGTGTGTGTGTGGTTTTTTTTTAATTTATCCATTTATATCAACTTCTCCATATACAGAAATACACAGACACTAAAATGACTTTTTGGTTCCTTGCCTGATATAAATCATTATTCACCACAACTGAGAGAGTTGTAAGTTAACTGGGTGAATGGCTATTCACCGGCGGCTCGTAATTTTATTTGGTGGTATATACACCAAATATAAACATTTAAAACTAAATGCTAAAAATACCTAAACAAATATATAATCGTGCTATTTTATATAACAAAGCTCTATTTTACAGGGGATACATGCTCTTTCTTTTTCTAGCCCAAACACACATATCATTTGCAATATAATCTCATTAATTCAATACCAGTTTCTAGAGACAGTGTGTCATTCAAATAATTTGCTATTCTTCAACAATTATTCTTTAATTTAAGATATATGATCATTCTGGAGCATTTGAGATCTTGCTTCCCATCAACTGACATCAATTTTAGCTTAAATAAACTCTTATAAAAATGAAAAGAATAAAATAAATAAATAAAATATATGGTAATTCAAACACTATTGGATTAAAAGTACATTCTCTCTTCGTTTCACATTAGCCAGGTTTTCTAGTTCTCACCAGCACAAAAAAATACATCTTTTCATTATTCTCTTCTAGCTTTCTTCTCTCTCGTCACTAGCTATATTAGAAAAATTATAGGTTCTGCTCTTAGAATAATTTTTATCATTTCTATGTATTAATTCTTCATTTTATTGGCTATTAAAATTTCTCCCTTTTTTTGTCCTTTTCCTTCCAAACATCTTTTTTCTAGCACCCACCTAGCATAATGGCGATTCCAGCCACCCCTCTCTCTCCTCCTTGACCTGCAGAATCTAGCCCTTTGTGAGCCAGCACAGAGCTTTGTGGATCCAGAGGGTAGAATCTTACTAAACTTGCTCTTTCCCTTCCATCACCACCACCACCACCACCACAACCCTAGCTTCCCATTTCTAATATTTCTGTATTATCTTCCACTCCATTTCACAGTCCATGAGATGTCGCATTTACCACTGTGGTCCCCTGGCCCTCACACATACATACACATCCTGCCAGTTACCGAGCAAGCTGCTGATCATTATGATACCATCCGCTTTGACCCTGACATTGAATCATGCATTTTCCATAGGATTTTCTAGGAAAAAGTACTAGGGGGAGAAAACAAATAGTTTCTACTTTTAAAAGAGCCCAGAAAGATAATCCTACCTTTCCCAGGATTTGGAGGAAAAAGACTTCCAAACTCCTGCTGCTTTGGCTTTAATGTGTGTGGCCCTGACATGCCTCCAGCCTGGGTGACCTGGAATCGTGACTTCCCATTGGTGAACACTTGTCTCCTGGGGCTCAGGGCGGGCAGATGGATGGGGCTCTCAGCCATGTTGCTCTGAGGAACCATCCCTCCTCCTGAGGGCATCTTGAGATGGAGACTGTTAGCCAGGCTTCCAATAGCAGGGCTCGGTGTGCTGCCACAGGATGGGGGGCCAGGAGTCCCCGAGTGGGCTCGGATGGGAGGAATGTGTTGGCCACTGACCATCCCAGGCCCCTGTGGGGTTCCTGATGTCCGCTGGAGATTCATGCTGCATGACCTTCCATTCATTCTGAAAAAACCTGTGGCCAGGATGGTCAAATATCCAATAGCACTAATGACTCCTTTCAGGCAAAGTCCAATAAGTTATCCATGGTGTGGGTTATTAGCCTGTTTAAAAAAATAAATGCAGGCATTTTTAAAAGTAAAATGGAAAACAAGTCACAGTGAGTTTTCAACCTGTGTAGTATTCATCTCAGGAAGAAAAGAAGCACTCTTAGCAAAATGGCCTTTTCATATACAGCTGGGTCATCAAATACATGGTTCATTGGGAGGCACTCTCCCCTCCTGCTTTCATGGTAGACATGATTATGGATCACTGCATTGTATTGTTTGCCACCGAGCCCTTCTCAATACAGTGCTCTTGGCAACTACAACCAACTTACTGGTGCCAGCTTGCAAAATGAAACTTATTTTGCTCCCTAGAGGATCTGTCCATACTAGTTCACTTTTGCAACAGTGAGTCTTAGGAAACCAAACTGAATTACCTTCATGAGCTGTGAGACCAATGCTTCAAAGGTTCCAACAAACAAATGGCAGATATAACCTCTAAAGGAGATTCTGAGGACATTAAACCATCTCTGATTTTCACTCTAAGAGCAAATTTTTCAGTCCCTAGATTCACAAAAGATAATATAATATAGGTCTGGGACTCTTGCAAAGTCTTCATATGTCCACATATCCAAATATTCATAGCAGCATTAGAATCTTGGTTCCATACTGATCCTGAATTATGGGCATGGAAATAGAATCAACATCACAATACTCTCACGTCCTGTCAAGATCCTAGAAAAGGAAAAGGCTGTGAAAAAAACTGCTTTATGAAAAATATAAGGAAAGAACAGCCCTTCTAAAGGTATGTTTACCATGCACCACACATGCTAAATTGACCATAGTTACATGAAGCTTCTTCCATCTGCAACCTCACCACCCTTTTCCTCAAGTAGCAGAGGAGAACCAAAAGTACTTGATAGTCAATGAGGTGACTAAGTGCCACTTCTCCTAGTGAATGACAAACACAGTCGCAATCTGTATTCTTTGATACAGACATGACAGTCATGGAAAGAAGCCAAAGTTGAACAAACACAGGAAATATAGACTGAGTGTAAAGCAATAGCAGCCAGATGTCCTCAATTGGATGGTTTCTCTTTTTTTCTGTATGACCCACTCAATGTCTTAGACAAATTATTTCCAACACAACTCCCAAATGAATGACTCCATCAATCATCAAGGACAGGATATCAAAAAGGGCAAACTTTTTTGTAAAGAGCATTGTTTTTTCTTTTATCATTTCTGAAAATCAAAAATATTTAATTTTCAAGCCAAGCACTCGCTGTGCCTTCTGCAAAGTTGACTAGGTGTGCCTGTATGTTGAAGAACTTAAAAACTTACTAACAATATAAAATTTGGAATGTTTTCTTCATCTTTACCAATTCTCTATTTTATTAAGAATTCTATCATTGTGTCAAATTTAATACTGCCATGCCATCTAGTCCTCAGAAGCACACCTAGATTTTGTTTCTGCCCTTCCCTTCACTGTAGATCGCAAGAATAGACAAATAAATCCAGGTTTATCCAAACCTGTATCATTTAAGTTTCTTTATGGAATAATAAGAAATGAACCCTGGTATCAGACTGGTTGTAAGATTTTTTTTACATTGGAAAAATTCTAATGCCTTTTCTGCTGTGTCAATTTAGAAGAACTCGAGTATATTACCAGTTGGTCTATTGATTTACTGGTTGATTGTGGGTAAGAATCATTTAATGTCTCTGTGTTTTGCCACATTATAATGCCCGTCTATTCTCTACTCAGTGATAAAATAGTATTTTCTGAGCACTCTGAACCTTGCAGAAGAAAGCACTTATTCAGTACTGACCAAAAAAAAAAGAAGGCAAAAATAAATATGTTGTATTGGCAATTTGTTAAAAATGAGGAATTATCCAACATGACTGGAAATATGAGTCACTAAGACCATGGTTCAAGTGACAAGTGTCTGCAAATTTGCAGGCTGTGCCCATTTCCAAGTTTTTAAAAATAAGGGACTCGTTTTTTGGCAGCAAGATCATATACAAGCAGGAATTATCATCAAAAATCTGGATAAAAACACATAAGTAGGTACTTAGCATTAGACTAGATCATTAATGCGGTAAGTTGGTGAGAAGGAAAAATAATTAAAACACTGAGAACTTAATTATCAGACACTCATACCTGCCTGACAGACTGGGTATTTTATTTTTATTTTTTATATAAACCATACTCATGTATTAAATAGCTTTAGGTTGAAAATAAAAACAACAACAAAACTGTACTTAAATGTTATTACTAAAAAAGCAATAGCCAGAAAGTAAAACGATTAATGTCATAATAGGAAAACCAATAGGTCGATGGCATGTGAGCTGAGAAAAAGCAGCCTCAAGACAAAAATAAAATAAATTGTATGTGAAAGTATGCCTAATAATTCAGTTTTCACATTAATCATGCCAACAAATTTGTCAAGCATTAGATACCAGAATTTAAACATCAATTTTGTCTATTCGTATAATATTTTATGTACTTTTTAGCTAGGACATATGATCGTGTATAATTCTAAGTATACATGGCAACAAAAAAGGAATAAATTGCTAACTTTTAAGAAAGACATCCTCACTGAGTCAGAGTGAAAAGAGCACTCAATTAGAAGTCAGGACACCTGAGTTCTGCTGCCGGCCAATCACTTATAACTTCTCTGCACTTACAGTTTTCATCCATAAAATGAAGACGTTGGTGATAATCAACCGTCGCTTGAAATTCTGGGCTTTCACATAATTAAGATAAGGAAGACTATCAAAAATACCCATTTACTATGATCAAGTATAAATATGTAGATTTTATACCTGTGGCACTTAAATCAAGGAAATTGGATAGACGTGGAAGCAAAAATAGTAATCTCTACCCACTCCATTAAAGCAAGAGCTCATAGGAGGCTCTCGTGCCAGCAATGTGCTGAAAGACGATACTTACCTTAAAAAATGATTATTAGGATTAAATTTTCCTACACTTTGTCAAAAAGTAAAATCACAACTAATCAGTATCAAAACCTAACTGGGAGGATTCCACTGGAAGAGCATCTTTCTACTTAAAAACTTAAGTTCTCCAGTATTACCTTCTTCTCTGTCCTCCATCCAACTACTCTACCCTACCCTGCCGTATCAACAGAAGAAAAAACAAACAAAAAAGAAGAAAAAGCAAGGAACATCCAGAAGTACAAATTTAGAGTACTTAAGATCTGACATATTAATACATTTAGATTTCTAATACGCCATTGGTTCAAACAATGAAAATATTCATTCTGCTATATGAGTCAACATGGGTTAATAAATCGTTCCTTTTGACCACTTTCAAACTCTTAAAAAAAAACCCTCCTGTAAGTCAGGTCAGGAAGGAAATTACTTAACTCCTAAGGAAACTAAGGCACAAAACCATTTCATGAATTTTCTGGAAAACCTATGACTTTAACCAAAATACAAAAATCATGATTCTACGTGATCCCCAAGGCTCAGGTACTGTTTCTCATGGATTAAAAGATTAAACAAATGAAATGCAATGTTAACTCATCCATTCAAGAAAATTCCAAAAGCACGAGCTCTATAACGCCTGTTTACAGCCAAAAGCCCTTTCTGAGTAAATATCATTAATAAACTCATCTAGAGTCATAATTCATCTGATGAGCCAGTTAATTATTAATTTTCATACATCATTTCATTTCCTTAGGCTACATTTAGCCTTTGTTACATTTTCCACTCCTTATGCCACAAGCATTTCTTACCCTGCTTAGAAAACCTGACAATGAGGCACAAAATACTGGTCAGCAAACAAACCGCTCCTGAGCTGGCTTCTTGTATGTACTATGTCTAAGCCACCTAAAATAGAGTTTTTATTGATTCTTTTATTTTTTCCCCTTTGGGTTAATGAATGTATAATTTCATGAACACTGCCTTTTTACCATCAATGGCTTGATCATTAATAGGCCCATGCTATTCCCAGGGGCTTCTCTAGTTACAGCTTTTGTAGCCAGAAGAATATAGAAATGAAAAGCCTATTGATAGGTAATATAAGTTATTCTCATGCACGGCTGCAGTGTGAAGCACAGCTTGCAATGCAATCAAGGACAGATAGAGCTGAATGTTCTTAGATCCCGGGAGTTCATTTTAATAAGCAGAATGTACCTTGTCCTAACACAGGTGACTGACTCCTCAGAAAAGATTGTATAAACAAAAACCAATCGTGTAAGTCATTTTATTGGCAACAATATAAACACAGCTATATTAGATGTCACCAATAAATCAAAATTATTCTTGTCTGCAATTTTAACAAGAGGAAAGTGCAAACAGGAGCCTGTGAAGCTGGAGGATATTATAGAGGAAATGCATTGGATATGTACAATATCTTTTCTCTAAATTGAAAGGGAGGGTACTATATATTATGCTAAAGTAACCCACAACAAAGTATAGTTGATCGTGTCTGTGGTTTCATAACTTTATTCAGTACACTGACAGATTCACGGACTTTAAAATAGAAGTTACATAGAAACAGGGCTGGGATAATTCCATATTATTGGGATAGGAGCAGAAACTTAGGGAGGTTACACCTGGTAACCTGTATATATAGACCATATAGGCATCTGGACATTCCCAAGGTCTAATGTTGGTAAGTCTAAGACTATTAACATACTTATTTTGAATACTAAGATGTACAGATATTATTCAAGCAATATAATCACCCATAAGATGAAATCAAAAGGAGAAATTACTCTTCCTAAAGCCAGTTTAGCTCTGAGTTATACCACATAAAAATATGAATACAAATTAGTGTCCCGTTCAGAGACTCAGGACTATTCTTCCAAAGACCACTCAGAAAAGATAACACGTATAATGAACATTACGGACTCCATCTAATAGAATCCCTGACTGTTTTACCTGTGGATTCCAACCCTTCCTTACGGTAGCTATCTAATTAGAGATATACACATTTTAACTTTGTTTTAATTTTTATATTTCATAAAGTTTTCTGAAACATGAAAATAATCTTCCATAAATGAATAGAATACGGTATTTGGCAGCGCCCTTTTAAATTTAAATTAGTGGCTATAATATTCAAAATATGGGTAGCAAATATGGACAGAACACAGAGGAAAAGAAGGGAAGATGGGGGGGGGAAGGGGAACAGGAAGAAGAAGTGGGGGAGGCAGAGGGGAGAGAAAGGGAAGAAAGTGGGGGGAAAAGGGAATGACCAAATCCAATGCAGGAATGTATTCCCTAGTTAGTCAATCCTAACTTAAAAATCAGAAGCAGCATTGAGAACCTTGTACTCAATGCTAGTAATTACAGAACTCTAGAAGAAATTCAGAACCTTCAGGAAAATACTGCTGGAGGGCAATATTAAAAGTTCAATAACATCTCTTAGAATCTACTTTCCACACTTCAGTGCATCTATACAACTCTCATATTCCCCAAGCTCACTAAATGTCACTACTTTTAGTAGTAATTACCTACAAGTATTTCATTTACTTTGCCTCAGTCATTAACTCATCAATGAGTACAGAAAGTTCTAGAAAACTGTGACCCTACAGGAAATGGCAAGGGAGAAGGGGATAATTAAGAGATTTCCTTGGTGAGCTGTAAGAAATCACACAAAATGAGAATGACTTGGGACCTGACAGAATTTTGAGACAAACATAGATTCTTTGGCCCAAGTTGAATATGGGCCCTAAGACCCATGTTTAACAAAGTACTCTTTCTAAAGCAGCGTTTTTTCAAACTAATTGCAATCCATTGGTGGGCCCTAAAATCAATTATTTAACGGTGAAAGAACTTTTTAATGAAATAGAACCGACTAGAATAAAATACAAGCTATCAGTGGGCATCAAATGTATTTATGGTCAAGTATTGTTTTATTTCAATTATTTGTGGGTGTACATGACTGTGTGCATACCACATGTTCTGGATAAGATGGAAAATGTATGGTGGGTTACAGTCAAAAAAAGCCACTGTTATAAAAGTATTTGGACTATCTGCCTGCCCAGGTACCTATCAAGAACAGCTACAGATACAGACGGAGTTGAACAGCCAAAGTAAAACAAACACCAAAATATAGCTGTAATGGAAGATCTAAGTGTTCGACGTTTTTAGCTTTCTGAAAAATAAGGATTAAATAATACAAAGGTACACTACTACCACTGTTATCTTTCACTTTGCCTTTTCCTTAGGATACATCAATTGATCAGTTGTGCTCTATAAATATCACTTAATTAACCAAATAACAGAATCAGGATCAAAATGAGTTTTCGATCTCCTCCCATGCAGAGGGTAGATGACCTTCCCTGGAATAAAACTTCACTCTTACAATGCTAAAGGGGGAAAAGTTTAAATTAACACACAACTGCCTTTGAGAACTGAGTTTTTCAAAATGTGTTCTTAATATGAGTTAACCATCAGATCCTATGAAGAGGAATTTGAAATGGAAAAATGAACACATTCCCTATGATGTCACTGCTGAATTAATTACCTGAATTGCAGAGTGAACACCACATGGCCATGGTTTGAGACACAAAGGCTTCTTCAGAAATGTAAAAGAAAAGTAACTAGCTGGAGATTTTTTTTTTTAATCTATCCTCACAGAAGGAGATACATAGGTAATAAAATATGGCAAATGAAAAGCATATTGTCACTTAGTGTGCATAAATAATTACTCAGCCCATTTGAATAGCTATTTGCAATGCTAAAAATGACATTCTTTTCAGAGGGGTAATAAACATCTACCTATGGAAGATTCTAGAAACAAAGTGAATTTATCACTCATTAAACCAAATATTCAAGTGTAACAATGTGTCCCTGTCAGATATGTAACTGAGTGATTTCTTTCCTTCAGTATAATTAGTTACCCCTTAAAAGTGACCAATGTAACTATTTTTAGCTGATGGTAGACAGAAGTTTTATACAAGTTAAATAATGTTCAGTGACATCACTGCAGAAGTATGAACATCCACAACAATGACTAGGCCCTTAACCAACATGACAACATATTTATTAAAAAAAAAAAAAAAAAAAAAAAACCCTACATGAATGACTCAGTCAAGTTACAGACAGAAGTGGAATCTATTGGTCATGCTGAAAAGGTTGGGAAAACATTAATCCATTTCTTCACACACAAGAATAACAAGAATTCATACACAGCCCTGGCATCTGGTTAGTTTTTTGGGATAGAATTCTGCAAACCTAGAAATGAAAACTTCATAGATGTGGCTCAGAATTTCAGGAATAACTGATACTCAAAAAGTTTGATCTGTTTAACAAAGAGCCTGGGACAGGGTCTGATCTGATGCTGTAACCATATCTGCCCATCTGCAGTTCAGCAAGACTTACTGAACCTGAAGAAATGTACAGTTGTTCCTGTCCTTGGCCTTGAAGAGATCACATCACACAAGAACCGCCTCACCAGCTTCCTTCATTTCAAGTCTACTCTCAACTACTTAGAGCCTCCATGATTCCAGTTTTACAGACAAATTCCGTTCCCAAAGTGGAATATGGTTGGATCCTTGTTTCTACTCATCCTATAAATTGCCTTAGAGACCACCTGGGTGGTCCTTCGCCTCCTTCCTTCTTTTGCGCTCTTTTTCCCTAAATTCAGATCCTATTCAACCTCCACGCCCACCCCAAATACCTACCTTAGGCCTTCCCTGATCCTCTCTTAATCTATGTCTCTGATCTGTAAAAAATGGTGAGAATTACACTATTGTACCTAGTTCATAGCATTACAGAATATTAAGTGAGATAAATGTTAACTATTTTACTATACATCCCTCTCTTTTAACATTCATTACTTTCTCCATTGCCTTACAGTAGTTATTTGTCTGTGTTCCATTTTCCTGTCTAAATTCTAATTTCATTAAGTTTGGGGTCTATGTATGATTTATCTTTGAACGTTCCCCAGCCCTTCTATATACATAGATTGTTTTACATTTATATATTCACATGTATTTATATTTTTTTACTGTAATGTTCATTTATAATGAAAAAGATGATAAAAATAAAATATCTAATTATATATTTATATACTATGTTTACCATTTATTGCCTGAATAAATACAGTATAAGTGAAGTAGGGCCACACAATCATGAATCCCACACTCTGTGTCTTGTGGAACCAATTTAATTATAGTTGCATGGTTCCTAGTCTCTGCCTCCTAATCTATTCCTTTCTCTATTAGGAAAAAGTGACATAAAAACTCTATTCCAGTCTTCTGAGCAGGCACATTATTCTTGCCTTTATCTTGGCATACTCATGAACAGTGAAAAATCCTAGCTAAAAGCCACAAAACAAATAGTCATTTCAGTACTAAGACCAGGCACTTCTTTTGTTGTGGAGGTTGTCAGTCCTAACAGAGAGCCTGCCAAATGCATTTTGGGTTGTCATGGTAGAGGTTGCCCCTCAGCATTCCCCTTGCTCACCCTAAGCTGACTTCACACTATACATTTCACTCGTGTATGTTCAGTCTCCCTAATCAGACCATCATTAGGGCAGAAAATAGGGCTTCTGTGTCATTAGTGTCCAAATTACCTGACCTACTGCTAAAAGGTTGTTATGTCAGAGAAAGAAGCCAGATCCAAGAGTACATACTGAATTATTCCAATTACATAAGGTATTTTAAAAACAGGCAAAATTAATATATATGTTCGAAGTCAAGGCAGTGGTGACTCTGGGGGAATGTAGTAACTGGAAGGAAATAATAAAGACATTTCTGGGTGTTGGTAATGTTCTATTTCTTGATCCAGATGCTAGTTATATAGTTGTGTTCAGCTTGTGAAAATTCATCAAGCTTAAAATATGTGCACTCTTCTGTACTGATATTTTATCTCAATAAAAAAATTGGGGTTTTGTGTCAACTCTGTCTGAAGTAAAAGGGAAACTAGGAAAACGTAGAACGTGGTCATCTTTTAATCAAACTTCACGTTAGTTTCATTTTAAAGATTTTGTTATGTCTCATTCTCCAGGAATGAGTAAAGTATGTTTTTATTGCACCGATTTCCTATGTGCCATTTATTTATTTTATTTTATTTTATTTTCAGTCCTGATTGAGTCTATGAGGCAACCAAACCTAGGAAAAAGTTACAGTTAAGTCTTGTATTTCCACCTTCTTTGTAATATCCTCTACAGAATATAATTACAGAAACACAGAAAAGGACTTCGCCAGGGAAGAGAATGTGCAGGGGGTGCCACTTCCGGAATTATCTCCTTCAAGAAGCACTTCTTCTATATTATGAAAGAATTACAAATTAACATTCCAACTCCAGAGATCAATAACTACAATATGAGAGGGACAACAGTAGAAAGTATGTCCTCAGATTTAATTTACTGGCAGAAAAGAATACTCAGAGAAAAAAAAGACTGAGAACACTGAGCTCTATTCTAAAATGATGGAAAGACCACTTTCTGCCATATAAACGAAGGCAGGGCTAGTATAAAATACTAATTTGCTGTTATTTAACCTCCCTGTCCTGATTAGGTTGGCCCAATAGGAATTTCACCCAATAGGTGGACCCTGGAGTTCATCCAAAAAAGAAGTTGCTTTTCCTATCTAGTATAATGATCACTTCCTCCCAAGCAACCCAACTGACCCCATGTATTCAATCTCTGACAAACCAATTACTATTAAGAAACTTGAATGGAATCAGGGGTCAGAGAAAAGATGCTCTCTCAAAACAAGCCTAAGGTGAACCAATGAGAGAGGGAGTTATAGTAGCAATTAGATTTAACTACTCATACTCAAGGATTGCTGAGTTCTCTGAGCAACAAAGGAAAGGAATTCAACTACCAATAAGGAAAGACATGTCGAAAGTAATTGGAAAAGAAATGCCTACTACTCTTCCTTTCAAAGGTAGTGTTAGGGGTCTTAGGGCTACTCTAGCAACTAGTGAAAACATACAACTGTAATGCATTTAAAGGTGAGCCTTAAACTTCCACGTGTTCCCAATTACAAAAATCACACACTCCTGTCTCTAAATGGCTTCAAACTTTCCCCCAACAACCTTCATTGCAACCTTTTTCTGCAAACCCTTGCAGGTTGCACCTGTTTCACACATCACCACTGGAAGCAAACTTGGCGGAGGAAGAGAAGGAATGGCGAGATTTAAACTAACACAAATCAATTTTATACCAAAAAAAAAAGTTTCTCGGTTTAATGCAAAAAGGGAGGCCTAGTGGAGAACGCAGTAGAGGGCGAACAGGCAGAGGGGGAAACAGACGTCTGGCTAACTCCCAAGGCAGAAATCATGACTCATCAAGTCTTTCAGTAGGGACAGAAGGAGACTGCATTTCTCTTGAGTTCACCTTCTTCAGGCCAATAAATGCTCTCTGAATTGAGACTGGCAACTTGAGTGTTTGTCCTGTGTCTGTGACAACTGGCTGTGTGGCCTTGGGCAAAACCCTTGAAAGTCTCTGTTGCTCGGTTTTCTCATCCACAGGTGATCGCCAAGGAAGGCCCTGTCTAGCTTTAACAGTCTATATTTGAGATTTCCACTTCTCATAACCCAAAGGGAATTGGCCCACTGGGGGGAGCTACAGAACATCCCTCTTCTCAAACTCTAGGGCCCACGGGCCCAAACTCTGGGAGATGCTGATCTGGAAGTAGGTAGGGAGAGAGCGCAAAGCCCTCCTCTCTGTAAAAGGGGGGACACAATTGCAGAGTCCAGTCCCGCGATTCCGGAAGTACCCTCCACCCCCTGCCCCGGGTTTAGAAGCTCCAGGGATGAGGGCCGAGCTGATGCCGGGGAAGCCTAAAAGGGGATGAGGAATACAGAGCAGAGGGCCGGGGCCTCTGCCAGGGGCAGGGCTGGACAGATCCGGAGAGGTGCTGAGGACCCGCAGGGGTGGCAGAGGCGGCAGAGGCGCGTGGGACAGGGCAGGAGGAAGGCAGCCCTTATCTGTTCCTGATCCTCCCAGCTTGGCCCGCAGGGGTCCGAGACCCGCGCCCCATAGGTTCTCTGGAGCGGAGCGAGGGGCGTGTCCCGGAACGCGGCTGGGGCCGCGCTGCTAAGACCGGGTCACTCCCTGGCCGCCTGGGCCCCTAACCCTCAGCGCCGTCCGCTTACAAGCTCAGGAAGACAAAACAAACTAGTGCTGGCTTCCTGTTGTGCAACCCAGTCCTGAGTAAGTCGGGGCCGAAAGGGCGCCACCGCTGGGAAGCCCAAGCAGCGGGGACCAGCGGGCTCCAGAGTCCGAATCCAGAGGGAGTCGCGGCCCCACTCGCCGCTCACGGGAACCGAGCGCACGACCACCGCGCCGCACCCGCCGTGCGGGCCTGGACCCCTCCCCGAGCTATTGTCCTAACCCTCAGGTATCCTTCACTTCTTGCCTCCCGAATAGCCCCCAACAAGTTGAGGGCATGACCCGTGAAGCCAGAAACGACCTTTCCCAAAGTTTCTACCTCCAGGTACCTAATTGAATCATCCATAGGATGACAAATGCGTCAGGGCTAAGTTTTCCAGACACTTGGGTGACTTCCTCATCCCTGAGGTGACTTGTCAGCTCCAGTGAGTAACTTGGAAGTATCGCTCCAGGCAAGGTGTGTGTGTGTCTAGGAGGGAGCCGGCTGCTCACTCACGCTTTCCAGAGAGCTGCCCGGCAGACTTCAAAATACACACGGGGTCATTTATAGGGACGGGAGACGTGAGAAGGACAAAGTCCCTGAAACTGAGACATTTTCCAAACAGTGCTGACATTTCGTCGGGCCGCATAAAAAGGTAAACTCTAGGTGACGAACTCGGTGGGGAGGATGAGCTTCTGAATGTGTCTGCGCATTTTGCGGCGTGGGAGGTTATAGTTATAGCCCTGAGGATGCGGGTCACGGACTCATCCCCCCCGCGATGAGATAATGTACCCCCGACCCAAGGAGCTCCTGGAGCAATGGGGACATCGGCTGCAGAGTATCACAAGCGTAGGAAACAGCCTTCGTGGAGCTCAACAAACACGTGGAAGTGGAAGACAAGTAGAGCCCCGTGTGTGCGCGAGAGACCTCACGTCACCCCATCAGTTCCCACTTCGAAGATTCCCTTCGGGGAGGACTCCTGGGTGTCGTGCACGACCATACCCATGCGTCCTGTAACTCGCCCTGATTCCGTAGCCCTCTGCCCCATGCAATTTAAAAGAAAAACCAAAAACTCTTCCTAATTAAAGAAACTTTAAAACCTTAATTTCCTTTCCATCCTCCTCTACACAGGGCGCTCTGAGGCAACTGACAAGAACACAGCCTGATTCCTAATTGAGGGTCGCTAAATAAATATCTTTTAGAGAATCTGCGGGTGAGGGTGCAGGTATCCTTAAACCCGCGAGAACGCCACCGGCTCAGCATGGAAAACTATTTCTAGTCCCTAGTTTGTGTCTCTGAGTGTTAACTCCCCCACATTCTCAAGCACCCTGTTTCTTCCCCGTCTCTCGCCTGCGAGCAAAGTTCCTATGGCATTACTTACCAGGTAACCGGGATTTCCACAACAAAGCCGGCGTGCGGGTCCTTTCCCCTGGCCAGCCTGGGCGAGTGACAGCGGGCGGCCAGCGCTGGCGAGGAGACACTGGGGGCTCCAGCCCTTCAGCGCGCTCCACGGGTTCTGCCTCCTTCGGAAATGAAAACTCTCATCCAAGCCCGGGGACAGAGCGCGGAAACCCGGCCCAAGTGCCGTGTGTGCGCGCGCCTGTACGAGGGGAGCAGCGGCAGGGGGAGGAGGAGGCAGAAGGGGGTTGGCTGGACCCTCGGCATCAGCTCATTCTCCCCCCCACACACACACACATGCAAATAATGCTTTAAAAAGTTGAGTTTCGACTTTGTGCCTCGCTTGTCCTGCTCATCTTCGCTGTAGGCCGGGGGATGTGTCTGGGGGGAGCAGCCCGGGAGGCTGGCTAATTGCTTTCGGCGGGTTCCGTCGGTGAAGCGGTGAAGCGCTGGTGAGAGCCTGGACGACTTAGGGCGGCGCGGGGAGGGGCTGCGCTGGTGCCCGTGCGCGCCGCGCTCTGGGCTGCCCCGGCTGCGCTGTGTGGACGCGGCCGCAGGGCGAGGGGAAGGAGGGAGGGAGGGAGGAGGCCGAGCGAGGAGTGTGGATGTTAGTGTGGCTGCGAGGGCCGGCCTGCAGCCAGCTGCTTCCTGAGTGTGAGCGCCGGAGGGGGAGGGGGGAGGGGTGGGGGCGGGTTCGCTGGTCACTGGGCTGGCCAATTCGAAGGCCGAGCTTGCGTCTCCCTCTCGACGTGTTAACACACACACTCCTAACCGTGCGCCAAGGAGTCGAGGAACTCCAGAACCGGATAACAGCAGGGAGACACTTTGCCTTCTTCTTGGGCCTTAGTTGTTAAACTGGCTTTTTTCTTTAACATGAAAAAGCCTCAGCGTTTAGACAGGATTTGATGTCAAATCGTAAAGAACAAAGCAAAAAAAAAAAAACAAAAAAAAAAAACAGTAGTAAGATGGGAAAAGTGAAAAGTAAGAAGTGAAAAATGGCAAAAGGGTCTTTCTTCTATTATACAGGAGTGGATGCATATAACTTCGAAAATGGATAGGTGACGCACAGAGGATGCCTCTGGTATCTTTTTAATGTCAAGTATAGACAAAGGAGAGAGGAAGGTAAAGAAAGTGTTGCAAGGGTATAAAACACAGACTGCTAGGAATGGAGGCACATTCCCTGCATATGTTGCATCTATTAGTGGCACTTTCTCCCGAAGAATTCAATATCCTTAGCTTCACCTCCCACCTAATCTGTGACCCCAACCCTTCTGCTTGGTTTGATCAGAGTCCTGAAGGAATTAACCAACTTAGAGGTTCCCCACATGTATTGTCCCAGATGCACAGACTTCCATCTCGGGAATCAATGTATGTAAAGCACACAATACCCTCATAAGGCCTTTCTGCAATATGAGAATATTATTCACCCTTATGAATGAAATGAATCAGGGTATCTCAAGACACTTAGGATTTCACCAGTCCTTACATTCTATTCTAGGGCTCTTAGTCCAATAAAAATTAGCATTCAGGTAGTAGATGCTGTGATCAAAATAGAAGCCCTCAAGTACACAAATGATTCACCCCAGAAAACCAAACCAAAAAGACTTGACAATTTTCACGTATCTTATTTCAGAAGGTATATTACTAGAGTCAATATCGTTACATGATATTGACACCCCCCAAAAAAAGGCCAATTTTCACAGTACTTCTTATGTCTTCTTTCGAGCTGCTTTTCAAGACTCCCTTTAGGGAAAGTTATTATTTTCCCTTTCTTAAAGACACAAACTCATCAGAATATTAATCACCAGAACATCTGTCAGCAAAAGTGGAGGGAGAGAACTAATAAGTGCGTAGGATAATATCCTGTCAATTTTCCAGTTTTCTCTCTGTTCTTCATCTCCTTTTGAATGCAAGTATCCAAGCCCAAGATGGCAATCAATGGGTTCAACCACACAGAAGAAAATACTCATAAAATGAACCATGCTGCAACATCACAAAAACAAAGAAACCAAGTGGTAGAAGTTGCCATGACTATTCCATTGTGGCTAGTTATTGCAACATGCCTGACATTCACATGAAAACTCGTCCTCATTAACTCCAGCCTTCAGGAGCAGAGCAAGATGTGAACACTGACCCTTCAATGCATCACGGGAAATTCTCTTCATTCACACTCTTGTGCTGTATGGACTGCTCCCCTGGAACAAGACAAGGCTGGATGGAGGCTACAAAAAACCTTTCCAATGTCCCTCAGATATCACTTTAAATACAATGGTTTTGATGCATGAAGTGATATCTTGGGAGCTTACAGAAGCTTCCAAAACTTCCCACTTAATGGGACTAGTTTAGCTGGAAGAGAAAAATATAGTGCTACTCCCTACTTTAATCAATGGCTCATGGAAATAAAACACTGGGAAAGTTATTAGTCATCAACCTGGAGATCCCCAAAACTCTCTCCACTTATAAGAGCCCAAGGGCAGGAATGTCATTTTCCACTTAGGTAGGATTTTCATGAGCCTCTAACATTCCTAAGACATTTACCACTAAATAGGTACAGTGCTTTTGTTGATTTTTTTTTTTTTTTTTTTTTTTTTTGGCCAGGAATGTAGATCTGCAATGTCCTTACATTCCATGGGATACAGTAAACATGCAGCATTCCCAATACAACCCTGGAATGACTCAGTATAAGATCTGCACCAATTCTGGACTGAATTGGTCAACACGGGTGGGGGAGGGGAGAGTAATTAAAGATGGTGGGAAAGGAAATAGTGCAGCACGGCATTGACACTCTCCCTTCCCCATGAGCTCTCCATCATGCTTAGGAATCATGTCCTAGCAGCCTTTCAGACAGATATGTGGGAACTGCAACCCATTGGTATCTTCCCTCCCTGGAGTCATTAGTTGTATGCATCTCAACTGCTGACTCAGAGTGGCTGATTCAGCAGACACGGCCCTGTTGCCAGCTCAAGTCCAGTTCTCATTCATTTGAGAAATATTCAGTGAGTACCTACTCTGTCTCAGGCTTGGGGGTAAAGGAATCAACACTCATAGGCATTGTACGTGGGAAGATGTTACATAAAAAATTTTGCTCGATTTCTGGGATATAGCAAACCCTCATCTGCTTCTCAAAGCAATCATATGAGATGGCCACTGGTAGTCTCTCATTTAGAAAAAAGAAAGCTGAAGCTCAGTAAACAGTAAAAGAGAGGGAGAGGCAGAGCTAGATTTGCCAGTCTAGAAGCCCCAAGTTCTTTCAACATTGCTATCCTACAAAATAACTGCATGCTCTTTGAATGTGTGCAAAGTACACTGGACATGTATGAAGCGCCAGGCATCTTATGATCAATGTCAGGTAAGCACAACTGACTGGGGAGGAGACAGGAATAATTTTCTACAATAGGATATGGAGTAACTTGGCTGCCTGAGCTGGACTTCAAAGAATAGGTAGAAAATTGAAACGCAAAGGAGACCCTTCCAAGTGGAGGAACCGGCCTCAAAAAGGGCACAAAAGGCATTGAACCTGAGTATCTGCTTACACAAAGCTAGAGGACAAAATAAGAACACTCACAATCTCGTAGCTATAGCCATGGAACACAGTGGACTCCCAGAGGGAACATCCTAACAGCAAACTTCCAGAACTGTTATTTGTGTCTGAGTGATCTGACAGCAAAGTATTTACAAACTTGCAAAGAACTATGATCAGATTCTCACTCCTGTAGTGTCTATAGAGAGAAAAAAGTTTTTACCCCAGATTGCAGATACATTGAGCTAACAGCACCAGTGATAGTATGCCTAGCTATTAAAACACACACACACACACACACACACACACACACACACACACACACACACACGAGCGTCAAGAGTCCAGTTATGTAGAAATGCAGTGGAAAAACTCAGTGTTTGCCAACCTAAAGAGGGGAACTAGACGTGTGAGATGGAAAATCTCCATTTTACCTTCCTGAGCGACAAGTACAACTAGTGGAATGTTATCAGTGCTTGACACGAATAAAACTTTTAAGTTGATCTTTCTACTAATTTTGCCACCAGTACAGTCAGCCCAGACTCTCCTGCTTCCACATCAGTGGTGCAATTTTTAAAATTATTATTGATAGCCATTATAGTCATAGCATCATACCTCTTTTCCTTTCTAAGGTCAAACTGTACATCAGAGTCTAAAGTGCAAAATGTGAAATCTTTTACTACATACAATGTCTCTACATATTTTTTGACTGATAAATATTTCTTCTATTTTATACAAACCCGACTGAGATGCATCTAATATTATAGAAAGGCTTATTTGATATTTCTTGACATATTACTAAGGTATATGTACAAAAAGTTTACCAAAATAAAAATAAATTCATAATGTACACAATATTCCACAGGTCAGTTTCCTACTCCTTTGCCACTTAGCATTCATACTGGCCACCTATATATGGTGTTGTAAAATTAATTACCTGATCATGATGTTATCTTACTCAGAACTGCCTTTTTTATAAGTACCTTCCAATGCCCCAAATTTACATTTTTTTCACAAGCCATTCATGGCCTAGCAACAGTGCTGGGCACTAGTAAGTAATACTAATTCAATGAATGAATGAATGAATGAATGAATGAATGAATGAATGAATGGTTTCCCCACTTTCAGAAACTGTGAGTAGCACTAAGTATTGTCTTTGTGTATATATGTAATTAGTTCAATACTCCAAAAAGTCTAAACACCTGTCTCTTTCTGTGCCCCCCAGCTCTTCATTATAAACTGAAGATGAAAATATTACTTCCTATTTCTTGGGGAAGAACATTCACAGTCTCTATGCAATACTTAGAGTTAGGTGGGTGAGCCGCCCCCTCTACTGCCCCACGATTCTTCCCTATCTGACACCCACTACCTCCTTCAGACCACAGCAAACCAGTTCATTTTGTATCACACCTTGACTTCTACCCAAAAGAGAGAAAAATACGTACTAAATAATGGGGGACGGGGAAGGAGGAAAATATGGAATGAGGGTGCAGAGAGGAAGATGAATTTTTTTTTTTAATGAGAGGAAATGAAGAAGGCAGGACAGCATTAGGACACCGTCGGGATAACTCAGAACAACAAGTTTTGGGTAGAATTAAGCTCTGAAAAATAGCTTTTCAGATTCCTCTCCAACTCACCTCAAGTTCTAAGTATACCTGCAAGGGGTATGAATACATTTGGAAATTTTCTACAAATCCTAAATCTCCATGATGCTAAAGCACTCAGGGGGTTTTCATATGTATAAACATTTCTATCCCCTTTTAATCCTATAGAGCAGAGACAAGTGTAATTTTATGTCCATTGGACAAATGACCAATTGCCCCCAAATTAAACCTGCCCTGGATACAAGTGTTGGTTTCGTTCAGGCTGGGAACACTATTCCAAGTTCATTATCTGTATTACCTCATTTAACTCTCACAAAATCTCAATGAGATAGGATTTAGCACAGCTTCCATTTTACAGATGAGAAAGCAGAGGCAGAGAAAAGAGGAATATCTTCCCAGTGTCACCCAGCTTGTGGGGGAATGGCCAGGCTTCAAACAGAAACAGTCTCCCACTTTAACCATTACTCTATTTTTCTTACAGGGCAAGGAACCCTGCTTCCATTGGACATTTATTCTTTCATTCACTCAGGCAGGATGGTGTGTTGGAAGGAGGGTGGATTTTGCAATCAGAAAACCTAGAAATCCTATACTGGAAGATCTTGGGCTGGTTCCTGAACCACTGGGGACCTCAGTTCCATTACCTGAGTTATTGCAAAGATTGAATGGAAATTGCAATACTGGCTAGCACATGTCCAACCAGGGGCTTCCTCTATTGATAAGAAACACAGCCCAAGAACTTCAATGGAAATTAACCCCAGCCCCAGCTCCAGTAATGGGCTTGACGAATGTGAGAGAAATCCCCCTCCACTGGTCAAACTAAATGGCTCATAAATCCAGCCCTAAGCCAATCAGTGCACAGCATTCTCTTGGCCACAGGGTTTGTTTCAATGATTGGAGTGTGACCCAGTTTGAACCAATGAGATTTTCTCATGAGAGGAGAGTTCTTTGGTGGCTTCTGAGGAAAGCAGATTCTCTTTCTAGGGAGCCACTAGAAAGGTGGCCTTTCCTCTCCTGTGTGTTGTGAAGAAACAGAAGTGAAGCTGTTTTCCTCTCAGCCTGCAGAGAAAGCCGACACTTAGCAAAGGGCAGCATGGAAAAGGTTGCAGACAACAGGGGCCAGAGCCCTGATGGAACCATACCTGATGTCCATCCAACCTCTGGATTTTTTTCATTTGTGGAATAGATCCCTTTATTTTTTAAACAAATAGCTGACAAGTTATATAAGTACTTAAGGCGTTCAAAGTACCATGGAGAGTACAAAGATTAGCAAGACAAATTTAAAGAGGCTCACCACATAATAAATACTTAAATCATTTTTCTGACATCATTTTAGCCTGGTTATTTTTTTAAATTAAGTTATGGTTCATGCTCTTTTCAAGATCCTCCTACCATTTGGTCAGTATAATATTAAGCAAGAGACATTCCAGTTCCCCAGTAATTACACAATGCCCTCTTTCAGACCAGCTGGTCAACCTTTTGGGGGTCAGATAGAGTAGCTTATCCATTTGGTTGTCAGACAACTGCCTTGAAAAGCCAGGCTATTTCTACATGTCCTCAGTTACTGGTTAACAAATGTAGCCACAGAACTCAGCACCTAATAGGAAATATATGCCTTCCCAGATTCCTATTGAAATTGGACTTTATCTCATTCCCAGATAAAACAGAGTCAAGATTTTCCTGGAATAATAGATTTCCCTGGAATCAGGATTTTCAGAAATAAAAAAGATTTGTATAGAAGTGCCTTCCCAGGCATCTCTGAGTCCCACCCATTTTTCTTGTTGTTACTGCTGTTACTAAGCCTACCTTCAAAATTTCATTTCAGCCTGGAACTCCCCATCCCCCACTCCCATGTCTCCTGTCTTCTGTTTCATAACCAAATGTCATTTAAAACTCAGCTATAGATACCATTTGGGGCTGTTGGCGTAAGAGGCAGGGGCAGATAGTCCTTAGATTCTAGATTGAATTTAGGGCACAGCAGTTAGACAGCTTGAACTTGATAATAATGATGTTATCTCAGCAGGTTGCATAGGTCAGAAATGTTCCTCCTGCCACTGTTTTCTTTTTACTTCCAGGAAGAAGTAGACATTAAGGAGAAAGTGAGGGTGGCAAGTTATAAGCCATAAGCTTAAGACACAGTTTAATTACAACAATAATAACAGCTCAGATTTATTTATTTATGTGTGAGGAGCTGAGCAAAGTACTTGAGATTCTTGATCTCATTTAATCCTTACAGGTATCAGTTGAAGAAGTGGTAGGGGTGGGACTAGACCCCACTCTCTATGGCTCCAGGGCACATGCTCTTAGCTGTAACACTGGACCACCCCCACAGAGTACTGCTCATTGTAAGACATTTTGATGAGCTATGTGCTAAACATAATTATATGTAAAATTTAAGAACAAAATATACCGCATAAATGATACATGTAATGGCCTATCCTATGACACATTACCAAGTAATGCTGAACTACTATAGTCCCTCAAAACCTACTTTGAACACTCTTCAAAGTCCCCAAGCCTTTGCACCGGCTGTTCTGTCTATCTGGAATGACATTTACTGTCCATTTCTCCTCCTACTCTGTGAGGCTTTCTGTTGTAAGGAGAATAATGCCCGCCCCCCATAAGTGTCCATATCGTCCTAACCCCTCAAACCGGGGACTATGTTAGATTACATGAGCAAAAGGAATTAAGATACAGATGAAATTGAGGTTGCTAATAAAATGACCTTAAAATAGGGAGATTACCTTGGATTATCAGGTGAGCCCAATGGAATCACAAGTATCCTTAAAAGTGAAAGAGGAAGGCAGAAGAGAGGCAGAGAAAGCAATGTGACGCCCATGAAAGCAGGACCAGGCAGAGGCTGTCTTGATGTTTTTGAAGATGGAGGAACAGACCACAAGCCAAGGAATGTGGACAGTCTCTAGAAGCTAGAAAAGATGATGAAACAGATTCCTCCCTAGAACCTCCAGAAAGGAATGCAGTCCTCCTGACACCTTGATCTGAGCCTAGTGAGACCCAGGTCAGACTTCTATCTTATTGTACTGCAAGATATGAATTTGGGTTGCTGAAGCCACTATGTTGAGGGTAATTTGTTATAGCAGCAATAGAAAACCAACATACCTTCCCAGCTCTCCTCTCTCCTCTCTCCTCTCACCCCTGGAGCCAGGTGAGCCACATGCTCTAGGTCCCCAGGGAATACAGTCCTTACCAGGATTTAACACTAATTATACTATTCGGGAACCACGTCTGTACCTTAGTTCCTTCAGGAGCACTATGAATGGGCCTCAAGATGGATCTGAGAGCCTCAGCTCCGCCTCTGCTCACTTTCTGCTGGGAGGAGGGTAAATGTTAAGTGAAATGACGAAAATGCTGGAAGGAAGAGGTCAGGCAGCAGGGGCATGTACGTAGGAAGGAAGAGGGTTCAGGCGTTCACAGAGGAGATGAGAGACACGCAAAGGAAAGAAAGGGACAACGAGGTCAGAGAAAAGGAGAAAGAAAGAAGGGGAGACCAGAAAATGGTAGGAGAGAAGAGGGAAAGAGAGAAGAAAGTGGAGGGACCTGATTCTCTTCTCCCTCATCCCCCACCTGACCACCTCTCTTCTCTGCTTCCTGAGCTCCAGCCCACTCTCAGGATCCAGTTCTCGTGTCTCCTCCCCACAGTGGTTCTCATGCTGGCTGCCCTTTAGAACACCTGGAGAAGCTCTTCACACAGCTGGCCAGGCCTCACCACCAAGGGTTCTGATTTAATTAGCCTGGATGCGGTCTGGGCATTGGAACTTTTGTTTTCTTTTCTTTCTTTCTTTCTTTCTTCTTCTTCTTTTTTTTAATCTTCCAGAAGACTGTGATGGGCAGCCAGGGTGAAGAACCACTACCACAAAACCCTCTCTGACCTTTCAGCTCACCCAGAACAGGTCCTGCCTTCAAACTCAGGGCCCTAGTCTGTGTCCCACACTTGGCACGCATCTCCTCAAGCTGGAGAAGCCGCACTGAGACGACTTAAGGATGCAGACCCTGCAGCTAAACTGCTGGGTCAGTCCTGGCTGAGCAACCCTGGGAAGTCCCTTAGCCTCTCTTTGCCTGTTTCTCCATGTGGAGAACAGGAATGAATATAGCAATAGTAATAGAGTGTTGTTTTGAAGACTAAATGAGTTAATACTTTTGAAGCACTTAGAAGAGTGTCCACCACAACAAATGCACGAACTAAGCATTTGTTAGATAAAATCGACTTGTGTCCGTCTCCTCTATTACTCTATCTTGCCGTGCTATATGACCTTTCTGTGTATCCGACCCTCCCCGCTGCCACTCCACCGTTGACAACTGAGCTCTCAAATTATATTTGGTATAATTCCCACTATACCAAAGCCATTGCTCTCTGCACAACAGACACTCAAAGTCTATCAAGGGAGAAAACCAAACCGGGAAACAATTGAAAAAACATGTAATCTGGTCACTAAAATCAAGCACTGGCTACAAGTTAATCATTTTTTTAACAGTCGTTTATATAATTCGCACTTATCCCTGGAACTTCTCCCTGACTAGCAAGGCCTACAGAAAGGGGGCACAATGCATGTGTTTGAAGGGGAGCAGAAGTAAAAGGAAACTCGTGGTGTAGGACAGAGTCCTGAAGTGGGTCCTGAAACCAGGGCAATTCTGATTCTCTAACTGAGGTTCGGAAGGATCAGGAAGTAGACTGAGAAAGAAGACGGGTGGAGGTGATGGAAAATACCCAGGTAAGGGGAATGAAAGGCTGTGGAAAAGAAACTTTGCTACTTCATAATTGTGCCTAAGGCTGGCCCAGTCTAGATTTCTATTTGGATGGCTGATTTGCATACACACTCAAATACATTTTAACTCTGAAAGTAAACGTTCCATATGTGTTTTATTTACTTTCTTTTCTTTTTTATCTTTACCAGTTGGCCGATTTTTTTTCTCTTCACATTACATCAGGAGACCCTCATTGCAATAAGCTACTCAGCTTGGGGATGGTGGAATAAGTATGAAAAAGACATTTGAGACAAAATGTAAAACTTTATATTAGGGTACAGTAACATTTACAAGGCACAAATTTGGCGGCCAAAAGATTTCTCTCGAAGGTATGAAAAAATGTCTGTGCTCTATTTTCAAAGAAACCAAATAAGACATGGTCCCTGAATCACTGTCTGAATGCAAACAGCATTTGGCTTTGATCTGACTTGTTGAAAACTATGACCAATTTATCCTGCAGTGCCAAACCATCAGAGAATGTTTTTAAGTCTGGATTTCCATATCGGGATTCAGCTACACACTTTTTCTCCTCATTTCACATTACATAGGGCCAACCCAAAATAGAACTTCCAACAATGTATGTAGTTGGGATGATGATTGCAATTTCAAGTTACTGGCCCAAAGTATTAAAGCTCTTTCCTATAGACATACTCCTGTGACCTGGGAAAAAAATATAAAAAACATAATTGAACATTAAATGGGATTATTTGATGCGAACCCTCTTCTCTACTGTATTAATAATGACCTCATAGGCAGGCTCAGCCAGTTTCCAGTTGAATAAGTGATAAGGAAAATCTCAGAAACTCATTTTTCTAGTGTGTGTGCCCCAACGAATCCGCCCTGGGCAATGCTTGCTGCCAGCCTTCCCCCTGCCATCGACCTGGTCCAAGAAGAGTCATTGGTGATTTTCTCAATTTTATTTGCAAATTTAAACGCCAAATCTACCCATATGGGGGGAGGAAGCACATCGGCCATCTTCCAAACATGTGGGACATACCAAGAACCTCCCGTAATGAGTCAATAACCTAGGATTACCCGCCTCTGGGTCTTGGTGGGGGTGTTTTTTTGTGTGTTTTTTTTTTGAACGCCAAGAGGATTTGATCAGCACATTAAGTCTCCAACGCACTTTCCACTCTGCCAACTTCCCTCTGAAATAAGTAAATGGGGGTGGTGATACTAATGTTTTGCACATCTTCTCTATGTTTTAGGCTATCCAAATCACCTGAAGGTAGGTCCTTGTCTAAAATCAAGCTGGAACTAGAGATTTGGACTCATTCTGCATTCTGGGGACATCTTTGAGTTTATCCTATACAGACAGGGTTTAGAGGAATAGGAGGGAGGCTGGCAGCTTCTAAGGATGGAGACCGCAGAAGTACCAAATCTTAACGCGAGAAATGTCCTTATGGGAGTTCTGCATTCCGAAGGGGTCTATGGATAGAAGTATTTACCTTTTGTAATCCCATGTCTTTTATTTTAGGTACTTTATTCTGAGAAGAGGTCCCTAAGCTTCCTCAGATTCCCAGAGGGGTTCATAGCACCCCTAGTTTCTGACCCCCACAACTCTCCACTCCAGACTTCTTCTGAAGCTCTCCAAGTCCACTATGTACACCCTCCACACCAAATCCACTCCAACCCTAACTACCAGGCCAGCAGCTTCTGCCACTCCCACCCCTCCCCTGGCGTCCCCTCTCTGCTCTCCCTGACAACAAGCCCCATGGCCCTGACCCTCCTGCATCCAGCCTTTTCAAATACCTCTGCTCTTTTGACTTGCCTCCCCTGCTTTCTATGACACTGTCATATTCTGTGTTTGTTTTTGTTTTTTCAAAATCTGTTAGCAATGGCTGTCAGGCAGGGGAGTAGAGAAGGTGGCTAGATCAAGTACTTTAGTTGTATGATGTTTTAAGCTTTAGAATGAGTCTGTTTTAGTTTAATCATCAGAATAGATTATTTTAAGTTCTTTATTCTTTTTCTTTCGGCTGATTTCTCCTTGTTCTTTCTCGTATTCTTCTTCCTCCTTCAGCCACCTGAATGTGCTGTTTCCACAATTCCTTCCTCTTCTTTTTCATCTCTGTCAGAACTCTGCTCTCACTCCAGTGTGGCTCAGTGAAACGTAAGGAGGTCTGGAGCTGCAGGGGCCTGGGTTGCAATCCTGACTCTGCTAGCTATGCATCGTCAGCCAATCATTTCATCAGCTTACCCACCAACAAGCATGGTCAACATGTCCTATAAGCTTACTCAGGCCAGGTACTTTCCATGTAGTAACTCATTTTATCCTCACAGCAACCCTATGAGGTAGGTAACGTCCTCCTCATTTTATACCTGTACACACTGAGGCACAGAACGACTACATTTCTCACCTGGGATACTCAACTAGTCAGTAGCTCCTCTCTTATTCTAGTCTTCGGGTCTCTGAACCTGCCCTGTTAGCACTATGCACAGCTGCCTCTTTGGGAAACGAAAAAAACCTCTAAACTGAAAGCCACACACCAGTACAGCAGTACTCTTCTGCTGATTAGAGATAACGTCGAGAGGGGGGAATGCCTGGCACATTTTATAGCTGTTATTACCATATTTCTCTAAAGACCATTACTCTGAGCTTCAGCCATACAACTCCAGTAACTCTGGCCAAGCATGTCCACCTACAGTCCACAGGAACTCGAGCTTGAAGATGTCAGCAATGGAACTGTCCTCGTCTGCAAGGCACTGTTACCCTATCCCTGAGCCATTCTGCTCCCTGTACCACCTCCTGTACCCAGCCTCACCCTTCCTACCCTGCTTTCCTGATGGTTCCGGCAGTTTCTAAACAATCCCCATTGTTCAGTGCCCCCCTCCGCCACCCAACTGGAGATCCTCCGTTCTCTCAGCCAGATCATCTCTCTGGCCTCCTCACTGGTCTCCCTGCCTCCAGCCTGTCCCTACACGAATTCACTGACATGATACTTCAGGGATCAATGGTCCTGGATATGACTCCTTAAGCTTGGGCCTCGCTCTACCCCTCTGGCAGTGTCCCCTGTCCAATACCCTGCTCTTCAGTCATAATGGACTAGCTACTAGAGTCTCCAAGCTCACCTTGAGATTTACCTCTTCCTGGAATGCCCTTTCTGGACCAGTAACCAGCCTTAAGATCAAGCCCCAAAGCCAACTTCTCCTGCAGCCTTTCCTGGGGCTGCCAGGTACATGTGGATCCCCTCTCCTTTGCATTTTGCACTGAGTACGTACTGGGGGTAAGACATCTGTGTGCAAAGTCTTTTCCATATCTACCTGATCTAGAAGGTCTAACACAAGCTTGGAACTCAATATTTGCTAAAAATATGAATTTATAAATGGAAAAAACTGAAGCCCAGAAAGGATAACTGACACAATTTGCAAATCAGTTAGCCAAGAAACAGTATTACGTAATAGTTAATGTAATAAGCCAGATTGCCTGAGTTTAAGCCAACTTTCTACCAATGATTAGCTGATGTGACCTGAGGCAAGTAACTTAACGGCTGTGTACCTCAATTTTCTCATCAGTAAAATGGTAATAATAATAGTACTTATCTATAGACCAGTCATGAGGATTAAGTGAATTGATATGTATAAAATGTTTAGAATGGTACTTGACACATTATAAGCACTCAAATATTAACTGCTGTTATTATTGTTGTTGTTTATTGTTATAAATGGCAGGGTCAGGATTAGAATTGAGGACCCTTGACTCCTAGTCCAGTGCTCTTTATACTCTTTCTTCGATGTCCCGACTCTTGGTTCAAATCCCCACTCTATGCAAAAAGGATGCAGGCATATGGACATGTGCCTGTGCACACACATACACAATGATACGTAACTATTGCTTTTCCATTTAAGGTAGTCTTAGAACTTTGATGAAGCTACATAGTCTTTAGTCAGAAAAGAAAGGAAGGAAGGAAGGAAGGAGGGAGGGAGGGAGGGAGGGAGGGAGGGAGGGAGGGAAGGAAGGAAGGAAGGAAGGAAGGAAGGAAGGAAGGAAGGAAGGAAGGAGAAAAGAAAGAGAAAACAGAAAGCAGGAGATCTTCTGTCAACCATAGCTCAGGACAGCCCCTTATATCTAAGAAAGAGGCGGGCTCTGGCATCCTTCGTAGCTTCTTGAGCTCCAAGATAATTCCACTAGCAATTTCTGAAATGGCACCATTAGAGGTTCAGAATGTCACACGGGTAAGAGCATTGATTCTGGAGCCAGGCAGAACTGGATTCCAATCCCAGCCCTCTCACTCACTCGCTCTGGGACATTGCACAAGTTCCTTAAGCTCCACCCCAGAGCCTATGCCAATCTACCTCGTTGGCTGTAGGGAGCATCCATGAACTGATCTGTGCAAGGCATTTAGTCCAGTGTCTGGTACCCAGTAAGCACTGGTTGTTAGTACTATGGCTTTGGGCTAAGCAGCACTCCCTTCCTCTCATTCCAGTTTAGGTAAAACCCTCCTGAGAGGGCATCTCAATGGAGGGTTAAGTTTAATGTGACTTTGTTTATCAGGATCTCGAGGGCTGGAATTCCCCAGGGATTAAGTCCTGCTGAGGGTGAAAGTGGGAAGCCCCCAAAAGCCAATTTGCCAAGATGTAGCTTGTAAAGTCCTTTTCTAGCTGCGGAAGGAACATTTCCTCCTCCTCCTTCATGGTCCTTCCACTCTCTCCCATTCCTTTGTAACTGACTTGAAAGTGTCTTTTTTAAGAGACCACTCGCACCAAAGAAGTGAAAGAGACTGATTTTGGATCTCAGTTGATTTAGGAAGTGGACTTTCTCATCCATCTGTTTTCCTGGTGGAGGAAACAAATCCCATCCATCTGTCTTGTCAACCTCTAATGCACTTTCCAAACTTACCCAACAGGGTATAGGATGACAAGCGATTATGACTATCTCCTAGAAGAGACGCTTGAAGCTGAATGGTTTATCAGGGGACAACAGTGCCCTTTCCACCAGTGTCTCCTCACTTCAGGCAGCATTCTAAAACTCGACTGTGTATGGAACAATACTTTCCTGTGTAAACTTTCCATTTACTCATGTTTTCGAGAATAAAGTTTTATTTTTATTATTTATTATGTTTTAAGAAACAAGCTTCTTATTTTATTCCTCTGCTGGGTAAGGAGCAATAGGCCAGCTCCAATGGAGGTGGGAGGGTGGGGGGTGGAGAAGCTCGTCTGACTTCTACATCTGATAAAGTGTTATTTTAAAATAAAATGGACCTCTAATTTATAAAACTTTGAAAAGATCAAACCATTCCAAAATAGAAGTAAGTCTTAAACTTCCCCCTCTGCCCCCTCCACCTGTTAACAACACAGCAGTCTTTGCAATCCATGTGATGGAACCATATCTTTATGTAATGGCATCCAATCAAATATTAGTTCTAGCATTTTCTGCACCAAGGCTGCTGATACTTTTCCTCAAGCCATAACTTGTTTTCTGAGAGAGATTCTTATAGAAGACATACACTTCACTTTGTGTGGCTATGTCTTCATGAACTTCCCCTTGAAAAACGGTGGGTACTGACAGATAACTCCCCCACCACCACCACCCCCCATCCCCGCCAGCCTCCTTGGGACACCTGCGCTAAGCCAAATCAAACGGGAGTTCCCGGCAGGAAAAAGTGTGACTGTGGCTACTCGGTAGGTGGCGCCCTTTCCACAGTGTTAGCCCTGACCCTAGTTCAGGTACCTGGACATTTTCCCCCATATCTGGGCTTCCAGAATGCAGGACTTTCAGACTGGAAGTCTCTTATTACCTTGTAGGATGCTGTCTGTTGTCCCAAAACATTATGTTACTCTAACGTCTAGAGGGAACCAGAATAGGCATTACCCATCGCATTTTTTAAAGAAAATACACTCTCATCTGGAATGATGATAGCAACGGAAACAAAAGATTTTAAAGCCATTACCCTTTACAAAGCATACACCACACCTTCACCCCTCTCCCAATGCCACTATCATTCTATTCCCACCAAAAAAAAATATTTCCCTACCTTTTTCTGGGTTTGGAAGAGAGAATTGGAGTCCTACAAACTAAATTCTAAAGAATAATCATTAAATTCCTCTATCCTTGCAAATCCCATGATTGCTCATGTGATAGTTAGTATAACCCTGTCACAGGTTCTCCCGGAAAGTCCCACAACGTGTCTTTTTAGCTTTTAAAATCCATCTTCATTTTCTGTGGATCTTTAACTGAATTGATTTTATTGCAGGTCAACAGATATTTTAGCAGCTCCTACTACTTGCCCAGGGACACAGTAGCACCTTCAAGGAACTAATCTAGATGAAAGTTAAGATGTTTAAGCAGGGCACTCCATGTTGGGGACCAAATAGAGGGTTCCTGCCAAGAGCTTCACAGTAAGTACTAGAAGGGAGAGCTCACCGAGCCCCGGTGAGGCCAGGGAAGCTTCACAGAGGAAAGCAGACTGAGATAGAATCTTGAGGCATGGCTGAGTTTTCAACTGTTATAAAAGAGGAAGGACAGTCCTCTTGGGGGAAGAAGTAAGGGAAGAGTAATTGAGAGGCATGGAAGACAAGACAATGGAGACATCTCATCAGTAGTATACAGACAGGACTGAACAAAGGGAGGTCAAGGATGAGGAGTAACATCGCCTTATTGCAGGAAACAATTCATGTGACAAAGAGTGGGGGGGAAAGTCTGCATAACTAGGTTGGGATGATGGATGGCAGTTCTTCCATGTTAACCAAGGAATGACTGGGCAAGTATCTATCTACAAGGCTGCACTCCATTGTAACAGCAAGCTCCCTGTGTTTAGCTGTGGTCCAACCCACTCTCACCAAGTCTTAGCACAGTCTTTCCTTGGTCACGTAGCGGCTGCTCAATGGAATCCTCTGGACAGCTTTAAAAAGTGTTGATGGCTGCCTACACTAAAGATTCTGATATAATCAGTGAAAGATGCAGCCCTGACTCACATCTCCCCAAGCGATTCTATGTGCAGCCGCGTTTGAAAACTATTGCTTTAAAGGTATTTGTAATTTGGTACATATTTAGGAAGCAGACATCTTTTTAAAATAGCAATCTAAGGCAGACACAAATTTCCTACAAGATAACAATGGTAAATAATGCCGATGTGAGCATAAAAAAATTTAATTATCTCTTGCTGAGGATTATTCATGCTCTTATATGATACATGTTTTCATCAGTCATAGATTTTAAATGCATCTTTTTAAAAATCAGCAGGTCTTATTTGACTCCTACTATGGCAAACATTCACAAAGCTCTGGGTTTATCCAATATTCGTTTTGTCTTGGACCTGAAGAATTCAAACCATTATGAATGAAGTAGTACATATAAAGAAGTACTTTGTAAACTGTAAACTGCCAAGCAGATGGAAATTATTATCAACAACCCCCATTTCAGTCTCAAAGAAAGGGAATTGCTCTTTGTATGATTTATGATAAATAATATTAATGTAGTGCTTCTACATGATGAAATCTCTGCAAAGATATACTCAGAGGAAACTGAACATGCTTATAATGTGAGAAAATTAACTAGAAAAAAAACAAAGAAACTGAGGAATGTCAAAATAAATTATCTCAGCAGCTGGGAAAGGCGGGAGGAAAGGAGGAACGCTCTCCTGATTTAAAATGCATACTTTAAATGAGCAAATACATTGATCTTGTTAGCAGCCAGGTACTCACTACAGGAGAAGAGGGATACACCTGCAGAATGAGGGGAGGCAGGGAAGGCCCTCTGGTGTCTGACTGGATTTAGAAGTAGCAGTATGAACCCATGAATTTTTAAAAATACAATCCTTCTAGTTCTGTCCACTGAAAGCACCTAGAATCAATGACATTTCAGTAGTGATCAGGGTACCTAGTATCCAGATCTTAGTTTCTAAATATATTCCCCACTGAAAGAAAGCAGGGCTCCTTGGGCAAATGGCTGATTCCAGGACTAGGGCAGGGAAAGTACAAAGTGAGCCAAAAGCATCTTGTGGCAGAAAGTAAATCCTCCAAAAGGATGCGAATATGTCAAAGAACATAGGAGCCAGCTTCAAAAAGCTTCTACTGGCCAATTATGGGCAATCTTAGAATCAAAACAATAATAATAGATTAGAAAACACTGGGTATGAAAAGAATCCAGGTGTCCATCAGGATACAGAGAGATATAAAAAGGAAACCAATAAACAGGGGAAGAGAAAGCTCTTCTTTACCGTGGAATGCTAATAAAGGTAGAAGAAATGTTAGTTTTAAAAGAATTGCAAGTTTGCAACCTCCATAGAAATAATAGATTCAGATGGGAATTTTCAATGAATGCTAAAACTAATGGCTGAAAGTTTGCTGGTGAATAGGATATTTGCAGAGTCTCAAACTATCTCCCCACAGATTACTTGCTGATTACAAAGGGGCTAAGTTCCTGTACACGGAGAAATCTGGCAGACACAACCCTCCCTAAATGATCAAAGTGACATCATGTGCCTCCTGATGTGATGCACTGAGGACACAGCAATACTTGCATCGTATTCCTGCCAAAAATGCACAACCTGAATCTAATCACAAGGAAACAATCAAGCAAATTCAAATTGAGGGGCATTCTAGAAAACAGCTGGCCTGTACTCTTCAAAAATGTCAGTGTCATGAGAGACAGTGAAGAACTGTTCCAGATTAAAGGAGACTAAATATACACGACAACCAAATTCAATGGGTGATCCAGTCTGGATTCTGGATCAGAAAAAAAATTGCAAAATTAAATATTAACTGTGTATTAGGTAACAGTATTTTATCAATCTTGCACTTGGATCACTGCATTGTGGCTCTGTAGGAGAATGTCACTGTCCTTAGGGGATACATACTGCCGTATTAGGGGTCATGATGTCTGGAATGGTTCAGAGGTGGGGGGCAGGGGCTGAGGAGGTGAGCGGAAGAGAATTCAAATGTGGAGAAATGCTTACAAATGGTGAGTCTGGGCGAGGGTATCTTCTATTCTTGCAACTTTTCAGAGAATTTATATTGTTCAAAATTTAAAATTTTTTAATTAAAAAATGTTCTAAAATTGAGTATATAATACATTGGTAAAATTCAAACACAAGTAACTCTTAATAGTGCTGTTATCAGAAAATTTCTTTCCCAATAATTGAAATGTCCTTGATCAATAATATGATGAGTAAATTGATACTAATGAATGATTTAGAACAGGGGTGTCCAAACATTTTTCAACGTTTTTCACCAAGGGCCATATGCGGTAAAATACACAAACAGCCAGGCCACTCACTCGAGGTGAAGTACGTATTGCCTCACCTGGTTTATTTAAGTAAACTAAATATATTTTTGGAATTTTCTGCGGGCCAATTAACAATGGATCATGGGCTGCAGTTGGCCCGTGGGCCACAGTTTGGACACCCCTGATTTAGAACCAAAATTCTCATCTAGGAACTCATGGGTCACAGATTAGTTTTGTTTCTCCCACAGGACTGGGCCTTACCATAGGTTTTTTTTATTTTGAGTGTTAAATTAGTTGCTAACTAATAAACATAATAATCATGATTTCTTTTGCTCCTCTTGAAAAATCAAGAGCTGACAACACTTGGCTTCTCAATGGGTTAAAATGGGTGAAGCTGAGTTGTAGCCACCACCCACTCTTTAATGGGTGATGTTCCCCAGAGGTCACTGAAGTCCCCACTGTTCTGAATGTTTCCTGACCCAGCCTCCTTCACTCACTCCAGTTACCTGTCTGGGCTCAGAAAGAATTTGAGTTTGTGGGCTCTCATTTAGACAACAAAGAGAAAAGTGAGATCACCCTCTCTGGAAAGCAGTTGAGAAAGCATCTGAACCTGAAAAAGCATCTCAAACTCGCATGCCCAAAACTGACATATTGATTTCTTCTTGCTGCCCCATCCCTGCTTTACTGATGAGCAAAAAAATCTAGTTATTATCCTTTATACCTTGCTCTCCATCCACATATATATCAAATCCATCCCTAAATTGTATAGATTTTACTTCCTAAATATTCTCAAATCTGTCCATTTAGCTCTATATCCAACACTAAAGCCATCATCACCAGCACCATCAACACTCAACATTTTGTTACCAATATTCATCAATTGTGAGTAGCAGAGATTCATTCATTTTTACAGCTGTGCAATATTCTATTATGTGAATGCCCCCGATTTTGCAAATGTGCAAAAAATGCAATGCTCTTTGTATTCTTGGCCTAGTTAACTCTTACTTATCCTTGAGATCTCAGCTCAAGTGTTACTTCATCAATGTTTCCTGACTTTCATAAGCCATTCAGACCATCTTATTTATCACATACCTTCAAAGGACACTGTATGTCTCCTTTGTCACCATTACCACAATATAAATTTCATATCATGTGGTTGTTTGGATTGCGATCTGTTCCTCTATCCACTTGGCTATAAGCTTGTCAAGAGTACGTACCATGCCTGTGTTTGACTACTATTAAATCCCCAGCTGTTACTTGAATGAATTAATTAATCATGAAAATAAGTATTTATCTCTATGAAATAGTACATCCAACTAAACATATTCGGAGATAAATAACCATAAAATCAATCTTTCCTCCTGACTTTCATATATTTTTTAAGCTATCATCATTCTTTCACAAGTCACACAGGCTTAAAAATTTTTAACATTAGGTCTGATTCCGCTTTAACCCCAATCTCTCACATTTGATTGTTCGCTCACTTCTATTCTTTCTACTTTGAAAATTGTGCTTACACAATATACCATCCCCACCCAATATGACTTCCATATGCACTATTCATGGTTCCTTATAATTTCCCATCACCTTATCTTTGCTTATCCTATTCCCTATTCCAAGAAAGTCCTTCATTTCGAAGTATTTATGGGTAAATTCTACCCAGCGCCCACTTCAAGTACTGCATCCTCCCAAGATGCCTTCCTGATTTTCCAGATAGAATGATCTCTTCAGGCTCTAGGCCGTTATCACACACTACTTCACACAGTGCTTTATTAGGCACAATGAAAAGTTCTTCTTGGTGTATTGGAACAAACACGAACTTTGTATTCAGACCCAAGTTCAAATCCGTTCTACTACCTACTATATGACCTTCAGAAATTATCTATATAGGAATAATTATATCTAATTCTTGGAAATGTTGGTCACATTAAATTAAAGTAGATAAATACCCGGAAAATGCTAGGTAGGAATCCCCTTTCCACTTATTGCATGTTTTCCTGGTGTAACACTTTGGACTCACCCCCCATCTCTTACTCATTTTTCCCTTGGGAAGGAGTGTTTTAACAGATTCCTGAATTTAGGAAGAGACAATGAACGTCCCAGGTTAACCTCCTATTCCTCCTCTTCCTCTTTTTTGCTCTCTCTCTTCCCCATCCTACCTGCCCACCCTCCTCTGCCATCTCCTCCCTTTGCCCACTCTCATCTGCCTGCAGGATTCAGACATTCCTCTCTGCTCCTCTACGCCTAGCCGGAGAGGCTATACCCTGAGGGTGTGGGTTAGGTCTGTAACTGGTAAGGAAAGCTCTCTAACTTTGGGCTGGGCTGTTGGCAACCCTTTTGGCCACAGCTCTCAAGCAGGCTCTCCCATCAAGCTTATCGGTGCTAAAGCTCACACTTTGATCTCAAACTGCTCTGCTTTCCTGCCTCATTCCTCAACTGGCACTGAGCTCAGGTGAGGAAGAAAGGGAGTTATTTATTGACTTCCTAAAATCACAACTATAAAGTAATATGACCCTTATGTTTAAACAAACATGCCAGAACTTTCACACTCAATAAAGGATGCCCTTCAGAATAGTCCCCTAAGGAAGTGACACATACGTTCCAGTACATTCCAATAAGGCTACTCTGGTTTAAAATGTTTTGGATGTATGGTTAGAGCAGGCGGATTGTATTTGTGATCTTATTTGTATATCTTCACTGATCTCAAGTCACATCTGCAAAGGGTGGATTTGAGTTTTGAAAATAGCAAAAAGTCATTTGGAATCAAGGCTAGTGAATAACTGAGCATTTTGGATAAAATAATAGGAAAAAATTAAAAAATAATGAGATGTGTGTGTGTGGGGGGGGTCTTATAAATGAAAAACCCTCCTAAAAAGTGCTTGCACAATAATCACATTCTCAAAATAGCACACAGCACCCCAAAGTGACCATTGCGCAAAACAACACTCATCTGGCTACATCGAACAGGGTGTGCTTATTATTTAAGTCACTTCATAATCATGCTGATAGCATAGGTTGCTGGCATTTTCTGAAGGCACAGGATGTGGAGTCATGAGGCTTGACACTTACTTTGTGTCATCTTAGACAAGTTATTTAATTTCTTTCAACCTCAGTATTTTCATCAGTAAAATTGGGTTAATGATAACACCCACTACAGAGAACCATTTGAGCTAAAACAGGTGAAAAAACTCTTTGTCAACTATAAGGGACAATACAACTGTTATGGTAATTATTATTACGATTAATATTCTTCCTTAATAGTTTTAAACTTTTTCCCTTCCTTTCACACATAAGTTTGGCAGAGATTTGGATTCTGAAATATCTTTTCATAAAGAGGGTGAGGTCAATCTGAACACATATTCCAGGATTCAAATAAATTACTAATGAAAATGCAAGGAAGCAGGAAGCCTGCCAATGACTCAGTAAGCACCATTTTCTGTAAATCACTTGATTCGTGCTGCCCTGTTTTCTGTAAGTCACTTGACTTGTTTTGGCTTTGGGTGATTTGATTCAAGTGTCTAAAAAAAAGATTAACATGGGTCATCATTTCTCTTACCTTTCTTTAAAGACTAAAAGATGTACCCCTACAACTTTAAATTGTGTCTTTATACACTGAATGGCATTTACCATCTATTGAGAACTTACTATGTGCTAGGTGATATGTTAAATAGTTTAATCCTCAACAACAGCCTGATGCTGTAGATACTCTTTTTGTCCCCACCACAGAATCACTGAGAAATTAGATAAGTTGCCCAGGCCAGCCAGCAGCTAAGTCCTGAAGCTGGGATGTGAAGGCAACTGGTATGATTGCAAAAAATGATTGATTAAATTATTGGCCATTGGCAATTGATTCATCCTCCAGCCCCTCTTTCCTCCTCTGAGGTCTGGGGTGGGACTGAATGTTTTAACCCTCTACTCACATGGTTGGTGCTCCTGGCAGCTAGCTCCTATTCTCAGATAAGGTTCAAAAGTCACTTTGTCAACATAACAAAAGACACCCTTATCACTCTCATCACTTACTATATTTCAGGGGTTTTAGGAACTCTGTGCCAGGAACATTTTGAAGACCAAATATATATTTGCAAAGCTCATATTCTTCAGCATACTCTCAACCTTTAAATGAATAAATCTGGGTTTTCCAAACTGAAAATCCAATCACATCTTTTCTCCTTTATGTTTGACTTTTGAAGTCAGCATAGGACTTATTCTGGGGCTGTTTGTGTGTTCTTAATGAGTGACAAATTCCCCCCTGAAACCACTTTAAAGAGTAGAGGACCCCCCAATGTGGTGACTAGAGCTCTGAGAAATGTGCTAGGACATGAAATTTGGGTGAGAGAGAGAGAGGAAAGAAAGATTTAAGGAACAACATACAGTTCACCTTTAAGTCAGCATTTGCAATGGACTTTCAGTGTCTACTAGGAATTTTCACTAAGCCCTTGTCCCTCACAGCCAGTCATCACTAGCCTTCTGGTTGCTCTCCATCCTGTGAAATCAATCCCTTTCCTGGAAAACATCTCTGTTTCTGCAATCACCTCCAAAACAAAAGGATGCCCCTTCGACCTTCTCTAACCGTCCTCTGCACTGGAACCAGACAAACCACACTTTAGATTCACTTTCATCTAGAACTGTCACTAGAAGCAACTCCTTTATCTTTCTTTTTTTTTTTTAGATAAATACCACGTTTCGTTCTTTTTTTCCCCCCAACTATAAAAGTAATCCTGTTCACTGTTTGAAGGTTGAGAAATAAAAAAGAAAAAGATGCCCTGGGTGCGAGAGCTAGTACGTGTCAATTATCTGTGTCCCTAAAGCCTGACACAATGCTTCACACTTGGAGACACTCCCTAAATGTAGGTGATGAGCGAAGTTTTTTAGCAACCACGACCTGTGAGTATTCACTGCCAGTGATCTCCATTGCTGCTCGCTATTCGTCCAGAGATGAGGGCATTGCTCACTGGTCAAGAACACTTAGTGGGCACTTGCAGAATACAGAATACTCACAGGGACAATGAGGGGGGTCCAGGCTCACAGCGGGCCCGGGGAGGCATGACTGTTGAATCATACACAGGAAAAAGGAGATCCTGCACAGCCTACTGTCTAGTTGGGGGCAGACTACACAGCACATGTGCACCTCCTCATTGGAAAGCTGTCCCTCCTTGCCTCTGCCACGCTGCCTGCCTCTAGTTCAGCCCAGTCCACGTGCTTCTAGGAAGCCTTCCGTGGTAGGCTGAATAATGCCGCCCTCAACACGGCCACATCCTAACCCTGGAAAATGTGAATATGTTACCTTACACGACAAAAGGACATTTGCAGATATGATTAAATTAAGGATGCTGAGGTGGGCAGATTACCCTGGATGACCCGGGTGGGCCTGATATAATCACAATGGTCCTTATAAGAGGGACACAGGAGGAGCCCCATTCAGAGAAGGAGATGCAATGATGGAAGCAGAGACTGCAGTGGTGTGCTTTGATGATGGAGGAAAGGGCCACAAGCCAAAGACTACAGAAGGTCACAAGAATCTGAAAAAGGCAAGGAAACAAACGACTCAGGGTTCCTGCAGAGCCCACAGAACGAACCAGCCCTGCTGACACTTTGACTTGAGCCCTGTAAAACTGATTTTACACTTCTGGCCTCCAGAATTAGGAGAGAATAAACTTGTGTTGTTTTAAATCACTACGTTTTGGTAATTTGCTACAGCAGCAATAGGAAATGAATACACCTCTGACACTGAGTTCCACATTGATCTCCCCCTTCTCGGAATTCTAATTAAATTTGAACACATGAATAGCATTCAAAACTCCACAGAACCTGTTTCCTCATCCAAGTGGAAGCCCCTTTGGGGCACAAACTTTCCCTGTGCTTGTTTAATTTCTCAGAAAGGGGAATGTCTAAAATGGAGCCAGCTCAAGGAATGGCTTAGCAGATACTTGTTGGGAGGAAATAAATACACCTAAATACACATTTCAAGACTCAATTATAGCAAGGCAAGGGAGATATCATCCTTTGATATCATGTCATTAAAAATGGAGTCTGTTAAACAGATTTTTATACACTAATGTTCACTGCAGCATTATTCACAAAATCAAAAGGTGGAAATAACCCAAATGTCCATCACTTAATGGATGAACAGACAAACAAAATGTGATGTGTGCGTGCGTGTGTGCGTGTGTGTGTGTGTGTGTGTGTGTGTGTATTATTCAACCTTTAAAAAGAAGGAAATTCTGACATATGTTACACCATGGATGAAATATGAAAACATCATGCTCAGTGAAATAAGCCAGCCACAAAAATATAAATACTGTATGATTCCACTTACATGAGGTACCTAGGGTAGTCAAAATCATAGACACAGAGAGTAGAAGAGTGGTTACCAGGAAGGAGGGGAGAGGGAGTAGTTACTGAGTAGGTACCGAGTTTCCATCTGGGAGGATGACAAGTTCTAGAGATAGAAGTTGGTGAGGGTCATACAACGACATGAACGTACTTAATGCCTGTGCACTGAACTGTACACTAAAAAAATGGTTAATTTTATGTTAGGATTGTTTTTTTTTAACAACAATTCTTTTAAAGTGGACTCTGTAAGTGCAGTGAGGACAAAGAACAAGAAAGATTTGGAAACATACTCAGCTGGAAGCATCTGCGAAGAAGGGAGGTGAAGGGCTCAATCTGAAAGGACATAAGGGCTGGCATTTGTGCGGAGGATCTGGGGCTGTGGGCATGCCCGACCTCCCATAGTGACAAAGTTTTCCCTCTTCCCCACCAAAGGGCCACGTGATTCCTTCAACAACAACTAAAATGTATTGAGTTCCCTGTGTTGAGCCTGGGGATACAGCACTACACAGGATATACAGCTTACAGTCACTTGGGGGAGACAGACATAAAACAAATAACCACACACATGATAGTTACAATGTGATCCGTGTCCAGGAGGTAGATGAAGAAGCGACACCTGATCTGAGAGGGAGGAATGAGTGACATTTAATGATGCAGTGGTGCGGATGTGAGAAGGGCGTGTGTCCTAGGCAGAGGCAACAGCAGGTTTCCAGGACCTGAACAGAGTGGCGAAACTGAGAGAAGAAAGGGAGCAAAATGATTCTCGGGAGGTGAGAAGGGGGCACATATCAGGGCCTGGGGCCATGTTCAAACCTGCAGTCTCTGTCCTCAGAGCAAAGAGGAATCTTTAGAGTAGTGTTGGAAGTGGGAGAGAAAAGGAGGTTGGGATATCATGATCAGATTTGCATTTTGGAAAGAAGAGTCAAGAGAGATGTGGGGAGACTAGTTAGGAGGCTTTCTCAGTAGTCTAAATGAAGGGCAACAGAAGTGGGGTACCAGGGAAGGGCTCGAGGAAATGAAGAAACTAGACAGAGTCAAGTGGGATTTAGAATTTGAGATAATTCGGGTATTATGATATTGTGATTTATAATAAGAAGTTGTTAAATTAATTAAGCAAGGAGGCCATGAGACTGATGTGGCCCTCATACCATGGCGGCCTGCGTAAGCAAACCCAAATCAAAGCCTATAAATGCCTCAGGATTACAAAATCAAAACCGCTACGGACAGTCAGTCACAAACAGCCAACTAGGCTTTAAGCTATAGCCAATCAAATAATGTCCCTACTTTTCTTCTGCCTTTTCTCTATAAAAGCCTCTTTCCTAGTTCCTGTTGGTGGGGCACTGCTATAACCACTTCTGGTTTGGCACTGCTTGACTCAAATCGATTTTTGCTCAAATGAACTCTTTAAAATTTTAATATGTCTTAGTTTATCTTTTAACAAAATATATATTTGGTCTTCAAAATGTTCCTGACACAGTTCCTAAAACTTACAAGTTCCTGGAATATCGTAAGTGATGAGAGTGATAAAGGTGTCTTTTGTTATGTTAACAAAGTGACTTTTGGACCTTACCTGAGAATTGGAGTTAGCTGCCAGGAGCACCAACCATGTAATTAGAGGGTTAAAACTTTCAGTCCCCCCTCCTCAGAGGAGGAAAGAGGGGCTGGAGGATGAATCAACTGCCAATGGCCAATAATTTAATCAATAATGCCTATGTTATGAAGCTTCCATAAAAGCCCAAAAGGATAGAGTTTGGAGAGCGTCCAGGTTGATGAACATAGAAAGAGTGGTGCCCTGGAGAAGGCACATACGCTCCGTGCTCTTTCCCTATGCATCTCTTCCATTTGGCTGTTCCTGAGTTTTATCCTTTTATAATACTGTAATCTGAAAATCTAGTAAGTGATGTGTTTCTCTGAATCCTGTGAGCCGCTCTAGTAAATTAATTGAACCCAAGGATGGGTTGTTGGAACCTCCAATCTCTAGCCAGTCAAAGCACAGGTAATAATGTGGACTTGCAATCGGCATCTGCAATGTGTGTGGGGACAGTCCTATGGGACTGAGCCTTAGCCTGTGAGACCTGATTCTATCTCCAGGTAGACAGTGTCAAAACTGAGGTGAGTTGTAGAACAGCCAGCTGGTATCTGAGAATTGCTTGTTGGTGGGGGGAAAAGCCTACGTTGGAACTGGGTGCAGAATCGGGAGGTGTGAAGGATGAGAAAGAAGGAGGGGTCACAAATACATCTGAGCTCCCTGCTTTGTGAAGCTGGACAGTTGGGACCTTCAAACTCACTGAATAAAGGCTTGGCCATTGTCACCACACTGCACAACTCCTGGGGCACCACCCACTTTGCAGTCGATGGCAATGGTGCCCCTGGAGTTGCACATAAGCAGCAGCCTCATATGACATGTGACCCATAGACAAGAGTGGCTCCCTGACCTGGGCCTGCCTTCCTATCACTTTCCTCCTGGCATACCTGAGGGATGTGATCAATGACCAATGTGCCTGATGCCCAAAGGAATCAAGTGTTTTGTGTTTAGCTGTTCAAGTTAACTTCCACTGAAATTGCACCATGAACCTGGGGCTGCAGAAGGATTCTGGTCAAAAGAAAAGTAAGAAAAAGAAAGCTTCCTTGTACATATGACTCAGGGTGGAGGCATGTCGGAAGGTTGTCTGTCCTCTCCCCTCTCATCACTGTTATCAATGTAATGCTTGTACAGCCCGGCACATATGATATTCTGGTCATGTGGTCTGTTTACGGGAAAAGCCCTAAATGCTGCTAATCGAGGGCTTCGTTGCCAGTAAAGTCTGTTCCATAGAGTCTGACCAGAGGCCCAAGACTGACTCACTCCTTGCAGCTTCAGAGGGCTGGAACAAGAGAACAGAGATCCCTCCAGGCTTTCCCTGGGGACTCTAAGACAGCCCAGATAATGCATGGTCCCTAAAGAATGACTCAGCCACAGCTCCACCCGGGGTTCTAGTTGAATAAAGCCAAACAATAGCCCATCTACCCACTAACTAGTCGCAGGTGTTCCCACCTCAGAAAGACATAGCAAAACAGGCAGTACAAGTAGAATCCAGGGACCCTCATACCTGCCATTCTGCCCCCTATCTTCTCACTTTTGTGGACAAATAAACTGTGGGGTCAAGTTTTCTACCTCAATGACACTCAGTTTCCTTGAATGTAAACTAAAACCTCTCTGAGGTCCCTTCTAGTAATAGCACTCTGGGTCCAAGAGGCCAGGCCTACATAAAACCAGTCAATGGCACCTCTGTGTGTAAAGTTCCCTTTTTCCCACTGAGGCTTTTAGTCTTATCTTTTTCAGCTTATTTCTGATAATCAACATTTCAATATTGAAGTCAGGGTAATTCTCCAAATATACAAATGTAACAGCTAAAAAAGACCTCTGAATGGTAAAATGCTTCCCAATGGGTATTTATAACATCTCACAATTTGTCCTAGAATTAGGTGGTGTCTGGGGGCCTATAAAGTCATCGTAACCCCCACCCCACCCTCGTTGAAGAAGTCAAAAGGCTATAAAGCATTTTGCAATAACAATGTGCTATACACTGTGCCAAGTTCTGCACAATCCTACTCTCTATCTCTGCAGGTCCTATAATAAAGAATTACAGTGTTCTAGGGTGAGGGAACTTTAAAATCTCTCTAGTCTGATCACTCATCTGATATGTGAACCTTCTCTACAATATCCCTGCCAGTAGCATCTACCCTGTACTTAGATACCTCCCGTGATGGGAAACTCACAATTTCTATAATTTATTAGCTTTTGTCATCTGTTCAACAAGTGGCCTAGGTAGGTAGCAGTAAAACAATGGTGAACCAGACTGAAACACTCTCTGCCTTCCAAGAGTTTAAAGTCTAGATCAGGGGTGTCCAAACTTTTTTCAAAGTTTTTTACCAAGGGCCATATGTGGTAAAATACACACACAGCTGGGCTACTCACTCGAGGTGAAGTACGTATTGCCTCACCTGGTTTATTTAAGGAAACTAAATATATTTTTGGAATTTGCTGTGGGCCAATTAAAAATGGATTGTGGGCCACAGTTGGCGAGCAGGCCGCAGTTTGGACACCCCTGATCTAGATGGAAACACAGATGAAGAAATGAATGCAGTGAGATACTACATTGAAATATTAAAATTTGTGTTTTTCTTTTACATATTTCCATGAACAGGATTCTTCCTCAAGTCAGATAAAGGTTTCCATATGTCTTTGGTGAAAATTAGGATTATTCCAGCAGAAATGGCCAAAATTTACTTTTGTGATATCCATTGTAGGTTCCTGAAGTTTACAGCAAAACAACAGTTTGGAAAGCCAAATATTTTTATTTGTAATGTCTAGACTCTGCCAAGAGAAGAAAAGACTCTTGAAAATTAGGAGGTAGGGCTCCCAAAACATCGAGGCAGAAAGCAATTGTTCTCAAACTTTGGTACACATCAGAATTACCTCAAAGGCCTGTTAGAATACAAATGCCTGGGACCTACCAAGAGTTTCTGGTTCAGTAGCTCTGGGACCCACCAGAATATTTGCGCTATTAAAACCTTCCCAGGTGATGCTTATGTTGATGGTCCAGGGTGTACACTTTGAAAACCATTAGTGTCGAGTTTAGGCCTTAACAGTGGATTGGCAAGAGAAGATCCAGCCTAATGTCTCAGGGAGACCAAATCACTTCCAGCTGGACTGGGAAGTGAGGTGGAGATGAAGCAGAAGGCCATACCTGAGAAAGGGTGGAGCTTGCTGAGAAGAGGGACTTAACTCAGGGAATAACTTGGGAAAAGTGGAATCAGCATTGGGAAACTTTTCATAATCACCCACCACAAGCACCAGAGGAGCCAGGAGGGCGCTAAGCCAATGCCGGCCTGTTGATACCTGTTGCCATCCAAGCAAGAACTGCATGTCACTTGTGCTGAAGGATCACATTAGCTGTTCTTCCCACTGCTGTATGGGTAGGACCCGCTATTGACTATGCATGAATATTACCCTATGATGCTCTAGTAGGATGCACACCTTTTCCTGGGCCATCTGTAGTAGTTTCCTTGTACTTCCATAACAAATTACCACAAACTAGGAGGCATTAAAAAACAAAAATGTATTCTCTTAGAGTTCTGGACTCTAGAAGCCCAAAATCAAGTTGTCAGTAAGCCATGTTTCCCCTGAAGTCTCTAGGGAAGAATCCTTCCTTACCTCTTCCAGCTTCTGGAGGTCCCAGGCATTCCTTAGCTTCTGGAAACATAACCCTAATCTCTACCTCCATCTTTGCATGGCCTTCTCTGTGTGTGTCTCTGTGTCCTCTCCTCTTCTTATAAGGACATGAGTCATTGAAATCAGGGCCCACCTAATTCAGTCTGACCTCATCTTAACTAATTATACCTACAAAGACTCTATTTCCAAATAAAGTCACATTGTAAGGTTCCAGGTGTATATGAATTTTGTGGGCGACACTATTCAACCCATTACACCATCCAAACTACCATTACTGAACTTCCTTCACTCCCACTTTTCAACAGCTCGGATCTCTTTAGTCCCTTAAAACAGAGAGTGTGATTCCTGACACCCAGACACGTGATGGCTGATAGGGAACTCCCCTGAGATTGTACACAGTTGGGAGTGGTCAGTGGCAAATCCCACCCATTACACAATTATGATAGAGTTGGTAGGTTATGGTGAGGAAATGTGACATCCCCTGGGAACACAGAAGAAGGGCACTGAACACAGACTTGGGTGTTGGGCAAGGTTTCCCAAAGTTTGAAATGTCTAAGGTGAGACCTGAAGAATGAGCAGGAAATAGATGAAGAGTTGGGTGGGAAGAGTGTTCCAAACAGAGGGAACACATGAAGAAAGACCCAGAAGCGACAGAAAATCTGATTCATTACAGGAGCATAAAGACATTCAAAATGGCTAGGTTGTCGAGTGGTACAAGGGATGGGAGTCAGGGGGGAAGACCCTGGAGGACTGAAGTGTGACCCCCTATCTTTTACCTTTTAAAGCCACACAGAATAATCCTAACCCTTCTTCAACTCGGAAGTCCTTACCTATTTAAAGACAGATTATCTTGTTAACCCTAAATCTTCTCTTTTCCAGCTTAAATATACTTAATTCCTTCGAGGATTTTTCATATGCTTTGGAGTCCCATCTCGTCACTAACTATCATGGTTGAAGTACGGCAAACCCACTCCAGCTTTTCGAAATCTTTTGAAGTAGAATCCCAAAATGAAAGAAAATATACCAGCCCAAAACCACAGGATCAAATACTCCAACTCCGATGGTCAATGTTTACTGACAGCACTTTTCCTTCCTAGATCTAGGTGTAGAATTGGAGCAGGTTTTTGAGGCAAAGACTGCTAACTGGACCTCAATATCCACAATCCCTGTCTTCCACTTAGTGATATAAGTTCCCCACATTTGAGATAAGCACGTGGTAAATAACATCCCTGCCTTCCTTGTAGCTGAGTATGGTCGTGTGGCTAAGTCCACAGAATTTTCTTTAACGAAACCACTTCCTCTTGTTTTCCTCCCTCCTCTGTCCTGTTGACTGGAAATAGGGACAACTGTAGCAGCCTTGCCCACAGAGATGGAAGCCTCATGTTGAGAATAGCAAAGCACACCAGCCCACCTGGGTCGCTGGATGACTTCTTAGGGCAGAGAGCAGTCTACCCATCCTAAACAGCCCACAGCCCACCCACCTCTGGACTGTTAGATGAGGCAGAAATTTCTACAACCTTTGAGTTAACTGTAACTAATGCAGGAGTCATCGTCATGTGGATCCTATTAATATAAATTGTATTCAGTACAGATGTGGATTTAGGTATTCATCCACCTGTCCACCCACTCAGTAAGGATGCTGAACATCTATAAGGTGCTACACGCTATGTATTCTAAACCTTATACATGTCATGATCAATAGTTCCGGGACGGGCAGTTTATTGCTCCTTGTTCAAAATTTTCCTGCTGTGACTACCAGGAGACTTTTGGTTCAGTGTCAGTCTTTTAAACTCTTTGTTAGTCTTTATAACATTGAGTGTCTACTCTGTAACAGCTGCTTTATCTAGGCTATTTCCTTCAATCCTCAGAACAACTTTATGGGATAAGTTATTATTATTCCCATTTTACAAATTTTAAAACTGTCTTTTTATTTCCACACACACAAAAAAATGATGTTCATTTCCTAAAGAACTAACAAATAATACAATCTTAAGAGACAACAAGGTATTTCTAGTATTTTCCGAACAGTTAAGAGTAACAGAATAAGATCTTGCTCAGTGACTTTCAACATTGCTCTGGAACTAGTTTCCGAAATTCAAGCCATTGAACAACAGGCCTCCTGCTCTGTGGGGAAAAAAATGGTTTCTTGATCAAATAAGTTTGAAAAATATTGCATAATAAGGAGATTCATATTGTGCATTTAAATGTTAAAGTCTCTGACAAGAGCTACAGAAAGGAGACCTGTTCAACTTAATTTAACCTGATGTTTCCCAAACAAACTTGGCTACAAGACCCTTTTCTCAAGTAATGCTATTAACTTCCCTCGGAACTTTGAGAGGTGCAGCTCTAGACATAATTGTGAAACAATGAGATGAGAGGAAACTTCCTAATCTGTTTTGATTCCCCATTACTTCCAAGTGTTATACCTGATCGGAGATGCCCTCCCAAGAGAAATTATACTATAATAAAGCTCCAAAGAATGCTTTACCAAATGCAGAATTTTGGACACCACCAGGGAAAACCATTTTTCTTAGGGAACTTCTTGGATTCCTCAAATTCTACCTGCCACCATGTCTGCTCTCCTGACCCTTGCAAAAAGAGGAAATGACTAGATTTCCTGTTAGCACTCAGAAACTAAAGTGACCTCTTCATGAGGCAAGTAATACGGTAATAATTCCGGAGGGTTAACTTTGAATCTCAAGACAAACAGTGACAGCAAGTGTGACTTGGCAGTGTGATCTCATATAGGTTCAGCCAATTTTGAGAAATGGGAATTAATTCTTTTACAGGTGAAGAAATTGACTCAAGGAGACAATGAAAAATCTTCTGAATAGGTGAAGTCCCAGGCAGGTGCTAAATCTTCCGTTCCTCAATGAGCTTTCTGGATACAATATTCAGTCCTTCCACAAATTAAAAGGAAGGCATAGAACCAGCTCAAAACAAACTGCTGTAAAATCAGGCAGCTCCAGAGTATGTGGGTGAGCAGAAAAGGTGGGTTGTCAAGGTGCTGGTGGCAGGAGAGACTGGGAAGCTAGTGAACCCTCTGCCCCCCTCCATCCTTCCGGAAATGATTGCAGTGCAAATGCATGTTCATTAAGCAGCAGGCCTACTCGAGGGCAACTTTTCTGGACCTGTTTGCAATGCCAGGGACCTTGCTCCAGTGTTGTCATGGGGAAGTTATCGTCGTTGTCCTCCTAGCAACAGGTTACGTAGGTGAACACCAAACAGCCCAACCTGGCCCAGTGAGCAATGGGCCTGGTGCAGTCGCTATCCCCACACTGCCTTGGCTGCTCTCTCCTTCCACTCTCACTCCCTCATCTACACCACTGCCTTTACAAGAGGCAGCATTCATTCTTGTGCACAAAGACACTAGACATGGCCATTTGCACGAGGAAGTGGGTATCCATGGCCCTTTTCTATTTCTGATCATCAAAAGCATGACCAGCCACGGGCAGGCATGCCTACTCCCTCAACCACAACTAAAATGTGAACAGCTCGCAGAAGAAAAACTCTTTTCCACCGATTTTTACTGAGTATCTCACTGCCATAATTAAAACAAATTAGAAGCATCAGAAATACCTCCAGTGATGATTAAAGTCTATACCACAAAGTGAAACGAAGCCGTATGCCAAGTAACCTGTGAATTTGGTCAATTAATTGTAGATAGCTAAACCAAGTGATTCAATTATAGCAAATCCTCAGTTGCTGATAAGGTTGCTAGATTTAGCAAATAAAAGTATCTGGCAATACTATGGAGCAAAGGGTGTTTGCTCAAATCATTTGAAGTGTGAACTTGATTCCAAGTGCTCCCTGTGTAGACAAAGGCAGAATGTGATGATTCAGGAGTCCATCACCAAATCACCAGCCCTGAGGATGGTATTAATCCAGTTTCTGTCTGGCATCTCCCCCCGTAGGACACTCGATAGCACAGGGCTAAACGGGGCACGCTTCTAACATTGCTTAGGGATTAGTTCAAATTTGAAATATCAGGGTCCATGTAGACCTGTCCTAAAGGAACAAGGTCCCTTGTCCTTTGCTAAAGAGTCCTAAATTCCCTTCCCTCGCTGAACCAGATTTAAGGGGACAAGGTGAGGGGCTCAGTGAACCTTCTCTCATCTTATCCTTGGTGTTTATATCTAGTTATAAGAAATTCAAGTACTCAATACAGTACTATGACCACCTAATGGAAAAATTTGCTGACTCAGAAATTTCCTTGGTGAGACGGAGATGTAAAAGAAAGGGCAGTGATTGGTGAGTCAGGAAACTTGGGTCTGATGGTGATGGGCTACGTAATCTTGAGCAAGTAATTGCGCCTTGATGGGCCTCCATTTCCCCATCTGTTTGTTACCCATGGACCACATAGCATGATGTTAAAGTAGGGTCACAATAGCAGTAGAAAACACTATTTCTCTGGCTCTAGCTCACTGCAAAACCCTCTCCTGCCCCACTTTTAGGATTCTCCAAACAGCATGTCATGCAGGTTCAAAATAAATCATCTCTATTGCCACATAGGAGCCCTGGTTTTCCTCCTCTTTGGCTCTGAATCCTTTTAGAGGTGTCTGTGGCCAAGGCTGTCCTCTAAACCCCTGGTGCAACTGGCATTGAAATTGCGGCGTAGGGCCAAAGCCACCAGGCCAGGCCAGGCCACCAATACTTTGGGTGTCAGTCCTGGGCCAGTGCCCTCAATACTTTGGTATAATTGCTGTCACTTCTGATGCCTGACCCTGCTTTGTGTTTTAGGGCATTTATATAAGCAGGATCTCAGAATCCTCACATGAATTCTGCAAACCAGATATAATAATTTCCATTTTATGGATGAGGAAAATAAGACTCAGACAGATTAAATAGCAAAACCAAGACCACAAAACCTGTAAGTGGGAAAACGACGATTGGGACCCAGGTCCACCTAACTCCAAAACCTGCCATGTCACCTAGCCACCACTAGGAAACAAAGTTTAGGCTGCTCAGAGTTACTGTCCCAAATCCTATATAAGTTGCATATTATTTCCTTTAGTGGGTTAACCTTTATGACAGTAGATGAATTTATATCCTAATTGCACTATATATTGGTTAAAATAATCTGTGAAGAGAGGTCTACAAAATTATCTGTCAATCACATATGAATACCTGTGCAAACTAAAATTCCAAGAGAAAAACTGACCAAGTTAACAGATAATTCTCAAGGTACAAAATACAAATGACTAATAAATATATAAAAATCCTGCATTACTAGTAAATATTTTTAAATGCACTAAAATTAGATACTACTTTTTACCTATGAAATGAGAAAAAAAACTACTCACGTTTGATAGCATCACTGAATTCTAGTGCACAAACAAATTAGTGCAACTTTTCCAAAAAGTAATTTGGCAATACTTAACAAGTGCATATCCTTTAACCCAAAAAGTCCAGTGCTGAAGAAATAATCAGAAACTTAGAAAAAGACTTATTTACAATGATACTCATCAATATTAATTATTGTGACAAGTCAAAACAATAGAAATGTCTGAAAATTAGAAAGTGATTCATTAAATGCAACCATGTGATTGGGTATCATGTTGCTATTAAAGTGATAAAGTCAAAAAATTTAATGACAGAGGAAAGTGCTTACAGCATATTATTAATTTGAAAATAAAGATACAAAATTGTGTGTATAGTATGATCATGCATATGAACTAAAAGGCTGAAGGCAGTATCTTCCAATGATTCTAATGCTTTCTACAATGATGCATATTTTATTTGTAACCAGAAAAATATATCTAACAAAAACATCAAGTGCCTGCAGGTCTTTTTTTTCAGATGTGCTGAGTTGGATGAGGGCCTCCAGCATCACCAACCTAAAAGAACATGGTGGATCTCTCTTGGGCCATCATTCTGGCTCTTTTTCTCCCATATCACAAAACCAGACAAGTGCTGAGTAACATAAATAGTAATCATAATATTAATAATAGGAACAGTAGTAACCAGTATTGAGTTTTTACTCAGTACTAGGTTTTACCCCCAGATACATATGTATCAATTTAATCCTCACAAAACCCTATGATACAAGTAGTACCCCATTTAAAAGATGAAGAACCTGGGGCTCAGAAAGATGAAAATACTTGCCCCAAACCACACAGTTAATGTGTGGCTAAACAGGAGCTAGAACCCAGATCTGACTTTCCAGAATGCTTCGCTCTTTCCCTAATGTTGGTAAGGTTGGGGAAAAAAAATTCATTGGATTTTTTAAAAATATTTTTGAAATATAAAAATTATATTTGTCCATAGCATGACCTCTTTTCGTAGGAGTCAGGACATTGGATTCTAATTTTGTCTTTTCTCCTAACTAGTTAAGTGACCTTGAACTAGTCATATCCCCTCTGAGATTCTGTTACCTCTATGCAGTGGAGCCATTGGACTAGATCAGCTTCCCCCAAAAGCTTAGCTTGTTAAAACACATCTTTCCAGGTCTTTCCCCGGACCTACCAAACACGACTTTCTTGGGTTGAGTCCAGAAATATCTATTTAACAAACTCCCTAGGTTATTCTTATTCAGGATAAGACTTAGTCCTTGGACTGGTATCTAGAAACCTCCATACTAGACAATCTATTATCTTTTATATCTGCCATTCAATTACTGTGTGGTGGGGCTCCAAGCTTGAGGTCAAGGTGTAGCCACCGTTGGATTCCAGAGAGGTCTGGGATGATGGGCATAAAATACTGGAGATGGGCCCCCTAGGGATCAGTCTGCATGAGACTTGAAGAAAAACCGAAAGAGAAAGAGAAATTGGGAGAAAGAAATGTGAGTATTGGAGATTCGTCCCTGCATCCAGGCCCAGAAACTAGGGTCTGAACTCCAGGGGTAAGAGCTAAAAATAGAAAGTAAAGAAACCAAAGAGGTAGCTTCACACTGTATCACCTGAAGAGCTTCAAAAAGTACCGTTGCCTAGGTCCCACCTCCAGATCCTTACTTAATTGGTTTAGGGTATGTGCCCTGAGCCTTGGGATTTTTAAAAGCTTCCTAAGTGATTCCAAGGTTGAGATTCTACATTAGCACACAGGACACACAAAGCCCTTGAAATGAGGTGGCTTTATGTGTCACAGACATAGCTTTGAAATAGTTGAAAATATTTTCAAGGATCCTCCCGGTGAGTTCATAAGGAAAAAGAATCATCTTTTGGTTTTAAAAACAATTCAGACTCTCAATACACAACTTCCTCAATACATTTAGGCGATAAACTCAATACCTCAGTCATGTGTCAGTGGCTTGGCTTATGCTTGGTTGCATAGAAAGGATTCAGTCTCCAGTTGTGTGAGTCACAAGAATCCCATCCTAAATGACTGGCTTTTTCTTCTTCACTGAAGTGAGTGAATTGATCTGTTGTTGTTTTGTCACTGCCTAGCTAATGCCAGTGGGAGGGTGCCAGTTATCATTTGGAGAAAAGGTATCATTTTGAAGTACCAAAGACGGCGTATGAATTGCGTTCACGAAATAGACGTTTCATTCTACTTTTTAATTTGCTCCTGTTTGAGTTAACTGAGAGTTTCGTCTTTATTTTTGAAGAATGACATTTACACAGCCGCTCAAACTGCCAAGCTCTGTTACATAAACAGCCTTGTTTTCCAAAAGGCTGGCGCCGCCTAGAGCCCAAACGTGTGCAGCGTTTTGGGTTTATATTCGGAAGGGAAGGAGCCTTTGCAACCTGTTGCTTCTGGCCCCTGTGATTTTCCTCAGTCAGGAGCAGTTAGGGTCAGGTGAATCAAATTGGATTTTTCATACAGCAAAGTTTCCTAAGCAAGGGCGGGAACACCGGAGTGGCACTGCAAAGCCAGACTGCAATGCAATGATTGGGCGTGAGAGGCCTGGAACTAAAATGGAGTTTCTCATTGACATCAAAAGCCTTGCTTTGGAACCAGACACTGGGAAGGAGAGCTTGGCCAGCAACTTTGCACACAGTGACCTGGGTTTGCTATCCATACACTGATGGAGGAGCCCAGACGTTCTGAAGCTGAACCAGGGATAGAATCTGAAGGTCTCACAAGTTGGTCTCACAAAGCCTTGAGACAACAACCCATTCAAACCAATGTTTTTCAGAGTTTGGTTTACACATCACCTGCATCAGATCACTGTGGGTGCTGGTTTAAAATGCCGTTTTCTGGTGCCCAGCCCACACTCAGATAACCAGAATCTGTTGGCCTTGGGCCCAGGAACCTGAATTGTAACAGCCTGCCACAAGTGACGTCTACTGTCCTGTTCTCACCAAAGCCTGGGACAGCTGTTGAGAAAGGCCTTGGGCTGCCACAGGTAGGCTGGGCTGTCTTTTGGTAGAGCACAGCTTTTCAACTGAGGAAGAATCAGTGTGTATCGAGTTGATCTCAGAGCTCATTTGCCACACACACCCAGAAGCTGAACTCTGCACAGCTTTGTACTCAGTTGGCACCCCTCATCTAGGGCTGTACCCGGACAGCCTTCCCCACTGTCGCAATTGAAATTGACTGGGCCAAGCCCTTTGAATCAGTGTCAACCGGGGAACCTAATCCATTAAAACCTTGCTAATTGATTCATGCTAATTAACAAGGTCTGGTCCACAGGTTCTCAAACTTTAGAGTGCATCAGAATCACCCAGGGCACTTCTTAAAGTACCGATTAGTGGGCTCCACCCCCCAGAGTTTCCGATTCAATCACTCTGGGCTGAGGCCTGAGAATCTACATTTCTAACAAGTTCCCAGAAGATAATGCTGATGCTATTGGTCCAGAGACCACTGGTTCTCACGTTTGTTTAATATTGGAATCCCTAGAAAGCTTCAAAAAAATCTTAACGTGCAGGCCACACCTCACCCCAATTCAATGAGAATATCTGGAGGTGAGACGAGGTTAACAGTACTTTTTAAATCTAAATTACCCCGGGTGATTCCAATGTGCAGCCAAGTTTGAGACTATTGGCATAGAACTGTGACTCTCAAAATCAGTTATGCATAAGAACCTATGGAGTTTCGTAGAATGCAGATCATTGGGTTTCCAACAAAGAAATCGGGTTCAGAAGAGCATCAGTAGGGCTTTCACACTGGGATGTTTTACAAGCACCTCAGGTGCTGATGCTATAAACCAACGTGTAGCACTTTAGTGGCACATTAGAACCCCACGAGGAGTTTTTAAAACACCAGTGCCCTCCTGCCCAGAGATTCTGATTTAGTTGGTCCAGATGCGGCGCTAGCATCTGTAATTTTCATAGCTTCCCAGTTAATAATACTTTAATATACAGCCAGGACTGAGAACCATTGGTCTGTACATCAGTATCACCTATAGAACTTGTTAAACTACATAGGAACCCACCCCCTACCCCAAAGCTAATGAATCAGAATGTTTAGGACACCAGGGTATGTGTTTTTAACAAGCTTCAGAGAATCGTCTATGCATAGCCAGAAAATCATTGGTTTAAATTAAATTTCCCTTTTTAACCATGGACTTCTAAAAAAGAATCTCTGAAAACTATAGGCCTAGACTAATGCTATTCTCGTTGTTTCTGTTAATAACACTGAGCATTTCTTAAGCACCTAGTATATGCCTGCTTCTTTAAATACATTATCACTGATCCTGACAGCTATCTGGCAGGGTTAAATTTTGGGAGGAAAGCAGGGATAACAGATGTCTCTAGATCCAGATGCCACCTAACATGAAACAGCTCCAATTCTAAGGTAGCACATTCTGTCATGCTAGGCTCTTCTTGGTAAAGATAGAGATGTGGCCCAAGATGGCTCTAGATGACCCATTCTCTCAGATGCTAGTGCGTTGGATTCCACTGGGAAACTTCCTAATTGTGCTTGTCTGCCCATCGGATCACTGATGAACACACAACTTGAACACTGCACAAAGCCCTGGGAAAACCTACGTTGCCCTCATTTCATCTCCACTTTTAGAGAACACATGATTCTCCTGAGTTTCAGTGGCCCTTGGCTTGGATTGACAAAAGGCAAAATCCTCAAACAGCTGCAGCACTGTCAAACCACAGGACACTCCCCACTCAGGTACTGGAGACATCTAAGATGCAGCCCAACAGCTAATGAATGGTGGTGGAGGGAGGAGGATTCACTTATGCACCCAGCGTCAAAATGAAAAACTGGAAATCTCTCTAATGCATGTGATACTGAAAGCTCCATGGCAATTTATTATTCAAAGTAATAATAATAATAATAATCACAACAGCATATTTTAGGTGGTACCGGACTTCTCCGAGCAGACATTCTCATGTGGATATTGACCAAGATACAAAGATGGGGGAGAAGTCAATATCTAACACCAGTTGGTGAGAAGTCTTTGCTTTTTGCTCACCGGTGAATTCACAAAGGCTTGATCTAGTGTGAGGTTAGCATTCCCCTAGAATGTCTGACTCTATTCCCTTTTTCTTTCTCTCCAGACTTCTTTATACTTTTAACATTTTCTTACATGGCCAACTTTTAATCACCACAGGGGAATAGGAATAATAGGCATGTTCTAAATTTGTAAATCCTTAAATAATCCAAAATTCTATACCAAAGTAGAAGTTTATGAACTACTAATCAAGTGAAAAAAGCTATGTTGACTTATTTCCCACAACCAATAACATCCAACTTTTGAGCTCCCAGTCTGCCAAATGGGTAAAAGTGAAAGAGGTACAGGAAGACTTCAATTTACCAATCAAATATATCTCAGTTAATTCCACTACAACACATTATTTTGTCTCACCCTAGTGTCTTTGTAAGAAATGTTCCATCTTTCAGAATGTATCTTCCTTCCCCATTTCCCTTACCAAGATGGCTCCTGGGCCTTCTGTGTGAACTTCTATGTGCTCATACTTATGGTGGCAGGAGGGCAGGTGTAGGAGGGGTGGCCCACATGCTGATCTCCGTGTCTTTGCAATTGTCCATGGGAAGACAGGGCTGATCTCCTTGGGCATCTGAACCTGCTGGCTATTGTAGGGACCTGATCCTATGTAATTCTTTTGGAAACTAATAATACTACAGCTAGAGTCTATTATCTGTGAGGTATCCTCTGACTGTAAATAGTCCTTATCTCTAATCCAGAAGCTTTCTTATCTCTTCTGGTCCATTGGTTCCCTGAGCATTTTTGTGTTCCCTTTGAGGGAACAGATTTTCCTAGTGGAATTCTCTCCCCCAAAAGGCATGTGCTACATTCTGTAAGTCAAAACTGCTCTCTTCCCGACTATCTCCATCCTTCTTTAGTTACTTCCAATCTAGTACTCTGGCAACATTGGAGGTTAAAATTTTCCCAGACTGCACCCAAGAAGGGAGGGATAAATTCACAGTTATGCAGACAGGTCTCATTTTAAATTTGAGGTCATTGACCTCAAGTAGGTCTTAATGTGGCCCTAGATCATTTACTCTCACACTTTCCTTCATGACTTATTTCATACCTTCTCTCCTCTCCCCAAACCCCAGCAATTACTCACACTCACTTTCAGCTGATGAAAGTTCATCGAATTCATTGAGAATATGGGAACCGATAGAAAAGCATCCATAGGCTTGAACCATCACCTCTATCCAACCCTTATATTTGTGCCCTCATATTCTTTCTCTCCTGTTCCTATGAACAAGCCATCCATTCTCCTAACTGAAGACAACTTCTCCATTTCAGCATTAGATCCCATTGCCAGCTATTCTCCCCCGTCTCCAGCACCACCTTTTTACTCTCTACTGATTCCATCCCATAACACTCAAACATATTGCAATTTCTTCTCTTACCTTGAATCCACATCCTCTTCCATCCACCTTCCATCTACCACCCCACTTCTCTGCTCCCCTTTACAGCAAAACTCCTGATAAGATTTGTCTGCATTCACCACTTTGACTTCCTCCATGGTTCCCCTCCGTCCCCCTGCCACCATTCCACTGCAACTACACTTTTCAAGGTCACTAATGACCTCCATATTGCTCAATCTAGTGATCAATTCTCAGTCTTCATCATACTTAACATTTCAGCAGCATTTGACAAAATTGATCGAGTTTTCTCCTTGAAATACTTCCTTTACTTGGCTTCCTAAAAATCCTGGGTTTCTTCTACCTTCATTATCAACTCTTCTCTAACTCCTCCTCTGACCTGAAAATGTGGAGTGACCCAGAGCTCAGACCTTAGGCTCTCTCCTCTCTTTTCCTCGCCTCTCTTCTCTTCTCCTCTTCTCCTGTCTTCACTTTAATACCCACTCACTCCCTTGATGTTCTCATCTAATCTCCTGACTTTAAATATCACTTGTGCTAATGATTCCCAAATTTCACTTTCAATCTAAATCTAGATTCAAATACCCAACTGTATAGTCCACAGTTTGACTTAGATACCCAATAGGCATCTCAAATCTGACCTGTCCATGACTAAATTCTGATCTTTCCCTCTAAAACCACCTCCTTCTACAATCTTCCTTAATCCAGGAATTAGCAATTGTCTCTTTCTAGTCCCTCGAACAAAATTCCTTGTCTCTTCCTCTCTGATTGCCAAAGATCATCCATTAGAAATCTCGATGGCTCTGCCTTCAAAATATATCCAGAATTCACACTTCTCACTGTCTTCACCACTATAACTCTGGTCCAACACATAGTTATCTCTCACTTGGATAATAGCTTAGTCACCTGACTGGTCTGCTTCTATGCTGTCTCCCTTCAGTCTATTTTCAATATAACAGCTAGAATTATCCCTAAAGTCAAATAGGTCACTCCTCTATTTAAAAGTCTCCAGAAATTTCCATCCTTACACAATCTACTCTCACCCTTTCCTGCCACTGGACCCCACCATTATCTCACTGACCTCATTTCCTACCCCTGTCCTTCATTCATTCTGCTCTTCTTAGAATACCCTTAGCCATTTCCTTCACGTACTTCGGGCATTCGTGCAGATGCTTTCTTGGTCAAGCCTTCTATAACGACTCTCGTGAGAAATCACAAGCCCACCCCCAACCCTCCTCCTTATGCTACCCTGCTCCTTGCTTTGTTTTCTCCATAGCATTTCTTTACCAATTGACAAGTATTTTACGTATTTGTTTACAGTCTGGCTCTCTCAATCGAATGCAAGTTCATGAGGGCATTTTACTAGAACAATAGGTGCTCAATAAATATTTTTAAATATATCTTATTTTTCTAAGACTCACTACCCCCTAACTGGGGTTTTGAACTACAGAGGAGGAACCAGGGTCTGCATATCTCACCACTTCCCTTTGTTCCTCATTTTCCCCCTCCTTAAAGACTTTAAGTATGGCAGATTGAATATAGGTGTTTATTTCCATTTCTCCCCAAACTCCTTTTCCAAAGTAGAAAGTCAATAGATAATATTTAAAATTTAAAAAGTAAATTTAATTTGAATTAACCACCAGATGATAAAGCAGAGTTGAAAGCTGTTGTTTCTGGGAAGTGTGAATATAGGGCTGTGGAAGTGGAAGGCAAGGGATTGTGTTGTTGAATTTGTTTTTTGTTGTTGTTTTTAAGCATTCGAGTACAATTTGACTGCAAAAATGCTGAAAGAAATAGATAAAATACAGTTATAGTAGGAGATTTTAATATGCTTCTTTCAAATCAGTGAGATCTAGGAGACAAAAAATAAATACAGACAGAGGAACTGAATATTACTGTTTCAATTATTACACTTATTTTAACTGCCAAAGAACTTGACATCCATTGAAGGAAAGACATTATTAAAATTGATAGTGTACATGGCTGCAAAGAACACCTTAAGAAAATGTGAAAAGCAGAAATTTTGCAGACCTCATTCTCTAATTAAGAATCCAAAAAAATTAGAAATAAATGATATATAAAAGGAGCTTTAGAAATTTAGAAATGCCTTTTTTCTCTTGATGCAGCCTAGCTTTCAACAGCACTTTCTCCCTGAGGACACAATACATAAAAAGCTTCATTTGACAGTCAAAGCTGAGTGACGACTTTGGCGTTCTAACCCTGCCCCTGAAGCACTGAAACTCGTTGATTAAAAGGATAGGAAGCCATATGGTGTCTTGATTTAAGAGGAATAAAAAATAGATTAAATAATTCGTAAAATATCATATTCATTATTCACAAGTGTGGCCATCACTTGAAATCCAGAGCCACAAAATGTCAATCAACTGATGGAAAGGACAAGAATTGCCAATCTCAGTTGCACCTCTGTGCCATCTTTGGTCAGATCTCTAGAAGGATTAATAAGCAGTGAGGTAATAAGATTTATCGATGGATGGGATTTCAACCAATAGCTGAAAAAAATCTTTAAAGTGTCTAGCTAAGTACTTCTCGAACTGGTGTAAAGGTAAGAGTGCATATCCTGGCCCCACCCTTGACAAACTGAATCAGAATATATGGAGCTCAGAAATGCACATTTTCTAAAAGGCTTTTAGGTGGATTTTTAAATGTGCTGTAGTTTAAGAACTACTGATTTCCATAATCCACTAACAATAAGAACCTCTCAATAATCCAGAGTGAACAAAAATCCTGGAAAGGAATGGACCCAGCAGAGCAGATTTTCTTTTTTTTTGTCTATTGCTTTACAATTTAATTCAAATTCTAGTGAAAGTCCTAAGATTAGCTACCTGACAGGCTTGAAACACAACTATTTTATTTTATAATTTTGACTTGGACCCATTAACCATTCTAGTAAGGGGACAGAGTGGAGTTTTGGGCTGACATGGGGACACCTGGCTCTCATCTACATTTTCCATGTCATGTCAACCATTTCCCAGCACCACACCTCCAGTCAGGGTCCTACACATTCAGGACGTGCATTTCTACCACCCCATTTGTTCACTGCCCAGGAGGATCCACATTAAGAATGCCTGCCCAAGTAAGGTATTTCACAAAACAATAAAAAATGGTCACAACTCTTTTAATTGATCATTTAACTCCTAAGAATATAGTCTAAAATTTCTCAGAGAAATGTGCAGAGCTGTTTGGATGAGTACACTAATTGCAACACAGCTTTTAACAGCAAAAAGTTAGACTCAGCCTAAGTATCTATAGATACTTCAAGTTTGTCTGCACATAAGAGAACATTTAAAATGATCGTCACTTCAACAAAATAAAAGTACATTTCTCTCTCACCTAAAAGAAGTTCACAGGAGGTAGGCCATCCAGAGCTGATACGGCATCTTCACAGTGTCACCAGGGACCAAGGGTGCTATCTTGCCAGCTCACCATCCTCAGGAAGAAGTTGCCATCCTTCAGGGGCCACCACAAGGCCATATTGGCTACATCCTTCCGGGCATACTCACTAACTGGGATAGCAAAGGGAGAATTGGTGGGTGGAAATCCGAGCAACTGGGCTTGTTTAAAGAAGAAAAATTAAGCTTAAAGAGACTGTTTCAATTAGTGCACTGGACCAGGTTTACTGGATTTGACTCAAAACCTAGATTTTTCTTCCCACTTCTATATGGATGGAAACTATTAATGAAATTTGAATGGTTAAAGAAAAAACTTTTAAACTACATTTTCTCTGTTCACCTGAGTACAGAGTGAGTATATTTACAAACCTGTTGTGATATATCTCTTTGAAAATCTTAAAAAACATTTTTATTTTAAAGTCTCTTTCAGTTGCTTTATTCTTGGTTTTGGAGGTGGGGGATTGAATTCTCCTTCCAGGGTCCAAATTGGTAAATGGGACAAAAGGCCCCCACTTTTGGTGTTCCTCTCAAGTCACACAATATCCTCCTTCCCGGGCCAAGGGGGAAGTGGAATCCATATGTCTCACTCACCGTCTCTCCTGCCTCTTCTACCCATAGTGCTCTGGGATTAATAAAGGTAAGTTTTTATTTTACTTAACTCTTCCTGTCTCTTAGGACTTCCCCTAGTACTAGAAACAGCTATGCAATTTTTGGAGTCCAGTGGAAAATGAGTAAGGGCTCCTTGTTCAAAAATTATTAGAAATTTCAAGATGGTGACAGCAGAGCATAAAACCACAATACAGGGCTTTTCTACGCACAGGCCTGTGTGACTGTAGAGCTTGCAAACCCATTGATCCTGCCTATACCCACGGCCTTGAAGTAGTGGGTTCTGCCTTGAAGTAGTGGGTTCTGGGCTTCTACTCTCCCTACATAATAACCCCCTGCTTTCTTCCTTAAACCTTAAGGCTGATTAAAATAACTTCTCCACATTTAAAGCTGGACTTCAAGCTTATTTTCTTGTAGATTCAAACAGACTCTAACTGGATGATAAGAGCTGATTAATATCTTTTTTTTAAATGGTGGGTATTTCCCATCTCTTTTCCTAGAGGCTCTGAAGTCACACTGCAATGTTGGCAATAAGATTTTCAGGACAGGGAAATAAAACAGCGAAAATATTTTTAAAGTGGTATCCTTGTTACAAAGGGGAAAAAATATGAATGCCTAACTAATAGGAGAGTATGAAACAGAAACAATTGGATTTGAAAAAGAACTGCATAGGAACTCAAGAAACGAAAATATGCTCAAAGCAAACAAAGAAACAAAAAAGAGAAAAAGAAAATGTGCTCACTTAAATAAAAAGAAACAACTGAAAAGAGAATTAGTGAACTGAAGCTGAAAAAAATAACAGCAAACAGCACGAGAAATAAGATATAAAGTAAATATGAGCAAGATTCTCAAAGACATAGAGGAAAGAAAGGGAACAGTTCAATATATTCCTAGTAGAAATTCCAGAAGAATGAAATAGACAAATTAGGAAAGAGGCAATATTTAAAGAGATAACACGTGAAATTTTTCCAGAACCAAAGAAATACTTAAGATTAAAAAATAAATAAAAACCACACTGAGTCACGAGCAAGATAAATAAAAAGAATTCCGAACATGGACACATTGTAGTGAAATGACAGACTATTAAGAGCAAATTTGAAAATCATACAGAAAAAAAGGCAGATTATCTCAACATGAAAAATCACACATTCAGACTGGCTACTACTGACTAACAGCAAACTTCTTGGAAGCAACAGATGCCAGAAGAAAATGAATTCTATCTTCAAAGTGTTCAAGAGGAAAATCTGACACAATGAAATTCTACCACAGATAAATAATCACTCAAAAGTGAAAATAATATAAAAACTTTTTTATGCATCCAAAGCCCAAGGGAGTTAACGGACCCTCACCAAAAGAACTTCTGAAAGAGAAACATTAGCAAGAATGAAAGATGGAATTTAACAGCAATGGTGAGGGGGGAAAAATTCTAAAAATATGTTAACTACTAACAATAATAACCATTCTTTTGTATTTAAAAACAAGGTACAACTTCCCAGATAAGAAAAAGCTAAAGGAGTTCATCAAACCTGTATTAAAAGAAATGTGAAAGGGACTTCTTTAGGAAGAAGAAGGAAAAAAACAGATGAAAAATATGGATAATAAAATGGTAATAACTAATATCAATAATTACTTTAAATATAAATGGGTTTAAATGCTCCAATCAAAAGATAGGGTGGCTGAATGGATAAGAAAACAAGACACTTACATATGTTGCCTACAAGAGACTCACTTCAGATTGAAAGAAACACATCAACTGAAAGTAAAGGGGTAGAAAAAGATATTTCATGAAAATGGAAATGAAAAAAAAAAAATGGGGTAGCAATACTTATATCAGACAAAATAAACTTCAAAACAAGGCTATAACAAGAGACAAAAAAGGACCCAGCAATTCTACTTCTGGGTATTTATCTGAAGAAACCCAAAACACTAACTTGAAAAGACATATGCATCCGTATGTTCCTGGCAGCATTATTTACAACAGCCAAGATAGGGAAGCAACCTAAGTATCCATCAATAGATGAAAGGAGAAAGAAGTGATACATGTATAAAGGGAATATTACTCAGCCATAGAAAAGAATGAAATCTTGCCATCTACAACAACATGGATGGACCTAGAGGGTATTATGCTAAGTGAAATAAGTCAAACAGGGAAAGACAAATACCATATGATTTCATTTATATGTGGAATCTAAACTATAAAATAAACAAACAAACAAAACAGAAACAAACTGATAGATACAGAGAACATTTTGATGGTTGCCAGATGTGAGAAGGATTGGGGGATGGGTGAAAAGGGGAAAGGGATTAAAAAGTACAAATTGGTTGCAAAATAGTCATGGGGATATCAAGTATAGCATGGGGAATATAGTCAATAATATTGTAATAATTATGTATAGTGTCAGATGGGTACTAGATTTATTGGGGTGATCACTTTGTGTTATATAAATGTCTAATCACTATGTTGTATGCCTGAAACTAATATAATATTGCATGTCAACTATAACTGACAAATTTTACAAATTATTAAAAGAATAAATAAATAAAAACAAGGTAGAACTAAAGCTTTAAACAATAGTAACATAGGATACTGAAGAAGAATGTTTGTAGTAAAAAGAAAAGGTGCTAAATTCCTTTCCTGTTTAGAAGGAGAATATAAATTAACTTTAGTATTTATTTTATTGTAACATGAGTTGTATGTTACAAAATTTTAAAGGTATCTACCAAAGGACTAGACATAGAATGTGTAACTTTCAAACTAGTAGAGGAAAGAAGGAGAAATAAATAAAAACTTACCACTCAATAGAAGGTGAGAAGGGAAAAGGTAAACAAAATAGAAAAACAAAAACAAACTAAAATGGTATAATTCCAAATATGTCACAGACCATAAATAATACAAATAAAACTTATCCACTATTAGAGATAGTCATGAATAAATCAATGTTGAATGAGAAAAGGAACTTATATGATTATACAAAAAAATATGTAGGGTAAATTGTTCCTCATGTACATTTAAAAAACATATACATACACTAGTACATATTGTCCTTCAACATATAAGTATGCACATAAAATTATTTTAAAATATTTTAAGAATACATCTTAGACTCATAACATCAACTGTTTCTGGGTGTGGGATAAGACAGAAAATGGGAAACAAAGGAACTTCAATTTGATCTATAATGTTTTATTTTTTAAATTAAAAAAGACTAAAAGTAAATATAGTAAAATATTAATGGGTAGTGGGTATATAGGCTGTTTATCATTTTTCATACTGTTCTGTATTTTTCAAATTTCCAAAACTAAAAACAAATTATATACATATATATATTTATCAAGATTTGGGGGGTGGAGTGAGGAGAAAACTTTTACATGTCTCAGAAAATATTTTTCAGTGCTTGAGCTTATTACAAAGTATTAGAATATATATTTAAAAACACAAAAATACCTTTCTCTAAGAATTTTTTATTATTCAGATTTTACACTGATTGAAAATGAACCGTCCATTTAATTGATCAGAATTAGTAAAGTTTTCATGGGCAAACAGAGCAAAAACAATATAATCTGGATTGCTTAATGATGGACATCAAAAGATAATTAATAATTTTGTTTTAAACAAAATACTGTGGTCCTTGCACTAGGGAGCATAAAGTGGTACCCAAGGACTCTGTCACTTACTGATGAGCCTTAGGTTTTTAAAATTAGTTTCTAAACCTCTTCAAAGGATCCAATTTTATCTCTGAACTAGAAATCTGGAGCACAAAAAGTTCATTTTCAGAGAAAATTAACACACATTTCTCTTTTTCAAAAAAATTCTGAGTATAGAGAAAAAAAATAAGTAGTGCTTCTATTTGAGTTGTGTTTTAGATCTGACAAGTTTGATTTAACCCCAGACGGTTAATGCTGTTCTAGGTTAAAAAAAATAAGCAAGATCATTTTGTAAAATATCCTCCTTTTCATAAAATGTTCAGTGCAAGCTCAAACTATCATGTTCATGAAGTTAGATTCACAACTAGGATGACAAAGGAGACTTCTGTCATTATAGAAGCTTATCTGGGTTCACCTTATAGCTCCCTTAAATTAAAAATGCAGCCTTTGTATTGAGTTTTGCTAACATCAGTAAAGCTCAGGCAATACCCAGTAGTTCCCTCTTTTGGGTGGTTAACTGATTTTCTCAAGGTCAAGTGGGGATATGGTTAAAGAACAAGGGGAAAACCTGAGGTTGGCCTGTAACTACTAAAATTACACTGGGCTCTTTGTGTACGGTCCCTCGGTCATTGATCTCCAAATTAAAAATAGCTCACAAGTCACCCTGGGTCCTTTTGGCCTGTGAGGGCATGGAAACATGGATGGCTGAACCATGGTGGGGCATATTCTGGGTAAAACCAAGAACCTTTTCTCATCCCCAGCATTAAAGAGCACTGAATGGTAACCAAATAGCCATGCCTCTTACAGATGGCCATTAAAGAAAACTCTGTCTTGGGTTAGGCTGTCTTTGTGTAGGAGGATTTCTTTCACTGGCCACCCACAGGCTTTCATGGGCATAGAGATGATCAGGACAAAGGCAGTTGGAGGGAAGATAATCGGGACCAAAGCAGGACTAAAGGGCCAGGTGTGGTATTGGGAGTTCAGCTTGTCCTTGTGCCTTTGTACCACAGACTCCAGGAAACAACACTTGGATGGAGTGATCAAAAGAATGAATATATATACATATATACATATATATATATACACATATATATACACACGTATATATACATATATACACGTATATATACATATGTATATATATATACGTGTATATATGTATATATACGTGTGTATATATATATATGCATGTATATGTATATGTATATATATGTATATATTCAGTCATAAAAAAGATGAAATATTGCCATTTGTAACAACATGGATGGATCTTGATAGCTTTATGCTAAGTGAAACAAGTCAAACAGAAAAGGACAAAAACTATGATTTCACTCATGTGTAATATAACACAAAAAGTAACAAACGACCTACAAAACCAACAAAAACAAACTCATAGATACAGACAACAAAATGGTGGTTACCAGAGAGGAAAAGACGTGGAGGGGGGGAGATGCAATGGGTAAGGGGGTCATATATATGGTAACAGAAGGAAACAAGACTTTAGGTGGTGAGCATGCAATAAAGCATACAGATATCAAATGATAATATAAATCTGAAAATTATATAATGTTACTAACCAATGTTAATCCAATAAATTTAATTTATAATGAATTAATTCTTTTTTTTTTAAATTTGTAGCTGTACGGTGACATGTAATTATGTCACCATTATTAACTAGACTTATTGTACTGATCATTTCACTATTTATACAAATATTGAATAATTATGTTGTACACCTAAAATTAATACCATGTTATATGTCAATTATATCTTAATAGAAAACAATAGCATAAAAAGAATGAATTGGTCATAAATACTCTCAGAAATTGAGCAAAAACATTATTCTTTGGTGAACTACAGAAAAGATTTTGTGAACTTTAAAAGAACAACATATCCCATGGCGCACAAAACAAGTCCTGTTTTCTACACATTTAGCAGGTGTAAGTAGCGAGCCTTCAGGCTAAGACATGCAATTCTTGCACTCCTTCAGAGCTCCAGTCCTTAGTGGTTTGTTGGTTTGGTCCGGTGATCAGTTAGCTCTTTAGAAAGTTATGTCAGCCTGGGGTATGGCAGCCACCAACCAAGAATGGGTTTCATTTTTTATCTCCGAGTAAACAAACACAACCTCTCTGTTCCTCTGATTCTGACAAGTGCCCTATCTTGATATCCCTGTGCCACTAAAGGCTAAAACTCTTAAGGCAAAGGCAACCAGACTCCTATGCCCCGCTTACCAGGCAAAACCACAGGCTGGGCGTAGACTTCGATAGCCAAGCAACCCTCAAAGCTTCTATTACCTCGTTGCACATGAAACGGCTTGCTCTATGATCTGCTTTTGTGAAATCTCAGGCCTCTGACCTCAGGCAGTTTTCTTTAAAAGATGAGAAGGAGGTATGGGAATTCACCAGCACCAAAACTAATCAAGTGTACTGAGCTTCAGCATTTCCAAAGTTCAGGGGCCAGGGTTTGTCTCTGGACTCAGCCCAGCTCAGCAATGAGGAAGGCATTTCCAGAACTGCCTCTGGGCATTGGCCAAAGGGCAGTGTGGATGTCTGTGTGTTACCAACAAAACTAAAGACTACACTCCGATTTCTTGCCCAAGAGTGTCTCTCAGCAGGTCCAAGGTCAAGAAGTTACCCAAAAAGGGTCTTAATCAGGAATAGGCTAGAGGCTGGGATGCTCCTGCGACAAACCCAGACCCTTTCCCATAAACTGTACAGTGAAATGGCTCTCAGTTGTTTTTCCTGGGGCCTGCTAATCCCTGTACAGAGAAATATGTTCTGAATTACATGTACTGTACTTAATTTGGCGCCTGTAGCTGTTGAGCTGCTTTTATTTCTCACAGTCTCCTCTGTACTACTTAAGGAGAACTTTTAATAGCCAAGAGGGCTTTTTTAAAAAAGAGTACAATGTTATACTTGCAAATCGATCAATGACATGCAAAACTATATAAATGAAATTAGGTGCCCTAACTAAAACTCCAGTATTCTCCAGGCAAAACTTCCTAAGCATTTGCTTTGTGGATAAGATTCAGCTCATACTCTTAAACCAGGACATTTCTCTTTATGCTGTGGGGAGACGGACATAGCACCCCTTTAGCAGGCATGAGATCCTTAGCCAGAGTCACTTCCTTGAGTCACTGAGTGATGATTCCTTTCCCTTTTCACTCTTGCCTGGAATCACTTTTCATAGGCAATATTGCTTATAAATATATTCTGCTTGCCCTCCAGAATCCACCTGCCCCACCTTATTAGGGCCAAAACCCCAGAACCTGGGATTGTCCCAGACACAGTTAACCATAGCACCGCACCCTCATGCAAAGCAGTACACTGTTCACAGGGATTTCTTAGGCCTCTCTCACTGCAATCCTGAGACCAGAAGAACCACCTCATTGGCAGCACTGGGGTAATTCATAAGTTGTCCATGAGATCTCTGGTCAGATGTCATTCTTCCTCTAGGATCATACGCTACCTCAAATTCCACCTTCAAATAGTCATTTCTTGATCCGGTCAAGATGGCAAAATATGTAAATGCTGTGTTTACCTCCTCTCATGACCATATCAAAATTACAGCTAAACTACAGAACAACCATCATTGACATTGCCTGAAGTCTAGCTGAAATGAAGTCCTACAACTAAGGACACACAGAAAAAGCTACCTCGAGATTGGTAGGAGGGGTGGAGATGTGGAAAGGGCTGGTCCCACACCTATGTGTGACCATTAAAAATAGAGAGGGATATCTTGGCTGTGGAGGTCCCCATGCCCTGAGGAGCGAGGGGTCCCAGCGCCATACCAGACTCCCCAGCCCTGGGTTTCAGTGCCAAGGAGAAAAGTCTTCATTACTTCTAGCTGTGAAAACCAATAGAGACTGTGGCTGAGAGAGACGAGGATAGCTACAGTCCCAGGTGCTCCTCTTAAGTAGCCCAGGTACAGACGTACTCACTGACAGACTCGATCACTCTGCGCTCCAGTGCTGGAGCAGCAGCTCAAAAGGTACTGGGGACATATAAGGAGGAACTAAGTTGTCTGGCTTCAGGGACAGGGCTAAAGGGGCAGCTTTCTCCCAGACGGAGGAGATGGCGGAAGCCATTGTCTCTTTGTTGAGCCCACTCACCTCCGGGCAGCTGCCATATCTGAGTCTCCATCACCTGGCTAACACCGTTTCATTCACCCTGATTCCCTGAAACCGTGCCCCACCCAACTTTCAGGCCCACAAAAGCCTCTTCCCATGGATCTTCTATATAAACGGCCTGCCTTGGCTCATGCTACGGACTTTCCTAAAACCTCTCAAAGGTTCACAAAACCTGAACAAGTACCATCTGGCTTTGGCATGTCCTGTACCTCTGGCTGAGCAGCCCTAAACTTGGCACTAGAGAGAGCTGTGACTTGGCCTCTCGAGGCACCTCCAAGACCAGCACAGATGGCAGTCATCAGCAGATTGCTTGTAGCTCATGCCAGGTGGCCCTGGGCAGGGCACAGGCTGTGGCTGACATTGTCCTGAGGTGAGGCCCCTCCCAGGAGACCTTGGGGCAAATACATCTGGTGGACAGCCTCGGACCCAGCTGGAGCATCACCCAGCTACCTCCAAAGATGACACATCCAAAGGGCACACTGGGCAGGTACCAAAGCCCTGATGAAGTGAATCCTGTTTCACAGGGTCAACCCCTACACAATAGCTCCTCTGCTGTAGTCATGGCCAATCTTCACAACCAGTCAGCCTGAGTATAAAACCCTCCCACTGATGTGCAAAGGACAACCAAGCTCAACTACAACAGAAGAGCACACACGGCCCACACAAGGGACACACCTGTAGTACCTGGCTTAAATAACCAGGGAGACTGTGCCACTGGGCCCCACAAGACACACACTACATAAGGCCACACTACTAAGACCGGCAGACATAGCAGCCCTTCCTAACACATAGCAACAAACACAGGAAGGCAGCAAAAATGGAGACACAAAGAAACACGTCCCAAATAAAAGAACAGAACAAGGCTCCAGAAAAAGACTAAACAAAATAAAGACAAGCAATGCACCAGATGGCAGAGTTCAAAACACCGGTTATAAGGATGCTCAGTGAACTCAGGGAGAACTTCCACAAAGAGACAAGAAACATAAAATAGAGATAGAAACATAAAAAATAACCAGTCAGAAATGAAGAACACAATAACTGAAATGAAGAATACCTTAGAGGGAATCAACAGTAGATTCGATGAAGCAGAGGATCGAGTCAGTGATTTAGAACATAAGGTAGCATAAAACCTCCAATCAGAATGGCAAAAAGAAAAAAAATTCCAAACAAATGAGGACAGAGGCCTTTAAGGGCCCCTGGGACAACATCACATGTACCAACATTGGCATTATAGGGGTACCAGAAGGAAAAGAGAGAGAGCAAAGAATTGAAAACTGTTTGAAGAAATAATAACAGAAAACTTTTCTAATCTTGCAAAGGAAATAAATATACAAGCCCAGGAAGTAAAGAGAGTCCCAAACAAGATGAACTCAAAGAGGCCCACACCAAGATACATAATAATTAAAATGCCAAAGGTTAAAGACAAAGAAAGAACCTTAAAGCAGCATGAGAAAAGCAGTTAGTTATCTACGAGCAGTTAGTTATGCTCCCTTATCAGCTGATAAGATTATCCGCTGATTTCTCAACAAAATCTTTATAGGCCAGAAGAGATTAGCAGGAAATATTCAAAGTGATGAAAAGCCTGGACCTACAACCAAGATTACTCTACCCAGCAAAACTATCATTTAGAATAGAAGGACAGGTAAAGAGCTTTCCAGACAAGATAAAGCCAAAGGAATTTATCACCACCAAACCAGAATTACAAGGAATCTTGAGGGAATTTTTTTAAGATGGAAAAAAAAGTCAAAAATATGAATAATAAAATGGCAATAACTACATACCTATTGAAAACTACTTTCAATGTAAATGGATTAAATGCTCCAAATCAAAAGACAGGGTGGCTGCATGGATAAGAAAACAGGACCTTTACATATGCTGCCTACAACTCACTTCAGATTGAAAGACATGCACAGATTGAAAGGAAAGGGACAGAAAAGGTTACTTCATGAAAATGGAAAGGAAAAAAAAATGTTGGTGTAGCAATACTTATATCAAACAAAATAGACTTTAAAACAAAGGCTATAAATAACAAGAGACAAAAAAGGACCCAATAATCGCACTTCAGGGTATTTATCCAAAGAAACCCAACACTACTTCTAAAGGACATGTGCATCCATATGTTCATTGCAGCATTGTTTACAATGGCCAAGATGTGGAGGCAGCCTGGGTGTCCATCAGTAGATTAGTGGATAAAGAGAAGATGGTACATATATACAATGGAATATTGCTCAGCAAGGGAAGGAAATGGGTTCTTGCCATCTGTGGTGGCATGGATGGGCCTGGAAAGTATTGTGCTGAGTGAAGTGTCAGAGAGAGAAAGACAGATGCAATGGGATTTCGTTTATATGTGGAATGTAAAGAACAAAATAAATAAACTCATAGATACAGAGAACATTTTGATGATCACCAGATGGGAGAGGGCTTGGGAGTGGGTGGCAAACGGGGAAGAATTAAGAACTACAAATTGGTTGCTACACTATAGTGATGGGGATGTAGGGTATAGCACAAGCAATATAGTCAATAACATTGTAATAACTATGCATGGTGTCAGAGGGGTACTAGATTTATCGGGGTGATAGACGGCAAGAGGGTTTGAGGGCAGGGTGAAAAAGGTGAAGGTGTTAAGAATTACAAATTGGTAGTACAAAACAGTCATGGGGATGTAAAGTACAGCATAGGGAAAACATACAGTCAATAATATGGTAATAACTATGTATAGTGCCAGGTGGATACTAGACTAGTCAGGGATCACTTCTTAAATTATATAAATGTCTAATCACTATGCTGTACCCCTAAAATATATATAAAAAAATTCAATGTCAACTTTAATTGAAAAATTCAAAAATGGTGGGGGGGTAAAGGTGAAGGGGAATAAGAGGTTCAAATTTCTAGGTGAAAAAAGTCATGGGGATATAACATACAGCATGGGGAATATAGTCAGTAATATGATAGCATGGTACAGTATCAGATGGTTGCTGGACTTATTATGGTGATCACTGCTTTAGGTATGTAAATGTTGAATAATTATTGTTTACACCTGAAACTAACATAACATTGTATGTTAGCTATGTTTTAATAAGAAATCTTTTTTAAAAAAGGAGTTATTTTTTGGGGTGAAGACATTATCATCTTCAAGAGTTCCCTGAGGCACGGTTGCAGAATGGAAAGTGTTCTGACTTTGGAATTGGGCAGACCTAGGCCCCAATGCAAATCCTGCTACTTACCAGCTGTGGGCAAGTGACTCACTTAACTTCCTTGAGCCTCAGGCTGGCCTATGGAAAACCCAACAACTTTATAGGGCTCCTGTAAGGAAGCGTCCATTTAGGCAATGTACTCGTATTTAGAGTAGAAAACACATGTCAAATACAGTGTAAGTCCCAATAAATTATAGAGGTCACTATGATTACTAAAAACAAAAACTTCCAGGAACAAAGTTATTAATACCTTGATGTAAATGGACTACTCAGCTCCCTTTGTAATGGTATCCAGCTAGGTCAAAACCAAGTACAGAATGAAATGGGTGCTAGATAAACTTGTGACACTTCACAGCCCAGGAGCTATAAGAAGGATTTCAGAAAGCAGAATACGAAGAACCAAAGGCAAGCTTTATCACCTTTATAATCTGCTCCCCCCAACTCATACCACATCCTATAATAGCTAGAGACAGTCACTTAGTGAAACTGCTGTAATATACCATACAGTTAATAGAGCAAGAACTGAAATGAGAACCCATACACCCTGTTTCCAGCCCGGGGCTCTTTTTACCAAGCTATGAGCGTACCTATACACTAGTGAAAAGGTCAGTGGTGGCGTAAACACTGTAAATCAGGAATCAAAACCCTCTTTTCCAACTAGAAAGAGGCATGTGGGAAATTCCTGAGGGTAATAAAATGCTCTATAGTTTGATTGGTTTGTTGACTATGCTTACATAGATATGTACATTTGTCAAAATGCATCAACTGGACACTTTAGTTCTTTGCAGTTTATGGTATGCAAATTAGACCTCAGCTCAATTAGTTAATAAAAATATATGCTTTTCAGCCTCAGTTCTGACAACAATGAGCTGGGTGGTCTTGGCCAACTCAATTCTCCTGCCTGGGCCTCAGCTTTTTTGTCTTTATAAAGAAGGGTTATAATTGGAGAAAGCCTGAAGTCCTTTCCAGCTCAAACGATGCTATGATAAACAAGACCTCTTCCTTTCATTTCGGCCTCTATTTTATGCCCACGGGGCTCAGCAGCAAGGTCAGAAATGTTGGCACACAATTTAGCGGGAGCAGGCAATAACTTAGTGGTATATACAGGGGATCCAGTGTCTGTCTATTACATCATTAACTTTCCAGCCACAGTTTAAAGAACACAATTGGTTTTCCACAGGGATCCAGCAATGCAACATGATTGACTGTGGGATGAGGATGATCTGGCTCCAGAGAAGTTGTATCTGCCACCAGAGATAACAACTTTCACATGGAGAGCAGAGAGAATGTTTCCTGGACAATGGGAATGACTGACAGATATTAAACAGGAGGAAACTGAAGGCTCTGCCAAGTTTCATGATAAAATGCTATTTCTCACGGTAAGGTCAAGCTGTCTCTAGCTCAGCTACTGCTTTTAAAACACAAAAGAAACATGGCAGATTCAACAGAGTGCATCGGGCTTTGCAAAGAGTCTGTGATCAAAGGCCACTCGTTTCATTTATAAATGAAACTGAATGATTTTATAGCGATAAAAATCAAGGATGAATTTAGAATTTGCTGATGAACTAAAAGCTGAGAAACATCAGTAAGGAAATCTCTAAAGGTTTGATCCCAAAGCACTTTGGATGCAAAATGGCCACAGATGTTTGCAAGATTACATATATAAAAGGAAAGCTAAATTGGACTTTCATAGGTGAGCATTATTTCAGGAACTAGGGCTGGCAATACTACCATTTTTCCCTGAAAATAAGACCTAGCTGGACAATCAGCTCTAATGCATCTTTTGGAGCAAAAATTAATACAAGACCCAGTCTTATTTTACTATAATATAAGACCAGGTCTAATAATACAATACAATACAATGCAATGCAATGCAATGCAATGCAATGCAATGCAATACAATGCAATACAATACAATACCGGGTCTTATATTAACTTTTGCTCCAAAAAACGCATTAGAGCTGATTGTCCGGCTAGGTCTTATCTTCGGGGAAACACGGTATATTAATGAGTGTTTCAAACGTGGAATATATTCACTAGCACTAAATCTTATAGTTTCAAAGGCTAAAACTCTAAAAACAAAACTTAACATGGATGAATCATTGAAAATTAGTGCCTTTACTTTTACAAACAGGACAGAAATGAAAGTTATATTTTAGTCTCATGTTGTATTAAAAACATGAGTAGCATTTGTTTCTCATTTTAAATCTTTGGGGAAATGACCCTGTGATAGTTTTATCTGTCAACTTGACCAGGCAACAGGGTGCTCAGACGTTTGATTACACATTATTCTAGGTGTGTCTGTGAGGTGTTTCTGGATAAGGCTAACATTTGAATTGGTAGACTGAGCAAAGCAGATTTCGCTCCCCAATGTGGGTGGGCCTCGTCCAATCTGTGAAAGGCGCATATAGAAAAAAGGGCTGTGTAGGGAAGAATTTACTCTCTCTGCCTGACTTTCTTAAAGGACATCCAGCTCCTGCCTTCAGACTCTCTCAGGCTACAACTTATACCTTTAGCTCTCCAGTTCTCAGGCATTTGGCCTTGAACTATAACTGGAAATATAGCATCAGCTCTCCTGGGTCTCCAGCTTGCCAACTGCAAATCTCAGGACTTTTCACTATCCACAGTCGTGAGATAATTCCTTATAACAAATTGCTTCATACAGACACACACACATATAATTGATTTTGTGTTTGTGTATGTGTGTCCTGTTTTTCTGGAGAACCCTGACTAATACAGACCCACTCAAATGATTCATCAATTGATTCATGTTAATATCATTCAACAGTTTGGGGATTAGCTCTCAAAGCTTACATTAAACATAGCCTTTGATCCAGCAATTGTCTTTGTAGGAATTTATCCTACAGAAACACTTGAACGTGTGTGCAAAGAATTAAGTATGAGGGTCAAGGTCACCACTTTGCACAATGTCAGGTCAGGAGGCACCATTTCCATTGAGGCGATGTCAGTGGTGCCCCTGAAGCATGACAGAGATGTTCATTCACGGGTACGTTGTTGGAAATGGCAAATGACTCAGAACAAAGTAAATTTCTACCACTGGAGGATGATTAAGTAAGTTAGATACATCTATGAATATTAAGCCTTTGGTAAAATGAAATGAGGTGGGTCTATGTGATCTGATAAGGAAAAATGTCCAAGACAAGAAAGGCTAGGGCAACGGCACAACAACTGTAGAGCATGTTCCCGTGTGTGTATGCATGTGTGTGCACACGCACACATAGAAAATTTCTGGAAGGGCACATAAACTGTCAATACTAGTTGCTGCTAGAAAATGAGACTGGTAGCCAGAGTGACAAGGAGTTCTTCTTTTCGTTGTATACCATTTTCTAACGTTTTGAGTTTTTGGTTTTTTGGTTTTTTTTTTACCTTGGCCAAGTATTACTTTTATAATTAAAAAAACAAAACTAATACAAAAGTTCATCCATTCATTTAATAATTCAGGATCATATACCAAGCAATGTGCTAAGTACCTTCCCAAATTGAAGTGCTCATTGTCCAGTGAAATTCTCTAGTTTGTTGGTGTGATCGTTCTTGGGAGTGTAGTTGAAGTTGCTAGTAGAGGTGGTAAAATACGACCTATTTCATTAAGTATTTATTGTGCACCTACTATGAAGAAACAAAAACAGTTGCCCTCCTAGTTCTTACAGCCTACCTATTTAGATCAGAAATTGTGCAGTCTGTATATCACATGCATGCAGCCCTGATACACCTTATACAGTGAAGCAGTCATTGTACAAATACTCCCAGAGCGATGGGCGAACAGGTGTGCACTTGCTGTATGTGTGTGCACGTGTGTGTATATACACATGTGTCTGGGTTACAGTGTGACTGATATTTACATAGACAACCCTATACAGTGATGTCTCTATTTAGAGCAGATGACATAGGTGTGTAAAAGGTCCCCGTAATATGTAAAATCTCAGTAACAACCCGAGTCATCTTAACAGAACTTAATGGGGCAACCTCTGCAGCTGCTGCCTCCACTACCCCACTCCAAATTCCTCCAGGCTGCCTGAAGTTCAGGAGATGGCTGGGTTTCTAAATCCTTAAAACTTGTCACTGGTCCCATCCTTGACATTTCCATCTGGTAAGACCACGGCAGCTTACAGAAACAGGCCTGCAGAGTTCACCAAAGGGAGGTTACAAGTACCTCATTCGGAGCCGTCATCCTACTTCCACTCTCTGGGGCTCGGAAGTGGTTCCTTCCAACCAAGTCAACTGCTACAGTTGCTCTGGCATAGATGCCCATAGCTGTGTACCCCAATAGATGCATCTCCCCATGCACCTGCTTCTTCACACCCTCTTACTGACTCCAGTGCTGGAGTGGCTGGAACTGACATATGGCTCATCGACCTTTTCTCTTTCCTTTCCTGCTTTGACCTTGCACATTCGCCCAGACTGCTTTGGAACCAGTAGCCTCAGGCAGTCAGAAACAGCTGCTTGCCCTTCATGGCAAAGATCAGGACAGGCTGCTGATTGTTATTTCTACGATTATGAGACTAAGCCCTACAATCTTTCTGGCTGACTCCTTTGGGTAGCTGGGGCTCATCTTTTATCACCTTATAATGATTCCCTCCCATCTGTGGAGAAATAATAGTTTCTGACTGGTGACAGGGGCAACAGACCCAATAAATGTTTTATTTAACATTTGTAGAAAGAACTTGAGAGTACACAGTACCCATGAGATGCCAAGACCTGGATTTTAATTTAATTTTAGAACAAAAATGTATTTTAAAAGTTACATTTGCCTGCTTTGGCTCTTGAGAGTACAATAAGCAGACATTGATTTCTGCTGACGTTAGCATCAAGAATTATTGAACTGAGAGGTGCAGGCTGCCCTGATCTCCACCTCAGTCAATATTTACCCTAAAAAATAATTAATCCTGATGTTAAGTAAAAGCAAGCACCAATATATGTATTGTTACTTTCATCCATGCTGAGACAAATTTTATATATATGTGTGTGTGTGTATATAGAACATATATACATACTCGTATATATGGTATTTTAACGGAATACCAGAATCTGCAAAAACTTAAATTACAAAAATTAAACCTACCTATGATAAACAAGGGCACTTGCCTTATGCAGACAGTGCTGTTTTGCTCTCCAGGAAGCAGCAGTCTGAGAAACACGAGAGATATCACGAGAGATATCTGACCCACGCCTGGATTTTAGAAGGTTTGACATCAAAGGGCTGTGTGTCTCGATTTGTCTTCCACAAATGAAGAGGAGGAATACAGATGAGCACATGATTGATCACATTTGGTTTTTATAAGAAAAATGTGATCTATCTCAGAGAGATTATCACTCTCCCAAAGTCCATGTGTATCTGGCACCTGAAAAATCCACCCTCACTAGCTCAGACAGATGCGGCTGATGGCTAACGATGCTAATACAAATATTAGTAATATCACATTGCTGCCATTTAAATAATAACTGCTAAAATGCAGTCAACTCTTGGCATTGACCATATCATCTTTGGCCCTTTACAAGAATTATCTCATTTATTCTTTACCTTAACCTCATGAAATTGACCCAAATGAAAAAACGAAGGCTGAGAGTTAAGTCCTTTGATCATGGCCACACAACTATTGTCAGCGTTGTGATTTGAACCAATGCCTGTTGAATCCAAGGCCTATGTTCTAAATTTGTGTTATATTGCCTTTGCCTTGCATAGAAAGACCTGCAGTGAGCTACAGATGTCTTGAAGGGGGCTGCACAGAGAAGCGCTAACTCATCGGTAGACATTTCCTAGTCATGTGCTTTGGGAAAAGCTGCCGTAGGGGCAGAGGCGCTGACTGATTATTAAGGGAGGCACGAGGCATGAGGAAATCAGAAACCTCTGATGGCTTTATTTCCCCAACAGCCAGATTCAAAGTGGCTTGACCTAATTCCCACATTGTTCCAACGCCTTTATCCTACTCTTGATATTTTCTTTCTGAAAGCGGCCCACTTCACAATACCTATCAAGACTTACACACACACACACATACACCCAAAAAAAAAAAACAACCCTCAACACAGCTGTTACTGGGTGCTGTGGAGCATCTTAGATCCCTATTTCAGGGCTGAGGTATTCATTCCTGAGAGTGCTGCTGCTGGCAGTGGTGGCTGCCGACAGCTCCCCGAGGCCCTCTTTGGGAACTACCCTCTGCAGAAAGGAGCAGCATCACCCAAAGCGACATCCCTCCCTCTGGGCAGCCTTTATGACCAGTGACGAAGGGGAGTACTGAGGCCTGGCTCTCTTGTCTCAAGAAGGGACCCTTCTGAAGAACCCAGGGATTGGCTGAAACCTCTACTGCAATTGTATCACAGTTCAACTTTTCCTTCTGCCCAATCTTACTTCCCTCACTCTCTTACAGGAGATGATTCCTTTCCTGGGCAACCCAGTCTAAGACAACATTTCTTATTTAAAACATTGATTTGATGGTTGGTCTCTTTCCCTTCCATCTCGAGTGTCGACAAGCTTCTACATGCAAGGCAATTTACATTTACAATGTTGTGGTGCGTGAACTATTCCTCCCTGGGTGACTCACCCAAGGGACCAACATCAGTCCTGGGATAGATCCTGGGTAGAAGCTCTAGCTTCTGGATCCCCACATCCCCACCCTAGACACTCTATAAGCAATTCTGACTTGACCTGGCTCCAACCTGGCAAACCCATCATGGGAAGGCTTGGCACTGAAAGTCAGCGAAGGCTCCTAACCACATTTCCTGACCTGTTGTAACATGATGACTTTATTACATCTTAAACCTTAAATTTGGTTACACATCAGTAGAAAATCTATAGCCTAATTTGAAGCACCTTCCTTGATGGTAAAGAGAAGGACCTTGTCATCTTTGATCTTTTTATTTTGCTTTTGCAAGTTTGGAATGTTATTTTTCTTATCCCTATTCAAAAGAAATAATATGTGTGTTGTGCAGGGCGGCCTGTGGGGTCTCTAGTCCCACTCCCCACATAAGAACGCAGGACATGGTGAGGCCAAAAAGGAACACCCATCCACGGAGCCATAGGTAGGGGAGTCATACCACTATATTCTCGCTGGTGGCTAGGTTGGAGACACAGGAAGCAGGAGCCACACTGTCCACAATCCGCCATGCTAACAGCAATCCGCGCTTGCTAGCTCAGCCACCATCTTCTTGCTAGCCCACATTTGCTGCTAGTGTAGCCACGGCAGTTATATTAGTGGCCAATGGCTCACTGGTTACAGCTGACGGCCAACTAGCCACAGCTGATGGCCATCCAATCACAGTTGATGGCCATTTACTACCTGAGCCAGCACCTTTCCATGTGAGGCTGAGAGCCTGGAAACTGCACTCCTGGCTCTGTCCCCACAATGTGTGAGCAGTTTAATGAGAAAACTCTAAGTGAAATTCCAGTGACCAATTTATATTCTCTTTCCAGCTTGTAAAGCAAAAATAAGAGATAAATGGTCAGTGAAGGAGGATACATTTACCTACAGCATCTTGAATCACTAGGAAGCACTCATCAGCTCCCCCCTCATAGCCCTGTGTGCCTGGAAAGGCAACTATTAAGACAAGATCTAAGACAGGTCGCTGTCTATCAAACTAATCTCTTTTCTCTGAAACCAGTTGAGAGAGAGTATTTTTAAAATGTGTTTTTGCCATGGATTTTTTTCCCTTTTTTTCCTTCTTCCTTCTTTTTATCTTTCTTTTAAAAGAATATTCTCTCAGATGGGGGGAGGGGGAAGGAAAACTTATTTTTCTGCTGACTGGCTTGTGCACAACTGGAAATTATAAAAGAAATTGCTGTATCATTGATGTAGTAAGAAAACAGGAAGACAATTTTCATCCCAAAATGAGCCCTCTCAGCTGAAGCTCCCTTTGTAGTTGATGACCACACGCTTTCCACTTCGGCATGGAGCCAGTTTTATTAAAATCCTATAGCAACAGCTTATTTTTCAAACAACACTCAAAAAAGGCATTTCATGATGAATTTCCCTTAAAGTTGCTCATGGTCATGTGTTTGCCACCTTCAAGGACTCCAATGGGAAAGGGATCTTACCTCATAGAGGCAATGTCTGGACATTATTCTTGTAATCAAAAGCATTTGTTGGGCCCCCAGGTAATGCTCGAGCAAAGAGGTGAATGGGCATGAAAGCACAGAAAAACTAGAGATCCACCTCTTAATATATCACCTCACTAAACAAAACAAGTAAACTCTGCAGGCTCTAGAGAGCTTGCCAAAACCCCAACTATTATACTGAAGAATGATGAGAACACATAAAATATGACTAATTTTGAGAAAACTGGATCACAAAGAAGTAGAATTTCAGGAGTTAAAGGAAGCAGAGAGGTGAAGAGAGTAGCTAAGGAGAAATACTGGTAATGCAAAGAGATGATGAAGGCAGAAGAAAAAGAAAAGGGGAAGAGAGGCGAAAAGAGAAGAGGTGAGAGAGAGGGACGCTGGTGCATTATTTATCCTGTAAATTGGAGATCAGTTTGACTCATCCCAAGAGGCAGCTGTGATCTAGAAAACTACCAAGAGTAGAAGTAATCAATAAAATGAAGATCGTTTTAACAACTTGATTGTTTTATCACCAACTAACTGGAGAACTTTGGGTTATAAATGATCAAAATTAACTCATCTTTAAAAAATAAGGATTAACTGCCTGTCATGCGGGGTCTCTTCTGGAGTCTCTAGTCCCACTCCCCGCATAAGAACGCAGGACATGGTGAGGCCAGAAAGGAACACCCACGGAGCCATAGGTAGGGGAGTCACACCACTATAGTCTCACTGGCGGCTGGGTTGGAGATACAGGAAGCAGGAGCCACACAATTCGCAACCCACTATCCACTTGTCTCTGCCAACCAACCTCACTTGCTAACTGCAATCCTCTCTTGCTAGCTCAGCCACCATCTTCTCGCTAGCCCCCATTTTGCTGCTAGTGTAGCCACGGCAGTTATATTAGTGGCCAAAGGCTCACTGGTTACAGCTGACGGCCAACTAGCCACAGCTGATGGCCATCCAATCACAGTTGATGGCCATTTACTACCTGAGCCAGCACCTTTCCATGTGAGGCCGAGAGCCTGGAAACTGCACTCCTGGCTCTGTCCCCGCACTACCTAAATATTTAAGGCATTTAGAAGTCAAACACAAATTTTGGAGAAGAAATTTTACATATAGTAGGGCCCTCTATCCTTGAGGGATACATTCCAAAACCCCCAGTGGATTCCTGGAACACTATATACACTGTTTTTTCTTATAATTCATACCTTTCCACTTAAAGGAGTGTCATGCAGGGACTCAGCTCCCACTCCCCGCACAAGAACTCAGGACATGGTGAGGCCAAAAAGGAACAACAACGGAGCCATAGATAGGGGGTTCATAACACTATATTCTCAATGGCGGCTGGTCGAGACACAAAAGCAAACATCCGCCACTACCCCAGGGAGAGGTCTTCCTGCACCCCCAGGTCTCACTGGCGGCCGGTTGAGACACAGGAATTAGGATCAACACGATCCTCAATGGACAATCCGCTTTCTAACCGTACTTGCTGGCCGCAATCCGCAGTCCGCTTCCCTGCTAACCAACCAACCCCCTAGAGTAGCCACGGCAGTTATATCAGTGGCTAATGGCTAATCGGTAACAGCTGGTGGCCAACTAGTCACAGCTGATGACCATCTGCTACCCAAGCCAGCACCTTTCCACGTGAGGCTGAGAGCCTGGTAACCGCTCTCTGGGACTCTGTCCCCACAAGGCGTTTACAGCTTCTCTTTGGCATATCTATATTGCCAGCATCACTACTCTTGTGCTTTGGGTCGTTATTAAGAAAAATAAGGGTGACCTGAACACAAATACTGCAATACGGCAACAGTCAATCTGATAACTGAGATGGCTGCTAAGTGACAACAGGCAGGTTGCACAGACAGTATGGATGTGCTAGAGAAAGGAATGATTCACATCCCAGGCAGGACAGAGTGGGATGGTGCGAGATTTCACCAGGCTACTCAGGTTGGTGTGCAGTTTACACTTATGAATTGTTTATTTCTGGAATTTTCCATTTAATATTTTTGGACCATGGTTGACCTCAGGTAACTGAAACTGAGAAAAGTGAAACCATGGATGGGGGGTGGAGAGGGATCTACTGTACTGTCGTAGCAATAGTCCTGTCCAAGAGACGTTTCCTAGTAGCTGAGCCATTAGTCTTGAAAGGCACCTTCATGGTTGGCTTCTCCAGCATTATTTAATCCAGACTGGATTCTTTCTACCTCTGTCATATCCTCAATAAACAGGCACTCAGCAACATTTCCAAGTGTACTGGTTTTTCACTTGTATCTTTGCCATACCCGTAATAAAAACATTTAATTCTTCTGCTCTGAAAATGCATACATACAAACATATAACTGCCATTGATCAGGCATTTGTACCCGCTAAGATAATTTCACAAGGGTTGGATGGCTGTTGAAGTTAATAAACTGATTTACAACTTTTCGTGGCAATGTTTCACGCTAGGCTCCAATGGTGTTCCCAGCTATGAGGAAGAAGAGCAGGACTCCCAGTCCAATATTACACAAGAGGTTTCTATAGTCCTTAATCCTTTTAAGTTCCTCTTTGGCAACTCTAGATAGAATTCCTACACAGACTTGAATATTAAATATTGAAAACATATTGTTGATACAAAATGCATGGTCAAGTCATAAAATCTGTCCTTTCAGGTTAAACCTCAGCTGAAAACTCAATGGAATACTCACGGTTCTCATTGTAAGAGTGGAAACACTTGACTATTCTGCTTTGATTTTAAGCTACCCTTGACTCTGCTGAAGAACTATTACCAACCACGAGAGTCAGTCCCTCTCCAAAACTCTGTAGGCCTTTGATTCTCTCTCTGAAGTTAATGCTAAAAAAAACTAGATAGAACCACAGTGTTTTTAGTTAACATTAGCAAATTCCTTCTTCAAAATGGTGTGGGGTATATCCTGAGCCAGTACAAATCTCAGGGTATGATATTTGGCCATTTTTAAGTGTGAACAGTTCCATTAACAGGAGATTGGTTACATTGCTTAAGTAAATGATGGTCTTTTCAGGCACAGGAATTGTGTGCTCCCACTTAAAATGATGGTATAAATGACACTCACAATATATAATTTGGTGAATTAAAATCAGGTTACAAAATAACAATAATACAATCTTGCTCATTTCTGTTTGAAAAAATGTCTCTGTGTGCATAGAAAAATACCTGAAAAGTTTAAAATATTCCAAAAAGTTAATAGTTTAACAATGATTATTTTCCAGAAATGGTATCATTCTTATCTTTTCATTTTCCTTTATATTTTCTATTATACTTTATATATGTATGTGTGTGTATATATAAATAGATATATATGTACATATATATATATACATATATATATATATAATAGGTGCTGCCATCATGTATTTTTCCCCCAGTTTTACTGAGATATAATTTACATATAGCTTTGTATAAGTTTAAGGTGTACAACACAATGATTTTGTATAAATATATTGTAAAATGATTACTACAATAAATTTAACACCCATTACCTCACATATTTACAATTTTTCCCTTGTGATGGGAACTTTTAAGATCTACTTTCTTAGCAATTTTCAAATATACAATACAATATTGTTAACTATAGTCATGATGTCATACATTACATCCCCAGAACTTATTTATAACTGGAAGTTTGTACCTTTAGACCACTTTCACCCAATGCCGCCTTTCCCCAACCCACACCTCTGGCAACCACAAATTTGATCTGTTTCTATGAGTCTGTTTTTTTGTGTGTTTTTTTCAGATTCCACATATAAGTGAGATCATACAGCATTTGTCTTTCCCATGCATTGCTTTTAAAATAAGAAAACTATAAAGTGATTTCTGCTTTGAAATGAAAAGAAATGGGCTATTATTAACTTTAGGAAAAATTCCATGTCCTTTCAAGATGATTTTTTTACAAAAGAGGAATTTCCCTCTTTAGAAGATTGTGTCTGTTGCAGGTCTTTCCCAGACACTCTCATCACAGTAGTTCTAGTTTCCACAGACATGCTGTTAAGTGTTCATTGTGGGGACAAGAAGGCAGTTGAAATAGAGATGTCTTCATCATATGAAAAAGATCATATGCAAATGAGAAATATCAAATCAAGCATAATAAGAACCTGTGTTGCATCTTACCACCCTGATTTGCTCACGCGGATAAACAAAAATTGAGACTCCAAAAACAGCATCAAACACAGATGACTATCCACTTGCAGTGCTAAGAAGCCCTGCTCCAACTCACCTTACCCCACCAACTGCCAGAGTATTTCCTTTCCACGATATAGGGGAAATAATTACTTTGTGCTTTTTTTTCTTTCCTTTTTTGAATACCTAAAATGCCACCACGAAGTACTCATCTGGGCCATAAAGTCCTCTTTTATAATGCAACACCCATCCTGTTCCTAAAGGTCAAGGAGCTAGAGAGCATGCTGGGTGTTCCTATATTCACACATCAGAGCCTATTAAAATCTTACAGTAAATCAATTTAATTGAATTTCTTTATTTCAAACTCAGAGATTCTAACGTTTCGTTCAAAAGTATAGGTGGGAGAACTGGCAGGGCAAAAGAAGTCTTTGGAAATGCTTTGGAGGGGAACTGAAGTCTGATCTTGGATATGAGTATATTGGGCATCCAGAAGGCGGGAAGAAATTAGACCAAGGAGGCAGAAGAGAACATAGAAAGGGTGATGAAGATGGTTAAAGACAAACCACAATTTTCCAAAGCTCTATTCTATCTTCGTGGCTGTATTTAAACCAACCAAAGAAATTAAGTCACCTGACCCTTTCAATTGGATTTAGCCTGAATCATCATCTTCAAATAATTTAAAGTAGAAAAAAGATACTGAATTTCTTCAGCCAGTTGCCTAAGTGTGAATACTCTCAAGTGAATCCAGGGCAACGAGTTGAAAAGTGAAAAAAATTTATAACCTTTTCTTGAGATGGGAAGGAAAGGGGTCTATACCATGCCAAATAATTGGTTTGACTAAATTTTTCCTGCCTGAGATGACCCACAGCTTGGGTGTCATGAAGACACAGCCTCTCTGTTTCTTTCCTGTACTCAGAGAAGGAACGTTCCATTCCCCGCAATTCATGAATTTTAAAAACCATGAACCTTGCTTCACATTCCGGAGGAACACAAACGTTTTCCTGTCAGAGAGCTGTTTTGAGCATAAACGCTCAAGTAATTGCGATGGTGACAGGGGGAGGGCTTTTCAAACCAAGTCTTTGTTCTGAGCTGGCTGGAGGCTCCAGGAGTAGGACTGCCAGTGGGGTCTGGACATATGCTTGGGCACAGAGAGCAGGGACTGAATTTACCAACCACCAACTGCCATAACGGCCTTGTCCCTGGAAAATCGCCAACTGTTGAGCCAACTGCCAGTGCCACCATGTTGTCCTTAGACAATGAGCCAACAAAATAGTGCATGACCATGGAAGACCACTAGCTCCCTCTGGTGGTGGAGCACAATGGTTAAAACCTGTCACTTTTCCGTTAGAAAGGCATCTCTGCATTCCATGAACAAAGGATGAAGGCACTTCCTGAAGCAATCCTATTAGCCCACTTGAATAGGGGCCTTTAACTACATCTTTCCAGAGAGATAATATTTATAGTCTTTGAATTGCAATGACAAAAATCATCTCTCTCAAACTCATAAAGCTCTTCAGTGATTCTCCACTGCCCTTAAAATTAATTTCCAAAATCATTACCATGGCTGTAAGCCTCTGAAATATATCCCCTGCCCACCTTTCCAACTGTATCAACTATCACTCTTCCACCACTTTACATTTCTTGAATTCTCTCCCTTCAGTATTTTTACACTTGATTGTTGCCTGCTTGGAATAATTGTGACTTCCCTTCCACAACTTCACCCATCTCATCTGGCTAAATCTTATGCATCCGTTAGGATTTACCTTAAATACCAACTCCTTGGGGAGACCTTTCTTAATACACCTAAACCACATCTCCCTGTTCAGTCTGAATTTACTACCCTGAATTTATTTACCTAAGCACTCATGACACTCGATTGTAATTGCTTATTTAAGCAATTAAAA